>NC_090035.1:61766946-62470392 GCF_037176765.1 Anolis sagrei | reverse complement strand
TTATAACACAGTGTATTTTGCGTTTGTGTTCACTCAAAGTTGTTACAACCACTGACTCCAGCCTCTGTGGCCCATTTCGCTCCTGCCTTTACTTATAACACAGTGTATTTTGCGTTTGTGTTCACTCAAAGTTGTTACAACCACTGACTACCTACTCTGTGGCCCATTTCGCTCCAGCCTTTCCTTATAACACAGTGTATTTTGCTTTTGTGTTCACTCAAAGTAGTTACAACCACTGACTCGGGCCTCTGTGGCCCATTTTGATCCAGCCTTTTTTGAAAACACAGTGATTTTTGCTGTTGTCTTCACTCAAAGTTGTTACAACCACAGACTCTGGCCTCTGTGGCCCAATTTGATCCAGCCTTTCCTTATAACACAGTGTATTTTGCTTTTCTGTTCACTCAAAGTTGTTACAACCACTGACTCCAGCCTCTGTGGCCCATTTCGCTCCAGCCTTTCCTTATAACACATTGTATCTTGCTTTTCTGTTCACTCAAAGTTGTTACAACCACTGACTCCAGCCTCTGTGGCCCATTTTGCCCCAGCCTTTCCTTATAACACAGTGTATTTTGCTTTTCTGTTCACTCAAAGTTGTTACAACCACTGACTCCGGCCTCTGTGGCCCATTTCGCTCCAGCCTTTCCTTATAACACAGTGTATTTTGCTTTTGTGTTCCCTCAAAGTTGTTACAACCACTGACTCCGGCCTCTGTGGCCCATTTCGCTCCAGCCTTTCCTTATACCACAGTGTATTTTGCTTTTGTGTTCACTCAAAGTTGTTACAACCACTGACTCCAGCGTCTGTGGCCCATTTCGCTCCAGCCTTTCCTTATAACACATTGTATCTTGCTTTTGTGTTCATTCAAAGTTGTTACAACCACTGACTCCGGCCTCTGTAGCCCATTTTGCTCCAGCCTTTCCTTATAACACAGTGTATTTTGCTTTTGTGTTCACTCAAAGTTGTTACAACCACTGACTCCGGCCTCTGTAGCCCATTTTGCTCCAGCCTTTCCTTATAACACAGTGTATTTTGCTTTTGTGTTCACTCAAAGTTGTTACAACCACTGACTCCGGCCTCTGTGGCCCCTTTTCGCTCCAGCCTTTCTTTTTAAGACAGTGTATTTTGCATTCGTGTTCACTCAAAGTTGTTACAACCACTGACTCCGGCCTCTGTGGCCCATTTCGCTCCAGCCTTTCCTTATACCACAGTGTATTTTGCTTTTGTGTTCACTCAAAGTTGTTACAACCACTGCCTCCGGCCTCTGTGGCCCATTTCGCTCCAGCCTTTCCTTATAACACATTGTATCTTACTTTTGTGTTCATTCAAAGTTGTTACAAACACTGACTCCGGCCTCTGTGACCCATTTCGCTCCAGCCTTCCCTTATAACACAGTGTATTTTGCGTTTGTGTTCACTCAAAGTTGTTACAACCACTGACTCCAGCCTCTGTGGCCCATTTCGCTCCTGCCTTTACTTATAACACAGTGTATTTTGCTTTTGTGTTCACTCAAAGTTGTTACAACCACTGACTACGGACTCTGTGGCCCATTTCGCTCCAGCCTTTCCTTATAACACAGTGTATTTTGCTTTTGTGTTCACTCAAAGTTGTTACAACCACTGACTCCGGCCTCTGTGGCCCATTTCGCTCAAGCCTTTCCTTATAACACATTGTATCTTACTTTTGTGTTCATTCAAAGTTGTTACAACCACTGACTCCGGCCTCTGTGACCCATTTCGCTCCAGCCTTCCCTTATAACACAGTGTATTTTGCTTTTGTGTTCACTCAAAGTTGTTACAACCACTGACTCCGGCCTCTGTAGCCCATTTTGCTCCAGCCTTTCCTTATAACACAGTGTATTTTGCTTTTGTGTTCACTCAAAGTTGTTACAACCACTGACTCCGGCCTCTGTGGCCCCTTTTCGCTCCAGCCTTTCTTTTTAAGACAGTGTATTTTGCATTCGTGTTCACTCAAAGTTGTTACAACCACTGACTCCGGCCTCTGTGGCCCATTTCGCTCCAGCCTTTCCTTATACCACAGTGTATTTTGCTTTTGTGTTCACTCAAAGTTGTTACAACCACTGACTCCGGCCTCTGTGGCCCATTTCGCTCCAGCCTTTCCTTATAACACATTGTATCTTACTTTTGTGTTCATTCAAAGTTGTTACAAACACTGACTCCGGCCTCTGTGACCCATTTCGCTCCAGCCTTCCCTTATAACACAGTGTATTTTGCGTTTGTGTTCACTCAAAGTTGTTACAACCACTGACTCCAGCCTCTGTGGCCCATTTCGCTCCTGCCTTTACTTATAACACAGTGTATTTTGCTTTTGTGTTCACTCAAAGTTGTTACAACCACTGACTACGGACTCTGTGGCCCATTTCGCTCCAGCCTTTCCTTATAACACAGTGTATTTTGCTTTTGTGTTCACTCAAAGTTGTTACAACCACTGACTCCGGCCTCTGTGGCCCATTTCGCTCCAGCCTTTCCTTATAACACATTGTATCTTACTTTTGTGTTCATTCAAAGTTGTTACAACCACTGACTCCGGCCTCTGTGACCCATTTCGCTCCAGCCTTCCCTTATAACACAGTGTATTTTGCGTTTGTGTTCACTCAAAGTAGTTACAACCACTGACTCGGGCCTCTGTGGCCCATTTTGATCCAGCCTTTTTTGAAAACACAGTGATTTTTGCTGTTGTCTTCACTCAAAGTTGTTACAACCACAGACTCTGGCCTCTGTGGCCCAATTTGATCCAGCCTTTCCTTATAACACAGTGTATCTTGCTTTTCTGTTCACTCAAAGTTGTTACAACCACTGACTCCGGCCTCTGTGGCCCATTTTGCCCCAGCCTTTCCTTATAACACAGTGTATTTTGCTTTTCTGTTCACTCAAAGTTGTTACAACCACTGACTCCGGCCTCTGTGGCCCATTTCGCTCCAGCCTTTCCTTATAACACAGTGTATTTTGCTTTTGTGTTCCCTCAAAGTTGTTACAACCACTGACTCCGGCCTCTGTGGCCCATTTCGCTCCAGCCTTTCCTTATACCACAGTGTATTTTGCTTTTGTGTTCACTCAAAGTTGTTACAACCACTGACTCCAGCGTCTGTGGCCCATTTCGCTCCAGCCTTTCCTTATAACACATTGTATCTTGCTTTTGTGTTCATTCAAAGTTGTTACAACCACTGACTCCGGCCTCTGTAGCCCATTTTGCTCCAGCCTTTCCTTATAACACAGTGTATTTTGCTTTTGTGTTCACTCAAAGTTGTTACAACCACTGACTCCGGCCTCTGTAGCCCATTTTGCTCCAGCCTTTCCTTATAACACAGTGTATTTTGCTTTTGTGTTCACTCAAAGTTGTTACAACCACTGACTCCGGCCTCTGTGGCCCCTTTTCGCTCCAGCCTTTCTTTTTAAGACAGTGTATTTTGCATTCGTGTTCACTCAAAGTTGTTACAACCACTGACTCCGGCCTCTGTGGCCCATTTCGCTCCAGCCTTTCCTTATACCACAGTGTATTTTGCTTTTGTGTTCACTCAAAGTTGTTACAACCACTGACTCCGGCCTCTGTGGCCCATTTCGCTCCAGCCTTTCCTTATAACACATTGTATCTTACTTTTGTGTTCATTCAAAGTTGTTACAAACACTGACTCCGGCCTCTGTGACCCATTTCGCTCCAGCCTTCCCTTATAACACAGTGTATTTTGCGTTTGTGTTCACTCAAAGTTGTTACAACCACTGACTCCAGCCTCTGTGGCCCATTTCGCTCCTGCCTTTACTTATAACACAGTGTATTTTGCTTTTGTGTTCACTCAAAGTTGTTACAACCACTGACTACGGACTCTGTGGCCCATTTCGCTCCAGCCTTTCCTTATAACACAGTGTATTTTGCTTTTGTGTTCACTCAAAGTTGTTACAACCACTGACTCCGGCCTCTGTGGCCCATTTCGCTCAAGCCTTTCCTTATAACACATTGTATCTTACTTTTGTGTTCATTCAAAGTTGTTACAACCACTGACTCCGGCCTCTGTGACCCTTTTCGCTCCAGCCTTCCCTTATAACACAGTGTATTTTGCTTTTGTGTTCACTCAAAGTTGTTACAACCACTGACTCCGGCCTCTGTAGCCCATTTTGCTCCAGCCTTTCCTTATAACACAGTGTATTTTGCTTTTGTGTTCACTCAAAGTTGTTACAACCACTGACTCCGGCCTCTGTGGCCCCTTTTCGCTCCAGCCTTTCTTTTTAAGACAGTGTATTTTGCATTCGTGTTCACTCAAAGTTGTTACAACCACTGACTCCGGCCTCTGTGGCCCATTTCGCTCCAGCCTTTCCTTATACCACAGTGTATTTTGCTTTTGTGTTCACTCAAAGTTGTTACAACCACTGACTCCGGCCTCTGTGGCCCATTTCGCTCCAGCCTTTCCTTATAACACATTGTATCTTACTTTTGTGTTCATTCAAAGTTGTTACAAACACTGACTCCGGCCTCTGTGACCCATTTCGCTCCAGCCTTCCCTTATAACACAGTGTATTTTGCGTTTGTGTTCACTCAAAGTTGTTACAACCACTGACTCCAGCCTCTGTGGCCCATTTCGCTCCTGCCTTTACTTATAACACAGTGTATTTTGCTTTTGTGTTCACTCAAAGTTGTTACAACCACTGACTACGGACTCTGTGGCCCATTTCGCTCCAGCCTTTCCTTATAACACAGTGTATTTTGCTTTTGTGTTCACTCAAAGTTGTTACAACCACTGACTCCGGCCTCTGTGGCCCATTTCGCTCCAGCCTTTCCTTATAACACATTGTATCTTACTTTTGTGTTCATTCAAAGTTGTTACAACCACTGACTCCGGCCTCTGTAGCCCATTTTGCTCCAGCCTTTCCTTATAACACAGTGTATTTTGCTTTTGTGTTCACTCAAAGTTGTTACAACCACTGACTCCGGCCTCTGTGGCCCATTTCGCTCAAGCCTTTCCTTATAACACATTGTATCTTACTTTTGTGTTCATTCAAAGTTGTTACAACCACTGACTCCGGCCTCTGTGACCCATTTCGCTCCAGCCTTCCCTTATAACACAGTGTATTTTGCTTTTGTGTTCACTCAAAGTTGTTACAACCACTGACTCCGGCCTCTGTAGCCCATTTTGCTCCAGCCTTTCCTTATAACACAGTGTATTTTGCTTTTGTGTTCACTCAAAGTTGTTACAACCACTGACTCCGGCCTCTGTGGCCCCTTTTCGCTCCAGCCTTTCTTTTTAAGACAGTGTATTTTGCATTCGTGTTCACTCAAAGTTGTTACAACCACTGACTCCGGCCTCTGTGGCCCATTTCGCTCCAGCCTTTCCTTATACCACAGTGTATTTTGCTTTTGTGTTCACTCAAAGTTGTTACAACCACTGACTCCGGCCTCTGTGGCCCATTTCGCTCCAGCCTTTCCTTATAACACATTGTATCTTACTTTTGTGTTCATTCAAAGTTGTTACAAACACTGACTCCGGCCTCTGTGACCCATTTCGCTCCAGCCTTCCCTTATAACACAGTGTATTTTGCGTTTGTGTTCACTCAAAGTTGTTACAACCACTGACTCCAGCCTCTGTGGCCCATTTCGCTCCTGCCTTTACTTATAACACAGTGTATTTTGCTTTTGTGTTCACTCAAAGTTGTTACAACCACTGACTACGGACTCTGTGGCCCATTTCGCTCCAGCCTTTCCTTATAACACAGTGTATTTTGCTTTTGTGTTCACTCAAAGTTGTTACAACCACTGACTCCGGCCTCTGTGGCCCATTTCGCTCCAGCCTTTCCTTATAACACATTGTATCTTACTTTTGTGTTCATTCAAAGTTGTTACAACCACTGACTCCGGCCTCTGTGACCCATTTCGCTCCAGCCTTCCCTTATAACACAGTGTATTTTGCGTTTGTGTTCACTCAAAGTAGTTACAACCACTGACTCGGGCCTCTGTGGCCCATTTTGATCCAGCCTTTTTTGAAAACACAGTGATTTTTGCTGTTGTCTTCACTCAAAGTTGTTACAACCACAGACTCTGGCCTCTGTGGCCCAATTTGATCCAGCCTTTCCTTATAACACAGTGTATTTTGCTTTTCTGTTCACTCAAAGTTGTTACAACCACTGACTCCAGCCTCTGTGGCCCATTTCGCTCCAGCCTTTCCTTATAACACATTGTATCTTGCTTTTCTGTTCACTCAAAGTTGTTACAACCACTGACTCCAGCCTCTGTGGCCCATTTTGCCCCAGCCTTTCCTTATAACACAGTGTATTTTGCTTTTCTGTTCACTCAAAGTTGTTACAACCACTGACTCCGGCCTCTGTGGCCCATTTCGCTCCAGCCTTTCCTTATAACACAGTGTATTTTGCTTTTGTGTTCCCTCAAAGTTGTTACAACCACTGACTCCGGCCTCTGTGGCCCATTTCGCTCCAGCCTTTCCTTATACCACAGTGTATTTTGCTTTTGTGTTCACTCAAAGTTGTTACAACCACTGACTCCAGCGTCTGTGGCCCATTTCGCTCCAGCCTTTCCTTATAACACATTGTATCTTGCTTTTGTGTTCATTCAAAGTTGTTACAACCACTGACTCCGGCCTCTGTAGCCCATTTTGCTCCAGCCTTTCCTTATAACACAGTGTATTTTGCTTTTGTGTTCACTCAAAGTTGTTACAACCACTGACTCCGGCCTCTGTAGCCCATTTTGCTCCAGCCTTTCCTTATAACACAGTGTATTTTGCTTTTGTGTTCACTCAAAGTTGTTACAACCACTGACTCCGGCCTCTGTGGCCCCTTTTCGCTCCAGCCTTTCTTTTTAAGACAGTGTATTTTGCATTCGTGTTCACTCAAAGTTGTTACAACCACTGACTCCGGCCTCTGTGGCCCATTTCGCTCCAGCCTTTCCTTATACCACAGTGTATTTTGCTTTTGTGTTCACTCAAAGTTGTTACAACCACTGACTCCGGCCTCTGTGGCCCATTTCGCTCCAGCCTTTCCTTATAACACATTGTATCTTACTTTTGTGTTCATTCAAAGTTGTTACAAACACTGACTCCGGCCTCTGTGACCCATTTCGCTCCAGCCTTCCCTTATAACACAGTGTATTTTGCGTTTGTGTTCACTCAAAGTTGTTACAACCACTGACTCCAGCCTCTGTGGCCCATTTCGCTCCTGCCTTTACTTATAACACAGTGTATTTTGCTTTTGTGTTCACTCAAAGTTGTTACAACCACTGACTACGGACTCTGTGGCCCATTTCGCTCCAGCCTTTCCTTATAACACAGTGTATTTTGCTTTTGTGTTCACTCAAAGTTGTTACAACCACTGACTCCGGCCTCTGTGGCCCATTTCGCTCAAGCCTTTCCTTATAACACATTGTATCTTACTTTTGTGTTCATTCAAAGTTGTTACAACCACTGACTCCGGCCTCTGTGACCCATTTCGCTCCAGCCTTCCCTTATAACACAGTGTATTTTGCTTTTGTGTTCACTCAAAGTTGTTACAACCACTGACTCCGGCCTCTGTAGCCCATTTTGCTCCAGCCTTTCCTTATAACACAGTGTATTTTGCTTTTGTGTTCACTCAAAGTTGTTACAACCACTGACTCCGGCCTCTGTGGCCCCTTTTCGCTCCAGCCTTTCTTTTTAAGACAGTGTATTTTGCATTCGTGTTCACTCAAAGTTGTTACAACCACTGACTCCGGCCTCTGGGGCCCATTTCGCTCCAGCCTTTCCTTATACCACAGTGTATTTTGCTTTTGTGTTCACTCAAAGTTGTTACAACCACTGACTCCGGCCTCTGTGGCCCATTTCGCTCCAGCCTTTCCTTATAACACATTGTATCTTACTTTTGTGTTCATTCAAAGTTGTTACAAACACTGACTCCGGCCTCTGTGACCCATTTCGCTCCAGCCTTCCCTTATAACACAGTGTATTTTGCGTTTGTGTTCACTCAAAGTTGTTACAACCACTGACTCCAGCCTCTGTGGCCCATTTCGCTCCTGCCTTTACTTATAACACAGTGTATTTTGCTTTTGTGTTCACTCAAAGTTGTTACAACCACTGACTACGGACTCTGTGGCCCATTTCGCTCCAGCCTTTCCTTATAACACAGTGTATTTTGCTTTTGTGTTCACTCAAAGTTGTTACAACCACTGACTCCGGCCTCTGTGGCCCATTTCGCTCCAGCCTTTCCTTATAACACATTGTATCTTACTTTTGTGTTCATTCAAAGTTGTTACAACCACTGACTCCGGCCTCTGTGACCCATTTCGCTCCAGCCTTCCCTTATAACACAGTGTATTTTGCGTTTGTGTTCACTCAAAGTTGTTACAACCACTGACTCCAGCCTCTGTGGCCCATTTCGCTCCTGCCTTTACTTATAACACAGTGTATTTTGCTTTTGTATTCACTCAAAGTTGTTACAACCACTGACTACCTACTCTGTGGCCCATTTCGCTCCAGCCTTTTCTTATAACACAGTGTATTTTGCTTTTGTGTTCACTCAAAGTAGTTACAACCACTGACTCGGGCCTCTGTGGCCCATTTTGATCCAGCCTTTTTTGAAAACACAGTGATTTTTGCTGTTGTCTTCACTCAAAGTTGTTACAACCACAGACTCTGGCCTCTGTGGCCCAATTTGATCCAGCCTTTCCTTATAACACAGTGTATTTTGCTTTTCTGTTCACTCAAAGTTGTTACAACCACTGACTCCAGCCTCTGTGGCCCATTTCGCTCCAGCCTTTCCTTATAACACATTGTATCTTGCTTTTCTGTTCACTCAAAGTTGTTACAACCACTGACTCCAGCCTCTGTGGCCCATTTTGCCCCAGCCTTTCCTTATAACACAGTGTATTTTGCTTTTCTGTTCACTCAAAGTTGTTACAACCACTGACTCCGGCATCTGTGGCCCATTTAGCTTAAGCCTTTCCTTATAACACAGTGTATTTTGCTTTTGTGTTCACTCAAAGTTGTTACAACCACTGACTCCGGCCTCTGTGGCCCATTTCGCTCCAGCCTTTCCTTATACCACAGTGTATTTTGCTTTTGTGTACTCTCAAAGTTGTTACAACCACTGACTCCAGCGTCTGTGGCCCATTTCGCTCCAGCCTTTCCTTATAACACATTGTATCTTGCTTTTGTGTTCATTCAAAGTTGTTACAACCACTGACTCCGGCCTCTGTAGCCCATTTTGCTCCAGCCTTTCCTTATAACACAGTGTATTTTGCTTTTGTGTTCACTCAAAGTTGTTACAACCACTGACTCCGGCCTCTGTAGCCCATTTTGCTCCAGCCTTTCCTTATAACACAGTGTATTTTGCTTTTGTGTTCACTCAAAGTTGTTACAACCACTGACTCCGGCCTCTGTGGCCCATTTCGCTCCAGCCTTTCCTTATAACACAGTGTATTTTGCTTTTCTCTTCACTCAAAGTTGTTACAACCACTGACTCCGGCCTCTGGGGCCCATTTCGCTCCAGCATTTCCTTATACCACAGTGTATTTTGCGTTTGTGTTCACTCAAAGTTGTTACAACCACTGACTCCGGCCTCTGTGGCCCATTTCGCTCCAGCCTTTCCTTATAACACATTGTATCTTACTTTTGTGTTCATTCAAAGTTGTTACAAACACTGACTCCGGCCTCTGTGACCCATTTCGCTCCAGCCTTCCCTTATAACACAGTGTATTTTGCGTTTGTGTTCACTCAAAGTTGTTACAACCACTGACTCCAGCCTCTGTGGCCCATTTCGCTCCTGCCTTTACTTATAACACAGTGTATTTTGCTTTTGTGTTCACTCAAAGTTGTTACAACCACTGACTACGGACTCTGTGGCCCATTTCGCTCCAGCCTTTCCTTATAACACAGTGTATTTTGCTTTTGTGTTCACTCAAAGTTGTTACAACCACTGACTCCGGCCTCTGTGGCCCATTTCGCTCCAGCCTTTCCTTATAACACATTGTATCTTACTTTTGTGTTCATTCAAAGTTGTTACAACCACTGACTCCGGCCTCTGTGACCCATTTCGCTCCAGCCTTCCCTTATAACACAGTGTATTTTGCGTTTGTGTTCACTCAAAGTTGTTACAACCACTGACTCCAGCCTCTGTGGCCCATTTCGCTCCTGCCTTTACTTATAACACAGTGTATTTTGCTTTTGTGTTCACTCAAAGTTGTTACAACCACTGACTACCTACTCTGTGGCCCATTTCGCTCCAGCCTTTCCTTATAACACAGTGTATTTTGCTTTTGTGTTCACTCAAAGTAGTTACAACCACTGACTCGGGCCTCTGTGGCCCATTTTGATCCAGCCTTTTTTGAAAACACAGTGATTTTTGCTGTTGTCTTCACTCAAAGTTGTTACAACCACAGACTCTGGCCTCTGTGGCCCAATTTGATCCAGCCTTTCCTTATAACACAGTGTATTTTGCTTTTCTGTTCACTCAAAGTTGTTACAACCACTGACTCCAGCCTCTGTGGCCCATTTCGCTCCTGCCTTTACTTATAACACAGTGTATTTTGCTTTTGTGTTCACTCAAAGTTGTTACAACCACTGACTACGGACTCTGTGGCCCATTTCGCTCCAGCCTTTCCTTATAACACAGTGTATTTTGCTTTTGTGTTCACTCAAAGTTGTTACAACCACTGACTCCGGCCTCTGTGGCCCATTTCGCTCCAGCCTTTCCTTATAACACATTGTATCTTACTTTTGTGTTCATTCAAAGTTGTTACAACCACTGACTCCGGCCTCTGTGACCCATTTCGCTCCAGCCTTCCCTTATAACACAGTGTATTTTGCGTTTGTGTTCACTCAAAGTTGTTACAACCACTGACTCCAGCCTCTGTGGCCCATTTCGCTCCTGCCTTTACTTATAACACAGTGTATTTTGCTTTTGTATTCACTCAAAGTTGTTACAACCACTGACTACCTACTCTGTGGCCCATTTCGCTCCAGCCTTTTCTTATAACACAGTGTATTTTGCTTTTGTGTTCACTCAAAGTAGTTACAACCACTGACTCGGGCCTCTGTGGCCCATTTTGATCCAGCCTTTTTTGAAAACACAGTGATTTTTGCTGTTGTCTTCACTCAAAGTTGTTACAACCACAGACTCTGGCCTCTGTGGCCCAATTTGATCCAGCCTTTCCTTATAACACAGTGTATTTTGCTTTTCTGTTCACTCAAAGTTGTTACAACCACTGACTCCAGCCTCTGTGGCCCATTTCGCTCCAGCCTTTCCTTATAACACATTGTATCTTGCTTTTCTGTTCACTCAAAGTTGTTACAACCACTGACTCCAGCCTCTGTGGCCCATTTTGCCCCAGCCTTTCCTTATAACACAGTGTATTTTGCTTTTCTGTTCACTCAAAGTTGTTACAACCACTGACTCCGGCATCTGTGGCCCATTTAGCTTAAGCCTTTCCTTATAACACAGTGTATTTTGCTTTTGTGTTCACTCAAAGTTGTTACAACCACTGACTCCGGCCTCTGTGGCCCATTTCGCTCCAGCCTTTCCTTATACCACAGTGTATTTTGCTTTTGTGTACTCTCAAAGTTGTTACAACCACTGACTCCAGCGTCTGTGGCCCATTTCGCTCCAGCCTTTCCTTATAACACATTGTATCTTGCTTTTGTGTTCATTCAAAGTTGTTACAACCACTGACTCCGGCCTCTGTAGCCCATTTTGCTCCAGCCTTTCCTTATAACACAGTGTATTTTGCTTTTGTGTTCACTCAAAGTTGTTACAACCACTGACTCCGGCCTCTGTAGCCCATTTTGCTCCAGCCTTTCCTTATAACACAGTGTATTTTGCTTTTGTGTTCACTCAAAGTTGTTACAACCACTGACTCCGGCCTCTGTGGCCCATTTCGCTCCAGCCTTTCCTTATAACACAGTGTATTTTGCTTTTCTCTTCACTCAAAGTTGTTACAACCACTGACTCCGGCCTCTGGGGCCCATTTCGCTCCAGCATTTCCTTATACCACAGTGTATTTTGCGTTTGTGTTCACTCAAAGTTGTTACAACCACTGACTCCGGCCTCTGTGGCCCATTTCGCTCCAGCCTTTCCTTATAACACATTGTATCTTACTTTTGTGTTCATTCAAAGTTGTTACAAACACTGACTCCGGCCTCTGTGACCCATTTCGCTCCAGCCTTCCCTTATAACACAGTGTATTTTGCGTTTGTGTTCACTCAAAGTTGTTACAACCACTGACTCCAGCCTCTGTGGCCCATTTCGCTCCTGCCTTTACTTATAACACAGTGTATTTTGCTTTTGTGTTCACTCAAAGTTGTTACAACCACTGACTACGGACTCTGTGGCCCATTTCGCTCCAGCCTTTCCTTATAACACAGTGTATTTTGCTTTTGTGTTCACTCAAAGTTGTTACAACCACTGACTCCGGCCTCTGTGGCCCATTTCGCTCCAGCCTTTCCTTATAACACATTGTATCTTACTTTTGTGTTCATTCAAAGTTGTTACAACCACTGACTCCGGCCTCTGTGACCCATTTCGCTCCAGCCTTCCCTTATAACACAGTGTATTTTGCGTTTGTGTTCACTCAAAGTTGTTACAACCACTGACTCCAGCCTCTGTGGCCCATTTCGCTCCTGCCTTTACTTATAACACAGTGTATTTTGCTTTTGTGTTCACTCAAAGTTGTTACAACCACTGACTCCGGCCTCTTTGGCCCCTTTTCGCTCCAGCCTTTCTTTTTAAGACAGTGTATTTTGCATTCGTGTTCACTCAAAGTTGTTAGAACCACTGACTCCGGCCTCTGTGGCCCATTTCGCTCCTGCCTTTACTTATAACACAGTGTATTTTGCTTTTGTGTTCACTCAAAGTTGTTACAACCACTGACTACCTACTCTGTGGCCCATTTCGCTCCAGCCTTTCCTTATAACACAGTGTATTTTGCTTTTGTGTTCACTCAAAGTAGTTACAACCACTGACTCGGGCCTCTGTGGCCCATTTTGATCCAGCCTTTTTTGAAAACACAGTGATTTTTGCTGTTGTCTTCACTCAAAGTTGTTACAACCACAGACTCTGGCCTCTGTGGCCCAATTTGATCCAGCCTTTCCTTATAACACAGTGTATTTTGCTTTTCTGTTCACTCAAAGTTGTTACAACCACTGACTCCAGCCTCTGTGGCCCATTTCGCTCCAGCCTTTCCTTATAACACATTGTATCTTGCTTTTCTGTTCACTCAAAGTTGTTACAACCACTGACTCCAGCCTCTGTGGCCCATTTTGCCCCAGCCTTTCCTTATAACACAGTGTATTTTGCTTTTCTGTTCACTCAAAGTTGTTACAACCACTGACTCCGGCCTCTGTGGCCCGTTTCGCTCCAGCCTTTCTTTATAACACAGTGTATTTTGCTTTTGTGTTCACTCAAAGTTGTTACGATAACTGACACCGGCCTCTGTGGCCCATTTCGCTCCAGCCTTTCCTTATAACACAGTGTATTTTGCTTTTGTGTTCACTCAAAGTTGTTACAACCACTGACTCCGGCTTCTGTGGCCCATTTCACTCCAGCCTTTCCTTATAACACAGTGTATTTTGCTTTTGTGTTCACTCAAAGTTATTACAACCACTGACTCCGGCCTCTGTGGCCCATTTCGCTCCAGCCTTCCTTTTTAAGACAGTGTATTTTGCTTTTGTGTTCACTCAAAGTTGTTACAACCACTGACTCCGGCCTCTGTGGCCCATTTCGCTCCAGCCTTTCCTTATAACACAGTGTATTTTGCTTTTCTGTTCACTCAAAGTTGTTACAACCACTGACTCCGGCCTCTGGGGCCCATTTCGCTCCAGCCTTTC
The DNA here is from genome assembly GCF_037176765.1 of Anolis sagrei. Classification (NCBI taxonomy): domain Eukaryota; kingdom Metazoa; phylum Chordata; class Lepidosauria; order Squamata; family Anolidae; genus Anolis; species Anolis sagrei. The sequence continues at coordinate 62,456,585 of NC_090035.1, read as the reverse complement.
CTTATACCACAGTGTATTTTGCTTTTGTGTTCACTCTAAGTTGTTACAACCACTGACTCCGGCCTTTGTGGCCCAATTTGATCCAGCCTTTCCTTATAACACAGTGTATTTTGCTTTTCTGTTCACTCAAAGTTGTTACAACCACTGACTCCGGCCTCTGTGGCCCATTTAGCTTCAGCCTTTCCTTATAACACAGTGTATTTTTTTTGTGTTCCCTCAAAGTTGTTACAACCACTGACTCCGGCCTCTGTGGCCCATTTCGCTCCAGCCTTTCCTTATACCACAGTGTATTTTGCTTTTGTGTTCACTCAAAGTTGTTACAACCACTGACTCCGGCCTCTGTGCCCCATTTCGCTCCAGCCTTTCCTCATAACACAGTGTATTTTGCTTTTGTGTACTCTCAAAGTTGTTACAACCACTGACTCCAGCGTCTGTGGCCCATTTCGCTCCAGCCTTTCCTTATAACACATTGTATTTTGCTTTTGTGTTCATTCAAAGTTGTTACAACCACTGACTCCGGCCTCTGTAGCCCATTTTGCTCCAGCCTTTCCTTATAACACAGTGTATTTTGCTTTTGTGTTCACTCAAAGTTGTTACAACCACTGACTCCGGCCTCTTTGGCCCCTTTTCGCTCCAGCCTTTCTTTTTAAGACAGTGTATTTTGCATTCGTGTTCACTCAAAGTTGTTAGAACCACTGACTCCGGCCTCTGTGGCCCATTTCGCTCCAGCCTTTCCTTATAACACAGTGTATTTTACTTTTCTGTTCTCTCAAAGTTGTTACAACCACTGACTCTGGCCTCTGTGGCCCATTTTGATCCAGCCTTTTTTGAAAACACAGTGATTTTTGCTGTTGTGTTCACACAAAGTTGTTACAACCACTGACTCCGGCCTCTGTGGCCCATTTCGCTCCAGCCTTTCTTGTAACTCAGTTTATATTGCTTTTGTGTTGACTCAAAGTTGTTGCAATCACTGACTCCGGCCTCTGTGGCCCATTTCGCTCCAGCCTTTCCTTATAACACAGTGTATTTTGCTTTTGTGTTCACTCAAAGTTGTTACAACCACTGACTCCGGCCTCTGTGGCCCATTTCGCTCCAGCTTTTCTTTTTAAGACAGTGTATTTTGCTTCCGTGTTCACTCAAAGTTGTTACAACCACTGACTCCGGCTTCTGTGACCCATTTCGCTCCAGCCTTTCCTTATAACAGAGTGTATTTTGCATTTGTGTTCACTCAAAGTTGTTACAACCACTGACTCCGGCCTCTGTGGCCCATTTCGCACCAGCCTTTGCTTATAACACAGTGTATTTGCTTTTCTGTTCACTCAAAGTTGTTACAACCACTGACTCCGGCCTCTGTGGCCCATTTCGCTCCAGCCTTTCCTTATAACACAGTGTATTTGCTTTTGTATTCACTCAAAGTTGTTACCATCACTGACTACGGTCTCTGTGGCCCGTTTCGCTCCAGCCTTTCCTTATAACACAGTGTATTTTGCTTTTGTGTTCACTCAAAGTTGTTACGATAACTGACACCGGCCTCTGTGGCCCATTTCGCCCCAGCCTTTCCTTATAACACAGTGTATTTTGCTTTTGTGTTCACTCAAAGTTGTTACAACCACTGACTCCGGCTTCTGTGGCCCATTTCACTCCAGCCTTTCCTTATAACACAGTGTATTTTGCTTTTGTGTTCACTCAAAGTTGTTACGATAACTGACACCGGCCTCTGTGGCCCATTTCGCCCCAGCCTTTCCTTATAACACAGTGTATTTTGCTTTTGTGTTCACTCAAAGTTGTTACAACCACTGACTCCGGCTTCTGTGGCCCATTTCGCCCCAGCCTTTCCTTATAACACAGTGTATTTTGCTTTTCTGTTCCCCCAAAGTTGTTACAACCAATGACTCCGGCCTCTGTGGCCCATTTCGCTCCAGCCTTTCCTTATAACACATTGTATCTCGCTTTTGTATTCACTCAAAGTTGTTACAACCACTGACTCCGGCTTCTGTGGCCCATTTCGCTCCAGCCTTCCTTTTTAAGACAGTGTATTTTGCTTTTGTGTTCACTCAAAGTTGTTACAACCACTGACTCCGGCCTCTGTGGCCCATTTCGCTCCAGCCTTTCCTTATAACACAGTGTATTTTGCTTTTCTGTTCACTCAAAGTTGTTACAACCACTGACTCCGGCCTCTGGGGCCCATTTCGCTCCAGCATTTCCTTATACCACAGTGTATTTTGCTTTTGTGTTCACTCAAAGTTGTTACAACCACTGACTCCGGCCTCTGTGGCCCATTTCGCTCCAGCCTTTCCTTATAACACATTGTATCTTACTTTTGTGTTCATTCAAAGTTGTTACAAACACTGACTCCGGCCTCTGTGACCCATTTCGCTCCAGCCTTCCCTTATAACACAGTGTATTTTGCGTTTGTGTTCACTCAAAGTTGTTACAACCACTGACTCCAGCCTCTGTGGCCCATTTCGCTCCTGCCTTTACTTATAACACAGTGTATTTTGCTTTTGTGTTCACTCAAAGTTGTTACAACCACTGACTACGGACTCTGTGGCCCATTTCGCTCCAGCCTTTCCTTATAACACAGTGTATTTTGCTTTTGTGTTCACTCAAAGTTGTTACAACCACTGACTCCGGCCTCTGTGGCCCATTTCGCTCCAGCCTTTCCTTATAACACATTGTATCTTACTTTTGTGTTCATTCAAAGTTGTTACAACCACTGACTCCGGCCTCTGTGACCCATTTCGCTCCAGCCTTCCCTTATAACACAGTGTATTTTGCGTTTGTGTTCACTCAAAGTTGTTACAACCACTGACTCCAGCCTCTGTGGCCCATTTCGCTCCTGCCTTTACTTATAACACAGTGTATTTTGCTTTTGTGTTCACTCAAAGTTGTTACAACCACTGACTACCTACTCTGTGGCCCATTTCGCTCCAGCCTTTCCTTATAACACAGTGTATTTTGCTTTTGTGTTCACTCAAAGTAGTTACAACCACTGACTCGGGCCTCTGTGGCCCATTTTGATCCAGCCTTTTTTGAAAACACAGTGATTTTTGCTGTTGTCTTCACTCAAAGTTGTTACAACCACAGACTCTGGCCTCTGTGGCCCAATTTGATCCAGCCTTTCCTTATAACACAGTGTATTTTGCTTTTCTGTTCACTCAAAGTTGTTACAACCACTGACTCCAGCCTCTGTGGCCCATTTCGCTCCAGCCTTTCCTTATAACACATTGTATCTTGCTTTTCTGTTCACTCAAAGTTGTTACAACCACTGACTGCAGCCTCTGTGGCCCATTTTGCCCCAGCCTTTCCTTATAACACAGTGTATTTTGCTTTTCTGTTCACTCAAAGTTGTTACAACCACTGACTCCGGCATCTGTGGCCCATTTAGCTTAAGCCTTTCCTTATAACACAGTGTATTTTGCTTTTGTGTTCCCTCAAAGTTGTTACAACCACTGACTCCGGCCTCTGTGGCCCATTTCGCTCCAGCCTTTCCTTATACCACAGTGTATTTTGCTTTTGTGTACTCTCAAAGTTGTTACAACCACTGACTCCAGCGTCTGTGGCCCATTTCGCTCCAGCCTTTCCTTATAACACATTGTATCTTGCTTTTGTGTTCATTCAAAGTTGTTACAACCACTGACTCCGGCCTCTGTAGCCCATTTTGCTCCAGCCTTTCCTTATAACACAGTGTATTTTGCTTTTGTGTTCACTCAAAGTTGTTACAACCACTGACTCCGGCCTCTGTAGCCCATTTTGCTCCAGCCTTTCCTTATAACACAGTGCATTTTGCTTTTGTGTTCACTCAAAGTTGTTACAACCACTGACTCCGGCCTCTGTGGCCCATTTCGCTCCAGCCTTTCCTTATAACACAGTGTATTTTGCTTTTCTGTTCACTCAAAGTTGTTACAACCACTGACTCCGGCCTCTGGGGCCCATTTCGCTCCAGCATTTCCTTATACCACAGTGTATTTTGCTTTTGTGTTCACTCAAAGTTGTTACAACCACTAACTCCGGCCTCTGTGGCCCATTTCGCTCCAGCCTTTCCTTATAACACATTGTATCTTACTTTTGTGTTCATTCAAAGTTGTTACAAACACTGACTCCGGCCTCTGTGACCCATTTCGCTCCAGCCTTCCCTTATAACACAGTGTATTTTGCGTTTGTGTTCACTCAAAGTTGTTACAACCACTGACTCCAGCCTCTGTGGCCCATTTCGCTCCTGCCTTTACTTATAACACAGTGTATTTTGCTTTTGTGTTCACTCAAAGTTGTTACAACCACTGACTCCGGCCTCTGTGGCCCATTTCGCTCCAGCCTTTCCTTATAACACAGTGTATTTGCTTTTGTATTCACTCAAAGTTGTTACCATCACTGACTACGGTCTCTGTGGCCCGTTTCGCTCCAGCCTTTCCTTATAACACAGTGTATTTTGCTTTTGTGTTCACTCAAAGTTGTTACGATAACTGACACCGGCCTCTGTGGCCCATTTCGCCCCAGCCTTTCCTTATAACACAGTGTATTTTGCTTTTGTGTTCACTCAAAGTTGTTACAACCACTGACTCCGGCTTCTGTGGCCCATTTCACTCCAGCCTTTCCTTATAACACAGTGTATTTTGCTTTTGTGTTCACTCAAAGTTGTTACGATAACTGACACCGGCCTCTGTGGCCCATTTCGCCCCAGCCTTTCCTTATAACACAGTGTATTTTGCTTTTGTGTTCACTCAAAGTTGTTACAACCACTGACTCCGGCTTCTGTGGCCCATTTCGCCCCAGCCTTTCCTTATAACACAGTGTATTTTGCTTTTCTGTTCCCCCAAAGTTGTTACAACCAATGACTCCGGCCTCTGTGGCCCATTTCGCTCCAGCCTTTCCTTATAACACATTGTATCTCGCTTTTGTATTCACTCAAAGTTGTTACAACCACTGACTCCGGCTTCTGTGGCACATTTCGCTCCAGCCTTCCTTTTTAAGACAGTGTATTTTGCTTTTGTGTTCACTCAAAGTTGTTACAACCACTGACTCCGGCCTCTGTGGCCCATTTCGCTCCAGCCTTTCCTTATAACACAGTGTATTTTGCTTTTCTGTTCACTCAAAGTTGTTACAACCACTGACTCCGGCCTCTGGGGCCCATTTCGCTCCAGCATTTCCTTATACCACAGTGTATTTTGCTTTTGTGTTCACTCAAAGTTGTTACAACCACTGACTCCGGCCTCTGTGGCCCATTTCGCTCCAGCCTTTCCTTATAACACATTGTATCTTACTTTTGTGTTCATTCAAAGTTGTTACAAACACTGACTCCGGCCTCTGTGACCCATTTCGCTCCAGCCTTCCCTTATAACACAGTGTATTTTGCGTTTGTGTTCACTCAAAGTTGTTACAACCACTGACTCCAGCCTCTGTGGCCCATTTCGCTCCTGCCTTTACTTATAACACAGTGTATTTTGCTTTTGTGTTCACTCAAAGTTGTTACAACCACTGACTACGGACTCTGTGGCCCATTTCGCTCCAGCCTTTCCTTATAACACAGTGTATTTTGCTTTTGTGTTCACTCAAAGTTGTTACAACCACTGACTCCGGCCTCTGTGGCCCATTTCGCTCCAGCCTTTCCTTATAACACATTGTATCTTACTTTTGTGTTCATTCAAAGTTGTTACAACCACTGACTCCGGCCTCTGTGACCCATTTCGCTCCAGCCTTCCCTTATAACACAGTGTATTTTGCGTTTGTGTTCACTCAAAGTTGTTACAACCACTGACTCCAGCCTCTGTGGCCCATTTCGCTCCTGCCTTTACTTATAACACAGTGTATTTTGCTTTTGTGTTCACTCAAAGTTGTTACAACCACTGACTACCTACTCTGTGGCCCATTTCGCTCCAGCCTTTCCTTATAACACAGTGTATTTTGCTTTTGTGTTCACTCAAAGTAGTTACAACCACTGACTCGGGCCTCTGTGGCCCATTTTGATCCAGCCTTTTTTGAAAACACAGTGATTTTTGCTGTTGTCTTCACTCAAAGTTGTTACAACCACAGACTCTGGCCTCTGTGGCCCATTTCGCTCCAGCCTTTCCTTATAACACAGTGTATTTTGCTTTTCTGTTCACTCAAAGTTGTTACAACCACTGACTCCGGCCTCTGTGGCCCATTTCGCTCCAGCCTTTCCTTATAACACATTGTATCTTACTTTTGTGTTCATTCAAAGTTGTTACAACCACTGACTCCGGCCTCTGTGACCCATTTCGCTCCAGCCTTCCCTTATAACACAGTGTATTTTGCGTTTGTGTTCACTCAAAGTTGTTACAACCACTGACTCCGGCCTCTGTGGCCCAATTTGATCCAGCCTTTCCTTATAACACAGTGTATTTTGCTTTTCTGTTCACTCAAAGTTGTTACAACCACTGACTCCGGCCTCTGTGGCCCATTTAGCTTCAGCCTTTCCTTATAACACAGTGTATTTTTTTTTGTGTTCCCTCAAAGTTGTTACAACCACTGACTCCGGCCTCTGTGGCCCATTTCGCTCCAGCCTTTCCTTATACCACAGTGTATTTTGCTTTTGTGTTCACTCAAAGTTGTTACAACCACTGACTCCGGCCTCTGTGCCCCATTTCGCTCCAGCCTTTCCTCATAACACAGTGTATTTTGCTTTTGTGTACTCTCAAAGTTGTTACAACCACTGACTCCAGCGTCTGTGGCCCATTTCGCTCCAGCCTTTCCTTATAACACATTGTATCTTGCTTTTGTGTTCATTCAAAGTTGTTACAACCACTGACTCTGGCCTCTGTAGCCCATTTTGCTCCAGCCTTTCCTTATAACACAGTGTATTTTGCTTTTGTGTTCACTCAAAGTTGTTACAACCACTGACTCCGGCCTCTTTGGTTCCTTTTCGCTCCAGCCTTTCTTTTTAAGACAGTGTATTTTGCATTCGTGTTCACTCAAAGTTGTTAGAACCACTGACTCTGGCCTCTGTGGCCCATTTCGCTCCAGCCTTTCCTTATAACACAGTGTATTTTACTTTTCTGTTCTCTCAAAGTTGTTACAACCACTGACTCTGGCCTCTGTGGCCCATTTTGATCCAGCCTTTTTTGAAAACACAGTGATTTTTGCTGTTGTGTTCACACAAAGTTGTTACAACCACTGACTCCGGCCTCTGTGGCCCATTTCGCTCCAGCCTTTCTTGTAACACAGTTTATTTTGCTTTTGTGTTGACTCAAAGTTGTTGCAATCACTGACTCCGGCCTCTGTGGCCCATTTCGCTCCAGCCTTTCCTTATAACACAGTGTATTTTGCTTTTGTGTTCACTCAAAGTTGTTACAACCACTGACTCCGGCCTCTGTGGCCCATTTCGCTCCAGCTTTTCTTTTTAAGACAGTGTATTTTGCTTCCGTGTTCACTCAAAGTTGTTACAACCACTGACTCCGGCTTCTGTGGCCCATTTCGCACCAGCCTTTGCTTATAACACAGTGTATTTGCTTTTCTGTTCACTCAAAGTTGTTACAACCACTGACTCCGGCCTCTGTGGCCCATTTCGCTCCAGCCTTTCCTTATAACACAGTGTATTTGCTTTTGTATTCACTCAAAGTTGTTACCATCACTGACTACGGTCTCTGTGGCCCGTTTCGCTCCAGCCTTTCCTTATAACACAGTGTATTTTGCTTTTGTGTTCACTCAAAGTTGTTACGATAACTGACACCGGCCTCTGTGGCCCATTTCGCCCCAGCCTTTCCTTATAACACAGTGTATTTTGCTTTTGTGTTCACTCAAAGTTGTTACAACCACTGACTCCGGCTTCTGTGGCCCATTTCACTCCAGCCTTTCCTTATAACACAGTGTATTTTGCTTTTGTGTTCACTCAAAGTTGTTACGATAACTGACACCGGCCTCTGTGGCCCATTTCGCCCCAGCCTTTCCTTATAACACAGTGTATTTTGCTTTTGTGTTCACTCAAAGTTGTTACAACCACTGACTCCGGCTTCTGTGGCCCATTTCGCCCCAGCCTTTCCTTATAACACAGTGTATTTTGCTTTTCTGTTCCCCCAAAGTTGTTACAACCACTGACTCCGGCCTCTGTGGCCCATTTCGCTCCAGCCTTTCCTTATAACACATTGTATCTCGCTTTTGTATTCACTCAAAGTTGTTACAACCACTGACTCCGGCTTCTGTGGCCCATTTCGCTCCAGCCTTCCTTTTTAAGACAGTGTATTTTGCTTTTGTGTTCACTCAAAGTTGTTACAACCACTGACTCCAGCCTCTGTGGCCCATTTCGCTCCAGCCTTTCCTTATAACACAGTGTATTTTGCTTTTCTGTTCACTCAAAGTTGTTACAACCACTGACTCCGGCCTCTGGGGCCCATTTCGCTCCAGCATTTCCTTATACCACAGTGTATTTTGCTTTTCTGTTCCCTCAAAGTTGTTACAACCACTGACTCCGGCCTCTGTGGCCCATTTCGCTCCAGCCTTTCCTTATAACACATTGTATCTTACTTTTGTGTTCATTCAAAGTTGTTACAAACACTGACTCCGGCCTCTGTGACCCATTTCGCTCCAGCCTTCCCTTATAACACAGTGTATTTTGCGTTTGTGTTCACTCAAAGTTGTTACAACCACTGACTCCAGCCTCTGTGGCCCATTTCGCTCCTGCCTTTACTTATAACACAGTGTATTTTGCTTTTGTGTTCACTCACAGTTGTTACAACCACTGACTACGGACTCTGTGGCCCATTTCGCCCCAGCCTTTCCTTATAACACAGTGTATTTTGCTTTTGTGTTCACTCAAAGTTGTTACAACCACTGACTCCGGCTTCTGTGGCCCATTTCGCCCCAGCCTTTCCTTATAACACAGTGTATTTTGCTTTTCTGTTCCCCCAAAGTTGTTACAACCAATGACTCCGGCCTCTGTGGCCCATTTCGCTCCAGCCTTTCCTTATAACACATTGTATCTCGCTTTTGTATTCACTCAAAGTTGTTACAACCACTGACTCCGGGTTCTGTGGCCCATTTCGCTCCAGCCTTCCTTTTTAAGACAGTGTATTTTGCTTTTGTGTTCACTCAAAGTTGTTACAACCACTGACTACCTACTCTGTGGCCCATTTCGCTCCAGCCTTTCCTTATAACACAGTGTATTTTGCTTTTGTGTTCACTCAAAGTAGTTACAACCACTGACTCGGGCCTCTGTGGCCCATTTTGATCCAGCCTTTTTTGAAAACACAGTGATTTTTGCTGTTGTCTTCACTCAAAGTTGTTACAACCACAGACTCTGGCCTCTGTGGCCCAATTTGATCCAGCCTTTCCTTATAACACAGTGTATTTTGCTTTTCTGTTCACTCAAAGTTGTTACAACCACTGACTCCAGCCTCTGTGGCCCATTTCGCTCCAGCCTTTCCTTATAACATATTGTATCTTGCTTTTCTGTTCACTCAAAGTTGTTACAACCACTGACTCCAGCCTCTGTGGCCCATTTTGCCCCAGCCTTTCCTTATAACACAGTGTATTTTGCTTTTCTGTTCACTCAAAGTTGTTACAACCACTGACTCCGGCATCTGTGGCCCATTTAGCTTAAGCCTTTCCTTATAACACAGTGTATTTTGCTTTTGTGTTCCCTCAAAGTTGTTACAACCACTGACTCCGGCCTCTGTGGCCCATTTCGCTCCAGCCTTTCCTTATACCACAGTGTATTTTGCTTTTGTGTACTCTCAAAGTTGTTACAACCACTGACTCCAGCGTCTGTGGCCCATTTCGCTCCAGCCTTTCCTTATAACACATTGTATCTTGCTTTTGTGTTCATTCAAAGTTGTTACAACCACTGACTCCGGCCTCTGTAGCCCATTTTGCTCCAGCCTTTCCTTATAACACAGTGTATTTTGCTTTTGTGTTCACTCAAAGTTGTTACAACCACTGACTCCGGCCTCTGTAGCCCATTTTGCTCCAGCCTTTCCTTATAACACAGTGTATTTTGCTTTTGTGTTCACTCAAAGTTGTTACAACCACTGACTCCGGCCTCTGTGGCCCATTTCGCTCCAGCCTTTCCTTATAACACAGTGTATTTTGCTTTTCTGTTCACTCAAAGTTGTTACAACCACTGACTCCGGACTCTGGGGCCCATTTCGCTCCAGCATTTCCTTATACCACAGTGTATTTTGCTTTTGTGTTCACTCAAAGTTGTTACAACCACTAACTCCGGCCTCTGTGGCCCATTTCGCTCCAGCCTTTCCTTATAACACATTGTATCTTACTTTTGTGTTCATTCAAAGTTGTTACAAACACTGACTCCGGCCTCTGTGACCCATTTCGCTCCAGCCTTCCCTTATAACACAGTGTATTTTGCGTTTGTGTTCACTCAAAGTTGTTACAACCACTGACTCCAGCCTCTGTGGCCCATTTCGCTCCTGCCTTTACTTATAACACAGTGTATTTTGCTTTTGTGTTCACTCAAAGTTGTTACAACCACTGACTACGGACTCTGTGGCCCATTTCGCTCCAGCCTTTCCTTATAACACAGTGTATTTTGCTTTTGTGTTCACTCAAAGTTGTTACAACCACTGACTCCGGCCTCTGTGGCCCATTTCGCTCCAGCCTTTCCTTATAACACATTGTATCTTACTTTTGTGTTCATTCAAAGTTGTTACAACCACTGACTCCGGCCTCTGTGACCCATTTCGCTCCAGCCTTCCCTTATAACACAGTGTATTTTGCGTTTGTGTTCACTCAAAGTTGTTACAACCACTGACTCCAGCCTCTGTGGCCCATTTCGCTCCTGCCTTTACTTATAACACAGTGTATTTTGCTTTTGTGTTCACTCAAAGTTGTTACAACCACTGACTACCTACTCTGTGGCCCATTTCGCTCCAGCCTTTCCTTATAACACAGTGTATTTTGCTTTTGTGTTCACTCAAAGTAGTTACAACCACTGACTCGGGCCTCTGTGGCCCATTTTGATCCAGCCTTTTTTGAAAACACAGTGATTTTTGCTGTTGTCTTCACTCAAAGTTGTTACAACCACAGACTCTGGCCTCTGTGGCCCAATTTGATCCAGCCTTTCCTTATAACACAGTGTATTTTGCTTTTCTGTTCACTCAAAGTTGTTACAACCACTGACTCCAGCCTCTGTGGCCCATTTCGCTCCAGCCTTTCCTTATAACACAGTGTATTTTTTTTTGTGTTCCCTCAAAGTTGTTACAACCACTGACACTGGCCTCTGTGGCCCATTTCGCTCCAGCCTTTCCTTATACCACAGTGTATTTTGCTTTTGTGTTCACTCAAAGTTGTTACAACCACTGACTCCGGCCTCTGTGCCCCATTTCGCTCCAGCCTTTCCTCATAACACAGTGTATTTTGCTTTTGTGTACTCTCAAAGTTGTTACAACCACTGACTCCAGCGTCTGTGGCCCATTTCGCTCCAGCCTTTCCTTATAACACATTGTATCTTGCTTTTGTGTTCATTCAAAGTTGTTACAACCACTGACTCCGGCCTCTGTAGCCCATTTTGCTCCAGCCTTTCCTTATAACACAGTGTATTTTGCTTTTGTGTTCACTCAAAGTTGTTACAACCACTGACTCCGGCCTCTTTGGCTCCTTTTCGCTCCAGCCTTTCTTTTTAAGACAGTGTATTTTGCATTCGTGTTCACTCAAAGTTGTTAGAACCACTGACTCTGGCCTCTGTGGCCCATTTCGCTCCAGCCTTTCCTTATAACACAGTGTATTTTACTTTTCTGTTCTCTCAAAGTTGTTACAACCACTGACTCTGGCCTCTGTGGCCCATTTTGATCCAGCCTTTTTTGAAAACACAGTGATTTTTGCTGTTGTGTTCACACAAAGTTGTTACAACCACTGACTCCGGCCTCTGTGGCCCATTTCGCTCCAGCCTTTCTTGTAACACAGTTTATTTTGCTTTTGTGTTGACTCAAAGTTGTTGCAATCACTGACTCCGGCCTCTGTGGCCCATTTCGCTCCAGCCTTTCCTTATGACACAGTGTATTTTGCTTTTGTGTTCACTCAAAGTTGTTACAACCACTGACTCCGGCCTCTGTGGCCCATTTCGCTCCAGCTTTTCTTTTTAAGACAGTGTATTTTGCTTCCGTGTTCACTCAAAGTTGTTACAACCACTGACTCCGGCTTCTGTGACCCATTTCGCTCCAGCCTTTCCTTATAACAGAGTGTATTTTGCATTTGTGTTCAAAGTTGTTACAACCACTGACTCCGGCCTCTGTGGCCCATTTCGCACCAGCCTTTGCTTATAACACAGTGTATTTGCTTTTCTGTTCACTCAAAGTTGTTACAACCACTGACTCCGGCCTCTGTGGCCCATTTCGCTCCAGCCTTTCCTTATAACACAGTGTATTTGCTTTTGTATTCACTCAAAGTTGTTACCATCACTGACTACGGTCTCTGTGGCCCGTTTCGCTCCAGCCTTTCCTTATAACACAGTGTATTTTGCTTTTGTGTTCACTCAAAGTTGTTACGATAACTGACACCGGCCTCTGTGGCCCATTTCGCCCCAGCCTTTCCTTATAACACAGTGTATTTTGCTTTTGTGTTCACTCAAAGTTGTTACAACCACTGACTCCGGCTTCTGTGGCCCATTTCACTCCAGCCTTTCCTTATAACACAGTGTATTTTGCTTTTGTGTTCACTCAAAGTTGTTACGATAACTGACACCGGCCTCTGTGGCCCATTTCGCCCCAGCCTTTCCTTATAACACAGTGTATTTTGCTTTTGTGTTCACTCAAAGTTGTTACAACCACTGACTCCGGCTTCTGTGGCCCATTTCGCCCCAGCCTTTCCTTATAACACAGTGTATTTTGCTTTTCTGTTCCCCCAAAGTTGTTACAACCAATGACTCCGGCCTCTGTGGCCCATTTCGCTCCAGCCTTTCCTTATAACACATTGTATCTCGCTTTTGTATTCACTCAAAGTTGTTACAACCACTGACTCCGGCTTCTGTGGCCCATTTCGCTCCAGCCTTCCTTTTTAAGACAGTGTATTTTGCTTTTGTGTTCACTCAAAGTTGTTACAACCACTGACTCCAGCCTCTGTGGCCCATTTCGCTCCAGCCTTTCCTTATAACACAGTGTATTTTGCTTTTCTGTTCACTCAAAGTTGTTACAACCACTGACTCCGGCCTCTGGGGCCCATTTCGCTCCAGCATTTCCTTATACCACAGTGTATTTTGCTTTTCTGTTCCCTCAAAGTTGTTACAACCACTGACTCCGGCCTCTGTGGCCCATTTCGCTCCAGCCTTTCCTTATAACACATTGTATCTTACTTTTGTGTTCATTCAAAGTTGTTACAAACACTGACTCCGGCCTCTGTGACCCATTTCGCTCCAGCCTTCCCTTATAACACAGTGTATTTTGCGTTTGTGTTCACTCAAAGTTGTTACAACCACTGACTCCAGCCTCTGTGGCCCATTTCGCTCCTGCCTTTACTTATAACACAGTGTATTTTGCTTTTGTGTTCACTCAAAGTTGTTACAACCACTGACTACGGACTCTGTGGCCCATTTCGCTCCAGCCTTTCCTTATAACACAGTGTATTTTGCTTTTGTGTTCACTCAAAGTTGTTACAACCACTGACTCCGGCCTCTGTGGCCCATTTCGCTCCAGCCTTTCCTTATAACACATTGTATCTTACTTTTGTGTTCATTCAAAGTTGTTACAACCACTGACTCCGGCCTCTGTGACCCATTTCGCTCCAGCCTTCCCTTATAACACAGTGTATTTTGCGTTTGTGTTCACTCAAAGTTGTTACAACCACTGACTCCAGCCTCTGTGGCCCATTTCGCTCCTGCCTTTACTTATAACACAGTGTATTTTGCTTTTGTGTTCACTCAAAGTTGTTACAACCACTGACTACCTACTCTGTGGCCCATTTCGCTCCAGCCTTTCCTTATAACACAGTGTATTTTGCTTTTGTGTTCACTCAAAGTAGTTACAACCACTGACTCGGGCCTCTGTGGCCCATTTTGATCCAGCCTTTTTTGAAAACACAGTGATTTTTGCTGTTGTCTTCACTCAAAGTTGTTACAACCACAGACTCTGGCCTCTGTGGCCCAATTTGATCCAGCCTTTCCTTATAACACAGTGTATTTTGCTTTTCTGTTCACTCAAAGTTGTTACAACCACTGACTCCAGCCTCTGTGGCCCATTTTGCCCCAGCCTTTCCTTATAACACAGTGTATTTTGCTTTTCTGTTCACTCAAAGTTGTTACAACCACTGACTCCGGCATCTGTGGCCCATTTAGCTTAAGCCTTTCCTTATAACACAGTGTATTTTGCTTTTGTGTTCCCTCAAAGTTGTTACAACCACTGACTCCGGCCTCTGTGGCCCATTTCGCTCCAGCCTTTCCTTATACCACAGTGTATTTTGCTTTTGTGTACTCTCAAAGTTGTTACAACCACTGACTCCAGCGTCTGTGGCCCATTTCGCTCCAGCCTTTCCTTATAACACATTGTATCTTGCTTTTGTGTTCATTCAAAGTTGTTACAACCACTGACTCCGGCCTCTGTAGCCCATTTTGCTCCAGCCTTTCCTTATAACACAGTGTATTTTGCTTTTGTGTTCACTCAAAGTTGTTACAACCACTGACTCCGGCCTCTGTAGCCCATTTTGCTCCAGCCTTTCCTTATAACACAGTGTATTTTGCTTTTGTGTTCACTCAAAGTTGTTACAACCACTGACTCCGGCCTCTGTGGCCCATTTCGCTCCAGCCTTTCCTTATAACACAGTGTATTTTGCTTTTCTGTTCACTCAAAGTTGTTACAACCACTGACTCCGGACTCTGGGGCCCATTTCGCTCCAGCATTTCCTTATACCACAGTGTATTTTGCTTTTGTGTTCACTCAAAGTTGTTACAACCACTAACTCCGGCCTCTGTGGCCCATTTCGCTCCAGCCTTTCCTTATAACACATTGTATCTTACTTTTGTGTTCATTCAAAGTTGTTACAAACACTGACTCCGGCCTCTGTGACCCATTTCGCTCCAGCCTTCCCTTATAACACAGTGTATTTTGCGTTTGTGTTCACTCAAAGTTGTTACAACCACTGACTCCAGCCTCTGTGGCCCATTTCGCTCCTGCCTTTACTTATAACACAGTGTATTTTGCTTTTGTGTTCACTCAAAGTTGTTACAACCACTGACTACGGACTCTGTGGCCCATTTCGCTCCAGCCTTTCCTTATAACACAGTGTATTTTGCTTTTGTGTTCACTCAAAGTTGTTACAACCACTGACTCCGGCCTCTGTGGCCCATTTCGCTCCAGCCTTTCCTTATAACACATTGTATCTTACTTTTGTGTTCATTCAAAGTTGTTACAACCACTGACTCCGGCCTCTGTGACGCATTTCGCTCCAGCCTTCCCTTATAACACAGTGTATTTTGCGTTTGTGTTCACTCAAAGTTGTTACAACCACTGACTCCAGCCTCTGTGGCCCATTTCGCTCCTGCCTTTACTTATAACACAGTGTATTTTGCGTTTGTGTTCACTCAAAGTTGTTACAACCACTGACTACCTACTCTGTGGCCCATTTCGCTCCAGCCTTTCCTTATAACACAGTGTATTTTGCTTTTGTGTTCACTCAAAGTAGTTACAACCACTGACTCGGGCCTCTGTGGCCCATTTTGATCCAGCCTTTTTTGAAAACACAGTGATTTTTGCTGTTGTCTTCACTCAAAGTTGTTACAACCACAGACTCTGGCCTCTGTGGCCCAATTTGATCCAGCCTTTCCTTATAACACAGTGTATTTTGCTTTTCTGTTCACTCAAAGTTGTTACAACCACTGACTCCAGCCTCTGTGGCCCATTTCGCTCCAGCCTTTCCTTATAACACATTGTATCTTGCTTTTCTGTTCACTCAAAGTTGTTACAACCACTGACTCCAGCCTCTGTGGCCCATTTTGCCCCAGCCTTTCCTTATAACACAGTGTATTTTGCTTTTCTGTTCACTCAAAGTTGTTACAACCACTGACTCCGGCCTCTGTGGCCCATTTCGCTCCAGCCTTTCCTTATAACACAGTGTATTTTGCTTTTGTGTTCCCTCAAAGTTGTTACAACCACTGACTCCGGCCTCTGTGGCCCATTTCGCTCCAGCCTTTCCTTATACCACAGTGTATTTTGCTTTTGTGTTCACTCAAAGTTGTTACAACCACTGACTCCAGCGTCTGTGGCCCATTTCGCTCCAGCCTTTCCTTATAACACATTGTATCTTGCTTTTGTGTTCATTCAAAGTTGTTACAACCACTGACTCCGGCCTCTGTAGCCCATTTTGCTCCAGCCTTTCCTTATAACACAGTGTATTTTGCTTTTGTGTTCACTCAAAGTTGTTACAACCACTGACTCCGGCCTCTGTAGCCCATTTTGCTCCAGCCTTTCCTTATAACACAGTGTATTTTGCTTTTGTGTTCACTCAAAGTTGTTACAACCACTGACTCCGGCCTCTGTGGCCCCTTTTCGCTCCAGCCTTTCTTTTTAAGACAGTGTATTTTGCATTCGTGTTCACTCAAAGTTGTTACAACCACTGACTCCGGCCTCTGTGGCCCATTTCGCTCCAGCCTTTCCTTATACCACAGTGTATTTTGCTTTTGTGTTCACTCAAAGTTGTTACAACCACTGCCTCCGGCCTCTGTGGCCCATTTCGCTCCAGCCTTTCCTTATAACACATTGTATCTTACTTTTGTGTTCATTCAAAGTTGTTACAAACACTGACTCCGGCCTCTGTGACCCATTTCGCTCCAGCCTTCCCTTATAACACAGTGTATTTTGCGTTTGTGTTCACTCAAAGTTGTTACAACCACTGACTCCAGCCTCTGTGGCCCATTTCGCTCCTGCCTTTACTTATAACACAGTGTATTTTGCTTTTCTGTTCACTCAAAGTTGTTACAACCACTGACTACGGACTCTGTGGCCCATTTCGCTCCAGCCTTTCCTTATAACACAGTGTATTTTGCTTTTGTGTTCACTCAAAGTTGTTACAACCACTGACTCCGGCCTCTGTGGCCCATTTCGCTCAAGCCTTTCCTTATAACACATTGTATCTTACTTTTGTGTTCATTCAAAGTTGTTACAACCACTGACTCCGGCCTCTGTGACCCATTTCGCTCCAGCCTTCCCTTATAACACAGTGTATTTTGCTTTTGTGTTCACTCAAAGTTGTTACAACCACTGACTCCGGCCTCTGTAGCCCATTTTGCTCCAGCCTTTCCTTATAACACAGTGTATTTTGCTTTTGTGTTCACTCAAAGTTGTTACAACCACTGACTCCGGCCTCTGTGGCCCCTTTTCGCTCCAGCCTTTCTTTTTAAGACAGTGTATTTTGCATTCGTGTTCACTCAAAGTTGTTACAACCACTGACTCCGGCCTCTGTGGCCCATTTCGCTCCAGCCTTTCCTTATACCACAGTGTATTTTGCTTTTGTGTTCACTCAAAGTTGTTACAACCACTGACTCCGGCCTCTGTGGCCCATTTCGCTCCAGCCTTTCCTTATAACACATTGTATCTTACTTTTGTGTTCATTCAAAGTTGTTACAAACACTGACTCCGGCCTCTGTGACCCATTTCGCTCCAGCCTTCCCTTATAACACAGTGTATTTTGCGTTTGTGTTCACTCAAAGTTGTTACAACCACTGACTCCAGCCTCTGTGGCCCATTTCGCTCCTGCCTTTACTTATAACACAGTGTATTTTGCTTTTGTGTTCACTCAAAGTTGTTACAACCACTGACTACGGACTCTGTGGCCCATTTCGCTCCAGCCTTTCCTTATAACACAGTGTATTTTGCTTTTGTGTTCACTCAAAGTTGTTACAACCACTGACTCCGGCCTCTGTGGCCCATTTCGCTCCAGCCTTTCCTTATAACACATTGTATCTTACTTTTGTGTTCATTCAAAGTTGTTACAACCACTGACTCCGGCCTCTGTGACCCATTTCGCTCCAGCCTTCCCTTATAACACAGTGTATTTTGCGTTTGTGTTCACTCAAAGTAGTTACAACCACTGACTCGGGCCTCTGTGGCCCATTTTGATCCAGCCTTTTTTGAAAACACAGTGATTTTTGCTGTTGTCTTCACTCAAAGTTGTTACAACCACAGACTCTGGCCTCTGTGGCCCAATTTGATCCAGCCTTTCCTTATAACACAGTGTATCTTGCTTTTCTGTTCACTCAAAGTTGTTACAACCACTGACTCCGGCCTCTGTGGCCCATTTTGCCCCAGCCTTTCCTTATAACACAGTGTATTTTGCTTTTCTGTTCACTCAAAGTTGTTACAACCACTGACTCCGGCCTCTGTGGCCCATTTCGCTCCAGCCTTTCCTTATAACACAGTGTATTTTGCTTTTGTGTTCCCTCAAAGTTGTTACAACCACTGACTCCGGCCTCTGTGGCCCATTTCGCTCCAGCCTTTCCTTATACCACAGTGTATTTTGCTTTTGTGTTCACTCAAAGTTGTTACAACCACTGACTCCAGCGTCTGTGGCCCATTTCGCTCCAGCCTTTCCTTATAACACATTGTATCTTGCTTTTGTGTTCATTCAAAGTTGTTACAACCACTGACTCCGGCCTCTGTAGCCCATTTTGCTCCAGCCTTTCCTTATAACACAGTGTATTTTGCTTTTGTGTTCACTCAAAGTTGTTACAACCACTGACTCCGGCCTCTGTAGCCCATTTTGCTCCAGCCTTTCCTTATAACACAGTGTATTTTGCTTTTGTGTTCACTCAAAGTTGTTACAACCACTGACTCCGGCCTCTGTGGCCCCTTTTCGCTCCAGCCTTTCTTTTTAAGACAGTGTATTTTGCATTCGTGTTCACTCAAAGTTGTTACAACCACTGACTCCGGCCTCTGTGGCCCATTTCGCTCCAGCCTTTCCTTATACCACAGTGTATTTTGCTTTTGTGTTCACTCAAAGTTGTTACAACCACTGACTCCGGCCTCTGTGGCCCATTTCGCTCCAGCCTTTCCTTATAACACATTGTATCTTACTTTTGTGTTCATTCAAAGTTGTTACAAACACTGACTCCGGCCTCTGTGACCCATTTCGCTCCAGCCTTCCCTTATAACACAGTGTATTTTGCGTTTGTGTTCACTCAAAGTTGTTACAACCACTGACTCCAGCCTCTGTGGCCCATTTCGCTCCTGCCTTTACTTATAACACAGTGTATTTTGCTTTTGTGTTCACTCAAAGTTGTTACAACCACTGACTACGGACTCTGTGGCCCATTTCGCTCCAGCCTTTCCTTATAACACAGTGTATTTTGCTTTTGTGTTCACTCAAAGTTGTTACAACCACTGACTCCGGCCTCTGTGGCCCATTTCGCTCAAGCCTTTCCTTATAACACATTGTATCTTACTTTTGTGTTCATTCAAAGTTGTTACAACCACTGACTCCGGCCTCTGTGACCCATTTCGCTCCAGCCTTCCCTTATAACACAGTGTATTTTGCTTTTGTGTTCACTCAAAGTTGTTACAACCACTGACTCCGGCCTCTGTAGCCCATTTTGCTCCAGCCTTTCCTTATAACACAGTGTATTTTGCTTTTGTGTTCACTCAAAGTTGTTACAACCACTGACTCCGGCCTCTGTGGCCCCTTTTCGCTCCAGCCTTTCTTTTTAAGACAGTGTATTTTGCATTCGTGTTCACTCAAAGTTGTTACAACCACTGACTCCGGCCTCTGTGGCCCATTTCGCTCCAGCCTTTCCTTATACCACAGTGTATTTTGCTTTTGTGTTCACTCAAAGTTGTTACAACCACTGACTCCGGCCTCTGTGGCCCATTTCGCTCCAGCCTTTCCTTATAACACATTGTATCTTACTTTTGTGTTCATTCAAAGTTGTTACAAACACTGACTCCGGCCTCTGTGACCCATTTCGCTCCAGCCTTCCCTTATAACACAGTGTATTTTGCGTTTGTGTTCACTCAAAGTTGTTACAACCACTGACTCCAGCCTCTGTGGCCCATTTCGCTCCTGCCTTTACTTATAACACAGTGTATTTTGCTTTTGTGTTCACTCAAAGTTGTTACAACCACTGACTACGGACTCTGTGGCCCATTTCGCTCCAGCCTTTCCTTATAACACAGTGTATTTTGCTTTTGTGTTCACTCAAAGTTGTTACAACCACTGACTCCGGCCTCTGTGGCCCATTTCGCTCCAGCCTTTCCTTATAACACATTGTATCTTACTTTTGTGTTCATTCAAAGTTGTTACAACCACTGACTCCGGCCTCTGTAGCCCATTTTGCTCCAGCCTTTCCTTATAACACAGTGTATTTTGCTTTTGTGTTCACTCAAAGTTGTTACAACCACTGACTCCGGCCTCTGTGGCCCATTTCGCTCAAGCCTTTCCTTATAACACATTGTATCTTACTTTTGTGTTCATTCAAAGTTGTTACAACCACTGACTCCGGCCTCTGTGACCCATTTCGCTCCAGCCTTCCCTTATAACACAGTGTATTTTGCTTTTGTGTTCACTCAAAGTTGTTACAACCACTGACTCCGGCCTCTGTAGCCCATTTTGCTCCAGCCTTTCCTTATAACACAGTGTATTTTGCTTTTGTGTTCACTCAAAGTTGTTACAACCACTGACTCCGGCCTCTGTGGCCCCTTTTCGCTCCAGCCTTTCTTTTTAAGACAGTGTATTTTGCATTCGTGTTCACTCAAAGTTGTTACAACCACTGACTCCGGCCTCTGTGGCCCATTTCGCTCCAGCCTTTCCTTATACCACAGTGTATTTTGCTTTTGTGTTCACTCAAAGTTGTTACAACCACTGACTCCGGCCTCTGTGGCCCATTTCGCTCCAGCCTTTCCTTATAACACATTGTATCTTACTTTTGTGTTCATTCAAAGTTGTTACAAACACTGACTCCGGCCTCTGTGACCCATTTCGCTCCAGCCTTCCCTTATAACACAGTGTATTTTGCGTTTGTGTTCACTCAAAGTTGTTACAACCACTGACTCCAGCCTCTGTGGCCCATTTCGCTCCTGCCTTTACTTATAACACAGTGTATTTTGCTTTTGTGTTCACTCAAAGTTGTTACAACCACTGACTACGGACTCTGTGGCCCATTTCGCTCCAGCCTTTCCTTATAACACAGTGTATTTTGCTTTTGTGTTCACTCAAAGTTGTTACAACCACTGACTCCGGCCTCTGTGGCCCATTTCGCTCCAGCCTTTCCTTATAACACATTGTATCTTACTTTTGTGTTCATTCAAAGTTGTTACAACCACTGACTCCGGCCTCTGTGACCCATTTCGCTCCAGCCTTCCCTTATAACACAGTGTATTTTGCGTTTGTGTTCACTCAAAGTAGTTACAACCACTGACTCGGGCCTCTGTGGCCCATTTTGATCCAGCCTTTTTTGAAAACACAGTGATTTTTGCTGTTGTCTTCACTCAAAGTTGTTACAACCACAGACTCTGGCCTCTGTGGCCCAATTTGATCCAGCCTTTCCTTATAACACAGTGTATTTTGCTTTTCTGTTCACTCAAAGTTGTTACAACCACTGACTCCAGCCTCTGTGGCCCATTTCGCTCCAGGCTTTCCTTATAACACATTGTATCTTGCTTTTCTGTTCACTCAAAGTTGTTACAACCACTGACTCCAGCCTCTGTGGCCCATTTTGCCCCAGCCTTTCCTTATAACACAGTGTATTTTGCTTTTCTGTTCACTCAAAGTTGTTACAACCACTGACTCCGGCCTCTGTGGCCCATTTCGCTCCAGCCTTTCCTTATAACACAGTGTATTTTGCTTTTGTGTTCCCTCAAAGTTGTTACAACCACTGACTCCGGCCTCTGTGGCCCATTTCGCTCCAGCCTTTCCTTATACCACAGTGTATTTTGCTTTTGTGTTCACTCAAAGTTGTTACAACCACTGACTCCAGCGTCTGTGGCCCATTTCGCTCCAGCCTTTCCTTATAACACATTGTATCTTGCTTTTGTGTTCATTCAAAGTTGTTACAACCACTGACTCCGGCCTCTGTAGCCCATTTTGCTCCAGCCTTTCCTTATAACACAGTGTATTTTGCTTTTGTGTTCACTCAAAGTTGTTACAACCACTGACTCCGGCCTCTGTAGCCCATTTTGCTCCAGCCTTTCCTTATAACACAGTGTATTTTGCTTTTGTGTTCACTCAAAGTTGTTACAACCACTGACTCCGGCCTCTGTGGCCCCTTTTCGCTCCAGCCTTTCTTTTTAAGACAGTGTATTTTGCATTCGTGTTCACTCAAAGTTGTTACAACCACTGACTCCGGCCTCTGTGGCCCATTTCGCTCCAGCCTTTCCTTATACCACAGTGTATTTTGCTTTTGTGTTCACTCAAAGTTGTTACAACCACTGACTCCGGCCTCTGTGGCCCATTTCGCTCCAGCCTTTCCTTATAACACATTGTATCTTACTTTTGTGTTCATTCAAAGTTTTTACAAACACTGACTCCGGCCTCTGTGACCCATTTCGCTCCAGCCTTCCCTTATAACACAGTGTATTTTGCGTTTGTGTTCACTCAAAGTTGTTACAACCACTGACTCCAGCCTCTGTGGCCCATTTCGCTCCTGCCTTTACTTATAACACAGTGTATTTTGCTTTTGTGTTCACTCAAAGTTGTTACAACCACTGACTACGGACTCTGTGGCCCATTTCGCTCCAGCCTTTCCTTATAACACAGTGTATTTTGCTTTTGTGTTCACTCAAAGTTGTTACAACCACTGACTCCGGCCTCTGTGGCCCATTTCGCTCAAGCCTTTCCTTATAACACATTGTATCTTACTTTTGTGTTCATTCAAAGTTGTTACAACCACTGACTCCGGCCTCTGTGACCCATTTCGCTCCAGCCTTCCCTTATAACACAGTGTATTTTGCTTTTGTGTTCACTCAAAGTTGTTACAACCACTGACTCCGGCCTCTGTAGCCCATTTTGCTCCAGCCTTTCCTTATAACACAGTGTATTTTGCTTTTGTGTTCACTCAAAGTTGTTACAACCACTGACTCCGGCCTCTGTGGCCCCTTTTCGCTCCAGC
This sequence comes from Anolis sagrei, assembly GCF_037176765.1. Classification (NCBI taxonomy): domain Eukaryota; kingdom Metazoa; phylum Chordata; class Lepidosauria; order Squamata; family Anolidae; genus Anolis; species Anolis sagrei. Next base: position 62,433,598 of record NC_090035.1, on the reverse strand, counting down.
CTTTCTTTTTAAGACAGTGTATTTTGCATTCGTGTTCACTCAAAGTTGTTACAACCACTGACTCCGGCCTCTGGGGCCCATTTCGCTCCAGCCTTTCCTTATACCACAGTGTATTTTGCTTTTGTGTTCACTCAAAGTTGTTACAACCACTGACTCCGGCCTCTGTGGCCCATTTCGCTCCAGCCTTTCCTTATAACACATTGTATCTTACTTTTGTGTTCATTCAAAGTTGTTACAAACACTGACTCCGGCCTCTGTGACCCATTTCGCTCCAGCCTTCCCTTATAACACAGTGTATTTTGCGTTTGTGTTCACTCAAAGTTGTTACAACCACTGACTCCAGCCTCTGTGGCCCATTTCGCTCCTGCCTTTACTTATAACACAGTGTATTTTGCTTTTGTGTTCACTCAAAGTTGTTACAACCACTGACTACGGACTCTGTGGCCCATTTCGCTCCAGCCTTTCCTTATAACACAGTGTATTTTGCTTTTGTGTTCACTCAAAGTTGTTACAACCACTGACTCCGGCCTCTGTGGCCCATTTCGCTCCAGCCTTTCCTTATAACACATTGTATCTTACTTTTGTGTTCATTCAAAGTTGTTACAACCACTGACTCCGGCCTCTGTGACCCATTTCGCTCCAGCCTTCCCTTATAACACAGTGTATTTTGCGTTTGTGTTCACTCAAAGTTGTTACAACCACTGACTCCAGCCTCTGTGGCCCATTTCGCTCCTGCCTTTACTTATAACACAGTGTATTTTGCTTTTGTATTCACTCAAAGTTGTTACAACCACTGACTACCTACTCTGTGGCCCATTTCGCTCCAGCCTTTTCTTATAACACAGTGTATTTTGCTTTTGTGTTCACTCAAAGTAGTTACAACCACTGACTCGGGCCTCTGTGGCCCATTTTGATCCAGCCTTTTTTGAAAACACAGTGATTTTTGCTGTTGTCTTCACTCAAAGTTGTTACAACCACAGACTCTGGCCTCTGTGGCCCAATTTGATCCAGCCTTTCCTTATAACACAGTGTATTTTGCTTTTCTGTTCACTCAAAGTTGTTACAACCACTGACTCCAGCCTCTGTGGCCCATTTCGCTCCAGCCTTTCCTTATAACACATTGTATCTTGCTTTTCTGTTCACTCAAAGTTGTTACAACCACTGACTCCAGCCTCTGTGGCCCATTTTGCCCCAGCCTTTCCTTATAACACAGTGTATTTTGCTTTTCTGTTCACTCAAAGTTGTTACAACCACTGACTCCGGCATCTGTGGCCCATTTAGCTTAAGCCTTTCCTTATAACACAGTGTATTTTGCTTTTGTGTTCACTCAAAGTTGTTACAACCACTGACTCCGGCCTCTGTGGCCCATTTCGCTCCAGCCTTTCCTTATACCACAGTGTATTTTGCTTTTGTGTACTCTCAAAGTTGTTACAACCACTGACTCCAGCGTCTGTGGCCCATTTCGCTCCAGCCTTTCCTTATAACACATTGTATCTTGCTTTTGTGTTCATTCAAAGTTGTTACAACCACTGACTCCGGCCTCTGTAGCCCATTTTGCTCCAGCCTTTCCTTATAACACAGTGTATTTTGCTTTTGTGTTCACTCAAAGTTGTTACAACCACTGACTCCGGCCTCTGTAGCCCATTTTGCTCCAGCCTTTCCTTATAACACAGTGTATTTTGCTTTTGTGTTCACTCAAAGTTGTTACAACCACTGACTCCGGCCTCTGTGGCCCATTTCGCTCCAGCCTTTCCTTATAACACAGTGTATTTTGCTTTTCTCTTCACTCAAAGTTGTTACAACCACTGACTCCGGCCTCTGGGGCCCATTTCGCTCCAGCATTTCCTTATACCACAGTGTATTTTGCGTTTGTGTTCACTCAAAGTTGTTACAACCACTGACTCCGGCCTCTGTGGCCCATTTCGCTCCAGCCTTTCCTTATAACACATTGTATCTTACTTTTGTGTTCATTCAAAGTTGTTACAAACACTGACTCCGGCCTCTGTGACCCATTTCGCTCCAGCCTTCCCTTATAACACAGTGTATTTTGCGTTTGTGTTCACTCAAAGTTGTTACAACCACTGACTCCAGCCTCTGTGGCCCATTTCGCTCCTGCCTTTACTTATAACACAGTGTATTTTGCTTTTGTGTTCACTCAAAGTTGTTACAACCACTGACTACGGACTCTGTGGCCCATTTCGCTCCAGCCTTTCCTTATAACACAGTGTATTTTGCTTTTGTGTTCACTCAAAGTTGTTACAACCACTGACTCCGGCCTCTGTGGCCCATTTCGCTCCAGCCTTTCCTTATAACACATTGTATCTTACTTTTGTGTTCATTCAAAGTTGTTACAACCACTGACTCCGGCCTCTGTGACCCATTTCGCTCCAGCCTTCCCTTATAACACAGTGTATTTTGCGTTTGTGTTCACTCAAAGTTGTTACAACCACTGACTCCAGCCTCTGTGGCCCATTTCGCTCCTGCCTTTACTTATAACACAGTGTATTTTGCTTTTGTGTTCACTCAAAGTTGTTACAACCACTGACTACCTACTCTGTGGCCCATTTCGCTCCAGCCTTTCCTTATAACACAGTGTATTTTGCTTTTGTGTTCACTCAAAGTAGTTACAACCACTGACTCGGGCCTCTGTGGCCCATTTTGATCCAGCCTTTTTTGAAAACACAGTGATTTTTGCTGTTGTCTTCACTCAAAGTTGTTACAACCACAGACTCTGGCCTCTGTGGCCCAATTTGATCCAGCCTTTCCTTATAACACAGTGTATTTTGCTTTTCTGTTCACTCAAAGTTGTTACAACCACTGACTCCAGCCTCTGTGGCCCATTTCGCTCCTGCCTTTACTTATAACACAGTGTATTTTGCTTTTGTGTTCACTCAAAGTTGTTACAACCACTGACTACGGACTCTGTGGCCCATTTCGCTCCAGCCTTTCCTTATAACACAGTGTATTTTGCTTTTGTGTTCACTCAAAGTTGTTACAACCACTGACTCCGGCCTCTGTGGCCCATTTCGCTCCAGCCTTTCCTTATAACACATTGTATCTTACTTTTGTGTTCATTCAAAGTTGTTACAACCACTGACTCCGGCCTCTGTGACCCATTTCGCTCCAGCCTTCCCTTATAACACAGTGTATTTTGCGTTTGTGTTCACTCAAAGTTGTTACAACCACTGACTCCAGCCTCTGTGGCCCATTTCGCTCCTGCCTTTACTTATAACACAGTGTATTTTGCTTTTGTATTCACTCAAAGTTGTTACAACCACTGACTACCTACTCTGTGGCCCATTTCGCTCCAGCCTTTTCTTATAACACAGTGTATTTTGCTTTTGTGTTCACTCAAAGTAGTTACAACCACTGACTCGGGCCTCTGTGGCCCATTTTGATCCAGCCTTTTTTGAAAACACAGTGATTTTTGCTGTTGTCTTCACTCAAAGTTGTTACAACCACAGACTCTGGCCTCTGTGGCCCAATTTGATCCAGCCTTTCCTTATAACACAGTGTATTTTGCTTTTCTGTTCACTCAAAGTTGTTACAACCACTGACTCCAGCCTCTGTGGCCCATTTCGCTCCAGCCTTTCCTTATAACACATTGTATCTTGCTTTTCTGTTCACTCAAAGTTGTTACAACCACTGACTCCAGCCTCTGTGGCCCATTTTGCCCCAGCCTTTCCTTATAACACAGTGTATTTTGCTTTTCTGTTCACTCAAAGTTGTTACAACCACTGACTCCGGCATCTGTGGCCCATTTAGCTTAAGCCTTTCCTTATAACACAGTGTATTTTGCTTTTGTGTTCACTCAAAGTTGTTACAACCACTGACTCCGGCCTCTGTGGCCCATTTCGCTCCAGCCTTTCCTTATACCACAGTGTATTTTGCTTTTGTGTACTCTCAAAGTTGTTACAACCACTGACTCCAGCGTCTGTGGCCCATTTCGCTCCAGCCTTTCCTTATAACACATTGTATCTTGCTTTTGTGTTCATTCAAAGTTGTTACAACCACTGACTCCGGCCTCTGTAGCCCATTTTGCTCCAGCCTTTCCTTATAACACAGTGTATTTTGCTTTTGTGTTCACTCAAAGTTGTTACAACCACTGACTCCGGCCTCTGTAGCCCATTTTGCTCCAGCCTTTCCTTATAACACAGTGTATTTTGCTTTTGTGTTCACTCAAAGTTGTTACAACCACTGACTCCGGCCTCTGTGGCCCATTTCGCTCCAGCCTTTCCTTATAACACAGTGTATTTTGCTTTTCTCTTCACTCAAAGTTGTTACAACCACTGACTCTGGCCTCTGGGGCCCATTTCGCTCCAGCATTTCCTTATACCACAGTGTATTTTGCGTTTGTGTTCACTCAAAGTTGTTACAACCACTGACTCCGGCCTCTGTGGCCCATTTCGCTCCAGCCTTTCCTTATAACACATTGTATCTTACTTTTGTGTTCATTCAAAGTTGTTACAAACACTGACTCCGGCCTCTGTGACCCATTTCGCTCCAGCCTTCCCTTATAACACAGTGTATTTTGCGTTTGTGTTCACTCAAAGTTGTTACAACCACTGACTCCAGCCTCTGTGGCCCATTTCGCTCCTGCCTTTACTTATAACACAGTGTATTTTGCTTTTGTGTTCACTCAAAGTTGTTACAACCACTGACTACGGACTCTGTGGCCCATTTCGCTCCAGCCTTTCCTTATAACACAGTGTATTTTGCTTTTGTGTTCACTCAAAGTTGTTACAACCACTGACTCCGGCCTCTGTGGCCCATTTCGCTCCAGCCTTTCCTTATAACACATTGTATCTTACTTTTGTGTTCATTCAAAGTTGTTACAACCACTGACTCCGGCCTCTGTGACCCATTTCGCTCCAGCCTTCCCTTATAACACAGTGTATTTTGCGTTTGTGTTCACTCAAAGTTGTTACAACCACTGACTCCAGCCTCTGTGGCCCATTTCGCTCCTGCCTTTACTTATAACACAGTGTATTTTGCTTTTGTGTTCACTCAAAGTTGTTACAACCACTGACTCCGGCCTCTTTGGCCCCTTTTCGCTCCAGCCTTTCTTTTTAAGACAGTGTATTTTGCATTCGTGTTCACTCAAAGTTGTTAGAACCACTGACTCCGGCCTCTGTGGCCCATTTCGCTCCTGCCTTTACTTATAACACAGTGTATTTTGCTTTTGTGTTCACTCAAAGTTGTTACAACCACTGACTACCTACTCTGTGGCCCATTTCGCTCCAGCCTTTCCTTATAACACAGTGTATTTTGCTTTTGTGTTCACTCAAAGTAGTTACAACCACTGACTCGGGCCTCTGTGGCCCATTTTGATCCAGCCTTTTTTGAAAACACAGTGATTTTTGCTGTTGTCTTCACTCAAAGTTGTTACAACCACAGACTCTGGCCTCTGTGGCCCAATTTGATCCAGCCTTTCCTTATAACACAGTGTATTTTGCTTTTCTGTTCACTCAAAGTTGTTACAACCACTGACTCCAGCCTCTGTGGCCCATTTCGCTCCAGCCTTTCCTTATAACACATTGTATCTTGCTTTTCTGTTCACTCAAAGTTGTTACAACCACTGACTCCAGCCTCTGTGGCCCATTTTGCCCCAGCCTTTCCTTATAACACAGTGTATTTTGCTTTTCTGTTCACTCAAAGTTGTTACAACCACTGACTCCGGCCTCTGTGGCCCGTTTCGCTCCAGCCTTTCTTTATAACACAGTGTATTTTGCTTTTGTGTTCACTCAAAGTTGTTACGATAACTGACACCGGCCTCTGTGGCCCATTTCGCTCCAGCCTTTCCTTATAACACAGTGTATTTTGCTTTTGTGTTCACTCAAAGTTGTTACAACCACTGACTCCGGCTTCTGTGGCCCATTTCACTCCAGCCTTTCCTTATAACACAGTGTATTTTGCTTTTGTGTTCACTCAAAGTTATTACAACCACTGACTCCGGCCTCTGTGGCCCATTTCGCTCCAGCCTTCCTTTTTAAGACAGTGTATTTTGCTTTTGTGTTCACTCAAAGTTGTTACAACCACTGACTCCGGCCTCTGTGGCCCATTTCGCTCCAGCCTTTCCTTATAACACAGTGTATTTTGCTTTTCTGTTCACTCAAAGTTGTTACAACCACTGACTCCGGCCTCTGGGGCCCATTTCGCTCCAGCCTTTCCTTATACCACAGTGTATTTTGCTTTTGTGTTCACTCTAAGTTGTTACAACCACTGACTCCGGCCTTTGTGGCCCAATTTGATCCAGCCTTTCCTTATAACACAGTGTATTTTGCTTTTCTGTTCACTCAAAGTTGTTACAACCACTGACTCCGGCCTCTGTGGCCCATTTAGCTTCAGCCTTTCCTTATAACACAGTGTATTTTTTTTGTGTTCCCTCAAAGTTGTTACAACCACTGACTCCGGCCTCTGTGGCCCATTTCGCTCCAGCCTTTCCTTATACCACAGTGTATTTTGCTTTTGTGTTCACTCAAAGTTGTTACAACCACTGACTCCGGCCTCTGTGCCCCATTTCGCTCCAGCCTTTCCTCATAACACAGTGTATTTTGCTTTTGTGTACTCTCAAAGTTGTTACAACCACTGACTCCAGCGTCTGTGGCCCATTTCGCTCCAGCCTTTCCTTATAACACATTGTATTTTGCTTTTGTGTTCATTCAAAGTTGTTACAACCACTGACTCCGGCCTCTGTAGCCCATTTTGCTCCAGCCTTTCCTTATAACACAGTGTATTTTGCTTTTGTGTTCACTCAAAGTTGTTACAACCACTGACTCCGGCCTCTTTGGCCCCTTTTCGCTCCAGCCTTTCTTTTTAAGACAGTGTATTTTGCATTCGTGTTCACTCAAAGTTGTTAGAACCACTGACTCCGGCCTCTGTGGCCCATTTCGCTCCAGCCTTTCCTTATAACACAGTGTATTTTACTTTTCTGTTCTCTCAAAGTTGTTACAACCACTGACTCTGGCCTCTGTGGCCCATTTTGATCCAGCCTTTTTTGAAAACACAGTGATTTTTGCTGTTGTGTTCACACAAAGTTGTTACAACCACTGACTCCGGCCTCTGTGGCCCATTTCGCTCCAGCCTTTCTTGTAACTCAGTTTATATTGCTTTTGTGTTGACTCAAAGTTGTTGCAATCACTGACTCCGGCCTCTGTGGCCCATTTCGCTCCAGCCTTTCCTTATAACACAGTGTATTTTGCTTTTGTGTTCACTCAAAGTTGTTACAACCACTGACTCCGGCCTCTGTGGCCCATTTCGCTCCAGCTTTTCTTTTTAAGACAGTGTATTTTGCTTCCGTGTTCACTCAAAGTTGTTACAACCACTGACTCCGGCTTCTGTGACCCATTTCGCTCCAGCCTTTCCTTATAACAGAGTGTATTTTGCATTTGTGTTCACTCAAAGTTGTTACAACCACTGACTCCGGCCTCTGTGGCCCATTTCGCACCAGCCTTTGCTTATAACACAGTGTATTTGCTTTTCTGTTCACTCAAAGTTGTTACAACCACTGACTCCGGCCTCTGTGGCCCATTTCGCTCCAGCCTTTCCTTATAACACAGTGTATTTGCTTTTGTATTCACTCAAAGTTGTTACCATCACTGACTACGGTCTCTGTGGCCCGTTTCGCTCCAGCCTTTCCTTATAACACAGTGTATTTTGCTTTTGTGTTCACTCAAAGTTGTTACGATAACTGACACCGGCCTCTGTGGCCCATTTCGCCCCAGCCTTTCCTTATAACACAGTGTATTTTGCTTTTGTGTTCACTCAAAGTTGTTACAACCACTGACTCCGGCTTCTGTGGCCCATTTCACTCCAGCCTTTCCTTATAACACAGTGTATTTTGCTTTTGTGTTCACTCAAAGTTGTTACGATAACTGACACCGGCCTCTGTGGCCCATTTCGCCCCAGCCTTTCCTTATAACACAGTGTATTTTGCTTTTGTGTTCACTCAAAGTTGTTACAACCACTGACTCCGGCTTCTGTGGCCCATTTCGCCCCAGCCTTTCCTTATAACACAGTGTATTTTGCTTTTCTGTTCCCCCAAAGTTGTTACAACCAATGACTCCGGCCTCTGTGGCCCATTTCGCTCCAGCCTTTCCTTATAACACATTGTATCTCGCTTTTGTATTCACTCAAAGTTGTTACAACCACTGACTCCGGCTTCTGTGGCCCATTTCGCTCCAGCCTTCCTTTTTAAGACAGTGTATTTTGCTTTTGTGTTCACTCAAAGTTGTTACAACCACTGACTCCGGCCTCTGTGGCCCATTTCGCTCCAGCCTTTCCTTATAACACAGTGTATTTTGCTTTTCTGTTCACTCAAAGTTGTTACAACCACTGACTCCGGCCTCTGGGGCCCATTTCGCTCCAGCATTTCCTTATACCACAGTGTATTTTGCTTTTGTGTTCACTCAAAGTTGTTACAACCACTGACTCCGGCCTCTGTGGCCCATTTCGCTCCAGCCTTTCCTTATAACACATTGTATCTTACTTTTGTGTTCATTCAAAGTTGTTACAAACACTGACTCCGGCCTCTGTGACCCATTTCGCTCCAGCCTTCCCTTATAACACAGTGTATTTTGCGTTTGTGTTCACTCAAAGTTGTTACAACCACTGACTCCAGCCTCTGTGGCCCATTTCGCTCCTGCCTTTACTTATAACACAGTGTATTTTGCTTTTGTGTTCACTCAAAGTTGTTACAACCACTGACTACGGACTCTGTGGCCCATTTCGCTCCAGCCTTTCCTTATAACACAGTGTATTTTGCTTTTGTGTTCACTCAAAGTTGTTACAACCACTGACTCCGGCCTCTGTGGCCCATTTCGCTCCAGCCTTTCCTTATAACACATTGTATCTTACTTTTGTGTTCATTCAAAGTTGTTACAACCACTGACTCCGGCCTCTGTGACCCATTTCGCTCCAGCCTTCCCTTATAACACAGTGTATTTTGCGTTTGTGTTCACTCAAAGTTGTTACAACCACTGACTCCAGCCTCTGTGGCCCATTTCGCTCCTGCCTTTACTTATAACACAGTGTATTTTGCTTTTGTGTTCACTCAAAGTTGTTACAACCACTGACTACCTACTCTGTGGCCCATTTCGCTCCAGCCTTTCCTTATAACACAGTGTATTTTGCTTTTGTGTTCACTCAAAGTAGTTACAACCACTGACTCGGGCCTCTGTGGCCCATTTTGATCCAGCCTTTTTTGAAAACACAGTGATTTTTGCTGTTGTCTTCACTCAAAGTTGTTACAACCACAGACTCTGGCCTCTGTGGCCCAATTTGATCCAGCCTTTCCTTATAACACAGTGTATTTTGCTTTTCTGTTCACTCAAAGTTGTTACAACCACTGACTCCAGCCTCTGTGGCCCATTTCGCTCCAGCCTTTCCTTATAACACATTGTATCTTGCTTTTCTGTTCACTCAAAGTTGTTACAACCACTGACTGCAGCCTCTGTGGCCCATTTTGCCCCAGCCTTTCCTTATAACACAGTGTATTTTGCTTTTCTGTTCACTCAAAGTTGTTACAACCACTGACTCCGGCATCTGTGGCCCATTTAGCTTAAGCCTTTCCTTATAACACAGTGTATTTTGCTTTTGTGTTCCCTCAAAGTTGTTACAACCACTGACTCCGGCCTCTGTGGCCCATTTCGCTCCAGCCTTTCCTTATACCACAGTGTATTTTGCTTTTGTGTACTCTCAAAGTTGTTACAACCACTGACTCCAGCGTCTGTGGCCCATTTCGCTCCAGCCTTTCCTTATAACACATTGTATCTTGCTTTTGTGTTCATTCAAAGTTGTTACAACCACTGACTCCGGCCTCTGTAGCCCATTTTGCTCCAGCCTTTCCTTATAACACAGTGTATTTTGCTTTTGTGTTCACTCAAAGTTGTTACAACCACTGACTCCGGCCTCTGTAGCCCATTTTGCTCCAGCCTTTCCTTATAACACAGTGCATTTTGCTTTTGTGTTCACTCAAAGTTGTTACAACCACTGACTCCGGCCTCTGTGGCCCATTTCGCTCCAGCCTTTCCTTATAACACAGTGTATTTTGCTTTTCTGTTCACTCAAAGTTGTTACAACCACTGACTCCGGCCTCTGGGGCCCATTTCGCTCCAGCATTTCCTTATACCACAGTGTATTTTGCTTTTGTGTTCACTCAAAGTTGTTACAACCACTAACTCCGGCCTCTGTGGCCCATTTCGCTCCAGCCTTTCCTTATAACACATTGTATCTTACTTTTGTGTTCATTCAAAGTTGTTACAAACACTGACTCCGGCCTCTGTGACCCATTTCGCTCCAGCCTTCCCTTATAACACAGTGTATTTTGCGTTTGTGTTCACTCAAAGTTGTTACAACCACTGACTCCAGCCTCTGTGGCCCATTTCGCTCCTGCCTTTACTTATAACACAGTGTATTTTGCTTTTGTGTTCACTCAAAGTTGTTACAACCACTGACTCCGGCCTCTGTGGCCCATTTCGCTCCAGCCTTTCCTTATAACACAGTGTATTTGCTTTTGTATTCACTCAAAGTTGTTACCATCACTGACTACGGTCTCTGTGGCCCGTTTCGCTCCAGCCTTTCCTTATAACACAGTGTATTTTGCTTTTGTGTTCACTCAAAGTTGTTACGATAACTGACACCGGCCTCTGTGGCCCATTTCGCCCCAGCCTTTCCTTATAACACAGTGTATTTTGCTTTTGTGTTCACTCAAAGTTGTTACAACCACTGACTCCGGCTTCTGTGGCCCATTTCACTCCAGCCTTTCCTTATAACACAGTGTATTTTGCTTTTGTGTTCACTCAAAGTTGTTACGATAACTGACACCGGCCTCTGTGGCCCATTTCGCCCCAGCCTTTCCTTATAACACAGTGTATTTTGCTTTTGTGTTCACTCAAAGTTGTTACAACCACTGACTCCGGCTTCTGTGGCCCATTTCGCCCCAGCCTTTCCTTATAACACAGTGTATTTTGCTTTTCTGTTCCCCCAAAGTTGTTACAACCAATGACTCCGGCCTCTGTGGCCCATTTCGCTCCAGCCTTTCCTTATAACACATTGTATCTCGCTTTTGTATTCACTCAAAGTTGTTACAACCACTGACTCCGGCTTCTGTGGCACATTTCGCTCCAGCCTTCCTTTTTAAGACAGTGTATTTTGCTTTTGTGTTCACTCAAAGTTGTTACAACCACTGACTCCGGCCTCTGTGGCCCATTTCGCTCCAGCCTTTCCTTATAACACAGTGTATTTTGCTTTTCTGTTCACTCAAAGTTGTTACAACCACTGACTCCGGCCTCTGGGGCCCATTTCGCTCCAGCATTTCCTTATACCACAGTGTATTTTGCTTTTGTGTTCACTCAAAGTTGTTACAACCACTGACTCCGGCCTCTGTGGCCCATTTCGCTCCAGCCTTTCCTTATAACACATTGTATCTTACTTTTGTGTTCATTCAAAGTTGTTACAAACACTGACTCCGGCCTCTGTGACCCATTTCGCTCCAGCCTTCCCTTATAACACAGTGTATTTTGCGTTTGTGTTCACTCAAAGTTGTTACAACCACTGACTCCAGCCTCTGTGGCCCATTTCGCTCCTGCCTTTACTTATAACACAGTGTATTTTGCTTTTGTGTTCACTCAAAGTTGTTACAACCACTGACTACGGACTCTGTGGCCCATTTCGCTCCAGCCTTTCCTTATAACACAGTGTATTTTGCTTTTGTGTTCACTCAAAGTTGTTACAACCACTGACTCCGGCCTCTGTGGCCCATTTCGCTCCAGCCTTTCCTTATAACACATTGTATCTTACTTTTGTGTTCATTCAAAGTTGTTACAACCACTGACTCCGGCCTCTGTGACCCATTTCGCTCCAGCCTTCCCTTATAACACAGTGTATTTTGCGTTTGTGTTCACTCAAAGTTGTTACAACCACTGACTCCAGCCTCTGTGGCCCATTTCGCTCCTGCCTTTACTTATAACACAGTGTATTTTGCTTTTGTGTTCACTCAAAGTTGTTACAACCACTGACTACCTACTCTGTGGCCCATTTCGCTCCAGCCTTTCCTTATAACACAGTGTATTTTGCTTTTGTGTTCACTCAAAGTAGTTACAACCACTGACTCGGGCCTCTGTGGCCCATTTTGATCCAGCCTTTTTTGAAAACACAGTGATTTTTGCTGTTGTCTTCACTCAAAGTTGTTACAACCACAGACTCTGGCCTCTGTGGCCCATTTCGCTCCAGCCTTTCCTTATAACACAGTGTATTTTGCTTTTCTGTTCACTCAAAGTTGTTACAACCACTGACTCCGGCCTCTGGGGCCCATTTCGCTCCAGCATTTCCTTATACCACAGTGTATTTTGCTTTTGTGTTCACTCAAAGTTGTTACAACCACTGACTCCGGCCTCTGTGGCCCATTTCGCTCCAGCCTTTCCTTATAACACATTGTATCTTACTTTTGTGTTCATTCAAAGTTGTTACAAACACTGACTCCGGCCTCTGTGACCCATTTCGCTCCAGCCTTCCCTTATAACACAGTGTATTTTGCGTTTGTGTTCACTCAAAGTTGTTACAACCACTGACTCCAGCCTCTGTGGCCCATTTCGCTCCTGCCTTTACTTATAACACAGTGTATTTTGCTTTTGTGTTCACTCAAAGTTGTTACAACCACTGACTACGGACTCTGTGGCCCATTTCGCTCCAGCCTTTCCTTATAACACAGTGTATTTTGCTTTTGTGTTCACTCAAAGTTGTTACAACCACTGACTCCGGCCTCTGTGGCCCATTTCGCTCCAGCCTTTCCTTATAACACATTGTATCTTACTTTTGTGTTCATTCAAAGTTGTTACAACCACTGACTCCGGCCTCTGTGACCCATTTCGCTCCAGCCTTCCCTTATAACACAGTGTATTTTGCGTTTGTGTTCACTCAAAGTTGTTACAACCACTGACTCCAGCCTCTGTGGCCCATTTCGCTCCTGCCTTTACTTATAACACAGTGTATTTTGCTTTTGTGTTCACTCAAAGTTGTTACAACCACTGACTACCTACTCTGTGGCCCATTTCGCTCCAGCCTTTCCTTATAACACAGTGTATTTTGCTTTTGTGTTCACTCAAAGTAGTTACAACCACTGACTCGGGCCTCTGTGGCCCATTTTGATCCAGCCTTTTTTGAAAACACAGTGATTTTTGCTGTTGTCTTCACTCAAAGTTGTTACAACCACAGACTCTGGCCTCTGTGGCCCAATTTGATCCAGCCTTTCCTTATAACACAGTGTATTTTGCTTTTCTGTTCACTCAAAGTTGTTACAACCACTGACTCCAGCCTCTGTGGCCCATTTCGCTCCAGCCTTTCCTTATAACACATTGTATCTTGCTTTTCTGTTCACTCAAAGTTGTTACAACCACTGACTGCAGCCTCTGTGGCCCATTTTGCCCCAGCCTTTCCTTATAACACAGTGTATTTTGCTTTTCTGTTCACTCAAAGTTGTTACAACCACTGACTCCGGCATCTGTGGCCCATTTAGCTTAAGCCTTTCCTTATAACACAGTGTATTTTGCTTTTGTGTTCCCTCAAAGTTGTTACAACCACTGACTCCGGCCTCTGTGGCCCATTTCGCTCCAGCCTTTCCTTATACCACAGTGTATTTTGCTTTTGTGTACTCTCAAAGTTGTTACAACCACTGACTCCAGCGTCTGTGGCCCATTTCGCTCCAGCCTTTCCTTATAACACATTGTATCTTGCTTTTGTGTTCATTCAAAGTTGTTACAACCACTGACTCCGGCCTCTGTAGCCCATTTTGCTCCAGCCTTTCCTTATAACACAGTGTATTTTGCTTTTGTGTTCACTCAAAGTTGTTACAACCACTGACTCCGGCCTCTGTAGCCCATTTTGCTCCAGCCTTTCCTTATAACACAGTGCATTTTGCTTTTGTGTTCACTCAAAGTTGTTACAACCACTGACTCCGGCCTCTGTGGCCCATTTCGCTCCAGCCTTTCCTTATAACACAGTGTATTTTGCTTTTCTGTTCACTCAAAGTTGTTACAACCACTGACTCCGGCCTCTGGGGCCCATTTCGCTCCAGCATTTCCTTATACCACAGTGTATTTTGCTTTTGTGTTCACTCAAAGTTGTTACAACCACTAACTCCGGCCTCTGTGGCCCATTTCGCTCCAGCCTTTCCTTATAACACATTGTATCTTACTTTTGTGTTCATTCAAAGTTGTTACAAACACTGACTCCGGCCTCTGTGACCCATTTCGCTCCAGCCTTCCCTTATAACACAGTGTATTTTGCGTTTGTGTTCACTCAAAGTTGTTACAACCACTGACTCCAGCCTCTGTGGCCGATTTCGCTCCTGCCTTTACTTATAACACAGTGTATTTTGCTTTTGTGTTCACTCAAAGTTGTTACAACCACTGACTACGGACTCTGTGGCCCATTTCGCTCCAGCCTTTCCTTATAACACAGTGTATTTTGCTTTTGTGTTCACTCAAAGTTGTTACAACCACTGACTCCGGCCTCTGTGGACCATTTCGCTCCAGCCTTTCCTTATAACACATTGTATCTTACTTTTGTGTTCATTCAAAGTTGTTACAACCACTGACTCCGGCCTCTGTGACCCATTTCGCTCCAGCCTCCCCTTATAACACAGTGTATTTTGCGTTTGTGTTCACTCAAAGTTGTTACAACCACTGACTCCAGCCTCTGTGGCCCATTTCGCTCCTGCCTTTACTTATAACACAGTGTATTTTGCTTTTGTATTCACTCAAAGTTGTTACAACCACTGACTACCTACTCTGTGGCCCATTTCGCTCCAGCCTTTCCTTATAACACAGTGTATTTTGCTTTTGTGTTCACTCAAAGTAGTTACAACCACTGACTCGGGCCTCTGGGGCCCATTTCGCTCCAGCATTTCCTTATACCACAGTGTATTTTGCTTTTGTGTTCACTCAAAGTTGTTACAACCACTGACTCCGGCCTCTGTGGCCCATTTCGCTCCAGCCTTTCCTTATAACACATTGTATCTTACTTTTGTGTTCATTCAAAGTTGTTACAAACACTGACTCCGGCCTCTGTGACCCATTTCGCTCCAGCCTTCCCTTATAACACAGTGTATTTTGCGTTTGTGTTCACTCAAAGTTGTTACAACCACTGACTCCAGCCTCTGTGGCCCATTTCGCTCCTGCCTTTACTTATAACACAGTGTATTTTGCTTTTGTGTTCACTCAAAGTTGTTACAACCACTGACTACGGACTCTGTGGCCCATTTCGCTCCAGCCTTTCCTTATAACACAGTGTATTTTGCTTTTGTGTTCACTCAAAGTTGTTACAACCACTGACTCCGGCCTCTGTGGCCCATTTCGCTCCAGCCTTTCCTTATAACACATTGTATCTTACTTTTGTGTTCATTCAAAGTTGTTACAACCACTGACTCCGGCCTCTGTGACCCATTTCGCTCCAGCCTTCCCTTATAACACAGTGTATTTTGCGTTTGTGTTCACTCAAAGTTGTTACAACCACTGACTCCAGCCTCTGTGGCCCATTTCGCTCCTGCCTTTACTTATAACACAGTGTATTTTGCTTTTGTGTTCACTCAAAGTTGTTACAACCACTGACTACCTACTCTGTGGCCCATTTCGCTCCAGCCTTTCCTTATAACACAGTGTATTTTGCTTTTGTGTTCACTCAAAGTAGTTACAACCACTGACTCGGGCCTCTGTGGCCCATTTTGATCCAGCCTTTTTTGAAAACACAGTGATTTTTGCTGTTGTCTTCACTCAAAGTTGTTACAACCACAGACTCTGGCCTCTGTGGCCCAATTTGATCCAGCCTTTCCTTATAACACAGTGTATTTTGCTTTTCTGTTCACTCAAAGTTGTTACAACCACTGACTCCAGCCTCTGTGGCCCATTTCGCTCCAGCCTTTCCTTATAACACATTGTATCTTGCTTTTCTGTTCACTCAAAGTTGTTACAACCACTGACTGCAGCCTCTGTGGCCCATTTTGCCCCAGCCTTTCCTTATAACACAGTGTATTTTGCTTTTCTGTTCACTCAAAGTTGTTACAACCACTGACTCCGGCATCTGTGGCCCATTTAGCTTAAGCCTTTCCTTATAACACAGTGTATTTTGCTTTTGTGTTCCCTCAAAGTTGTTACAACCACTGACTCCGGCCTCTGTGGCCCATTTCGCTCCAGCCTTTCCTTATACCACAGTGTATTTTGCTTTTGTGTACTCTCAAAGTTGTTACAACCACTGACTCCAGCGTCTGTGGCCCATTTCGCTCCAGCCTTTCCTTATAACACATTGTATC
Source organism: Anolis sagrei (assembly GCF_037176765.1). Taxonomy (NCBI): domain Eukaryota; kingdom Metazoa; phylum Chordata; class Lepidosauria; order Squamata; family Anolidae; genus Anolis; species Anolis sagrei. The sequence goes on along the minus strand of NC_090035.1, from coordinate 62,417,295 downwards.
TTGCTTTTGTGTTCATTCAAAGTTGTTACAACCACTGACTCCGGCCTCTGTAGCCCATTTTGCTCCAGCCTTTCCTTATAACACAGTGTATTTTGCTTTTGTGTTCACTCAAAGTTGTTACAACCACTGACTCCGGCCTCTGTAGCCCATTTTGCTCCAGCCTTTCCTTATAACACAGTGCATTTTGCTTTTGTGTTCACTCAAAGTTGTTACAACCACTGACTCCGGCCTCTGTGGCCCATTTCGCTCCAGCCTTTCCTTATAACACAGTGTATTTTGCTTTTCTGTTCACTCAAAGTTGTTACAACCACTGACTCCGGCCTCTGGGGCCCATTTCGCTCCAGCATTTCCTTATACCACAGTGTATTTTGCTTTTGTGTTCACTCAAAGTTGTTACAACCACTAACTCCGGCCTCTGTGGCCCATTTCGCTCCAGCCTTTCCTTATAACACATTGTATCTTACTTTTGTGTTCATTCAAAGTTGTTACAAACACTGACTCCGGCCTCTGTGACCCATTTCGCTCCAGCCTTCCCTTATAACACAGTGTATTTTGCGTTTGTGTTCACTCAAAGTTGTTACAACCACTGACTCCAGCCTCTGTGGCCCATTTCGCTCCTGCCTTTACTTATAACACAGTGTATTTTGCTTTTGTGTTCACTCAAAGTTGTTACAACCACTGACTACGGACTCTGTGGCCCATTTCGCTCCAGCCTTTCCTTATAACACAGTGTATTTTGCTTTTGTGTTCACTCAAAGTTGTTACAACCACTGACTCCGGCCTCTGTGGACCATTTCGCTCCAGCCTTTCCTTATAACACATTGTATCTTACTTTTGTGTTCATTCAAAGTTGTTACAACCACTGACTCCGGCCTCTGTGACCCATTTCGCTCCAGCCTCCCCTTATAACACAGTGTATTTTGCGTTTGTGTTCACTCAAAGTTGTTACAACCACTGACTCCAGCCTCTGTGGCCCATTTCGCTCCTGCCTTTACTTATAACACAGTGTATTTTGCTTTTGTATTCACTCAAAGTTGTTACAACCACTGACTACCTACTCTGTGGCCCATTTCGCTCCAGCCTTTCCTTATAACACAGTGTATTTTGCTTTTGTGTTCACTCAAAGTAGTTACAACCACTGACTCGGGCCTCTGTGGCCCATTTTGATCCAGCCTTTTTTGAAAACACAGTGATTTTTGCTGTTGTCTTCACTCAAAGTTGTTACAACCACAGACTCTGGCCTCTGTGGCTCAATTTGATCCAGCCTTTCCTTATAGCACAGTGTATTTTGCTTTTCTGTTCACTCAAAGTTGTTACAACCACTGACTCCAGCCTCTGTGGCCCATTTCGCTCCAGCCTTTCCTTATAACACATTGTATCTTGCTTTTCTGTTCACTCAAAGTTGTTACAACCACTGACTCCAGCCTCTGTGGCCCATTTTGCCCCAGCCTTTCCTTATAACACAGTGTATTTTGCTTTTCTGTTCACTCAAAGTTGTTACAACCACTGACTCCGGCCTCTGTGGCCCATTTAGCTTAAGCCTTTCCTTATAACACAGTGTATTTTGCTTTTGTGTTCCCTCAAAGTTGTTACAACCACTGACTCCGGCCTCTGTGGCCCATTTCGCTCCAGCCTTTCCTTATACCACAGTGTATTTTGCTTTTGTGTACTCTCAAAGTTGTTACAACCACTGACTCCAGCGTCTGTGGCCCATTTCGCTCCAGCCTTTCCTTATAACACATTGTATCTTGCTTTTGTGTTCATTCAAAGTTGTTACAACCACTGACTCCGGCCTCTGTAGCCCATTTTGCTCCAGCCTTTCCTTATAACCAGTGTATTTTGCTTTTGTGTTCACTCAAAGTTGTTACAACCACTGACTCCGGCCTCTGTAGCCCATTTTGCTCCAGCCTTTCCTTATAACACAGTGTATTTTGCTTTTGTGTTCACTCAAAGTTGTTACAACCACTGACTCCGGCCTCTGTGGCCCCTTTTCGCTCCAGCCTTTCTTTTTAAGACAGTGTATTTTGCATTCGTGTTCACTCAAAGTTGTTACAACCACTGACTCCGGCCTCTGTGGCCCATTTCGCTCCAGCCTTTCCTTATACCACAGTGTATTTTGCTTTTGTGTTCACTCAAAGTTGTTACAACCACTGACTCCGGCCTCTGTGGCCCATTTCGCTCCAGCCTTTCCTTATAACACATTGTATCTTACTTTTGTGTTCATTCAAAGTTGTTACAAACACTGACTCCGGCCTCTGTGACCCATTTCGCTCCAGCCTTCCCTTATAACACAGTGTATTTTGCGTTTGTGTTCACTCAAAGTTGTTACAACCACTGACTCCAGCCTCTGTGGCCCATTTCGCTCCTGCCTTTACTTATAACACAGTGTATTTTGCTTTTGTGTTCACTCAAAGTTGTTACAACCACTGACTACGGACTCTGTGGCCCATTTCGCTCCAGCCTTTCCTTATAACACAGTGTATTTTGCTTTTGTGTTCCCTCAAAGTTGTTACAACCACTGACTCCGGCCTCTGTGGCCCATTTCGCTCCAGCCTTTCCTTATACCACAGTGTATTTTGCTTTTGTGTACTCTCAAAGTTGTTACAACCACTGACTCCAGCGTCTGTGGCCCATTTCGCTCCAGCCTTTCCTTATAACACAGTGTATCTTGCTTTTGTGTTCATTCAAAGTTGTTACAACCACTGACTCCGGCCTCTGTAGCCCATTTTGCTCCAGCCTTTCCTTATAACACAGTGTATTTTGCTTTTGTGTTCACTCAAAGTTGTTACAACCACTGACTCCGGCCTCTGTAGCCCATTTTGCTCCAGCCTTTCCTTATAACACAGTGTATTTTGCTTTTGTGTTCACTCAAAGTTGTTACAACCACTGACTCCGGCCTCTGTGGCCCCTTTTCGCTCCAGCCTTTCTTTTTAAGACAGTGTATTTTGCATTCGTGTTCACTCAAAGTTGTTACAACCACTGACTCCGGCCTCTGTGGCCCATTTCGCTCCAGCCTTTCCTTATAACACAGTGTATTTTGCTTTTCTGTTCACTCAAAGTTGTTACAACCACTGACTCTGGCCTCTGTGGCCCATTTTGATCCAGCCTTTTTTGAAAACACAGTGATTTTTGCTGTTGTGTTCACTCAAAGTTGTTACAACCACTGACTCCGGCTTCTGTGACCCATTTCGCTCCAGCCTTTCCTTATAACAGAGTGTATTTTGCATTTGTGTTCACTCAAAGTTGTTACAACCACTGACTCCGGCCTCTGTGGCCCATTTCGCACCAGCCTTTGCTTATAACACAGTGTATTTGCATTTGTGTTCACTCAAAGTTGTTACAACCACTGACTCCGGCCTCTGTGGCCCATTTCGCTCCAGCCTTTCCTTATAACACAGTGTATTTGCTTTTGTATTCACTCAAAGTTGTTACCATCACTGACTACGGTCTCTGTGGCCCGTTTCGCTCCAGCCTTTCCTTATAACACAGTGTATTTTGCTTTTGTGTTCACTCAAAGTTGTTACAACCACTGACTCCGGCTTCTGTGGCCCATTTCACTCCAGCCTTTCCTTATAACACAGTGTATTTTGCTTTTGTGTTCACTCAAAGTTATTACAACCACTGACTCCGGCCTCTGTGGCCCATTTCGCTCCAGCCTTCCTTTTTAAGACAGTGTATTTTGCTTTTGTGTTCACTCAAAGTTGTTACAACCACTGACTTCGGCCTCTGTGGCCCATTTCGCTCCAGCCTTTCCTTATAACACAGTGTATTTTGCTTTTCTGTTCACTCAAAGTTGTTACAACCACTGACTCCGGCCTCTGGGGCCCATTTCGCTCCAGCCTTTCCTTATACCACAGTGTATTTTGCTTTTGTGTTCACTCTAAGTTGTTACAACCACTGACTCCGGCCTCTGTGGCCCAATTTGATCCAGCCTTTCCTTATAACACAGTGTATTTTGCTTTTCTGTTCACTCAAAGTTGTTACAACCACTGACTCCGGCCTCTGTGGCCCATTTAGCTTCAGCCTTTCCTTATAACACAGTGTATTTTTTTTTTGTGTTCCCTCAAAGTTGTTACAACCACTGACTCCGGCCTCTGTGGCCCATTTCGCTCCAGCCTTTCCTTATACCACAGTGTATTTTGCTTTTGTGTTCACTCAAAGTTGTTACAACCACTGACTCCGGCCTCTGTGCCCCATTTCGCTCCAGCCTTTCCTCATAACACAGTGTATTTTGCTTTTGTGTACTCTCAAAGTTGTTACAACCACTGACTCCAGCGTCTGTGGCCCATTTCGCTCCAGCCTTTCCTTATAACACATTGTATTTTGCTTTTGTGTTCATTCAAAGTTGTTACAACCACTGACTCCGGCCTCTGTAGCCCATTTTGCTCCAGCCTTTCCTTATAACACAGTGTATTTTGCTTTTGTGTTCACTCAAAGTTGTTACAACCACTGACTCCGGCCTCTTTGGCCCATTTTCGCTCCAGCCTTTCTTTTTAAGACAGTGTATTTTGCATTCGTGTTCACTCAAAGTTGTTAGAACCACTGACTCCGGCCTCTGTGGCCCATTTCGCTCCAGCCTTTCCTTATAACACAGTGTATTTTACTTTTCTGTTCTCTCAAAGTAGTTACAACCACTGACTCTGGCCTCTGTGGCCCATTTTGATCCAGCCTTTTTTGAAAACACAGTGATTTTTGCTGTTGTGTTCACACAAAGTTGTTACAACCACTGACTCCGGCCTCTGTGGCCCATTTCGCTCCAGCCTTTCTTGTAACACAGTTTATTTTGCTTTTGTGTTGACTCAAAGTTGTTGCAATCACTGACTCCGGCCTCTGTGGCCCATTTCGCTCCAGCCTTTCCTTATAACACAGTGTATTTTGCTTTTGTGTTCACTCAAAGTTGTTACAACCACTGACTCCGGCCTCTGTGGCCCATTTCGCTCCAGCTTTTCTTTTTAAGACAGTGTATTTTGCTTCCGTGTTCACTCAAAGTTGTTACAACCACTGACTCCGGCTTCTGTGACCCATTTCGCTCCAGCCTTTCCGTATAACAGAGTGTATTTTGCATTTGTGTTCACTCAAAGTTGTTACAACCACTGACTCCGGCCTCTGTGGCCCATTTCGCACCAGCCTTTGCTTATAACACAGTGTATTTGCTTTTCTGTTCACTCAAAGTTGTTACAACCACTGACTCCGGCCTCTGTGGCCCATTTCGCTCCAGCCTTTCCTTATAACACAGTGTATTTGCTTTTGTATTCACTCAAAGTTGTTACCATCACTGACTACGGTCTCTGTGGCCCGTTTCGCTCCAGCCTTTCCTTATAACACAGTGTATTTTGCTTTTGTGTTCACTCAAAGTTGTTACGATAACTGACACCGGCCTCTGTGGCCCATTTCGCCCCAGCCTTTCCTTATAACACAGTGTATTTTGCTTTTGTGTTCACTCAAAGTTGTTACAACCACTGACTCCGGCTTCTGTGGCCCATTTCACTCCAGCCTTTCCTTATAACACAGTGTATTTTGCTTTTGTGTTCACTCAAAGTTGTTACGATAACTGACACCGGCCTCTGTGGCCCATTTCGCCCCAGCCTTTCCTTATAACACAGTGTATTTTGCTTTTGTGTTCACTCAAAGTTGTTACAACCACTGACTCCGGCTTCTGTGGCCCATTTCGCCCCAGCCTTTCCTTATAACACAGTGTATTTTGCTTTTCTGTTCCCCCAAAGTTGTTACAACCAATGACTCCGGCCTCTGTGGCCCATTTCGCTCCAGCCTTTCCTTATAACACATTGTATCTCGCTTTTGTATTCACTCAAAGTTGTTACAACCACTGACTCCGGCTTCTGTGGCCCATTTCGCTCCAGCCTTCCTTTTTAAGACAGTGTATTTTGCTTTTGTGTTCACTCAAAGTTGTTACAACCACTGACTCCAGCCTCTGTGGCCCATTTCGCTCCAGCCTTTCCTTATAACACAGTGTATTTTGCTTTTCTGTTCACTCAAAGTTGTTACAACCACTGACTCCGGCCTCTGGGGCCCATTTCGCTCCAGCATTTCCTTATACCACAGTGTATTTTGCTTTTGTGTTCACTCAAATTTGTTACAACCACTGACTCCGGCCTCTGTGGCCCATTTCGCTCCAGCCTTTCCTTATAACACATTGTATCTTACTTTTGTGTTCATTCAAAGTTGTTACAAACACTGACTCCGGCCTCTGTGACCCATTTCGCTCCAGCCTTCCCTTATAACACAGTGTATTTTGCGTTTGTGTTCACTCAAAGTTGTTACAACCACTGACTCCAGCCTCTGTGGCCCATTTCGCTCCTGCCTTTACTTATAACACAGTGTATTTTGCTTTTGTGTTCACTCAAAGTTGTTACAACCACTGACTACGGACTCTGTGGCCCATTTCGCTCCAGCCTTTCCTTATAACACAGTGTATTTTGCTTTTGTGTTCACTCAAAGTTGTTACAACCACTGACTCCGGCCTCTGTGGCCCATTTCGCTCCAGCTTTTCCTTATAACACATTGTATCTTACTTTTGTGTTCATTCAAAGTTGTTACAACCACTGACTCCGGCCTCTGTGACCCATTTCGCTCCAGCCTTCCCTTATAACACAGTGTATTTTGCGTTTGTGTTCACTCAAAGTTGTTACAACCACTGACTCCAGCCTCTGTGGCCCATTTCGCTCCTGCCTTTACTTATAACACAGTGTATTTTGCTTTTGTGTTCACTCAAAGTTGTTACAACCACTGACTACCTACTCTGTGGCCCATTTCGCTCCAGCCTTTCCTTATAACACAGTGTATTTTGCTTTTGTGTTCACTCAAAGTTGTTACAACCACTGACTCCGGCCTCTTTGGCCCATTTCGCTCCAGCCTTTCTTTTTAAGACAGTGTATTTTGCATTCGTGTTCACTCAAAGTTGTTAGAACCACTGACTCCGGCCTCTGTGGCCCATTTCGCTCCAGCCTTTCCTTATAACACAGTGTATTTTACTTTTCTGTTCTCTCAAAGTTGTTACAACCACTGACTCTGGCCTCTGTGGCCCATTTTGATCCAGCCTTTTTTGAAAACACAGTGATTTTTGCTGTTGTGTTCACACAAAGTTGTTACAACCACTGACTCCGGCCTCTGTGGCCCATTTCGCTCCAGCCTTTCTTGTAACACAGTTTATTTTGCTTTTGTGTTGACTCAAAGTTGTTGCAATCACTGACTCCGGCCTCTGTGGCCCATTTCGCTCCAGCCTTTCCTTATAACACAGTGTATTTTGCTTTTGTGTTCACTCAAAGTTGTTACAACCACTGACTCCGGCCTCTGTAGCCCATTTTGCTCCAGCCTTTCCTTATAACCAGTGTATTTTGCTTTTGTGTTCACTCAAAGTTGTTACAACCACTGACTCCGGCCTCTGTAGCCCATTTTGCTCCAGCCTTTCCTTATAACACAGTGTATCTTGCTTTTGTGTTCATTCAAAGTTGTTACAACCACTGACTCCGGCCTCTGTAGCCCATTTTGCTCCAGCCTTTCCTTATAACCAGTGTATTTTGCTTTTGTGTTCACTCAAAGTTGTTACAACCACTGACTCCGGCCTCTGTAGCCCATTTTGCTCCAGCCTTTCCTTATAACACAGTGTATTTTGCTTTTGTGTTCACTCAAAGTTGTTACAACCACTGACTCCGGCCTCTGTGGCCCCTTTTCGCTCCAGCCTTTCTTTTTAAGACAGTGTATTTTGCATTCGTGTTCACTCAAAGTTGTTACAACCACTGACTCCGGCCTCTGTGGCCCATTTCGCTCCAGCCTTTCCTTATACCACAGTGTATTTTGCTTTTGTGTTCACTCAAAGTTGTTACAACCACTGACTCCGGCCTCTGTGGCCCATTTCGCTCCAGCCTTTCCTTATAACACATTGTATCTTACTTTTGTGTTCATTCAAAGTTGTTACAAACACTGACTCCGGCCTCTGTGACCCATTTCGCTCCAGCCTTCCCTTATAACACAGTGTATTTTGCGTTTGTGTTCACTCAAAGTTGTTACAACCACTGACTCCAGCCTCTGTGGCCCATTTCGCTCCTGCCTTTACTTATAACACAGTGTATTTTGCTTTTGTGTTCACTCAAAGTTGTTACAACCACTGACTACGGACTCTGTGGCCCATTTCGCTCCAGCCTTTCCTTATAACACAGTGTATTTTGCTTTTGTGTTCCCTCAAAGTTGTTACAACCACTGACTCCGGCCTCTGTGGCCCATTTCGCTCCAGCCTTTCCTTATACCACAGTGTATTTTGCTTTTGTGTACTCTCAAAGTTGTTACAACCACTGACTCCAGCGTCTGTGGCCCATTTCGCTCCAGCCTTTCCTTATAACACAGTGTATCTTGCTTTTGTGTTCATTCAAAGTTGTTACAACCACTGACTCCGGCCTCTGTAGCCCATTTTGCTCCAGCCTTTCCTTATAACACAGTGTATTTTGCTTTTGTGTTCACTCAAAGTTGTTACAACCACTGACTCCGGCCTCTGTAGCCCATTTTGCTCCAGCCTTTCCTTATAACACAGTGTATTTTGCTTTTGTGTTCACTCAAAGTTGTTACAACCACTGACTCCGGCCTCTGTGGCCCCTTTTCGCTCCAGCCTTTCTTTTTAAGACAGTGTATTTTGCATTCGTGTTCACTCAAAGTTGTTACAACCACTGACTCCGGCCTCTGTGGCCCATTTCGCTCCAGCCTTTCCTTATAACACAGTGTATTTTGCTTTTCTGTTCACTCAAAGTTGTTACAACCACTGACTCTGGCCTCTGTGGCCCATTTTGATCCAGCCTTTTTTGAAAACACAGTGATTTTTGCTGTTGTGTTCACTCAAAGTTGTTACAACCACTGACTCCGGCTTCTGTGACCCATTTCGCTCCAGCCTTTCCTTATAACAGAGTGTATTTTGCATTTGTGTTCACTCAAAGTTGTTACAACCACTGACTCCGGCCTCTGTGGCCCATTTCGCACCAGCCTTTGCTTATAACACAGTGTATTTGCATTTGTGTTCACGCAAAGTTGTTACAACCACTGACTCCGGCCTCTGTGGCCCATTTCGCTCCAGCCTTTCCTTATAACACAGTGTATTTGCTTTTGTATTCACTCAAAGTTGTTACCATCACTGACTACGGTCTCTGTGGCCCGTTTCGCTCCAGCCTTTCCTTATAACACAGTGTATTTTGCTTTTGTGTTCACTCAAAGTTGTTACGATAACTGACACCGGCCTCTGTGGCCCATTTCGCCCCACCCTTTCCTTATAACACAGTGTATTTTGCTTTTGTGTTCACTCAAAGTTGTTACAACCACTGACTCCGGCCTCTGTGGCCCATTTCACTCCAGCCTTTCCTTATAACACAGTGTATTTTGCTGTTCTGTTCCCTCAAAGTTGTTACAACCAATGACTCCGGCCTCTGGGGCCCATTTCGCTCCAGCCTTTCCTTATAACACATTGTATCTTGCTTTTGTGTTCACTCTAAGTTGTTACAACCACTGACTCCGGCCTCTGTGGCCCAATTTGATCCAGCCTTTCCTTATAACACAGTGTATTTTGCTTTTCTGTTCACTCAAAGTTGTTACAACCACTGACTCCGGCCTCTGTGGCCCATTTAGCTTCAGCCTTTCCTTATAACACAGTGTATTTTTTTTTTGTGTTCCCTCAAAGTTGTTACAACCACTGACTCCGGCTTCTGTGACCCATTTCGCTCCAGCCTTTCCTTATAACAGAGTGTATTTTGCATTTGTGTTCACTCAAAGTTGTTACAACCACTGACTCCGGCCTCTGTGGCCCATTTCGCACCAGCCTTTGCTTATAACACAGTGTATTTGCATTTGTGTTCACGCAAAGTTGTTACAACCACTGACTCCGGCCTCTGTGGCCCATTTCGCTCCAGCCTTTCCTTATAACACAGTGTATTTGCTTTTGTATTCACTCAAAGTTGTTACCATCACTGACTACGGTCTCTGTGGCCCGTTTCGCTCCAGCCTTTCCTTATAACACAGTGTATTTTGCTTTTGTGTTCACTCAAAGTTGTTACGATAACTGACACCGGCCTCTGTGGCCCATTTCGCCCCACCCTTTCCTTATAACACAGTGTATTTTGCTTTTGTGTTCACTCAAAGTTGTTACAACCACTGACTCCGGCCTCTGTGGCCCATTTCACTCCAGCCTTTCCTTATAACACAGTGTATTTTGCTGTTCTGTTCCCTCAAAGTTGTTACAACCAATGACTCCGGCCTCTGGGGCCCATTTCGCTCCAGCCTTTCCTTATAACACATTGTATCTTGCTTTTGTGTTCACTCTAAGTTGTTACAACCACTGACTCCGGCCTCTGTGGCCCAATTTGATCCAGCCTTTCCTTATAACACAGTGTATTTTGCTTTTCTGTTCACTCAAAGTTGTTACAACCACTGACTCCGGCCTCTGTGGCCCATTTAGCTTCAGCCTTTCCTTATAACACAGTGTATTTTTTTTTTGTGTTCCCTCAAAGTTGTTACAACCACTGACTCCGGCCTCTGTGGCCCATTTCGCTCCAGCCTTTCCTTATACCACAGTGTATTTTGCTTTTGTGTTCACTCAAAGTTGTTACAACCACTGACTCCGGCCTCTGTGCCCCATTTCGCTCCAGCCTTTCCTCATAACACAGTGTATTTTGCTTTTGTGTACTCTCAAAGTTGTTACAACCACTGACTCCAGCGTCTGTGGCCCATTTCGCTCCAGCCTTTCCTTATAACACATTGTATTTTGCTTTTGTGTTCATTCAAAGTTGTTACAACCACTGACTCCGGCCTCTGTAGCCCATTTTGCTCCAGCCTTTCCTTATAACACAGTGTATTTTGCTTTTGTGTTCACTCAAAGTTGTTACAACCACTGACTCCGGCCTCTTTGGCCCATTTTCGCTCCAGCCTTTCTTTTTAAGACAGTGTATTTTGCATTCGTGTTCACTCAAAGTTGTTAGAACCACTGACTCCGGCCTCTGTGGCCCATTTCGCTCCAGCCTTTCCTTATAACACAGTGTATTTTACTTTTCTGTTCTCTCAAAGTTGTTACAACCACTGACTCTGGCCTCTGTGGCCCATTTTGATCCAGCCTTTTTTGAAAACACAGTGATTTTTGCTGTTGTGTTCACACAAAGTTGTTACAACCACTGACTCCGGCCTCTGTGGCCCATTTCGCTCCAGCCTTTCTTGTAACACAGTTTATTTTGCTTTTGTGTTGACTCAAAGTTGTTGCAATCACTGACTCCGGCCTCTGTGGCCCATTTCGCTCCAGCCTTTCCTTATAACACAGTGTATTTTGCTTTTGTGTTCACTCAAAGTTGTTACAACCACTGACTCCGGCCTCTGTGGCCCATTTCGCTCCAGCTTTTCTTTTTAAGACAGTGTATTTTGCTTCCGTGTTCACTCAAAGTTGTTACAACCACTGACTCCGGCTTCTGTGACCCATTTCGCTCCAGCCTTTCCTTATAACAGAGTGTATTTTGCATTTGTGTTCACTCAAAGTTGTTACAACCACTGACTCCGGCCTCTGTGGCCCATTTCGCACCAGCCTTTCCTTATAACACAGTGTATTTGCTTTTGTATTCACTCAAAGTTGTTACCATCACTGACTACGGTCTCTGTGGCCCGTTTCGCTCCAGCCTTTCCTTATAACACAGTGTATTTTGCTTTTGTGTTCACTCAAAGTTGTTACGATAACTGACACCGGCCTCTGTGGCCCATTTCGCCCCAGCCTTTCCTTATAACACAGTGTATTTTGCTTTTGTGTTCACTCAAAGTTGTTACAACCACTGACTCCGGCTTCTGTGGCCCATTTCACTCCAGCCTTTCCTTATAACACAGTGTATTTTGCTTTTGTGTTCACTCAAAGTTGTTACGATAACTGACACCGGCCTCTGTGGCCCATTTCGCCCCAGCCTTTCCTTATAACACAGTGTATTTTGCTTTTGTGTTCACTCAAAGTTGTTACAACCACTGACTCCGGCTTCTGTGGCCCATTTCGCCCCAGCCTTTCCTTATAACACAGTGTATTTTGCTTTTCTGTTCCCCCAAAGTTGTTACAACCAATGACTCCGGCCTCTGTGGCCCATTTCGCTCCAGCCTTTCCTTATAACACATTGTATCTCGCTTTTGTATTCACTCAAAGTTGTTACAACCACTGACTCCGGCTTCTGTGGCCCATTTCGCTCCAGCCTTCCTTTTTAAGACAGTGTATTTTGCTTTTGTGTTCACTCAAAGTTGTTACAACCACTGACTCCAGCCTCTGTGGCCCATTTCGCTCCAGCCTTTCCTTATAACACAGTGTATTTTGCTTTTCTGTTCACTCAAAGTTGTTACAACCACTGACTCCGGCCTCTGGGGCCCATTTCGCTCCAGCATTTCCTTATACCACAGTGTATTTTGCTTTTGTGTTCATTCAAAGTTGTTACAACCACTGACTCCGGCCTCTGTAGCCCATTTTGCTCCAGCCTTTCCTTATAACACAGTGTATTTTGCTTTTGTGTTCACTCAAAGTTGTTACAACCACTGACTCCGGCCTCTTTGGCCCATTTTCGCTCCAGCCTTTCTTTTTAAGACAGTGTATTTTGCATTCGTGTTCACTCAAAGTTGTTAGAACCACTGACTCCGGCCTCTGTGGCCCATTTCGCTCCAGCCTTTCCTTATAACACAGTGTATTTTACTTTTCTGTTCTCTCAAAGTTGTTACAACCACTGACTCTGGCCTCTGTGGCCCATTTTGATCCAGCCTTTTTTGAAAACACAGTGATTTTTGCTGTTGTGTTCACACAAAGTTGTTACAACCACTGACTCCGGCCTCTGTGGCCCATTTCGCTCCAGCCTTTCTTGTAACACAGTTTATTTTGCTTTTGTGTTGACTCAAAGTTGTTGCAATCACTGACTCCGGCCTCTGTGGCCCATTTCGCTCCAGCCTTTCCTTATAACACAGTGTATTTTGCTTTTGTGTTCACTCAAAGTTGTTACAACCACTGACTCCGGCCTCTGTGGCCCATTTCGCTCCAGCTTTTCTTTTTAAGACAGTGTATTTTGCTTCCGTGTTCACTCAAAGTTGTTACAACCACTGACTCCGGCTTCTGTGACCCATTTCGCTCCAGCCTTTCCTTATAACAGAGTGTATTTTGCATTTGTGTTCACTCAAAGTTGTTACAACCACTGACTCCGGCCTCTGTGGCCCATTTCGCACCAGCCTTTGCTTATAACACAGTGTATTTGCTTTTCTGTTCACTCAAAGTTGTTACAACCACTGACTCCGGCCTCTGTGGCCCATTTCGCTCCAGCCTTTCCTTATAACACAGTGTATTTGCTTTTGTATTCACTCAAAGTTGTTACCATCACTGACTACGGTCTCTGTGGCCCGTTTCGCTCCAGCCTTTCCTTATAACACAGTGTATTTTGCTTTTGTGTTCACTCAAAGTTGTTACGATAACTGACACCGGCCTCTGTGGCCCATTTCGCCCCAGCCTTTCCTTATAACACAGTGTATTTTGCTTTTGTGTTCACTCAAAGTTGTTACAACCACTGACTCCGGCTTCTGTGGCCCATTTCACTCCAGCCTTTCCTTATAACACAGTGTATTTTGCTTTTGTGTTCACTCAAAGTTGTTACGATAACTGACACCGGCCTCTGTGGCCCATTTCGCCCCAGCCTTTCCTTATAACACAGTGTATTTTGCTTTTGTGTTCACTCAAAGTTGTTACAACCACTGACTCCGGCTTCTGTGGCCCATTTCGCCCCAGCCTTTCCTTATAACACAGTGTATTTTGCTTTTCTGTTCCCCCAAAGTTGTTACAACCAATGACTCCGGCCTCTGTGGCCCATTTCGCTCCAGCCTTTCCTTATAACACATTGTATCTCGCTTTTGTATTCACTCAAAGTTGTTACAACCACTGACTCCGGCTTCTGTGGCCCATTTCGCTCCAGCCTTCCTTTTTAAGACAGTGTATTTTGCTTTTGTGTTCACTCAAAGTTGTTACAACCACTGACTCCAGCCTCTGTGGCCCATTTCGCTCCAGCCTTTCCTTATAACACAGTGTATTTTGCTTTTCTGTTCACTCAAAGTTGTTACAACCACTGACTCCGGCCTCTGGGGCCCATTTCGCTCCAGCATTTCCTTATACCACAGTGTATTTTGCTTTTGTGTTCACTCAAATTTGTTACAACCACTGACTCCGGCCTCTGTGGCCCATTTCGCTCCAGCCTTTCCTTATAACACATTGTATCTTACTTTTGTGTTCATTCAAAGTTGTTACAAACACTGACTCCGGCCTCTGTGACCCATTTCGCTCCAGCCTTCCCTTATAACACAGTGTATTTTGCGTTTGTGTTCACTCAAAGTTGTTACAACCACTGACTCCAGCCTCTGTGGCCCATTTCGCTCCTGCCTTTACTTATAACACAGTGTATTTTGCTTTTGTGTTCACTCAAAGTTGTTACAACCACTGACTACGGACTCTGTGGCCCATTTCGCTCCAGCCTTTCCTTATAACACAGTGTATTTTGCTTTTGTGTTCACTCAAAGTTGTTACAACCACTGACTCCGGCCTCTGTGGCCCATTTCGCTCCAGCCTTTCCTTATAACACATTGTATCTTACTTTTGTGTTCATTCAAAGTTGTTACAACCACTGACTCCGGCCTCTGTGACCCATTTCGCTCCAGCCTTCCCTTATAACACAGTGTATTTTGCGTTTGTGTTCACTCAAAGTTGTTACAACCACTGACTCCAGCCTCTGTGGCCCATTTCGCTCCTGCCTTTACTTTTAACACAGTGTATTTTGCTTTTGTGTTCACTCAAAGTTGTTACAACCACTGACTACCTACTCTGTGGCCCATTTCGCTCCAGCCTTTCCTTATAACACAGTGTATTTTGCTTTTGTGTTCACTCAAAGTTGTTACAACCACTGACTCCGGCCTCTTTGGCCCCTTTTCGCTCCAGCCTTTCTTTTTAAGACAGTGTATTTTGCATTCGTGTTCACTCAAAGTTGTTAGAACCACTGACTCCGGCCTCTGTGGCCCATTTCGCTCCAGCCTTTCCTTATAACACAGTGTATTTTACTTTTCTGTTCTCTCAAAGTTGTTACAACCACTGACTCTGGCCTCTGTGGCCCATTTTGATCCAGCCTTTTTTGAAAACACAGTGATTTTTGCTGTTGTGTTCACACAAAGTTGTTACAACCACTGACTCCGGCCTCTGTGGCCCATTTCGCTCCAGCCTTTCTTGTAACACAGTTTATTTTGCTTTTGTGTTGACTCAAAGTTGTTGCAATCACTGACTCCGGCCTCTGTGGCCCATTTCGCTCCAGCCTTTCCTTATAACACAGTGTATTTTGCTTTTGTGTTCACTCAAAGTTGTTACAACCACTGACTCCGGCCTCTGTGGCCCATTTCGCTCCAGCTTTTCTTTTTAAGAAAGTGTATTTTGCTTCCGTGTTCACTCAAAGTTGTTACAACCACTGACTCCAGCGTCTGTGGCCCATTTCGCTCCAGCCTTTCCTTATAACACATTGTATCTTGCTTTTGTGTTCATTCAAAGTTGTTACAACCACTGACTCCGGCCTCTGTAGCCCATTTTGCTCCAGCCTTTCCTTATAACACAGTGTATTTTGCTTTTGTGTTCACTCAAAGTTGTTACAACCACTGACTCCGGCCTCTTTGGCTCCTTTTCGCTCCAGCCTTTCTTTTTAAGACAGTGTATTTTGCATTCGTGTTCACTCAAAGTTGTTAGAACCACTGACTCCGGCCTCTGTGGCCCATTTCGCTCCAGCCTTTCCTTATAACACAGTGTATTTTACTTTTCTGTTCTCTCAAAGTTGTTACAACCACTGACTCTGGCCTCTGTGGCCCATTTTGATCCAGCCTTTTTTGAAAACACAGTGATTTTTGCTGTTGTGTTCACACAAAGTTGTTACAACCACTGACTCCGGCCTCTGTGGCCCATTTCGCTCCAGCCTTTCTTGTAACACAGTTTATTTTGCTTTTGTGTTGACTCAAAGTTGTTGCAATCACTGACTCCGGCCTCTGTGGCCCATTTCGCTCCAGCCTTTCCTTATAACACAGTGTATTTTGCTTTTGTGTTCACTCAAAGTTGTTACAACCACTGACTCCGGCCTCTGTGGCCCATTTCGCTCCAGCTTTTCTTTTTAAGACAGTGTATTTTGCTTCCGTGTTCACTCAAAGTTGTTACAACCACTGACTCCAGCTTCTGTTACCCATTTCGCTCCAGCCTTTCCTTATAACAGAGTGTATTTTGCATTTGTGTTCACTCAAAGTTGTTACAACCACTGACTCCGGCCTCTGTGGCCCATTTCGCACCAGCCTTTGCTTATAACACAGTGTATTTGCTTTTCTGTTCACTCAAAGTTGTTACAACCACTGACTCCGGCCTCTGTGGCCCATTTCGCTCCAGCCTTTCCTTATAACACAGTGTATTTGCTTTTGTATTCACTCAAAGTTGTTACCATCACTGACTACGGTCTCTGTGGCCCGTTTCGCTCCAGCCTTTCCTTATAACACAGTGTATTTTGCTTTTGTGTTCACTCAAAGTTGTTACGATAACTGACACCGGCCTCTGTGGCCCATTTCGCCCCAGCCTTTCCTTATAACACAGTGTATTTTGCTTTTGTGTTCACTCAAAGTTGTTACAACCACTGACTCCGGCTTCTGTGGCCCATTTCACTCCAGCCTTTCCTTATAACACAGTGTATTTTGCTTTTGTGTTCACTCAAAGTTGTTACGATAACTGACACCGGCCTCTGTGGCCCATTTCGCCCCAGCCTTTCCTTATAACACAGTGTATTTTGCTTTTGTGTTCACTCAAAGTTGTTACAACCACTGACTCCGGCTTCTGTGGCCCATTTCGCCCCAGCCTTTCCTTATAACACAGTGTATTTTGCTTTTCTGTTCCCCCAAAGTTGTTACAACCAATGACTCCGGCCTCTGTGGCCCATTTCGCTCCAGCCTTTCCTTATAACACATTGTATCTCGCGTTTGTATTCACTCAAAGTTGTTACAACCACTGACTCCGGCTTCTGTGGCCCATTTCGCTCCAGCCTTCCTTTTTAAGACAGTGTATTTTGCTTTTGTGTTCACTCAAAGTTGTTACAACCACTGACTCCAGCCTCTGTGACCCATTTCGCTCCAGCCTTTCCTTATAACACAGTGTATTTTGCTTTTCTGTTCACTCAAAGTTGTTACAACCACTGACTCCGGCCTCTGGGGCCCATTTCGCACCAGCCTTTGCTTATAACACAGTGTATTTGCTTTTCTGTTCACTCAAAGTTGTTACAACCACTGACTCCGGCCTCTGTGGCCCATTTCGCTCCAGCCTTTCCTTATAACACAGTGTATTTGCTTTTGTATTCACTCAAAGTTGTTACCATCACTGACTACGGTCTCTGTGGCCCGTTTCGCTCCAGCCTTTCCTTATAACACAGTGTATTTTGCTTTTGTGTTCACTCAAAGTTGTTACGATAACTGACACCGGCCTCTGTGGCCCATTTCGCCCCAGCCTTTCCTTATAACACAGTGTATTTTGCTTTTGTGTTCACTCAAAGTTGTTACAACCACTGACTCCGGCTTCTGTGGCCCATTTCACTCCAGCCTTTCCTTATAACACAGTGTATTTTGCTTTTGTGTTCACTCAAAGTTGTTACGATAACTGACACCGGCCTCTGTGGCCCATTTCGCCCCAGCCTTTCCTTATAACACAGTGTATTTTGCTTTTGTGTTCACTCAAAGTTGTTACAACCACTGACTCCGGCTTCTGTGGCCCATTTCGCCCCAGCCTTTCCTTATAACACAGTGTATTTTGCTTTTCTGTTCCCCCAAAGTTGTTACAACCAATGACTCCGGCCTCTGTGGCCCATTTCGCTCCAGCCTTTCCTTATAACACATTGTATCTCGCTTTTGTATTCACTCAAAGTTGTTACAACCACTGACTCCGGCTTCTGTGGCCCATTTCGCTCCAGCCTTCCTTTTTAAGACAGTGTATTTTGCTTTTGTGTTCACTCAAAGTTGTTACAACCACTGACTCCAGCCTCTGTGGCCCATTTCGCTCCAGCCTTTCCTTATAACACAGTGTATTTTGCTTTTCTGTTCACTCAAAGTTGTTACAACCACTGACTCCGGCCTCTGGGGCCCATTTCGCTCCAGCATTTCCTTATACCACAGTGTATTTTGCTTTTGTGTTCACTCAAATTTGTTACAACCACTGACTCCGGCCTCTGTGGCCCATTTCGCTCCAGCCTTTCCTTATAACACATTGTATCTTACTTTTGTGTTCATTCAAAGTTGTTACAAACACTGACTCCGGCCTCTGTGACCCATTTCGCTCCAGCCTTCCCTTATAACACAGTGTATTTTGCGTTTGTGTTCACTCAAAGTTGTTACAACCACTGACTCCAGCCTCTGTGGCCCATTTCGCTCCTGCCTTTACTTATAACACAGTGTATTTTGCTTTTGTGTTCACTCAAAGTTGTTACAACCACTGACTACGGACTCTGTGGCCCATTTCGCTCCAGCCTTTCCTTATAACACAGTGTATTTTGCTTTTGTGTTCACTCAAAGTTGTTACAACCACTGACTCCGGCCTCTGTGGCCCATTTCGCTCCTGCCTTTACTTATAACACAGTGTATTTTGCTTTTCTGTTCCCCCAAAGTTGTTACAACCAATGACTCCGGCCTCTGTGGCCCATTTCGCTCCAGCCTTTCCTTATAACACATTGTATCTCGCTTTTGTATTCACTCAAAGTTGTTACAACCACTGACTCCGGCTTCTGTGGCCCATTTCGCTCCAGCCTTCCTTTTTAAGACAGTGTATTTTGCTTTTGTGTTCACTCAAAGTTGTTACAACCACTGACTCCAGCCTCTGTGGCCCATTTCGCTCCAGCCTTTCCTTATAACACAGTGTATTTTGCTTTTCTGTTCACTCAAAGTTGTTACAACCACTGACTCCGGCCTCTGGGGCCCATTTCGCTCCAGCATTTCCTTATACCACAGTGTATTTTGCTTTTGTGTTCACTCAAATTTGTTACAAACACTGACTCCGGCCTCTGTGGCCCATTTCGCTCCAGCCTTTCCTTATAACACATTGTATCTTACTTTTGTGTTCATTCAAAGTTGTTACAAACACTGACTCCGGCCTCTGTGACCCATTTCGCTCCAGCCTTCCCTTATAACACAGTGTATTTTGCGTTTGTGTTCACTCAAAGTTGTTACAACCACTGACTCCAGCCTCTGTGGCCCATTTCGCTCCTGCCTTTACTTATAACACAGTGTATTTTGCTTTTGTGTTCACTCAAAGTTGTTACAACCACTGACTACGGACTCTGTGGCCCATTTCGCTCCAGCCTTTCCTTATAACACAGTGTATTTTGCTTTTGTGTTCACTCAAAGTTGTTACAACCACTGACTCCGGCCTCTGTGGCCCATTTCGCTCCAGCCTTTCCTTATAACACATTGTATCTTACTTTTGTGTTCATTCAAAGTTGTTACAACCACTGACTCCGGCCTCTGTGACCCATTTCGCTCCAGCCTTCCCTTATAACACAGTGTATTTTGCGTTTGTGTTCACTCAAAGTTGTTACAACCACTGACTCCAGCCTCTGTGGCCCATTTCGCTCCTGCCTTTACTTATAACACAGTGTATTTTGCTTTTGTGTTCACTCAAAGTTGTTACAACCACTGACTCCGGCCTCTGTGGCCCATTTCGCTCCAGCCTTTCCTTATAACACATTGTATCTTACTTTTGTGTTCATTCAAAGTTGTTACAACCACTGACTCCGGCTTCTGTGGCCCATTTCACTCCAGCCTTTCCTTATAACACAGTGTATTTTGCTTTTGTGTTCACTCAAAGTTGTTACGATAACTGACACCGGCCTCTGTGGCCCATTTCGCCCCAGCCTTTCCTTATAACACAGTGTATTTTGCTTTTGTGTTCACTCAAAGTTGTTACAACCACTGACTCCGGCTTCTGTGGCCCATTTCGCCCCAGCCTTTCCTTATAACACAGTGTATTTTGCTTTTCTGTTCCCCCAAAGTTGTTACAACCAATGACTCCGGCCTCTGTGGCCCATTTCGCTCCAGCCTTTCCTTATAACACATTGTATCTCGCTTTTGTATTCACTCAAAGTTGTTACAACCACTGACTCCGGCTTCTGTGGCCCATTTCGCTCCAGCCTTCCTTTTTAAGACAGTGTATTTTGCTTTTGTGTTCACTCAAAGTTGTTACAACCACTGACTCCAGCCTCTGTGGCCCATTTCGCTCCAGCCTTTCCTTATAACACAGTGTATTTTGCTTTTCTGTTCACTCAAAGTTGTTACAACCACTGACTCCGGCCTCTGGGGCCCATTTCGCTCCAGCATTTCCTTATACCACAGTGTATTTTGCTTTTGTGTTCACTCAAATTTGTTACAACCACTGACTCCGGCCTCTGTGGCCCATTTCGCTCCAGCCTTTCCTTATAACACATTGTATCTTACTTTTGTGTTCATTCAAAGTTGTTACAAACACTGACTCCGGCCTCTGTGACCCATTTCGCTCCAGCCTTCCCTTATAACACAGTGTATTTTGCGTTTGTGTTCACTCAAAGTTGTTACAACCACTGACTCCAGCCTCTGTGGCCCATTTCGCTCCTGCCTTTACTTATAACACAGTGTATTTTGCTTTTGTGTTCACTCAAAGTTGTTACAACCACTGACTACGGACTCTGTGGCCCATTTCGCTCCAGCCTTTCCTTATAACACAGTGTATTTTGCTTTTGTGTTCACTCAAAGTTGTTACAACCACTGACTCCGGCCTCTGTGGCCCATTTCGCTCCAGCCTTTCCTTATAACACATTGTATCTTACTTTTGTGTTCATTCAAAGTTGTTACAACCACTGACTCCGGCCTCTGTGACCCATTTCGCTCCAGCCTTCCCTTATAACACAGTGTATTTTGCGTTTGTGTTCACTCAAAGTTGTTACAACCACTGACTCCAGCCTCTGTGGCCCATTTCGCTCCTGCCTTTACTTATAACACAGTGTATTTTGCTTTTGTGTTCACTCAAAGTTGTTACAACCACTGACTACCTACTCTGTGGCCCATTTCGCTCCAGCCTTTCCTTATAACACAGTGTATTTTGCTTTTGTGTTCACTCAAAGTTGTTACAACCACTGACTCCGGCCTCTTTGGCCCCTTTTCGCTCCAGCCTTTCTTTTTAAGACAGTGTATTTTGCATTCGTGTTCACTCAAAGTTGTTAGAACCACTGACTCCGGCCTCTGTGGCCCATTTCGCTCCAGCCTTTCCTTATAACACAGTGTATTTTACTTTTCTGTTCTCTCAAAGTTGTTACAACCACTGACTCTGGCCTCTGTGGCCCATTTTGATCCAGCCTTTTTTGAAAACACAGTGATTTTTGCTGTTGTGTTCACACAAAGTTGTTACAACCACTGACTCCGGCCTCTGTGGCCCATTTCGCTCCAGCCTTTGTTGTAACACAGTTTATTTTGCTTTTGTGTTGACTCAAAGTTGTTGCAATCACTGACTCCGGCCTCTGTGGCCCATTTCGCTCCAGCCTTTCCTTATAACACAGTGTATTTTGCTTTTGTGTTCACTCAAAGTTGTTACAACCACTGACTCCGGCCTCTGTGGCCCATTTCGCTCCAGCTTTTCTTTTTAAGAAAGTGTATTTTGCATTTGTGTTCACTCAAAGTTGTTACAACCACTGACTCCAGCGTCTGTGGCCCATTTCGCTCCAGCCTTTCCTTATAACACATTGTATCTTGCTTTTGTGTTCATTCAAAGTTGTTACAACCACTGACTCCGGCCTCTGTAGCCCATTTTGCTCCAGCCTTTCCTTATAACACAGTGTATTTTGCTTTTGTGTTCACTCAAAGTTGTTACAACCACTGACTCCGGCCTCTTTGGCTCCTTTTCGCTCCAGCCTTTCTTTTTAAGACAGTGTATTTTGCATTCGTGTTCACTCAAAGTTGTTAGAACCACTGACTCCGGCCTCTGTGGCCCATTTCGCTCCAGCCTTTCCTTATAACACAGTGTATTTTACTTTTCTGTTCTCTCAAAGTTCTTACAACCACTGACTCTGGCCTCTGTGGCCCATTTTGATCCAGCCTTTTTTGAAAACACAGTGATTTTTGCTGTTGTGTTCACACAAAGTTGTTACAACCACTGACTCCGGCCTCTGTGGCCCATTTCGCTCCAGCCTTTCTTGTAACACAGTTTATTTTGCTTTTGTGTTGACTCAAAGTTGTTGCAATCACTGACTCCGGCCTCTGTGGCCCATTTCGCTCCAGCCTTTCCTTATAACACAGTGTATTTTGCTTTTGTGTTCACTCAAAGTTGTTACAACCACTGACTCCGGCCTCTGTGGCCCATTTCGCTCCAGCTTTTCTTTTTAAGACAGTGTATTTTGCTTCCGTGTTCACTCAAAGTTGTTACAACCACTGACTCCGGCTTCTGTGACCCATTTCGCTCCAGCCTTTCCTTATAACAGAGTGTATTTTGCATTTGTGTTCACTCAAAGTTGTTACAACCACTGACTCCGGCCTCTGTGGCCCATTTCGCACCAGCCTTTGCTTATAACACAGTGTATTTGCTTTTCTGTTCACTCAAAGTTGTTACAACCACTGACTCCGGCCTCTGTGGCCCATTTCGCTCCAGCCTTTCCTTATAACACAGTGTATTTGCTTTTGTATTCACTCAAAGTTGTTACCATCACTGACTACGGTCTCTGTGGCCCGTTTCGCTCCAGCCTTTCCTTATAACACAGTGTATTTTGCTTTTGTGTTCACTCAAAGTTGTTACGATAACTGACACCGGCCTCTGTGGCCCATTTCGCCCCAGCCTTTCCTTATAACACAGTGTATTTTGCTTTTGTGTTCACTCAAAGTTGTTACAACCACTGACTCCGGCTTCTGTGGCCCATTTCACTCCAGCCTTTCCTTATAACACAGTGTATTTTGCTTTTGTGTTCACTCAAAGTTGTTACGATAACTGACACCGGCCTCTGTGGCCCATTTCGCCCCAGCCTTTCCTTATAACACAGTGTATTTTGCTTTTGTGTTCACTCAAAGTTGTTACAACCACTGACTCCGGCTTCTGTGGCCCATTTCGCCCCAGCCTTTCCTTATAACACAGTGTATTTTGCTTTTCTGTTCCCCCAAAGTTGTTACAACCAATGACTCCGGCCTCTGTGGCCCATTTCGCTCCAGCCTTTCCTTATAACACATTGTATCTCGCTTTTGTATTCACTCAAAGTTGTTACAACCACTGACTCCGGCTTCTGTGGCCCATTTCGCTCCAGCCTTCCTTTTTAAGACAGTGTATTTTGCTTTTGTGTTCACTCAAAGTTGTTACAACCACTGACTCCAGCCTCTGTGGCCCATTTCGCTCCAGCCTTTCCTTATAACACAGTGTATTTTGCTTTTCTGTTCACTCAAAGTTGTTACAACCACTGACTCCGGCCTCTGGGGCCCATTTCGCTCCAGCATTTCCTTATACCACAGTGTATTTTGCTTTTGTGTTCACTCAAATTTGTTACAACCACTGACTCCGGCCTCTGTGGCCCATTTCGCTCCAGCCTTCCCTTATAACACAGTGTATTTTGCGTTTGTGTTCACTCAAAGTTGTTACAACCACTGACTCCAGCCTCTGTGGCCCATTTCGCTCCTGCCTTTACTTATAACACAGTGTATTTTGCTTTTGTGTTCACTCAAAGTTGTTACAACCACTGACTACGAACTCTGTGGCCCATTTCGCTCCAGCCTTTCCTTATAACACAGTGTATTTTTCTTTTGTGTTCACTCAAAGTTGTTACAACCACTGACTCCGGCCTCTGTGGCCCATTTCGCTCCTGCCTTTACTTATAACACAGTGTATTTTGCTTTTCTGTTCCCCCAAAGTTGTTACAACCAATGACTCCGGCCTCTGTGGCCCATTTCGCTCCAGCCTTTCCTTATAACACATTGTATCTCGCTTTTGTATTCACTCAAAGTTGTTACAACCACTGACTCCGGCTTCTGTGGCCCATTTCGCTCCAGCCTTCCTTTTTAAGACAGTGTATTTTGCTTTTGTGTTCACTCAAAGTTGTTACAACCACTGACTCCAGCCTCTGTGGCCCATTTCGCTCCAGCCTTTCCTTATAACACAGTGTATTTTGCTTTTCTGTTCACTCAAAGTTGTTACAACCACTGACTCCGGCCTCTGGGGCCCATTTCGCTCCAGCATTTCCTTATACCACAGTGTATTTTGCTTTTGTGTTCACTCAAATTTGTTACAACCACTGACTCCGGCCTCTGTGGCCCATTTCGCTCCAGCCTTTCCTTATAACACATTGTATCTTACTTTTGTGTTCATTCAAAGTTGTTACAAACACTGACTCCGGCCTCTGTGACCCATTTCGCTGCAGCCTTCCCTTATAACACAGTGTATTTTGCGTTTGTGTTCACTCAAAGTTGTTACAACCACTGACTCCAGCCTCTGTGGCCCATTTCGCTCCTGCCTTTACTTATAACACAGTGTATTTTGCTTTTGTGTTCACTCAAAGTTGTTACAACCACTGACTACGGACTCTGTGGCCCATTTCGCTCCAGCCTTTCCTTATAACACAGTGTATTTTGCTTTTGTGTTCACTCAAAGTTGTTACAACCACTGACTCCGGCCTCTGTGGCCCATTTCGCTCCAGCCTTTCCTTATAACACATTGTATCTTACTTTTGTGTTCATTCAAAGTTGTTACAACCACTGACTCCGGCCTCTGTGACCCATTTCGCTCCAGCCTTCCCTTATAACACAGTGTATTTTGCGTTTGTGTTCACTCAAAGTTGTTACAACCACTGACTCCGGCCTCTGTGGCCCATTTCGCTCCTGCCTTTACTTATAACACAGTGTATTTTGCTTTTGTGTTTACTCAAAGTTGTTACAACCACTGACTCCGGCCTCTGTGGCCCATTTCGCTCCAGCCTTTCCTTATAACACATTGTATCTTACTTTTGTGTTCATTCAAAGTTGTTACAACCACTGACTCCGGCTTCTGTGGCCCATTTCACTCCAGCCTTTCCTTATAACACAGTGTATTTTGCTTTTGTGTTCACTCAAATTTGTTACGATAACTGACACCGGCCTCTGTGGCCCATTTCGCCCCAGCCTTTCCTTATAACACAGTGTATTTTGCTTTTGTGTTCCCTCAAAGTTGTTACAACCACTGACTCCGGCTTCTGTGGCCCATTTCGCCCCAGCCTTTCCTTATAACACAGTGTATTTTGCTTTTCTGTTCCCCCAAAGTTGTTACAACCAATGACTCCGGCCTCTGTGGCCCATTTCGCTCCAGCCTTTCCTTATAACACATTGTATCTCGCTTTTGTATTCACTCAAAGTTGTTACAACCACTGACTCCGGCTTCTGTGGCCCATTTCGCTCCAGCCTTCCTTTTTAAGACAGTGTATTTTGCTTTTGTGTTCACTCAAAGTTGTTACAACCACTGACTCCAGCCTCTGTGGCCCATTTCGCTCCAGCCTTTCCTTATAACACAGTGTATTTTGCTTTTCTGTTCACTCAAAGTTGTTACAACCACTGACTCCGGCCTCTGGGGCCCATTTCGCTCCAGCATTTCCTTATACCACAGTGTATTTTGCTTTTGTGTTCACTCAAATTTGTTACAACCACTGACTCCGGCCTCTGTGGCCCATTTCGCTCCAGCCTTTCCTTATAACACATTGTATCTTACTTTTGTGTTCATTCAAAGTTGTTACAAACACTGACTCCGGCCTCTGTGACCCATTTCGCTCCAGCCTTCCCTTATAACACAGTGTATTTTGCGTTTGTGTTCACTCAAAGTTGTTACAACCACTGACTCCAGCCTCTGTGGCCCATTTCGCTCCTGCCTTTACTTATAACACAGTGTATTTTGCTTTTGTGTTCACTCAAAGTTGTTACAACCACTGACTACGGACTCTGTGGCCCATTTCGCTCCAGCCTTTCCTTATAACACATTGTATCTTACTTTTGTGTTCATTCAAAGTTGTTACAACCACTGACTCCGGCCTCTGTGACCCATTTCGCTCCAGCCTTCCCTTATAACACAGTGTATTTTGCGTTTGTGTTCACTCAAAGTTGTTACAACCACTGACTCCAGCCTCTGTGGCCCATTTCGCTCCTGCCTTTACTTATAACACAGTGTATTTTGCTTTTGTGTTCACTCAAAGTTGTTACAACCACTGACTACCTACTCTGTGGCCCATTTCGCTCCAGCCTTTCCTTATAACACAGTGTATTTTGCTTTTGTGTTCACTCAAAGTTGTTACAACCACTGACTCCGGCCTCTTTGGCCCCTTTTCGCTCCAGCCTTTCTTTTTAAGACAGTGTATTTTGCATTCGTGTTCACTCAAAGTTGTTAGAACCACTGACTCCGGCCTCTGTGGCCCATTTCGCTCTAGCCTTTCCTTATAACACAGTGTATTTTACTTTTCTGTTCTCTCAAAGTTGTTACAACCACTGACTCTGGCCTCTGTGGCCCATTTTGATCCAGCCTTTTTTGAAAACACAGTGATTTTTGCTGTTGTGTTCACACAAAGTTGTTACAACCACTGACTCCGGCCTCTGTGGCCCATTTCGCTCCAGCCTTTCTTGTAACACAGTTTATTTTGCTTTTGTGTTGACTCAAAGTTGTTGCAATCACTGACTCCGGCCTCTGTGGCCCATTTCGCTCCAGCCTTTCCTTATAACACAGTGTATTTTGCTTTTGTGTTCACTCAAAGTTGTTACAACCACTGACTCCGGCCTCTGTGGCCCATTTCGCTCCAGCTTTTCTTTTTAAGAAAGTGTATTTTGCTTCCGTGTTCACTCAAAGTTGTTACAACCACTGACTCCGGCTTCTGTGACCCATTTCGCTCCAGCCTTTCCTTATAACAGAGTGTATTTTGCATTTGTGTTCACTCAAAGTTGTTACAACCACTGACTCCGGCCTCTGTGGCCCATTTCGCACCAGCCTTTGCTTATAACACAGTGTATTTGCTTTTCTGTTCACTCAAAGTTGTTACAACCACTGACTCCGGCCTCTGTGGCCCATTTCGCTCCAGCCTTTCCTTATAACACAGTGTATTTGCTTTTGTATTCACTCAAAGTTGTTACCATCACTGACTACGGTCTCTGTGGCCCGTTTCGCTCCAGCCTTTCCTTATAACACAGTGTATTTTGCTTTTGTGTTCACTCAAAGTTGTTACGATAACTGACACCGGCCTCTGTGGCCCATTTCGCCCCAGCCTTTCCTTATAACACAGTGTATTTTGCTTTTGTGTTCACTCAAAGTTGTTACAACCACTGACTCCGGCTTCTGTGGCCCATTTCACTCCAGCCTTTCCTTATAACACAGTGTATTTTGCTTTTGTGTTCACTCAAAGTTGTTACGATAACTGACACCGGCCTCTGTGGCCCATTTCGCCCCAGCCTTTCCTTTTAACACAGTGTATTTTGCTTTTGTGTTCACTCAAAGTTGTTACAACCACTGACTCCGGCTTCTGTGGCCCATTTCGCCCCAGCCTTTCCTTATAACACAGTGTATTTTGCTTTTCTGTTCCCCCAAAGTTGTTACAAACACTGACTCCGGCCTCTGTGGCCCATTTCGCTCCAGCCTTTCCTTATAACACATTGTATCTCGCTTTTGTATTCACTCAAAGTTGTTACAACCACTGACTCCGGCTTCTGTGGCCCATTTCGCTCCAGCCTTCCTTTTTAAGACAGTGTATTTTGCTTTTGTGTTCACTCAAAGTTGTTACAACCACTGACTCCAGCCTCTGTGGCCCATTTCGCTCCAGCCTTTCCTTATAACACAGTGTATTTTGCTTTTCTGTTCACACAAAGTTGTTACAACCACTGACTCCGGCCTCTGGGGCCCATTTCGCTCCAGCATTTCCTTATACCACAGTGTATTTTGCTTTTGTGTTCACTCAAATTTGTTACAACCACTGACTCCGGCCTCTGTGGCCCATTTCGCTCCAGCCTTTCCTTATAACACATTGTATCTTACTTTTGTGTTCATTCA
Organism: Anolis sagrei; assembly: GCF_037176765.1. Lineage (NCBI taxonomy): Eukaryota > Metazoa > Chordata > Lepidosauria > Squamata > Anolidae > Anolis > Anolis sagrei. The sequence goes on along the minus strand of NC_090035.1, from coordinate 62,389,235 downwards.
AAGTTGTTACAAACACTGACTCCGGCCTCTGTGACCCATTTCGCTCCAGCCTTCCCTTATAACACAGTGTATTTTGCGTTTGTGTTCACTCAAAGTTGTTACAACCACTGACTCCAGCCTCTGTGGCCCATTTCGCTCCTGCCTTTACTTATAACACAGTGTATTTTGCTTTTGTGTTCACTCAAAGTTGTTACAACCACTGACTACGGACTCTGTGGCCCATTTCGCTCCAGCCTTTCCTTATAACACAGTGTATTTTGCTTTTGTGTTCACTCAAAGTTGTTACAACCACTGACTCCGGCCTCTGTGGCCCATTTCGCTCCAGCCTTTCCTTATAACACATTGTATCTTACTTTTGTGTTCATTCAAAGTTGTTACAACCACTGACTCCGGCCTCTGTGACCCATTTCGCTCCAGCCTTCCCTTATAACATAGTGTATTTTGCGTTTGTGTTCACTCAAAGTTGTTACAACCACTGACTCCAGCCTCTGTGGCCCATTTCGCTCCTGCCTTTACTTATAACACAGTGTATTTTGCTTTTGTGTTCACTCAAAGTTGTTACAACCACTGACTACCTACTCTGTGGCCCATTTCGCTCCAGCCTTTCCTTATAACACAGTGTATTTTGCTTTTGTGTTCACTCAAAGGAGTTACAACCACTGACTCGGGCCTCTGTGGCCCATTTTGATCCAGCCTTTTTTGAAAACACAGTGATTTTTGCTGTTGTCTTCACTCAAAGTTGTTACAACCACAGACTCTGGCCTCTGTGGCTCAATTTGATCCAGCCTTTCCTTATAACACAGTGTATTTTGCTTTTCTGTTCACTCAAAGTTGTTACAACCACTGACTCCAGCCTCTGTGGCCCATTTCGCTCCAGCCTTTCCTTATAACACATTGTATCTTGCTTTTCTGTTCACTCAAAGTTGTTACAACCACTGACTCCAGCCTCTGTGGCCCATTTTGCCCCAGCCTTTCCTTATAACACAGTGTATTTTGCTTTTCTGTTCACTCAAAGTTGTTACAACCACTGACTCCGGCATCTGTGGCCCATTTAGCTTAAGCCTTTCCTTATAACACAGTGTATTTTGCTTTAGTGTTCCCTCAAAGTTGTTACAACCACTGACTCCGGCCTCTGTGGCCCATTTCGCTCCAGCCTTTCCTTATACCACAGTGTATTTTGCTTTTGTGTACTCTCAAAGTTGTTACAACCACTGACTCCAGCGTCTGTGGCCCATTTCGCTCCAGCCTTTCCTTATAACACATTGTATCTTGCTTTTGTGTTCATTCAAAGTTGTTACAACCACTGACTCTGGCCTCTGTAGCCCATTTTGCTCCAGCCTTTCCTTATAACACAGTGTATTTTGCTTTTGTGTTCACTCAAAGTTGTTACAACCACTGACTCCGGCCTCTGTAGCCCATTTTGCTCCAGCCTTTCCTTATAACACAGTGTATTTTGCTTTTGTGTTCACTCAAAGTTGTTACAACCACTGACTCCGGCCTCTGTGGCCCATTTCGCTCCAGCCTTTCCTTATAACACAGTGTATTTTGCTTTTCTGTTCACTCAAAGTTGTTACAACCACTGACTCCGGCCTCTGGGGCCCATTTCGCTCCAGCATTTCCTTATACCACAGTGTATTTTGCTTTTGTGTTCACTCAAAGTTGTTACAACCACTAACTCCGGCCTCTGTGGCCCATTTCGCTCCAGCCTTTCCTTATAACACATTGTATCTTACTTTTGTGTTCATTCAAAGTTGTTACAAACACTGACTCCGGCCTCTGCGGCCCATTTCGCTCCTGCCTTTACTTATAACACAGTGTATTTTGCTTTTGTGTTCACTCAAAGTTGTTACAACCACTGACTACGGACTCTGTGGCCCATTTCGCTCCAGCCTTTCCTTATAACACAGTGTATTTTGCTTTTGTGTTCACTCAAAGTTGTTACAACCACTGACTCTGGCCTCTGTGGCCCATTTCGCTCCAGCCTTTCCTTATAACACATTGTATCTTACTTTTGTGTTCATTCAAAGTTGTTACAACCACTGACTCCGGCCTCTGTGACCCATTTCGCTCCAGCCTTCCCTTATAACACAGTGTATTTTGCGTTTGTGTTCACTCAAAGTTGTTACAACCACTGACTCCAGCCTCTGTGGCCCATTTCGCTCCTGCCTTTACTTATAACACAGTGTATTTTGCTTTTGTGTTCACTCAAAGTTGTTACAACCACTGACTCGGGCCTCTGTGGCCCATTTTGATCCAGCCTTTTTTGAAAACACAGTGATTTTTGCTGTTGTCTTCACTCAAAGTTGTTACAATTACAGACTCTGGCCTCTGTGGCCCAATTTGATCCAGCCTTTCCTTATAACACAGTGTATTTTGCTTTTCTGTTCACTCAAAGTTGTTACAACCACTGACTCCAGCCTCTGTGGCCCATTTCGCTCCAGCCTTTCCTTATAACACATTGTATCTTGCTTTTCTGTTCACTCAAAGTTGTTACAACCACTGACTCCAGCCTCTGTGGCCCATTTTGCCCCAGCCTTTCCTTATAACACAGTGTATTTTGCTTTTCTGTTCACTCAAAGTTGTTACAACCACTGACTCCGGCCTCTGTGGCCCATTTAGCTTAAGCCTTTCCTTATAACACAGTGTATTTTGCTTTTGTGTTCCCTCAAAGTTGTTACAACCACTGACTCCGGCCTCTGTGGCCCATTTCGCTCCAGCCTTTCCTTATACCACAGTGTATTTTGCTTTTGTGTACTCTCAAAGTTGTTACAACCACTGACTTCAGCGTCTGTGGCCCATTTCGCTCCAGCCTTTCCTTATAACACATTGTATCTTGCTTTTGTGTTCATTCAAAGTTGTTACAACCACTGACTCCGGCCTCTGTAGCCCATTTTGCTCCAGCCTTTCCTTATAACACAGTGTATTTTGCTTTTGTGTTCACTCAAAGTTGTTACAACCACTGACTCCGGCCTCTGTAGCCCATTTTGCTCCAGCCTTTCCTTATAACACAGTGTATTTTGCTTTTGTGTTCACTCAAAGTTGTTACAACCACTGACTCCGGCCTCTGTGGCCCCTTTTCGCTCCAGCCTTTCTTTTTAAGACAGTGTATTTTGCATTCGTGTTCACTCAAAGTTGTTACAACCACTGACTCCGGCCTCTGTGGCCCATTTCGCTCCAGCCTTTCCTTATACCACAGTGTATTTTGCTTTTGTGTTCACTCAAAGTTGTTACAACCACTGACTCCGGCCTCTGTGGCCCATTTCGCTCCAGCCTTTCCTTATAACACATTGTATCTTACTTTTGTGTTCATTCAAAGTTGTTACAAACACTGACTCCGGCCTCTGTGACCCATTTCGCTCCAGCCTTCCCTTATAACACAGTGTATTATGCGTTTGTGTTCACTCAAAGTTGTTACAACCACTGACTCCAGCCTCTGTGGCCCATTTCGCTCCTGCCTTTACTTATAACACAGTGTATTTTGCTTTTGTGTTCACTCAAAGTTGTTACAACCACTGACTACGGACTCTGTGGCCCATTTCGCTCCAGCCTTTCCTTATAACACAGTGTATTTTGCTTTTGTGTTCACTCAAAGTTGTTACAACCACTGACTCCGGCCTCTGTGGCCCATTTCGCTCCAGCCTTTCCTTATAACACATTGTATCTTACTTTTGTGTTCATTCAAAGTTGTTACAACCACTGACTCCGGCCTCTGTGACCCATTTCGCTCCAGCCTTCCCTTATAACACAGTGTATTTTGCTTTTGTGTTCACTCAAAGTTGTTACAACCACTGACTCCGGCCTCTGTAGCCCATTTTGCTCCAGCCTTTCCTTATAACACAGTGTATTTTGCTTTTGTGTTCACACAAAGTTGTTACAACCACTGACTCCGGCCTCTGTGGCCCCTTTTCGCTCCAGCCTTTCTTTTTAAGACAGTGTATTTTGCATTCGTGTTCACTCAAAGTTGTTACAACCACTGACTCCGGCCTCTGTGGCCCATTTCGCTCCAGCCTTTCCTTATACCACAGTGTATTTTGCTTTTGTGTTCACTCAAAGTTGTTACAACCACTGACTCCGGCCTCTGTGGCCCATTTCGCTCCAGCCTTTCCTTATAACACATTGTATCTTACTTTTGTGTTCATTCAAAGTTGTTACAAACACTGACTCCGGCCTCTGTGACCCATTTCGCTCCAGCCTTCCCTTATAACACAGTGTATTTTGCGTTTGTGTTCACTCAAAGTTGTTACAACCACTGACTCCAGCCTCTGTGGCCCATTTCGCTCCTGCCTTTACTTATAACACAGTGTATTTTGCTTTTGTGTTCACTCAAAGTTGTTACAACCACTGACTACGGACTCTGTGGCCCATTTCGCTCCAGCCTTTCCTTATAACACAGTGTATTTTGCTTTTGTGTTCACCCAAAGTTGTTACAACCACTGACTCCGGCCTCTGTGGCCCTTTTCGCTCCAGCCTTTCCTTATAACACATTGTATCTTACTTTTGTGTTCATTCAAAGTTGTTACAACCACTGACTCCGGCCTCTGTGACCCATTTCGCTCCGGCCTTCCCTTATAACACAGTGTATTTTGCGTTTGTGTTCACTCAAAGTTGTTACAACCACTGACTCCAGCCTCTGTGGCCCATTTCGCTCCTGCCTTTACTTATAACACAGTGTATTTTGCTTTTGTGTTCACTCAAAGTTGTTACAACCACTGACTACCTACTCTGTGGCCCATTTCGCTCCAGCCTTTCCTTATAACACAGTGTATTTTGCTTTTGTGTTCACTCAAAGTAGTTACAACCACTGACTCGGGCCTCTGTGGCCCATTTTGATCCAGCCTTTTTTGAAAACACAGTGATTTTTGCTGTTGTCTTCACTCAAAGTTGTTACAACCACAGACTCTGGCCTCTGTGGCCCAATTTGATCCAGCCTTTCCTTATAACACAGTGTATTTTGCTTTTCTGTTCACTCAAAGTTGTTACAACCACTGACTCCAGCCTCTGTGGCCCATTTAGCTTCAGCCTTTCCTTATAACACAGTGTATTTTGCTTTTCTGTTCACTCAAAGTTGTTACAACCACTGACTCCGGCATCTGTGGCCCATTTAGCTTAAGCCTTTCCTTATAACACAGTGTATTTTGCTTTTGTGTTCCCTCAAAGTTGTTACAACCACTGACTCCGGCCTCTGTGGCCCATTTCGCTCCAGCCTTTCCTTATACCACAGTGTATTTTGCTTTTGTGTACTCTCAAAGTTGTTACAACCACTGACTCCAGCGTCTGTGGCCCATTTCGCTCCAGCCTTTCCTTATAACACATTGTATCTTGCTTTTGTGTTCATTCAAAGTTGTTACAACCACTGACTCCGGCCTCTGTAGCCCATTTTGCTCCAGCCTTTCCTTATACCACAGTGTATTTTGCTTTTGTGTTCACTCAAAGTTGTTACAACCACTGACTCCGGCCTCTGTAGCCCATTTTGCTCCAGCCTTTCCTTATAACACAGTGTATTTTGCTTTTGTGTTCACTCAAAGTTGTTACAACCACTGACTCCGGCCTCTGTGGCCCATTTCGCTCCAGCCTTTCCTTATAACACAGTGTATTTTGCTTTTCTGTTCACTCAAAGTTGTTACAACCACTGACTCCGGCCTCTGGGGCCCATTTCGCTCCAGCATTTCCTTATACCACAGTGTATTTTGCTTTTGTGTTCACTCAAAGTTGTTACAACCACTGACTCCGGCCTCTGTGGCCCATTTCGCTCCAGCCTTTCCTTATAACACATTGTATCTTACTTTTGTGTTCATTCAAAGTTGTTACAACCACTGACTCCGGCCTCTGTGGCCCATTTCGCTCCAGCCTTCCCTTATAACACAGTGTATTTTGCGTTTGTGTTCACACAAAGTTGTTACAACCACTGACTCTGGCCTCTGTGGCCCATTTCGCTCCAGCCTTTCTTGTAACACAGTGTATTTTGCTTTTGTGTTGACTCAAAGTTGTTGCAATCACTGACTCCGGCCTCTGTGGCCCATTTCGCTCCAGTCTTTCCTTATAACACAGTGTATTTTGCTTTTGTGTTCACTCAAAGTTGTTACGACCACTGACTCCGGCCTCTGTGACCCATTTCGCTCCAGCCTTCCCTTATAACACAGTGTATTTTGCGTTTGTGTTCACTCAAAGTTGTTACAACCACTGACTCCAGCCTCTGTGGCCCATTTCGCTCCTGCCTTTACTTATAACACAGTGTATTTTGCTTTTGTGTTCACTCAAAGTTGTTACAACCACTGACAACGGACTCTGTGGCCCATTTCGCTCCAGCCTTTCCTTATAACACAGTGTATTTTGCTTTTGTGTTCACCCAAAGTTGTTACAACCACTGACTCCGGCCTCTGTGGCCCTTTTCGCTCCAGCCTTTCCTTATAACACATTGTATCTTACTTTTGTGTTCATTCAAAGTTGTTACAACCACTGACTCCGGCCTCTGTGACCCATTTCGCTCCGGCCTTCCCTTATAACACAGTGTATTTTGCGTTTGTGTTCACTCAAAGTTGTTACAACCACTGACTCCAGCCTCTGTGGCCCATTTCGCTCCTGCCTTTACTTATAACACAGTGTATTTTGCTTTTGTGTTCACTCAAAGTTGTTACAACCACTGACTACCTACTCTGTGGCCCATTTCGCTCCAGCCTTTCCTTATAACACAGTGTATTTTGCTTTTGTGTTCACTCAAAGTAGTTACAACCACTGACTCGGGCCTCTGTGGCCCATTTTGATCCAGCCTTTTTTGAAAACACAGTGATTTTTGCTGTTGTCTTCACTCAAAGTTGTTACAACCACAGACTCTGGCCTCTGTGGCCCAATTTGATCCAGCCTTTCCTTATAACACAGTGTATTTTGCTTTTCTGTTCACTCAAAGTTGTTACAACCACTGACTCCAGCCTCTGTGGCCCATTTAGCTTCAGCCTTTCCTTATAACACAGTGTATTTTGCTTTTCTGTTCACTCAAAGTTGTTACAACCACTGACTCCGGCATCTGTGGCCCATTTAGCTTAAGCCTTTCCTTATAACACAGTGTATTTTGCTTTTGTGTTCCCTCAAAGTTGTTACAACCACTGACTCCGGCCTCTGTGGCCCATTTCGCTCCAGCCTTTCCTTATACCACAGTGTATTTTGCTTTTGTGTACTCTCAAAGTTGTTACAACCACTGACTCCAGCGTCTGTGGCCCATTTCGCTCCAGCCTTTCCTTATAACACATTGTATCTTGCTTTTGTGTTCATTCAAAGTTGTTACAACCACTGACTCCGGCCTCTGTAGCCCATTTTGCTCCAGCCTTTCCTTATACCACAGTGTATTTTGCTTTTGTGTTCACTCAAAGTTGTTACAACCACTGACTCCGGCCTCTGTAGCCCATTTTGCTCCAGCCTTTCCTTATAACACAGTGTATTTTGCTTTTGTGTTCACTCAAAGTTGTTACAACCACTGACTCCGGCCTCTGTGGCCCATTTCGCTCCAGCCTTTCCTTATAACACAGTGTATTTTGCTTTTCTGTTCACTCAAAGTTGTTACAACCACTGACTCCGGCCTCTGGGGCCCATTTCGCTCCAGCATTTCCTTATACCACAGTGTATTTTGCTTTTGTGTTCACTCAAAGTTGTTACAACCACTGACTCCGGCCTCTGTGGCCCATTTCGCTCCAGCCTTTCCTTATAACACATTGTATCTTACTTTTGTGTTCATTCAAAGTTGTTACAACCACTGACTCCGGCCTCTGTGGCCCATTTCGCTCCAGCCTTCCCTTATAACACAGTGTATTTTGCGTTTGTGTTCACACAAAGTTGTTACAACCACTGACTCTGGCCTCTGTGGCCCATTTCGCTCCAGCCTTTCTTGTAACACAGTGTATTTTGCTTTTGTGTTGACTCAAAGTTGTTGCAATCACTGACTCCGGCCTCTGTGGCCCATTTCGCTCCAGTCTTTCCTTATAACACAGTGTATTTTGCTTTTGTGTTCACTCAAAGTTGTTACGACCACTGACTCCGGCCTCTGTGACCCATTTCGCTCCAGCCTTCCCTTATAACACAGTGTATTTTGCGTTTGTGTTCACTCAAAGTTGTTACAACCACTGACTCCAGCCTCTGTGGCCCATTTCGCTCCTGCCTTTACTTATAACACAGTGTATTTTGCTTTTGTGTTCACTCAAAGTTGTTACAACCACTGACTACGGACTCTCTGGCCCATTTCGCTCCAGCCTTTCCTTATAACACAGTGTATTTTGCTTTTGTGTTCACTCAAAGTTGTTACAACCCCTGACTCCGGCCTCTGTGGCCCATTTCGCTCCAGCCTTTCTTTTTAAGACAATGTATTTTGATTTTGTGTTCACTCAAAATTGTTACAACCACTGACTCCAGCCTCTGTGGCCCATTTCGCTCCAGCCTTTCCTTATAACACATTGTATCTTACTTTTGTGTTCATTCAAAGTTGTTACAACCACTGACTCCGGCCTCTGTGACCCATTTCGCTCCAGCCTTCCCTTATAACACAGTGTGTTTTGCGTTAGTGTTCACTCAAAGTTGTTACAACCACTGACTCCAGCCTCTGTGGCCCATTTCGCTCCTGCCTTTACTTATAACACAGTGAATTTTGGTTTTGTGTTTACTCAAAGTTGTTACAACCACTGACTACGGACTCTGTGGCCCATTTCGCTCCAGCCTTTCCTTATAACACAGTGTATTTTGCTTTTGTGTTCACTCAAAGTTGTTACAACCACTGACTCCAGCCTCTGTGGCCCATTTCGCTCCAGCCTTTCCTTATAACACAGTGTATTTTGCTTTTGTGTTCACTCAAAGTTGTTACAACCACTGACTCCGGCCTCTGTGGCCCATTTTACTCCAGCCTTTCCTTATAACACAGTGTATTTTGCTTTTCTGTTCCCTCAAAGTTGTTACAACCACTGACTCCGGCCTCTGTGGCCCATTTCGCTCCAGTCTTTCCTTATAACACAGTGTATTTTGCTTTTGTGTTCACTCAAAGTTGTTACTACCACTGACTCCGGCCTCTGTGGCCCATTTTACCCCAGCCTTTCCTTATAACACAGTGTATTTTGCTTTTGTGTTCACTCAAAATTTTTACAATCACTGACTCCGGCCTCTGTGGCCCATTTCGCTCCAGCCTTTCCTTATAACACAGTGTATTTTCCTTTTGTGTTCACTCAAAGTTGTTACAACCACTGACTCCGGCCTCTGTGGCCCATTTTACTCCAGCCTTTCCTTATAACACAGTGTATTTTGCTTTTCTGTTCACTCAAAGTTGTTACAACCACTGACTCCGGCCTCTGGGGCCCATTTCGCTCCAGCCTTTCCTTATACCACAGTGTATTTTGCTTTTGTGTTCACTCAAAGTTGTTACAACCACTGACTCCGGCCTCTGTGGCCCATTTCACTCCAGCCTTTCTTTTTGAGACAATGTATTTTGATTTTGTGTTCACTCAAAATTATTACAACCACTGACTCCAGCCTCTGTGGCCCATTTCGCTCCAGCCTTTCCTTATAACACATTGTATCTTACTTTTGTGTTCATTCAAAGTTGTTACAACCACTGACTCCGGCCTCTGTGACCCATTTCGCTCCAGCCTTCCCTTATAACACAGTGTATTTTGCGTTTGTGTTCACTCAAAGTTGTTACAACCACTGACTCCAGCCTCTGTGGCCCATTTCGCTCCTGCCTTTACTTGTAACACAGTGTATTTTGCTTTTGTGTTCACTCAAAGTTGTTAAAACCACTGACTACGGACTCTGTGGCCCATTTCGCTCCAGCCTTTCCTTATAACACAGTGTATTTTGCTTTTCTGTTCACTCAAAGTTGTTACAACCACTGACTCCGGCCTCTGGGGCCCATTTCGCTCCAGCCTCTCCTTATACCACAGTGTATTTTGCTTTTGTGTTCACTCAAAGTTGTTACAACCACTGACTCCGGCCTCTGTGGCCCATTTCGCTCCAGCCTTTCCTTATAACACATTGTATCTTACTTTTGTGTTCATTCAAAGTTGTTACAACCACTGACTCCGGCCTCTGTGGCCCATTTCGCTCCAGTCTTTCCTTATAACACAGTGTATTTTGCTTTTGTGTTCACTCAAAGTTGTTACAACCACTGACTCCGGCCTCTGTGGCCCATTTCGCTCCAGCCTTTCTTTTTAAGACAGTGTATTTTGCTTTCGTGTTCACTCAAAGTTGTTACAACCAATGACTCCGGCCTCTGTGGCCCATTTCGCTCCAGCCTTTCCTTATAACACAGTGTATTTTGCTTTTGTGTTCACTCAAAGTTGTTACAACCACTGACTCCGGCCTCTGTGGCCCATTTCGCTCCAGCCTTTCTTTTTAAGACAATGTATTTTGCTTTTGTGTTCACTCAAAGTTGTTACAACCACTGACTCCAGCCTCTGTGGCCCATTTCGCTCCAGCCTTTCCTTATAACACAGTGTATTTTGCTTTTGTGTTCACTCAAAGTTGTTACAACCACTGACTCCGGCCTCTGTGGCCCATTTTACTCCAGCCTTTCCTTATAACACAGTGTATTTTGCTTTTCTGTTCCCTCAAAGTTGTTACAACCACTGACTCCGGCCTCTGTGGCCCATTTCGCTCCAGTCTTTCCTTATAACACAGTGTATTTTGCTTTTGTGTTCACTCAAAGTTGTTACAACCACTGACTCCGGCCTCTGTGGCCCATTTCGCTCCAGCCTTTCCTTATAACACATTGTATCTTACTTTTGTGTTCACTCAAAGTTGTTACAACCACTGACTCCAGCCTCTGTGGCCCATTTCGCTCCTGCCTTTACTTATAACACAGTGTATTTTGCTTTTGTGTTCACTCAAAGTTGTTACAACCACTGACTACGGACTCTGTGGCCCATTTCGCTCCAGCCTTTCTTTTTAAGACAATGTATTTTGATTTTGTGTTCACTCAAAATTATTACAACCACTGACTCCAGCCTCTGTGGCCCATTTCGCTCCAGCCTTTCCTTATAACACATTGTATCTTACTTTTGTGTTCATTCAAAGTTGTTACAACCACTGACTCCGGCCTCTGTGACCCATTTCGCTCCAGCCTTCCCTTATAACACAGTGTATTTTGCGTTTGTGTTCACTCAAAGTTGTTACAACCACTGACTCCAGCCTCTGTGGCCCATTTCGCTCCTGCCTTTACTTATAACACAGTGTATTTTGCTTTTGTGTTCACTCAAAGTTGTTACAACCACTGACTACGGACTCTGTTTCCCATTTCGCTCCAGCCTTTCCTTATAACACAGTGTATTTTGCTTTTCTATTCACTCAAAGTTGTTACAACCACTGACTCCGCCCTCTGTGGCCCATTTCGCTCCAGCCTTTCCTTATAACACAGTGTATTTTGCATATGTGTTCACTCAAAGTTGTTACAATCACTGACTCTGGCCTCTGTGGCCCATTTCGCTCCAGCCTTTCTTTTTAAGACAGTGTATTTTGCATATGTGTTCACTCAAAGTTGTTACAACCACTGACTCCGTCCTCTGTGGCCCATTTCGCTCCAGCCTTCCTTTTTAAGACAGTGTATTTTGCTTTCGTGTTCACTCAAAGTTGTTACAACCAATGACTCCGGCCTCTGTGGCCCATTTCGCTCCAGCCTTTCCTTATAACACAGTGTATTTTGCTTTTGTGTTCACTCAAAGTTGTTACAACCACTGACTCCGGCTTCTGTGGCCCATTTCACTCCAGCCTTTCCTTATAACACAGTGTATTTTGCTTTTGTGTTCACTCAAAGTTGTTACAACCACTGACTCCGGCCTCTGTGGCCCATTTCGCTCCAGCCTTTCTTTTTAAGACAATGTATTTTGCTTTTGTGTTCACTCAAAATTGTTACAACCACTGACTCCAGCCTTTGTGGCCCATTTCGCTCCAGCCTTTCCTTAAAACACAGTGTATTTTGCTTTTCTGTTCACTCAAAGTTTTTACAACCACTGACTCTGGCCTCTGTGGCCCATTTTGATCCAGCCTTTTTTGAAAACACAGTGATTTTTGCTGTTGTGTTCACACAAAGTTGTTACAACCACTGACTCCGGCCTCTGTGGCCCATTTCGCTCCAGCCTTTCTTGTAACACAGTGTATTTTGCTTTTGTGTTGACTCAAAGTTGTTGCAATCACTGACTCCGGCCTCTGTGGCCCATTTCGCTCCAGCCTTTCCTTATAACACATTGTATCTTGCTTTTGTGTTCACTCAAAGTTGTTACAACCACTGACTCCGGCCTCTGTGGCCCATTTTATTCCAGCCTTTCCTTATAACACAGTGTATTTTGCTTTTCTGTTCCCTCAAAGTTGTTACAACCACTGACTCCGGCCTCTGTGGCCCATTTCGCTCCAGTCTTTCCTTATAACACAGTGTATTTTGCTTTTGTGTTCACTCAAAGTTGTTACAACCACTGACTCCGGCCTCTGTGGCCCATTTTACTCCAGCCTTTCCTTTTAACACAGTGTATTTTGCTTTTGTGTTCACTCAAAATTTTTACAATCACTGACTCCGGCCTCTGTGGCCCATTTCGTTCCAGCCTTTCCTTATAACACAGTGTATTTTCCTTTTGTGTTCACTCAAAGTTGTTACAACCACTGACTCCGGCCTCTGTGGCCCATTTCGCTCCAGCCTTTCCTTATAACACAGTGTATTTTGCTTTTCTGTTCACTCAAAGTTGTTACAACCACTGACTCCGGCCTCTGGGGCCCATTTCGCTCCAGCCTTTCCTTATACCACAGTGTATTTTGCTTTTGTGTTCACTCAAAGTTGTTACAACCACTGACTCCGGCCTCTGTGGCCCATTTCGCTCCAGCCTTTCCTTATAACACATTGTATCTTACTTTTGTGTTCATTCAAAGTTGTTACAACCACTGACTCCGGCCTCTGTGACCCATTTCGCTCCAGCCTTCCCTTATAACACAGTGTATTTTGCGTTTGTGTTCACTCAAAGTTGTTACAACCACTGACTCCAGCCTCTGTGGCCCATTTCGCTCCTGCCTTTACTTATAACACAATGTATTTTGCTTTTGTGTTCACTCAAAGTTGTTAGAACCACTGACTACGGACTCTGTGGCCCATTTCGCTCCAGCCTTTCCTTATAACACAGTGTATTTTGCTTTTCTATTCACTCAAAGTTGTTACAACCACTGACTCCGCCCTCTGTGGCCCATTTCGCTCCAGCCTTTCCTTATAACACAGTGTATTTTGCATATGTGTTCACTCAAAGTTGTTACAATCACTGACTCTGGCCTCTGTGGCCCATTTCGCTCCAGCCTTTCTTTTTAAGACAGTGTATTTTGCATATGTGTTCACTCAAAGTTGTTACAACCACTGACTCCGGCCTCTGTGGCCCATTTCGCTCCAGCCTTTCCTTATAACACAGTGTATTTTGCATATGTGTTCACTCAAAGTTGTTACAACCACTGACTCCGGCTTCTGTGGCCCATTTCACTCCAGCCTTTCCTTATAACACAGTGTATTTTGCTTTTGTGTTCACTCAAAGTTGTTACAACCACTGACTCCGGCCTCTGTGGCCCATTTCGCTCCAGCCTTTCTTTTTAAGACAATGTATTTTGCTTTTGTGTTCACTCAAAATTGTTACAACCACTGACTCCAGCCTCTGTGGCCCATTTCGCTCCAGCCTTTCCTTATAACACAGTGTATTTTGCTTTTCTGTTCACTCAAAGTTTTTACAACCACTGACTCTGGCCTCTGTGGCCCATTTCGCTCCAGCCTTTCCTTATAACACAGTGTATCTTGCTTTTGTATTCACTCAAAGTTGTTACCATCACTGACTACGGTCTCTGTGGCCCGTTTCGCTCCAGCCTTTCCTTATAACACAGTGTATTTTGCTTTTGTGTTCACTCAAAGTTGTTGCAACCACTGACTCCGGCCTCTGTGACCCATTTCGCTCCAGCCTTCCCTTATAACACAGTGTATTTTGCGTTTGTGTTCACTCAAAGTTGTTACAACCACTGACTCCAGCCTCTGTGGCCCATTTCGCTCCTGCCTTTACTTATAACACAGTGTATTTTCCTTTTGTGTTCAATCAAAATTTTTACAATCACTGACTCCGGCCTCTGTGGCCCATTTCGCTCCAGCCTTTCCTTATAACACATTGTATCTTGCTTTTGTATTCACTCAAAGTTGTTACCATCACTGACTACGGTCTCTGTGGCCCGTTTCGCTCCAGCCTTTCCTTATAACACAGTGTATTTTGCTTTTGTGTTCACTCAAAGTTGTTACGATAACTGACACCGGCCTCTGTGGCCCATTTCGCTCCAGCCTTTCCTTATAACACAGTGTATTTTCTTTTTTGTTCACTCAAAGTTGTTACAACCACTGACTCCGGCCTCTGTGGCCCATTTCGCTCCAGCCTTTCTTGTAACACAGTGTATTTTGCTTTTGTGTTGACTCAAAGTTGTTGCAATCACTGACTCCGGCCTCTGTGGCCCATTTCGCTCCAGCCTTTCCTTATAACACAGAGTATTTTGCTTTTGTGTTCACTCAAAGTTGTTACAACCACTGACTCCGGCCTCTGTGGCCCATTTTACTCCAGCCTTTCCTTATAACACAGTGTATTTTGCTTTTGTGTTCACTCAAAATTTTTACAATCACTGACTCCGGCCTCTGTGGCCCATTTCGCTCCAGCCTTTCCTTATAACACATTGTATCTTGCTTTTGTATTCACTCAAAGTTGTTACCATCACTGACTACGGTCTCTGTAGCCCATTTCGCTCCAGCCTTTCCTTATAACACAGTGTATTTTGCTTTTGTGTTCACTCAAAGTTGTTGCGATAACTGACACCGGCCTCTGTGGCCCATTTTGCTCCAGCCTTTCCTTATAACACAGTGTATTTTCTTTTGTGTTCACTCAAAGTTGTTACAACCACTGACTCCGGCTTCTGTGGCCCATTTCACTCCAGCCTTTCCTTATAACACAGTGTATTTTGCTTTTGTGTTCACTCAAAGTTATTACAACCACTGACTCCGGCCTCTGTGGCCCATTTCGCTCCAGCCTTCCTTTTTAAGACAGTGTATTTTGCTTTTGTGTTCACTCAAAGTTGTTACAACCACTGACTCCAGCCTCTGTGGCCCATTTCGCTCCAACCTTTCCTTATAACACAGTGTATTTTGCTTTTCTGTTCACTCAAAGTTGTTACAACCACTGACTCCGGCCTCTGGGGCCCATTTCGCTCCAGCCTCTCCTTATACCACAGTGTATTTTGCTTTTGTGTTCACTCAAAGTTGTTACAACCACTGACTCCGGCCTCTGTGGCCCATTTCGCTCCAGCCTTTCCTTATAACACATTGTATCTTACTTTTGTGTTCATTCAAAGTTGTTACAACCACTGACTCCGGCCTCTGTGGCCCATTTCGCTCCAGCCTTCCCTTATAACACAGTGTATTTTGCGTTTGTGTTCACACAAAGTTGTTACAACCACTGACTCCGGCCTCTGTGGCCCATTTCGCTCCAGCCTTTCTTGTAACACAGTGTATTTTGCTTTTGTGTTGACTCAAAGTTGTTGCAATCACTGACTCCGGCCTCTGTGGCCCATTTCGCTCCAGTCTTTCCTTATAACACAGTGTATTTTGCTTTTGTGTTCACTCAAAGTTGTTACAACCACTGACTCCGGCCTCTGTGGCCCATTTAGCTCCAGCCTTTCTTTTTAAGACAGTGTATTTTGCTTTCGTGTTCACTCAAAGTTGTTACAACCAATGACTCCGGCCTCTGTGGCCCATTTCGCTCCAGCCTTTCCTTATAACACAGTGTATTTTGCTTTTGTGTTCACTCAAAGTTGTTACAACCACTGACTCTGGCCTCTGTGGCCCATTTCGTTCCAGCCTTTCTTTTTAAGACAATGTATTTTGCTTTTGTGTTCACTCAAAGTTGTTACAACCACTGACTCCAGCCTCTGTGGCCCATTTCGCTCCAGCCTTTCCTTATAACACAGTGTATTTTGCTTTTGTGTTCACTCAAAGTTGTTACAACCACTGACTCCGGCCTCTGTGGCCCATTTTACTCCAGCCTTTCCTTATAACACAGTGTATTTTGCTTTTCTGTTCCCTCAAAGTTGTTACAAGCACTGACTCCGGCCTCTGTGGCCCATTTCGCTCCAGTCTTTCCTTATAACACAGTGTATTTTGCTTTTGTGTTCACTCAAAGTTGTTACAACCACTGACTGCGGCCTCTGTGGCCCATTTTACTCCAGCCTTTCCTTATAACACAGTGTATTTTGCTTTTGTGTTCACTCAAAATTTTTACAATCACTGACTCCGGCCTCTGTGGCCCATTTCGCTCCAGCCTTTCCTTATAACACAGTGTATTTTCCTTTTGTGTTCCCTCAAAGTTGTCACAACCACTGACTCCGGCCTCTGTGGCCCATTTTACTCCAGCCTTTCCTTATAACACAGTGTATTTTGCTTTTCTGTTCACTCAAAGTTGTTACAACCACTGACTCCGGCCTCTGGGGCCCATTTCGCTCCAGCCTTTCCTTATACCACAGTGTATTTTGCTTTTGTGTTCACTCAAAGTTGTTACAACCACTGACTCCGGCCTCTGTGGCCCATTTCGCTCCAGCCTTTCCTTATAACACATTGTATCTTACTTTTGTGTTCATTCAAAGTTGTTACAACCACTGACTCCGGCCTCTGTGACCCATTTCGCTCCAGCCTTTCCTTATAACACATTGTATCTTGCTTTTCTGTTCACTCAAAGTTGTTACAACCACTGACTCCGGCCTCTGTAGCCCATTTTGCTCCAGCCTTTCCTTATAACACAGTGTATTTTGCTTTTGTGTTCACTCAAAGTTGTTACAACCACTGACTCCGGCCTCTTTGGCTCCTTTTCGCTCCAGCCTTTCTTTTTAAGACAGTGTATTTTGCATTCGTGTTCACTCAAAGTTGTTAGAACCACTGACTCCGGCCTCTGTGGCCCATTTCGCTCCAGCCTTTCCTTATAACACAGTGTATTTTACTTTTCTGTTCTCTCAAAGTTGTTACAACCACTGACTCTGGCCTCTGTGGCCCATTTTGATCCAGCCTTTTTTGAAAACACAGTGATTTTTGCTGTTGTGTTCACACAAAGTTGTTACAACCACTGACTCCGGCCTCTGTGGCCCATTTCGCTCCAGCCTTTCTTGTAACACAGTTTATTTTGCTTTTGTGTTGACTCAAAGTTGTTGCAATCACTGACTCCGGCCTCTGTGGCCCATTTCGCTCCAGCCTTTCCTTATAACACAGTGTATTTTGCTTTTGTGTTCACTCAAAGTTGTTACAACCACTGACTCCGGCCTCTGTGGCCCATTTCGCTCCAGCTTTTCTTTTTAAGACAGTGTATTTTGCTTCCGTGTTCACTCAAAGTTGTTACAACCACTGACTCCGGCTTCTGTGACCCATTTCGCTCCAGCCTTTCCTTATAACAGAGTGTATTTTGCATTTGTGTTCACTCAAAGTCGTTACAACCACTGACTCCGGCCTCTGTGGCCCATTTCGCACCAGCCTTTGCTTATAACACAGTGTATTTGCTTTTCTGTTCACTCAAAGTTGTTACAACCACTGACTCCGGCCTCTGTGGCCCATTTCGCTCCAGCCTTTCCTTATAACACAGTGTATTTGCTTTTGTATTCACTCAAAGTTGTTACCATCACTGACTACGGTCTCTGTGGCCCGTTTCGCTCCAGCCTTTCCTTATAACACAGTGTATTTTGCTTTTGTGTTCACTCAAAGTTGTTACGATAACTGACACCGGCCTCTGTGGCCCATTTCGCCCCAGCCTTTCCTTATAACACAGTGTATTTTGCTTTTGTGTTCACTCAAAGTTGTTACAACCACTGACTCCGGCTTCTGTGGCCCATTTCACTCCAGCCTTTCCTTATAACACAGTGTATTTTGCTTTTGTGTTCACTCAAAGTTGTTACGATAACTGACACCGGCCTCTGTGGCCCATTTCGCCCCAGCCTTTCCTTATAACACAGTGTATTTTGCTTTTGTGTTCACTCAAAGTTGTTACAACCACTGACTCCGGCTTCTGTGGCCCATTTCGCCCCAGCCTTTCCTTATAACACAGTGTATTTTGCTTTTCTGTTCCCCCAAAGTTGTTACAACCAATGACTCCGGCCTCTGTGGCCCATTTCGCTCCAGCCTTTCCTTATAACACATTGTATCTCGCTTTTGTATTCACTCAAAGTTGTTACAACCACTGACTCCGGCTTCTGTGGCCCATTTCGCTCCAGCCTTCCTTTTTAAGACAGTGTATTTTGCTTTTGTGTTCACTCAAAGTTGTTACAACCACTGACTCCGGCCTCTGGGGCCCATTTCGCTCCAGCATTTCCTTATACCACAGTGTATTTTGCTTTTCTGTTCCCTCAAAGTTGTTACAACCACTGACTCCGGCCTCTGTGGCCCATTTCGCTCCAGCCTTTCCTTATAACACATTGTATCTTACTTTTGTGTTCATTCAAAGTTGTTACAAACACTGACTCCGGCCTCTGTGACCCATTTCGCTCCAGCCTTCCCTTATAACACAGTGTATTTTGCGTTTGTGTTCACTCAAAGTTGTTACAACCACTGACTCCAGCCTCTGTGGCCCATTTCGCTCCTGCCTTTACTTATAACACAGTGTATTTTGCTTTTGTGTTCACTCAAAGTTGTTACAACCACTGACTACGGACTCTGTGGCCCATTTCGCTCCAGCCTTTCCTTATAACACAGTGTATTTTGCTTTTGTGTTCACTCAAAGTTGTTACAACCACTGACTCCGGCCTCTGTGGCCCATTTCGCTCCAGCCTTTCTTTTTAAGACAGTGTATTTTGCTTTCGTGTTCACTCAAAGTTGTTACAACCAATGACTCCGGCCTCTGTGGCCCATTTCGCTCCAGCCTTTCCTTATAACACAGTGTATTTTGCTTTTGTGTTCACTCAAAGTTGTTACAACCACTGACTCTGGCCTCTGTGGCCCATTTCGTTCCAGCCTTTCTTTTTAAGACAATGTATTTTGCTTTTGTGTTCACACAAAGTTGTTACAACCACTGACTCCGGCCTCTGTGGCCCATTTCGCTCCAGCCTTTCTTGTAACACAGTGTATTTTGCTTTTGTGTTGACTCAAAGTTGTTGCAATCACTGACTCCGGCCTCTGTGGCCCATTTCGCTCCAGTCTTTCCTTATAACACAGTGTATTTTGCTTTTGTGTTCACTCAAAGTTGTTACAACCACTGACTCCGGCCTCTGTGGCCCATTTCGCTCCAGCCTTTCTTTTTAAGACAGTGTATTTTGCTTTCGTGTTCACTCAAAGTTGTTACAACCAATGACTCCGGCCTCTGTGGCCCATTTCGCTCCAGCCTTTCCTTATAACACAGTGTATTTTGCTTTTGTGTTCATTCAAAGTTGTTACAACCACTGACTCCGGCCTCTGTGGCCCATTTCGCTCCAGCCTTCCCTTATAACACAGTGTATTTTGCGTTTGTGTTCACACAAAGTTGTTACAACCACTGACTCCGGCCTCTGTGGCCCATTTCGCTCCAGCCTTTCTTGTAACACAGTGTATTTTGCTTTTGTGTTGACTCAAAGTTGTTGCAATCACTGACTCCGGCCTCTGTGGCCCATTTCGCTCCAGTCTTTCCTTATAACACAGTGTATTTTGCTTTTGTGTTCACTCAAAGTTGTTACAACCACTGACTCCGGCCTCTGTGGCCCATTTAGCTCCAGCCTTTCTTTTTAAGACAGTGTATTTTGCTTTCGTGTTCACTCAAAGTTGTTACAACCAATGACTCCGGCCTCTGTGGCCCATTTCGCTCCAGCCTTTCCTTATAACACAGTGTATTTTGCTTTTGTGTTCACTCAAAGTTGTTACAACCACTGACTCTGGCCTCTGTGGCCCATTTCGTTCCAGCCTTTCTTTTTAAGACAATGTATTTTGCTTTTGTGTTCACTCAAAGTTGTTACAACCACTGACTCCAGCCTCTGTGGCCCATTTCGCTCCAGCCTTTCCTTATAACACAGTGTATTTTGCTTTTGTGTTCACTCAAAGTTGTTACAACCACTGACTCCGGCCTCTGTGGCCCATTTTACTCCAGCCTTTCCTTATAACACAGTGTATTTTGCTTTTCTGTTCCCTCAAAGTTGTTACAAGCACTGACTCCGGCCTCTGTGGCCCATTTCGCTCCAGTCTTTCCTTATAACACAGTGTATTTTGCTTTTGTGTTCACTCAAAGTTGTTACAACCACTGACTGCGGCCTCTGTGGCCCATTTTACTCCAGCCTTTCCTTATAACACAGTGTATTTTGCTTTTGTGTTCACTCAAAATTTTTACAATCACTGACTCCGGCCTCTGTGGCCCATTTCGCTCCAGCCTTTCCTTATAACACAGTGTATTTTCCTTTTGTGTTCCCTCAAAGTTGTCACAACCACTGACTCCGGCCTCTGTGGCCCATTTTACTCCAGCCTTTCCTTATAACACAGTGTATTTTGCTTTTCTGTTCACTCAAAGTTGTTACAACCACTGACTCCGGCCTCTGGGGCCCATTTCGCTCCAGCCTTTCCTTATACCACAGTGTATTTTGCTTTTGTGTTCACTCAAAGTTGTTACAACCACTGACTCCGGCCTCTGTGGCCCATTTCGCTCCAGCCTTTCCTTATAACACATTGTATCTTACTTTTGTGTTCATTCAAAGTTGTTACAAACACTGACTCCGGCCTCTGTGACCCATTTCGCTCCAGCCTTCCCTTATAACACAGTGTATTTTGCGTTTGTGTTCACTCAAAGTTGTTACAACCACTGACTCCAGCCTCTGTGGCCCATTTCGCTCCTGCCTTTACTTATAACACAGTGTATTTTGCTTTTGTGTTCACTCAAAGTTGTTACAACCACTGACTACGGACTCTGTGGCCCATTTCGCTCCAGCCTTTCCTTATAACACAGTGTATTTTGCTTTTGTGTTCACTCAAAGTTGTTACAACCACTGACTCCGGCCTCTGTGGCCCATTTCGCTCCAGCCTTTCCTTATAACACATTGTATCTTACTTTTGTGTTCATTCAAAGTTGTTACAACCACTGACTCCGGCCTCTGTGACCCATTTCGCTCCAGCCTTCCCTTATAACACAGTGTATTTTGCGTTTGTGTTCACTCAAAGTTGTTACAACCACTGACTCCAGCCTCTGTGGCCCATTTCGCTCCTGCCTTTACTTATAACACAGTGTATTTTGCTTTTGTGTTCACTCAAAGTTGTTACAACCACTGACTACCTACTCTGTGGCCCATTTCGCTCCAGCCTTTCCTTATAACACAGTGTATTTTGCTTTTGTGTTCACTCAAAGTAGTTACAACCACTGACTCGGGCC
Organism: Anolis sagrei; assembly: GCF_037176765.1. Lineage (NCBI taxonomy): Eukaryota > Metazoa > Chordata > Lepidosauria > Squamata > Anolidae > Anolis > Anolis sagrei. Next base: position 62,367,873 of record NC_090035.1, on the reverse strand, counting down.
TCTGTGGCCCATTTTGATCCAGCCTTTTTTGAAAACACAGTGATTTTTGCTGTTGTCTTCACTCAAAGTTGTTACAACCACAGACTCTGGCCTCTGTGGCCCAATTTGATCCAGCCTTTCCTTATAACACAGTGTATTTTGCTTTTCTGTTCACTCAAAGTTGTTACAACCACTGACTCCAGCCTCTGTGGCCCATTTCGCTCCAGCCTTTCCTTATAACACATTGTATCTTGCTTTTCTGTTCACTCAAAGTTGTTACAACCACTGACTCCAGCCTCTGTGGCCCATTTTGCCCCAGCCTTTCCTTATAACACAGTGTATTTTGCTTTTGTGTTCACTCAAAGTTGTTACTACCACTGACTACGGACTCTGTGGCCCATTTCGCTCCAGCCTTTCTTTTTAAGACAATGTATTTTGCTTTTGTGTTCACTCAAAATTGTTACAACCACTGACTCCAGCCTCTGTGGCCCATTTCGCTCCAGCCTTTCCTTATAACACATTGTATCTTACTTTTGTGTTCATTCAAAGTTGTTACAACCACTGACTCCGGCCTCTGTGACCCATTTCGCTCCAGCCTTCCCTTATAACACAGTGTATTTTGCGTTTGTGTTCACTCAAAGTTGTTACAACCACTGACTCCAGCCTCTGTGGCCCATTTTGCTCCTGCCTTTACTTATAACACAGTGTATTTTGCTTTTGTGTTCACTCAAAGTTGTTACAACCACTGACTACGGACTCTGTGGCCCATTTCGCTCCAGCCTTTCCTTATAACACAGTGTATTTTGCTTTTGTGTTCACTCAAAGTTGTTACAACCACTGACTCGGGCCTCTGTGGCCCATTTTGATCCAGCCTTTTTTGAAAACACAGTGATTTTTGCTGTTGTCTTCACTCAAAGTTGTTACAACCACAGACTCTGGCCTCTGTGGCCCAATTTGATCCAGGCTTTCCTTATAACACATTGTATCTTGCTTTTCTGTTCACTCAAAGTTGTTACAACCACTAACTCCGGCCTCTGTGGCCCATTTAGCTTCAGCCTTTCCTTATAACACAGTGTATTTTTTTTTGTGTTCCCTCAAAGTTGTTACAACCACTGACTCCGGCCTCTGTGGCCCAATTTGATCCAGCCTTTCCTTATAACACAGTGTATTTTGCTTTTCTGTTCACTCAAAGTTGTTACAACCACTGACTCCGGCCTCTGTGGCCCATTTAGCTTCAGCCTTTCCTTATAACACAGTGTATTTTTTTTTTGTGTTCCCTCAAAGTTGTTACAACCATTGACTCCGGCCTCTGTGGCCCTTTTCGCTCCAGCCTTTCCTTATACCACAGTGTATTTTGCTTTTGTGTTCACTCAAAGTTGTTACAACCACTGACTCCGGCCTCTGTGCCCCATTTCGCTCCAGCCTTTCCTCATAACACAGTGTATTTTGCTTTTGTGTACTCTCAAAGTTGTTACAACCACTGACTCCAGCGTCTGTGGCCCATTTCGCTCCAGCCTTTCCTTATAACACATTGTATCTTGCTTTTGTGTTCATTCAAAGTTGTTACAACCACTGACTCCGGCCTCTGTAGCCCATTTTGCTCCAGCCTTTCCTTATAACACAGTGTATTTTGCATTCGTGTTCACTCAAAGTTGTTAGAACCACTGACTCCGGCCTCTGTGGCCCATTTCGCTCCAGCCTTTCCTTATAACACAGTGGATTTTACTTTTCTGTTCTCTCAAAGTTGTTACAACCACTGACTCTGGCCTCTGTGGCCCATTTTGATCCAGCCTTTTTTGAAAACACAGTGATTTTTGCTGTTGTGTTCACACAAAGTTGTTACAACCACTGACTCCGGCCTCTGTGGCCCATTTCGCTCCAGCCTTTCTTGTAACACAGTTTATTTTGCTTTTGTGTTGACTCAAAGTTGTTGCAATCACTGACTCCGGCCTCTGTGGCCCATTTCGCTCCAGCCTTTCCTTATAACACAGTGTATTTTGCTTTTGTGTTCACTCAAAGTTGTTACAACCACTGACTCCGGCCTCTGTGGCCCATTTCGCTCCAGCTTTTCTTTTTAAGACAGTGTATTTTGCTTCCGTGTTCACTCAAAGTTGTTACAACCACTGACTCCGGCTTCTGTGACCCATTTCGCTCCAGCCTTTCCTTATAACAGAGTGTATTTTGCATTTGTGTTCACTCAAAGTTGTTACAACCACTGACTCCGGCCTCTGTGGCCCATTTCGCACCAGCCTTTGCTTATAACACAGTGTATTTGCTTTTCTGTTCACTCAAAGTTGTTACAACCACTGACTCCGGCCTCTGTGGCCCATTTCGCTCCAGCCTTTCCTTATAACACAGTGTATTTGCTTTTGTATTCACTCAAAGTTGTTACCATCACTGACTACGGTCTCTGTGGCCCGTTTCGCTCCAGCCTTTCCTTATAACACAGTGTATTTTGCTTTTGTGTTCACTCAAAGTTGTTACGATAACTGACACCGGCCTCTGTGGCCCATTTCGCCCCAGCCTTTCCTTATAACACAGTGTATTTTGCTTTTGTGTTCACTCAAAGTTGTTACAACCACTGACTCCGGCTTCTGTGGCCCATTTCACTCCAGCCTTTCCTTATAACACAGTGTATTTTGCTTTTGTGTTCACTCAAAGTTGTTACGATAACTGACACCGGCCTCTGTGGCCCATTTCGCCCCAGCCTTTCCTTATAACACAGTGTATTTTGCTTTTGTGTTCACTCAAAGTTGTTACAACCACTGACTCCGGCTTCTGTGGCCCATTTCGCCCCAGCCTTTCCTTATAACACAGTGTATTTTGCTTTTCTGTTCCCCCAAAGTTGTTACAACCAATGACTCCGGCCTCTGTGGCCCATTTCGCTCCAGCCTTTCCTTATAACACATTGTATCTCGCTTTTGTATTCACTCAAAGTTGTTACAACCACTGACTCCGGCTTCTGTGGCCCATTTCGCTCCAGCCTTCCTTTTTAAGACAGTGTATTTTGCTTTTGTGTTCACTCAAAGTTGTTACAACCACTGACTCCAGCCTCTGTGGCCCATTTCGCTCCAGCCTTTCCTTATAACACAGTGTATTTTGCTTTTCTGTTCACTCAAAGTTGTTACAACCACTGACTCCGGCCTCTGGGGCCCATTTCGCTCCAGCATTTCCTTATACCACAGTGTATTTTGCTTTTCTGTTCCCTCAAAGTTGTTACAACCACTGACTCCGGCCTCTGTGGCCCATTTCGCTCCAGCCTTTCCTTATAACACATTGTATCTTACTTTTGTGTTCATTCAAAGTTGTTACAAACACTGACTCCGGCCTCTGTGACCCATTTCGCTCCAGCCTTCCCTTATAACACAGTGTATTTTGCGTTTGTGTTCACTCAAAGTTGTTACAACCACTGACTCCAGCTTCTGTGGCCCATTTCGCTCCTGCCTTTACTTATAACACAGTGTATTTTGCTTTTGTGTTCACTCAAAGTTGTTACAACCACTTACTACGGACTCTGTGGCCCATTTCGCTCCAGCCTTTCCTTATAACACAGTGTATTTTGCTTTTGTGTTCACTCAAAGTTGTTACAACCACTGACTCCGGCCTCTGTGGCCCATTTCGCTCCAGCCTTTCCTTATAACACATTGTATCTTACTTTTGTGTTCATTCAAAGTTGTTACAACCACTGACTCCGGCCTCTGTGACCCATTTCACTCCAGCCTTCCCTTATAACACAGTGTATTTTGCGTTTGTGTTCACTCAAAGTTGTTACAACCACTGACTCCAGCCTCTGTGGCCCATTTCGCTCCTGCCTTTACTTATAACACAGTGTATTTTGCTTTTGTGTTCACTCAAAGTTGTTACAACCACTGACTACCTACTCTGTGGCCCATTTCGCTCCAGCCTTTCCTTATAACACAGTGTATTTTGCTTTTGTGTTCACTCAAAGTAGTTACAACCACTGACTCGGGCCTCTGTGGCCCATTTTGATCCAGCCTTTTTTGAAAACACAGTGATTTTTGCTGTTGTCTTCACTCAAAGTTGTTACAACCACAGACTCTGGCCTCTGTGGCCCAATTTGATCCAGCCTTTCCTTATAACACAGTGTATTTTGCTTTTCTGTTCACTCAAAGTTGTTACAACCACTAACTCCAGCCTCTGTGGCCCATTTCGCTCCAGCCTTTCCTTATAACACATTGTATCTTGCTTTTCTGTTCACTCAAAGTTGTTACAACCACTGACTCCAGCCTCTGTGGCCCATTTTGCCCCAGCCTTTCCTTATAACACAGTGTATTTTGCTTTTCTGTTCACTCAAAGTTGTTACAACCACTGACTCCGGCATCTGTGGCCCATTTAGCTTAAGCCTTTCCTTATAACACAGTGTATTTTGCTTTTGTGTTCCCTCAAAGTTGTTACAACCACTGACTCCGGCCTCTGTGGCCCATTTCGCTCCAGCCTTTCCTTATACCACAGTGTATTTTGCTTTTGTGTACTCTCAAAGTTATTACAACCACTGACTCCAGCGTCTGTGGCCCATTTCGCTCCAGCCTTTCCTTATAACACATTGTATCTTGCTTTTGTGTTCATTCAAAGTTGTTACAACCACTGACTCCGGCCTCTGTAGCCCATTTTGCTCCAGCCTTTCCTTATAACACAGTGTATTTTGCTTTTCTGTTCACTCAAAGTTGTTACAACCACTGACTACCTACTCTGTGGCCCATTTCGCTCCAGCCTTTCCTTATAACACAGTGTATTTTGCTTTTGTGTTCACTCAAAGTTGTTACAACCACTGACTCCGGCCTCTGTGGCCCCTTTTCGCTCCAGCCTTTCTTTTTAAGACAGTGTATTTTGCATTCCTGTTCACTCAAAGTTGTTACAACCACTGACTCCGGACTCTGGGGCCCATTTCGCTCCAGCATTTCCTTATACTACAGTGTATTTTGCTTTTGTGTTCACTCAAAGTTGTTACAACCACTGACTCCGGCCTCTGTGGCCCATTTCGCTCCAGCCTTTCCTTATAACACATTGTATCTTACTTTTGTGTTCATTCAAAGTTGTTACAAACACTGACTCCGGCCTCTGTGACCCATTTCGCTCCAGCCTTCCCTTAAAACACAGTGTATTTTGCGTTTGTGTTCTCTCAAAGTTGTTACAACCACTGACTCCAGCCTCTGTGGCCCATTTCGCTCCTGCCTTTACTTATAACACAGTGTATTTTGCTTTTGTGTTCACTCAAAGTTGTTACAACCACTGACTACGGACTCTGTGGCCCATTTCGCTCCAGCCTTTCCTTATAACACAGTGTATTTTGCTTTTGTGTTCACTCAAAGTTGTTACAACCACTGACTCCGGCCTCTGTGGCCCATTTCGCTCCAGCCTTTCCTTATAACACATTGTATCTTACTTTTGTGTTCATTCAAAGTTGTTACAACCACTGACTCCGGCCTCTGTGACCCATTTCGCTCCAGCCTTCCCTTATAACACAGTGTATTTTGCGTTTGTGTTCACTCAAAGTTGTTACAACCACTGACTCCAGCCTCTGTGGCCCATTTCGCTCCTGCCTTTACTTATAACACAGTGTATTTTGCTTTTGTGTTCACTCAAAGTTGTTACAACCACTGACTACCTACTCTGTGGCCCATTTCGCTCCAGCCTTTCCTTATAACACAGTGTATTTTGCTTTTGTGTTCACTCAAAGTAGTTACAACCACTGACTCGGGCCTCTGTGGCCCATTTTGATCCAGCCTTTTTTGAAAACACAGTGATTTTTGCTGTTGTCTTCACTCAAAGTTGTTACAACCACAGACTCTGGCCTCTGTGGCCCAATTTGATCCAGCCTTTCCTTATAACACAGTGTATTTTGCTTTTCTGTTCACTCAAAGTTGTTACAACCACTGACTCCAGCCTCTGTGGCCCATTTCGCTCCAGCCTTTCCTTATAACACATTGTATCTTGCTTTTCTGTTCACTCAAAGTTGTTACAACCACTGACTCCAGCCTCTGTGGCCCATTTTGCCCCAGCCTTTCCTTATAACACAGTGTATTTTGCTTTTCTGTTCACTCAAAGTTGTTACAACCACTGACTCCGGCATCTGTGGCCCATTTAGCTTAAGCCTTTCCTTATAACACAGTGTATTTTGCTTTTGTGTTCCCTCAAAGTTGTTACAACCACTGACTCCGGCCTCTGTGGCCCATTTCGCTCCAGCCTTTCCTTATACCACAGTGTATTTTGCTTTTGTGTACTCTCAAAGTTGTTACAACCACTGACTCCAGCGTCTGTGGCCCATTTCGCTCCAGCCTTTCCTTATAACACATTGTATCTTGCTTTTGTGTTCATTCAAAGTTGATACAACCACTGACTCCGGCCTCTGTAGCCCATTTTGCTCCAGCCTTTCCTTATAACACAGTGTATTTTGCTTTTGTGTTCACTCAAAGTTGTTACAACCACTGACTCCGGCCTCTGTAGCCCATTTTGCTCCAGCCTTTCCTTATAACACAGTGTATTTTGCTTTTGTGTTCACTCAAAGTTGTTACAACCACTGACTCCGGCCTCTGTGGCCCATTTCGCTCCAGCCTTTCCTTATAACACAGTGTATTTTGCTTTTCTGTTCACTCAAAGTTGTTACAACCACTGACTCCGGCCTCTGGGGCCCATTTCGCTCCAGCATTTCCTTATACCACAGTGTATTTTGCTTTTGTGTTCACTCAAAGTTGTTACAACCACTGACTCCGGCCTCTGTGGCCCATTTCGCTCCAGCCTATCCTTATAACACATTGTATCTTACTTTTGTGTTCATTCAAAGTTGTTACAAACACTGACTCCGGCCTCTGTGACCCATTTCGCTCCAGCCTTCCCTTATAACACAGTGTATTTTGCGTTTGTGTTCACTCAAAGTTGTTACAACCACTGACTCCAGCCTCTGTGGCCCATTTCGCTCCTGCCTTTACTTATAACACAGTGTATTTTGCTTTTGTGTTCACTCAAAGTTGTTACAACCACTGACTACGGACTCTGTGGCCCATTTCGCTCCAGCCTTTCCTTATAACACAGTGTATTTTGCTTTTGTGTTCACTCAAAGTTGTTACAACCACTGACTCCGGCCTCTGTGGCCCATTTCGCTCCAGCCTTTCCTTATAACACATTGTATCTTACTTTTGTGTTCATTCAAAGTTGTTACAACCACTGACTCCGGCCTCTGTGACCCATTTCGCTCCAGCCTTCCCTTATAACACAGTGTATTTTGCGTTTGTGTTCACTCAAAGTTGTTACAACCACTGACTCCAGCCTCTGTGGCCCATTTCGCTCCTGCCTTTACTTATAACACAGTGTATTTTGCTTTTGTGTTCACTCAAAGTTGTTACAACCACTGACTACCTACTCTGTGGCCCATTTCGCTCCAGCCTTTCCTTATAACACAGTGTATTTTGCTTTTGTGTTCACTCAAAGTAGTTACAACCACTGACTCGGGCCTCTGTGGCCCATTTTGATCCAGCCTTTTTTGAAAACACAGTGATTTTTGCTGTTGTCTTCACTCAAAGTTGTTACAACCACAGACTCTGGCCTCTGTGGCCCAATTTGATCCAGCCTTTCCTTATAACACAGTGTATTTTGCTTTTCTGTTCACTCAAAGTTGTTACAACCACTGACTCCAGCCTCTGTGGCCCATTTCGCTCCAGCCTTTCCTTATAACACATTGTATCTTGCTTTTCTGTTCACTCAAAGTTGTTACAACCACTGACTCCAGCCTCTGTGGCCCATTTTGCCCCAGCCTTTCCTTATAACACAGTGTATTTTGCTTTTCTGTTCACTCAAAGTTGTTACAACCACTGACTCCGGCCTCTGTGGCCCATTTAGCTTAAGCCTTTCCTTATAACACAGTGTATTTTGCTTTTGTGTTCCCTCAAAGTTGTTAGAACCACTGACTCCGGCCTCTGTGGCCCATTTCGCTCCAGCCTTTCCTTATACCACAGTGTATTTTGCTTTTGTGTACTCTCAAAGTTGTTACAACCACTGACTCCAGCGTCTGTGGCCCATTTCGCTCCAGCCTTTCCTTATAACACAGTGTATCTTGCTTTTGTGTTCATTCAAAGTTGTTACAACCACTGACTCCGGCCTCTGTAGCCCATTTTGCTCCAGCCTTTCCTTATAACACAGTGTATTTTGCTTTTGTGTTCACTCAAAGTTGTTACAACCACTGACTCCGGCCTCTGTAGCCCATTTTGCTCCAGCCTTTCCTTATAACACAGTGTATTTTGCTTTTGTGTTCACTCAAAGTTGTTACAACCACTGACTCCGGCCTCTGTGGCCCCTTTTCGCTCCAGCCTTTCTTTTTAAGACAGTGTATTTTGCATTCGTGTTCACTCAAAGTTGTTACAACCACTGACTCCGGCCTCAGTGGCCCATTTCGCTCCAGCCTTTCCTTATAACACAGTGTATTTTGCTTTTCTGTTCACTCAAAGTTGTTACAACCACTGACTCTGGCCTCTGTGGCCCATTTTGATCCAGCCTTTTTTGAAAACACAGTGATTTTTGCTGTTGTGTTCACTCAAATTTGTTACAACCACTGACTCCGGCTTCTGTGACCCATTTCGCTCCAGCCTTTCCTTATAACAGAGTGTATTTTGCATTTGTGTTCACTCAAAGTTGTTACAACCACTGACTCCGGCCTCTGTGGCCCATTTCGCACCAGCCTTTGCTTATAACACAGTGTATTTGCATTTGTGTTCACTCAAAGTTGTTACAACCACTGACTCCGGCCTCTGTGGCCCATTTCGCTCCAGCCTTTCCTTATAACACAGTGTATTTGCTTTTGTATTCACTCAAAGTTGTTACCATCACTGACTACGGTCTCTGTGGCCCGTTTCGCTCCAGCCTTTCCTTATAACACAGTGTATTTTGCTTTTGTGTTCACTCAAAGTTGTTACGATAACTGACACCGGCCTCTGTGGCCCATTTCGCCCCACCCTTTCCTTATAACACAGTGTATTTTGCTTTTGTGTTCACTCAAAGTTGTTACAACCACTGACTCCGGCCTCTGTGGCCCATTTCACTCCAGCCTTTCCTTATAACACAGTGTATTTTGCTGTTCTGTTCCCTCAAAGTTGTTACAACCAATGACTCCGGCCTCTGTGGCCCATTTCGCTCCAGCCTTTCCTTATAACACATTGTATCTTGCTTTTGTATTCACTCAAAGTTGTTACCATCACTAACTACTGTCTCTGTGGCCCGTTTCGCTCCAGCCTTTCTTTATAACACAGTGTATTTTGCTTTTGTGTTCACTCAAAGTTGTTACGATAACTGACACCGGCCTCTGTGGCCCATTTCGCTCCAGCCTTTCCTTATAACACAGTGTATTTTGCTTTTCTGTTCACTCAAAGTTGTTACAACCACTGACTCCGGCTTCTGTGGCCCATTTCACTCCAGCCTTTCCTTATAACACAGTGTATTTTGCTTTTGTGTTCACTAAAAGTTATTACAACCACTGACTCCGGCCTCTGTGGCCCATTTCGCTCCAGCCTTCCTTTTTAAGACAGTGTATTTTGCTTTTGTGTTCACTCAAAGTTGTTACAACCACTGACTACCTACTCTGTGGCCCATTTCGCTCCAGCCTTTCCTTATAACACAGTGTATTTTGCTTTTCTGTTCACTCAAAGTTGTTACAACCACTGACTCCGGCCTCTGGGGCCCATTTCGCTCCAGCCTTTCCTTATACCACAGTGTATTTTGCTTTTGTGTTCACTCTAAGTTGTTACAACCACTGACTCCGGCCTCTGTGGCCCAATTTGATCCAGCCTTTCCTTATAACACAGTGTATTTTGCTTTTCTGTTCACTCAAAGTTGTTACAACCACTGACTCCGGCCTCTGTGGCCCATTTAGCTTCAGCCTTTCCTTATAACACAGTGTATTTTTTTTTTGTGTTCCCTCAAAGTTGTTACAACCACTGACTCCGGCCTCTGTGGCCCATTTCGCTCCAGCCTTTCCTTATACCACAGTGTATTTTGCTTTTGTGTTCACTCAAAGTTGTTACAACCACAGACTCTGGCCTCTGTGCCCCATTTCGCTCCAGCCTTTCCTCATAACACAGTGTATTTTGCTTTTGTGTACTCTCAAAGTTGTTACAACCACTGACTCCAGCGTCTGTGGCCCATTTCGCTCCAGCCTTTCCTTATAACACATTGTATTTTGCTTTTGTGTTCATTCAAAGTTGTTACAACCACTGACTCCGGCCTCTGTAGCCCATTTTGCTCCAGCCTTTCCTTATAACACAGTGTATTTTGCTTTTGTGTTCACTCAAAGTTGTTACAACCACTGACTCCGGCCTCTTTGGCCCCTTTTCGCTCCAGCCTTTCTTTTTAAGACAGTGTATTTTGCATTCGTGTTCACTCAAAGTTGTTAGAACCACTGACTCCGGCCTCTGTGGCCCATTTCGCTCCAGCCTTTCCTTATAACACAGTGTATTTTACTTTTCTGTTCTCTCAAAGTTGTTACAACCACTGACTCTGGCCTCTGTGGCCCATTTTGATCCAGCCTTTTTTGAAAACACAGTGATTTTTGCTGTTGTGTTCACACAAAGTTGTTACAACCACTGACTCCGGCCTCTGTGGCCCATTTCGCTCCAGCCTTTCTTGTAACACAGTTTATATTGCTTTTGTGTTGACTCAAAGTTGTTGCAATCACTGACTCCGGCCTCTGTGGCCCATTTCGCTCCAGCCTTTCCTTATAACACAGTGTATTTTGCTTTTGTGTTCACTCAAAGTTGTTACAACCACTGACTCCGGCCTCTGTGGCCCATTTCGCTCCAGCTTTTCTTTTTAAGACAGTGTATTTTGCTTCCGTGTTCACTCAAAGTTGTTACAACCACTGACTCCGGCTTCTGTGACCCATTTCGCTCCAGCCTTTCCTTATAACAGAGTGTATTTTGCATTTGTGTTCACTCAAAGTTGTTACAACCACTAACTCCGGCCTCTGTGGCCCATTTCGCACCAGCCTTTGCTTATAACACAGTGTATTTGCTTTTCTGTTCACTCAAAGTTGTTACAACCACTGACTCCGGCCTCTGTGGCCCATTTCGCTCCAGCCTTTCCTTATAACACAGTGTATTTGCTTTTGTATTCACTCAAAGTTGTTACCATCACTGACTACGGTCTCTGTGGCCCGTTTCGCTCCAGCCTTTCCTTATAACACAGTGTATTTTGCTTTTGTGTTCACTCAAAGTTGTTACGATAACTGACACCGGCCTCTGTGGCCCATTTCGCCCCAGCCTTTCCTTATAACACAGTGTATTTTGCTTTTGTGTTCACTCAAAGTTGTTACAACCACTGACTCCGGCTTCTGTGGCCCATTTCACTCCAGCCTTTCCTTATAACACAGTGTATTTTGCTTTTGTGTTCACTCAAAGTTGTTACGATAACTGACACCGGCCTCTGTGGCCCATTTCGCCCCAGCCTTTCCTTATAACACAGTGTATTTTGCTTTTGTGTTCACTCAAAGTTGTTACAACCACTGACTCCGGCTTCTGTGGCCCATTTCGCCCCAGCCTTTCCTTATAACACAGTGTATTTTGCTTTTCTGTTCCCCCAAAGTTGTTACAACCAATGACTCCGGCCTCTGTGGCCCATTTCGCTCCAGCCTTTCCTTATAACACATTGTATCTCGCTTTTGTATTCACTCAAAGTTGTTACAACCACTGACTCCGGCTTCTGTGGCCCATTTCGCTCCAGCCTTCCTTTTTAAGACAGTGTATTTTGCTTTTGTGTTCACTCAAAGTTGTTACAACCACTGACTCCAGCCTCTGTGGCCCATTTCGCTCCAGCCTTTCCTTATAACACAGTGTATTTTGCTTTTCTGTTCACTCAAAGTTGTTACAACCACTGACTCCGGCCTCTGGGGCCCATTTCGCTCCAGCATTTCCTTATACCACAGTGTATTTTGCTTTTGTGTTCACTCAAAGTTGTTACAACCACTGACTCCGGCCTCTGTGGCCCATTTCGCTCCAGCCTTTCCTTATAACACATTGTATCTTACTTTTGTGTTCATTCAAAGTTGTTACAAACACTGACTCCGGCCTCTGTGACCCATTTCGCTCCAGCCTTCCCTTATAACACAGTGTATTTTGCGTTTGTGTTCACTCAAAGTTGTTACAACCACTGACTCCAGCCTCTGTGGCCCATTTCGCTCCTGCCTTTACTTATAACACAGTGTATTTTGCTTTTGTGTTCACTCAAAGTTGTTACAACCACTGACTACGGACTCTGTGGCCCATTTCACTCCAGCCTTTCCTTATAACACAGTGTATTTTGCTTTTGTGTTCACTCAAAGTTGTTACAACCACTGACTCCGGCCTCTGTGGCCCATTTCGCTCCAGCCTTTCCTTATAACACATTGTATCTTACTTTTGTGTTCATTCAAAGTTGTTACAACCACTGACTCCGGCTTCTGTAACCCATTTCGCTCCAGCCTTCCCTTATAACACAGTGTATTTTGCGTTTGTGTTCACTCAAAGTTGTTACAACCACTGACTCCAGCCTCTGTGGCCCATTTCGCTCCTGCCTTTACTTATAACACAGTGTATTTTGCTTTTGTGTTCACTCAAAGTTGTTACAACCACTGACTACCTACTCTGTGGCCCATTTCGCTCCAGCCTTTCCTTATAACACAGTGTATTTTGCTTTTGTGTTCACTCAAAGTAGTTACAACCACTGACTCGGGCCTCTGTGGCCCATTTTGATCCAGCCTTTTTTGAAAACACAGTGATTTTTGCTGTTGTCTTCACTCAAAGTTGTTACAACCACAGACTCTGGCCTCTGTGGCCCAATTTGATCCAGCCTTTCCTTATAACACAGTGTATTTTGCTTTTCTGTTCACTCAAAGTTGTTACAACCACTGACTCCAGCCTCTGTGGCCCATTTCGCTCCAGCCTTTCCTTATAACACATTGTATCTTGCTTTTCTGTTCACTCAAAGTTGTTACAACCACTGACTCCAGCCTCTGTGGCCCATTTTGCCCCAGCCTTTCCTTATAACACAGTGTATTTTGCTTTTCTGTTCACTCAAAGTTGTTACAACCACTGACTCCGGCATCTGTGGCCCATTTAGCTTAAGCCTTTCCTTATAACACAGTGTATTTTGCTTTTGTGTTCCCTCAAAGTTGTTACAACCACTGACTCCGGCCTCTGTGGCCCATTTCGCTCCAGCCTTTCCTTATACCACAGTGTATTTTGCTTTTGTGTACTCTCAAAGTTGTTACAACCACTGACTCCAGCGTCTGTGGCCCATTTCGCTCCAGCCTTTCCTTATAACACATTGTATCTTGCTTTTGTGTTCATTCAAAGTTGTTACAACCACTGACTCCGGCCTCTGTAGCCCATTTTGCTCCAGCCTTTCCTTATAACACAGTGTATTTTGCTTTTGTGTTCACTCAAAGTTGTTACAACCACTGACTCCGGCCTCTGTAGCCCATTTTGCTCCAGCCTTTCCTTATAACACAGTGTATTTTGCTTTTGTGTTCACTCAAAGTTGTTACAACCACTGACTCCGGCCTCTGTGGCCCATTTCGCTCCAGCCTTTCCTTATAACACAGTGTATTTTGCTTTTCTGTTCACTCAAAGTTGTTACAACCACTGACTCCGGCCTCTGGGGCCCATTTCGCTCCAGCATTTCCTTATACCACAGTGTATTTTGCTTTTGTGTTCACTCAAAGTTGTTACAACCACTAACTCCGGCCTCTGTGGCCCATTTCGCTCCAGCCTTTCCTTATAACACATTGTATCTTACTTTTGTGTTCATTCAAAGTTGTTACAACCACTGACTCCGGCCTCTGTAGCCCATTTCGCTCCAGCCTTCCCTTATAACACAGTGTATTTTGCGTTTGTGTTCACTCAAAGTTGTTACAACCACTGACTCCAACCTCTGTGGCCCATTTCGCTCCTGCCTTTACTTATAACACAGTGTATTTTGCTTTTGTGTTCACTCAAAGTTGTTACAACCACTGACTACGGACTCTGTGGCCCATTTCGCTCCAGCCTTTCCTTATAACACAGTGTATTTTGCTTTTGTGTTCACTCAAAGTTGTTACAACCACTGACTCCGGCCTCTGTGGCCCATTTCGCTCCAGCCTTTCCTTATAACACATTGTATCTTACTTTTGTGTTCATTCAAAGTTGTTACAACCACTGACTCCGGCCTCTGTGACCCATTTCGCTCCAGCCTTCCCTTATAACACAGTGTATTTTGCGTTTGTGTTCACTCAAAGTTGTTACAACCACTGACTCCAGCCTCTGTGGCCCATTTCGCTCCTGCCTTTACTTATAACACAGTGTACTTTGCTTTTGTGTTCACTCAAAGTTGTTACAACCACTGACTACCTACTCTGTGGCCCATTTCGCTCCAGCCTTTCCTTATAACACAGTGTATTTTGCTTTTGTGTTCACTCAAAGTAGTTACAACCACTGACTCGGGCCTCTGTGGCCCATTTTGATCCAGCCTTTTTTGAAAACACAGTGATTTTTGCTGTTGTCTTCACTCAAAGTTGTTACAACCACAGACTCTGGCCTCTGTGGCCCAATTTGATCCAGCCTTTCCTTATAACACAGTGTATTTTGCTTTTCTGTTCACTCAAAGTTGTTACAACCACTGACTCCAGCCTCTGTGGCCCATTTCGCTCCAGCCTTTCCTTATAACACATTGTATCTTGCTTTTCTGTTCACTCAAAGTTGTTACAACCACTGACTCCAGCCTCTGTGGCCCATTTTGCCCCAGCCTTTCCTTATAACACAGTGTATTTTGCTTTTCTGTTCACTCAAAGTTGTTACAACCACTGACTCCGGCCTCTGTGGCCCATTTAGCTTAAGCCTTTCCTTATAACACAGTGTATTTTGCTTTTGTGTTCCCTCAAAGTTGTTACAACCACTGACTCCGGCCTCTGTGGCCCATTTCGCTCCAGCCTTTCCTTATACCACAGTGTATTTTGCTTTTGTGTACTCTCAAAGTTGTTACAACCACTGACTCCAGCGTCTGTGGCCCATTTCGCTCCAGCCTTTCCTTATAACACATTGTATCTTGCTTTTGTGTTCATTCAAAGTTGTTACAACCACTGACTCCGGCCTCTGTAGCCCATTTTGCTCCAGCCTTTCCTTATAACCAGTGTATTTTGCTTTTGTGTTCACTCAAAGTTGTTACAACCACTGACTCCGGCCTCTGTAGCCCATTTTGCTCCAGCCTTTCCTTATAACACAGTGTATTTTGCTTTTGTGTTCACTCAAAGTTGTTACAACCACTGACTCCGGCCTCTGTGACCGCTTTTCGCTCCAGCCTTTCTTTTTAAGACAGTGTATTTTGCATTCGTGTTCACTCAAAGTTGTTACAACCACTGACTCCGGCCTCTGTGGCCCATTTCGCTCCAGCCTTTCCTTATACCACAGTGTATTTTGCTTTTGTGTTCACTCAAAGTTGTTACAACCACTGACTCCGGCCTCTGTGGCCCATTTCGCTCCAGCCTTTCCTTATAACACATTGTATCTTACTTTTGTGTTCATTCAAAGTTGTTACAAACACTGACTCTGGCCTCTGTGGCCCATTTTGATCCAGCCTTTTTTGAAAACACAGTGATTTTTGCATTTGTGTTCACTCAAAGTTGTTACAACCACTGACTCCGGCCTCTGTGGCCCATTTCGCACCAGCCTTTGCTTATAACACAGTGTATTTGCATTTGTGTTCACTCAAAGTTGTTACAACCACTGACTCCGGCCTCTGTGGCCCATTTCGCTCCAGCCTTTCCTTATAACACAGTGTATTTGCTTTTGTATTCACTCAAAGTTGTTACCATCACTGACTACGGTCTCTGTGGCCCGTTTCGCTCCAGCCTTTCCTTATAACACAGTGTATTTTGCTTTTGTGTTCACTCAAAGTTGTTACGATAACTGACACCGGCCTCTGTGGCCCATTTCGCCCCACCCTTTCCTTATAACACAGTGTATTTTGCTTTTGTGTTCACTCAAAGTTGTTACAACCACTGACTCCGGCCTCTGTGGCCCATTTCACTCCAGCCTTTCCTTATAACACAGTGTATTTTGCTGTTCTGTTCCCTCAAAGTTGTTACAACCAATGACTCCGGCCTCTGTGGCCCATTTCGCTCCAGCCTTTCCTTATAACACATTGTATCTTGCTTTTGTATTCACTCAAAGTTGTTACCATCACTGACTACTGTCTCTGTGGCCCGTTTCGCTCCAGACTTTCTTTATAACACAGTGTATTTTGCTTTTGTGTTCATTCAAAGTTGTTACGATAAATGACACCGGCCTCTGTGGCCCATTTCGCTCCAGCCTTTCCTTATAACACAGTGTATTTTGCTTTTCTGTTCACTCAAAGTTCTTACAACCACTGACTCCGGCTTCTGTGGCCCATTTCACTCCAGCCTTCCTTTTTAAGACAGTGTATTTTGCTTTTGTGTTCACTCAAAGTTGTTACAACCACTGACTCCGGCCTCTGTGGCCCATTTCGCTCCAGCCTTTCCTTATAACACAGTGTATTTTGCTTTTCTGTTCACTCAAAGTTGTTACAACCACTGACTCCGGCCTCTGGGGCCCATTTCGCTCCAGCCTTTCCTTATACCACAGTGTATTTTGCTTTTGTGTTCACTCTAAGTTGTTACAACCACTGACTCCGGCCTCTGTGGCCCAATTTGATCCAGCCTTTCCTTATAACACAGTGTATTTTGCTTTTCTGTTCACTCAAAGTTGTTACAACCACTGACTCCGGCCTCTGTGGCCCATTTAGCTTCAGCCTTTCCTTATACCACAGTGTATTTTGCTTTTGTGTTCACTCAAAGTTGTTACAACCACTGACTCCGGCCTCTGTGCCCCATTTCGCTCCAGCCTTTCCTCATAACACAGTGTATTTTGCTTTTGTGTACTCTCAAAGTTGTTACAACCACTGACTCCAGCGTCTGTGGCCCATTTCGCTCCAGCCTTTCCTTATAACACATTGTATTTTGCTTTTGTGTTCATTCAAAGTTGTTACAACCACTGACTCCGGCCTCTGTAGCCCATTTTGCTCCAGCCTTTCCTTATAACACAGTGTATTTTGCTTTTGTGTTCACTCAAAGTTGTTACAACCACTGACTCCGGCCTCTTTGGCCCCTTTTCGCTCCAGCCTTTCTTTTTAAGACAGTGTATTTTGCATTCGTGTTCACTCAAAGTTGTTAGAACCACTGACTCCGGCCTCTGTGGCCCATTTCGCTCCAGCCTTTCCTTATAACACAGTGTATTTTACTTTTCTGTTCTCTCAAAGTTGTTACAACCACTGACTCTGGCCTCTGTGGCCCATTTTGATCCAGCCTTTTTTGAAAACACAGTGATTTTTGCTGTTGTGTTCACACAAAGTTGTTACAACCACTGACTCCGGCCTCTGTGGCCCATTTCGCTCCAGCCTTTCTTGTAACACAGTTTATATTGCTTTTGTGTTGACTCAAAGTTGTTGCAATCACTGACTCCGGCCTCTGTGGCCCATTTCGCTCCAGCCTTTCCTTATAACACAGTGTATTTTGCTTTTGTGTTCACTCAAAGTTGTTACAACCACTGACTCCGGCCTCTGTGGCCCATTTCGCACCAGCCTTTGCTTATAACACAGTGTATTTACTTTTCTGTTCACTCAAAGTTGTTACAACCACTGACTCCGGCCTCTGTGGCCCATTTCGCTCCAGCCTTTCCTTATAACACAGTGTATTTGCTTTTGTATTCACTCAAAGTTGTTACCATCACTGACTACGGTCTCTGTGGCCCGTTTCGCTCCAGCCTTTCCTTATAACACAGTGTATTTTGCTTTTGTGTTCACTCAAAGTTGTTACGATAACTGACACCGGCCTCTGTGGCCCATTTCGCCCCAGCCTTTCCTTATAACACAGTGTATTTTGCTTTTGTGTTCACTCAAAGTTGTTACAACCACTGACTCCGGCTTCTGTGGCCCATTTCACTCCAGCCTTTCCTTATAACACAGTGTATTTTGCTTTTGTGTTCACTCAAAGTTGTTACGATAACTGACACCGGCCTCTGTGGCCCATTTCGCCCCAGCCTTTCCTTATAACACAGTGTATTTTGCTTTTGTGTTCACTCAAAGTTGTTACAACCACTGACTCCGGCTTCTGTGGCCCATTTCGCCCCAGCCTTTCCTTATAACACAGTGTATTTTGCTTTTCTGTTCCCCCAAAGTTGTTACAACCAATGACTCCGGCCTCTGTGGCCCATTTCGCTCCAGCCTTTCCTTATAACACATTGTATCTCGCTTTTGTATTCACTCAAAGTTGTTACAACCACTGACTCCGGCTTCTGTGGCCCATTTCGCTCCAGCCTTCCTTTTTAAGACAGTGTATTTTGCTTTTGTGTTCACTCAAAGTTGTTACAACCACTGACTCCAGCCTCTGTGGCCCATTTCGCTCCAGCCTTTCCTTATAACACAGTGTATTTTGCTTTTCTGTTCACTCAAAGTTGTTACAACCACTGACTCCGGCCTCTGGGGCCCATTTCGCTCCAGCATTTCCTTATACCACAGTGTATTTTGCTTTTGTGTTCACTCAAAGTTGTTACAACCACTGACTCCGGCCTCTGTGGCCCATTTCGCTCCAGCCTTTCCTTATAACACATTGTATCTTACTTTTGTGTTCATTCAAAGTTGTTACAAACACTGACTCCGGCCTCTGTGACCCATTTCGCTCCAGCCTTCCCTTATAACACAGTGTATTTTGCGTTTGTGTTCACTCAAAGTTGTTACAACCACTGACTCCAGCCTCTGTGGCCCATTTCGCTCCTGCCTTTACTTATAACACAGTGTATTTTGCTTTTGTGTTCACTCAAAGTTGTTACAACCACTGACTACGGACTCTGTGGCCCATTTCGCTCCAGCCTTTCCTTATAACACAGTGTATTTTGCTTTTGTGTTCACTCAAAGTTGTTACAACCACTGACTCCGGCCTCTGTGGCCCATTTCGCTCCAGCCTTTCCTTATAACACATTGTATCTTACTTTTGTGTTCATTCAAAGTTGTTACAACCACTGACTCCGGCCTCTGTGACCCATTTCGCTCCAGCCTTCCCTTATAACACAGTGTATTTTGCGTTTGTGTTCACTCAAAGTTGTTACAACCACTGACTCCAGCCTCTGTGGCCCATTTCGCTCCTGCCTTTACTTATAACACAGTGTATTTTGCTTTTGTGTTCACTCAAAGTTGTTACAACCACTGACTACCTACTCTGTGGCCCATTTCGCTCCAGCCTTTCCTTATAACACAGTGTATTTTGCTTTTGTGTTCACTCAAAGTAGTTACAACCACTGACTCGGGCCTCTGTGGCCCATTTTGATCCAGCCTTTTTTGAAAACACAGTGATTTTTGCTGTTGTCTTCACTCAAAGTTGTTACAACCACAGACTCTGGCCTCTGTGGCCCAATTTGATCCAGTCTTTCCTTATAACACAGTGTATTTTGCTTTTCTGTTCACTCAAAGTTGTTACAACCACTGACTCCAGCCTCTGTGGCCCATTTCGCTCCAGCCTTTCCTTATAACACATTGTATCTTGCTTTTCTGTTCACTCAAAGTTGTTACAACCACTGACTCCAGCCTCTGTGGCCCATTTTGCCCCAGCCTTTCCTTATAACACAGTGTATTTTGCTTTTCTGTTCACTCAAAGTTGTTACAACCACTGACTCCGGCATCTGTGGCCCATTTAGCTTAAGCCTTTCCTTATAACACAGTGTATTTTGCTTTTGTGTTCCCTCAAAGTTGTTACAACCACTGACTCCGGCCTCTGTGGCCCATTTCGCTCCAGCCTTTCCTTATACCACAGTGTATTTTGCTTTTGTGTACTCTCAAAGTTGTTACAACCACTGACTCCAGCGTCTGTGGCCCATTTCGCTCCAGCCTTTCCTTATAACACATTGTATCTTGCTTTTGTGTTCATTCAAAGTTGTTACAACCACTGACTCCGGCCTCTGTAGCCCATTTTGCTCCAGCCTTTCCTTATAACACAGTGTATTTTGCTTTTGTGTTCACTCAAAGTTGTTACAACCACTGACTCCGGCCTCTGTAGCCCATTTTGCTCCAGCCTTTCCTTATAACACAGTGTATTTTGCTTTTGTGTTCACTCAAAGTTGTTACAACCACTGACTCCGGCCTCTGTGGCCCATTTCGCTCCAGCCTTTCCTTATAACACAGTGTATTTTGCTTTTCTGTTCACTCAAAGTTGTTACAACCACTGACTCCGGCCTCTGGGGCCCATTTCGCTCCAGCATTTCCTTATACCACAGTGTATTTTGCTTTTGTGTTCACTCAAAGTTGTTACAACCACTAACTCCGGCCTCTGTGGCCCATTTCGCTCCAGCCTTTCCTTATAACACATTGTATCTTACTTTTGTGTTCATTCAAAGTTGTTACAAACACTGACTCCGGCCTCTGTGACCCATTTCGCTCCAGCCTTCCCTTATAACACAGTGTATTTTGCGTTTGTGTTCACTCAAAGTTGTTACAACCACTGACTCCAGCCTCTGTGGCCCATTTCGCTCCTGCCTTTACTTATAACACAGTGTATTTTGCTTTTGTGTTCACTCAAAGTTGTTACAACCACTGACTACGGACTCTGTGGCCCATTTCGCTCCAGCCTTTCCTTATAACACAGTGTATTTTGCTTTTGTGTTCACTCAAAGTTGTTACAACCACTGACTCCGGCCTCTGTGGCCCATTTCGCTCCAGCCTTTCCTTATAACACATTGTATCTTACTTTTGTGTTCATACAAAGTTGTTACAACCACTGACTCCGGCCTCTGTGACCCATTTCGCTCCAGCCTTCCCTTATAACACAGTGTATTTTGCGTTTGTGTTCACTCAAAGTTGTTACAACCACTGACTCCAGCCTCTGTGGCCCATTTCGCTCCTGCCTTTACTTATAACACAGTGTATTTTGCTTTTGTGTTCACTCAAAGTTGTTACAACCACTGACTACCTACTCTGTGGCCCATTTCGCTCCAGCCTTTCCTTATAACACAGTGTATTTTGCTTTTGTGTTCACTCAAAGTAGTTACAACCACTGACTCGGGCCTCTGTGGCCCATTTTGATCCAGCCTTTTTTGAAAACACAGTGATTTTTGCTGTTGTCTTCACTCAAAGTTGTTACAACCACAGACTCTGGCCTCTGTGGCCTAATTTGATCCAGCCTTTCCTTATAACACAGTGTATTTTGCTTTTCTGTTCACTCAAAGTTGTTACAACCACTGACTACGGACTCTGTGGCCCATTTCGCTCCAGCCTTTCCTTATAACACATTGTATCTTGCTTTTCTGTTCACTCAAAGTTGTTACAACCACTGACTCCAGCCTCTGTGGCCCATTTTGCCCCAGCCTTTCCTTATAACACAGTGTATTTTGCTTTTCTGTTCACTCAAAGTTGTTACAACCACTGACTCCGGCCTCTGTGGCCCATTTAGCTTAAGCCTTTCCTTATAACACAGTGTATTTTGCTTTTGTGTTCCCTCAAAGTTGTTACAACCACTGACTCCGGCCTCTGTGGCCCATTTCGCTCCAGCCTTTCCTTATACCACAGTGTATTTTGCTTTTGTGTACTCTCAAAGTTGTTACAACCACTGACTCCAGCGTCTGTGGCCCATTTCGCTCCAGCCTTTCCTTATAACACATTGTATCTTGCTTTTGTGTTCATTCAAAGTTGTTACAACCACTGACTCCGGCCTCTGTAGCCCATTTTGCTCCAGCCTTTCCTTATAACCAGTGTATTTTGCTTTTGTGTTCACTCAAAGTTGTTACAACCACTGACTCCGGCCTCTGTAGCCCATTTTGCTCCAGCCTTTCCTTATAACACAGTGTATTTTGCTTTTGTGTTCACTCAAAGTTGTTACAACCACTGACTCCGGCCTCTGTGGCCCCTTTTCGCTCCAGCCTTTCTTTTTAAGACAGTGTATTTTGCATTCGTGTTCACTCACAGTTGTTACAACCACTGACTCCGGCCTCTGTGGCCCATTTCGCTCCAGCCTTTCCTTATACCACAGTGTATTTTGCTTTTGTGTTCACTCAAAGTTGTTACAACCACTGACTCCGGCCTCTGTGGCCCATTTCGCTCCAGCCTTTCCTTATAACACATTGTATCTTACTTTTGTGTTCATTCAAAGTTGTTACAAACACTGACTCCGGCCTCTGTGACCCATTTCGCTCCAGCCTTCCCTTATAACACAGTGTATTTTGCGTTTGTGTTCACTCAAAGTTGTTACAACCACTGACTCCAGCCTCTGTGGCCCATTTCGCTCCTGCCTTTACTTATAACACAGTGTATTTTGCTTTTGTGTTCACTCAAAGTTGTTACAACCACTGACTACGGACTCTGTGGCCCATTTCGCTCCAGCCTTTCCTTATAACACAGTGTATTTTGCTTTTGTGTTCCCTCAAAGTTGTTACAACCACTGACTCCGGCCTCTGTGGCCCATTTCGCTCCAGCCTTTCCTTATACCACAGTGTATTTTGCTTTTGTGTACTCTCAAAGTTGTTACAACCACTGACTCCAGCGTCTGTGGCCCATTTCGCTCCAGCCTTTCCTTATAACACAGTGTATCTTGCTTTTGTGTTCATTCAAAGTTGTTACAACCACTGACTCCGGCCTCTGTAGCCCATTTTGCTCCAGCCTTTCCTTATAACACAGTGTATTTTGCTTTTGTGTTCACTCAAAGTTGTTACAACCACTGACTCCGGCCTCTGTAGCCCATTTTGCTCCAGCCTTTCCTTATAACACAGTGTATTTTGCTTTTGTGTTCACTCAAAGTTGTTACAACCACTGACTCCGGCCTCTGTGGCCCCTTTTCGCTCCAGCCTTTCTTTTTAAGACAGTGTATTTTGCATTCGTGTTCACTCAAAGTTGTTACAACCACTGACTCCGGCCTCTGTGGCCCATTTCGCTCCAGCCTTTCCTTATAACACAGTGTATTTTGCTTTTCTGTTCACTCAAAGTTGTTACAACCACTGACTCTGGCCTCTGTGGCCCATTTTGATCCAGCCTTTTTTGAAAACACAGTGATTTTTGCTGTTGTGTTCACTCAAAGTTGTTACAACCACTGACTCCGGCTTCTGTGACCCATTTCGCTCCAGCCTTTCCTTATAACAGAGTGTATTTTGCATTTGTGTTCACTCAAAGTTGTTACAACCACTGACTCCGGCCTCTGTGGCCCATTTCGCACCAGCCTTTGCTTATAACACAGTGTATTTGCATTTGTGTTCACTCAAAGTTGTTACAACCACTGACTCCGGCCTCTGTGGCCCATTTCGCTCCAGCCTTTCCTTATAACACAGTGTATTTGCTTTTGTATTCACTCAAAGTTGTTACCATCACTGACTACGGTCTCTGTGGCCCGTTTCGCTCCAGCCTTTCCTTATAACACAGTGTATTTTGCTTTTGTGTTCACTCAAAGTTGTTACAACCACTGACTCCGGCCTCTGTGGCCCATTTCACTCCAGCCTTTCCTTATAACACAGTATATTTTGCTGTTCTGTTCCCTCAAAGTTGTTACAACCAATGACTCCGGCCTCTGTGGCCCATTTCGCTCCAGCCTTTCCTTATAACACATTGTATCTTGCTTTTGTATTCACTCAAAGTTGTTACCATCACTGACTACTGTCTCTGTGGCCCGTTTCGCTCCAGCCTTTCCTTATAACACAGTGTATTTTGCTTTTGTGTTCACTCAAAGTTGTTACAACCACTGACTCCGGCTTCTGTGGCCCATTTCACTCCAGCCTTTCCTTATAACACAGTGTATTTTGCTTTTGTGTTCACTCAAAGTTATTACAACCACTGACTCCGGCCTCTGTGGCCCATTTCGCTCCAGCCTTCCTTTTTAAGACAGTGTATTTTGCTTTTGTGTTCACTCAAAGTTGTTACAACCACTGACTCCGGCCTCTGTGGCCCATTTCGCTCCAGCCTTTCCTTATAACACAGTGTATTTTGCTTTTCTGTTCACTCAAAGTTGTTACAACCACTGACTCCGGCCTCTGGGGCCCATTTCGCTCCAGCCTTTCCTTATACCACAGTGTATTTTGCTTTTGTGTTCACTCTAAGTTGTTACAACCACTGACTCCGGCCTCTGTGGCCCAATTTGATCCAGCCTTTCCTTATAACACAGTGTATTTTGCTTTTCTGTTCACTCAAAGTTGTTACAACCACTGACTCCGGCCTCTGTGGCCCATTTAGCTTCAGCCTTTCCTTATAACACAGTGTATTTTCTTTTTGTGTTCCCTCAAAGTTGTTACAACCACTGACTCCGGCCTCTGTGGCCCATTTCGCTCCAGCCTTTCCTTATAC
This sequence comes from Anolis sagrei, assembly GCF_037176765.1. Lineage (NCBI taxonomy): Eukaryota > Metazoa > Chordata > Lepidosauria > Squamata > Anolidae > Anolis > Anolis sagrei. The sequence goes on along the minus strand of NC_090035.1, from coordinate 62,343,561 downwards.
CACAGTGTATTTTGCTTTTGTGTTCACTCAAAGTTGTTACAACCACTGACTCCGGCCTCTGTGCCCCATTTCGCTCCAGCCTTTCCTCATAACACAGTGTATTTTGCTTTTGTGTACTCTCAAAGTTGTTACAACCACTGACTCCAGCGTCTGTGGCCCATTTCGCTCCAGCCTTTCCTTATAACACATTGTATTTTGCTTTTGTGTTCATTCAAAGTTGTTACAACCACTGACTCCGGCCTCTGTAGCCCATTTTGCTCCAGCCTTTCCTTATAACACAGTGTATTTTGCTTTTGTGTTCACTCAAAGTTGTTACAACCACTGACTCCGGCCTCTTTGGCCCCTTTTCGCTCCAGCCTTTCTTTTTAAGACAGTGTATTTTGCATTCGTGTTCACTCAAAGTTGTTAGAACCACTGACTCCGGCCTCTGTGGCCCATTTCGCTCCAGCCTTTCCTTATAACACAGTGTATTTTACTTTTCTGTTCTCTCAAAGTTGTTACAACCACTGACTCTGGCCTCTGTGGCCCATTTTGATCCAGCCTTTTTTGAAAACACAGTGATTTTTGCTGTTGTGTTCACACAAAGTTGTTACAACCACTGACTCCGGCCTCTGTGGCCCATTTCGCTCCAGCCTTTCTTGTAACACAGTTTATTTTGCTTTTGTGTTGACTCAAAGTAGTTGCAATCACTGACTCCGGCCTCTGTGGCCCATTTCGCTCCAGCCTTTCCTTATAACACAGTGTATTTTGCTTTTGTGTTCACTCAAAGTTGTTACAACCACTGACTCCGGCCTCTGTGGCCCATTTCGCTCCAGCTTTTCTTTTTAAGACAGTGTATTTTGCTTCCGTGTTCACTCAAAGTTGTTACAACCACTGACTCCGGCTTCTGTGACCCATTTCGCTCCAGCCTTTCCTTATAACAGAGTGTATTTTGCATTTGTGTTCACTCAAAGTTGTTACAACCACTGACTCCGGCCTCTGTGGCCCATTTCGCACCAGCCTTTGCTTATAACACAGTGTATTTGCTTTTCTGTTCACTCAAAGTTGTTACAACCACTGACTCCGGCCTCTGTGGCCCATTTCGCTCCAGCCTTTCCTTATAACACAGTGTATTTGCTTTTGTATTCACTCAAAGTTGTTACCATCACTGACTACGGTCTCTGTGGCCCGTTTCGCTCCAGCCTTTCCTTATAACACAGTGTATTTTGCTTTTGTGTTCACTCAAAGTTGTTACGATAACTGACACCGGCCTCTGTGGCCCATTTCGCCCCAGCCTTTCCTTATAACACAGTGTATTTTGCTTTTGTGTTCACTCAAAGTTGTTACAACCACTGACTCCGGCTTCTGTGACCCATTTCACTCCAGCCTTTCCTTATAACACAGTGTATTTTGCTTTTGTGTTCACTCAAAGTTGTTACGATAACTGACACCGGCCTCTGTGGCCCATTTCGCCCCAGCCTTTCCTTATAACACAGTGTATTTTGCTTTTGTGTTCACTCAAAGTTGTTACAACCACTGACTCCGGCTTCTGTGGCCCATTTCGCCCCAGCCTTTCCTTATAACACAGTGTATTTTGCTTTTCTGTTCCCCCAAAGTTGTTACAACCAATGACTCCGGCCTCTGTGGCCCATTTCGCTCCAGCCTTTCCTTATAACACATTGTATCTCGCTTTTGTATTCACTCAAAGTTGTTACAACCACTGACTCCGGCTTCTGTGGCCCATTTCGCTCCAGCCTTCCTTTTTAAGACAGTGTATTTTGCTTTTCTGTTCACACAAAGTTGTTACAACCACTGACTCCAGCCTCTGTGGCCCATTTCGCTCCAGCCTTTCCTTATAACACAGTGTATTTTGCTTTTCTGTTCACTCAAAGTTGTTACAACCACTGACTCCGGCCTCTGGGGCCCATTTCGCTCCAGCATTTCCTTATACCACAGTGTATTTTGCTTTTGTGTTCACTCAAATTTGTTACAACCACTGACTCCGGCCTCTGTGGCCCATTTCGCTCCAGCCTTTCCTTATAACACATTGTATCTTACTTTTGTGTTCATTCAAAGTTGTTACAAACACTGACTCCGGCCTCTGTGGCCCATTTCGCTCCAGCCTTTCCTTATAACACATTGTATCTTACTTTTGTGTTCATTCAAAGTTGTTACAACCACTGACTCCGGCCTCTGTGACCCATTTCGCTCCAGCCTTCCCTTATAACACAGTGTATTTTGCGTTTGTGTTCACTCAAAGTTGTTACAACCACTGACTCCAGCCTCTGTGGCCCATTTCGCTCCTGCCTTTACTTATAACACAGTGTATTTTGCTTTTGTGTTCACTCAAAGTTGTTACAACCACTGACTACCTACTCTGTGGCCCATTTCGCTCCAGCCTTTCCTTATAACACAGTGTATTTTGCTTTTGTGTTCACTCAAAGTAGTTACAACCACTGACTCGGGCCTCTGTGGCCCATTTTGATCCAGCCTTTTTTGAAAACACAGTGATTTTTGCTGTTGTCTTCACTCAAAGTTGTTACAACCACAGACTCTGGCCTCTGTGGCCCAATTTGATCCAGCCTTTCCTTATAACACAGTGTATTTTGCTTTTCTGTTCACTCAAAGTTGTTACAACCACTGACTCCAGCCTCTGTGGCCCATTTCGCTCCAGCCTTTCCTTATAACACATTGTATCTTGCTTTTCTGTTCACTCAAAGTTGTTACAACCACTGACTCCGGCATCTGTGGCCCATTTAGCTTAAGCCTTTCCTTATAACACAGTGTATTTTGCTTTTGTGTTCCCTCAAAGTTGTTACAACCACTGACTCCGGCCTCTGTGGCCCATTTCGCTCCAGCCTTTCCTTATACCACAGTGTATTTTGCTTTTGTGTACTCTCAAAGTTGTTACAACCACTGACTCCAGCGTCTGTGGCCCATTTCGCTCCAGCCTTTCCTTATAACACATTGTATTTTGCTTTTGTGTTCATTCAAAGTTGTTACAACCACTGACTCCGGCCTCTGTAGCCCATTTTGCTCCAGCCTTTCCTTATAACACAGTGTATTTTGCTTTTGTGTTCACTCAAAGTTGTTACAACCACTGACTCCGGCCTCTGTAGCCCATTTTGCTCCAGCCTTTCCTTATAACACAGTGTATTTTGCTTTTGTGTTCACTCAAAGTTGTTACAACCACTGACTCCGGCCTCTGTGGCCCATTTCGCTCCAGCCTTTCCTTATAACACAGTGTATTTTGCTTTTCTGTTCACTCAAAGTTGTTACAACCACTGACTCCGGCCTCTGGGGCCCATTTCGCTCCAGCATTTCCTTATACCACAGTGTATTTTGCTTTTGTGTTCACTCAAAGTTGTTACAACCACTAACTCCGGCCTCTGTGGCCCATTTCGCTCCAGCCTTTCCTTATAACACATTGTATCTTACTTTTGTGTTCATTCAAAGTTGTTACAAACACTGACTCCGGCCTCTGTGACCCATTTCGCTCCAGCCTTCCCTTATAACACAGTGTATTTTGCGTTTGTGTTCACTCAAAGTTGTTACAACCACTGACTCCAGCCTCTGTGGCCCATTTCGCTCCTGCCTTTACTTATAACACAGTGTATTTTGCTTTTGTGTTCACTCAAAGTTGTTACAACCACTGACTACGGACTCTGTGGCCCATTTCGCTCCAGCCTTTCCTTATAACACAGTGTATTTTGCTTTTGTGTTCACTCAAAGTTGTTACAACCACTGACTCTGGCCTCTGTGGCCCATTTCGCTCCAGCCTTTCCTTATAACACATTGTATCTTACTTTTGTGTTCATTCAAAGTTGTTACAACCACTGACTCCGGCCTCTGTGACCCATTTCGCTCCAGCCTTCCCTTATAACACAGTGTATTTTGCGTTTGTGTTCACTCAAAGTTGTTACAACCACTGACTCCAGCCTCTGTGGCCCATTTCGCTCCTGCCTTTACTTATAACACAGTGTATTTTGCTTTTGTGTTCACTCAAAGTTGTTACAACCACTGACTCGGGCCTCTGTGGCCCATTTTGATCCAGCCTTTTTTGAAAACACAGTGATTTTTGCTGTTGTCTTCACTCAAAGTTGTTACAACCACAGACTCTGGCCTCTGTGGCCCAATTTGATCCAGCCTTTCCTTATAACACAGTGTATTTTGCTTTTCTGTTCACTCAAAGTTGTTACAACCACTGACTCCAGCCTCTGTGGCCCATTTCGCTCCAGCCTTTCCTTATAACACATTGTATCTTGCTTTTCTGTTCACTCAAAGTTGTTACAACCACTGACTCCAGCCTCTGTGGCCCATTTTGCCCCAGCCTTTCCTTATAACACAGTGTATTTTGCTTTTCTGTTCACTCAAAGTTGTTACAACCACTGACTCCGGCCTCTGTGGCCCATTTAGCTTAAGCCTTTCCTTATAACACAGTGTATTTTGCTTTTGTGTTCCCTCAAAGTTGTTACAACCACTGACTCCGGCCTCTGTGGCCCATTTCGCTCCAGCCTTTCCTTATACCACAGTGTATTTTGCTTTTGTGTTCACTCAAAGTTGTTACGATAACTGACACCGGCCTCTGTGGCCCATTTCGCCCCAGCCTTTCCTTATAACACAGTGTATTTTGCTTTTGTGTTCACTCAAAGTTGTTACGATAACTGACACCGGCCTCTGTGGCCCATTTCGCCCCAGCCTTTCCTTATAACACAGTGTATTTTGCTTTTGTGTTCACTCAAAGTTGTTACAACCACTGACTCCGGCTTCTGTGGCCCATTTCGCCCCAGCCTTTCCTTATAACACAGTGTATTTTGCTTTTCTGTTCCCCCAAAGTTGTTACAACCAATGACTCCGGCCTCTGTGGCCCATTTCGCTCCAGCCTTTCCTTATAACACATTGTATCTCGCTTTTGTATTCACTCAAAGTTGTTACAACCACTGACTCCGGCCTCTGTGGCCCATTTCGCTCCAGCCTTTCCTTATACCACAGTGTATTTTGCTTTTGTGTTCACTCAAAGTTGTTACGATAACTGACACCGGCCTCTGTGGCCCATTTCGCCCCAGCCTTTCCTTATAACACAGTGTATTTTGCTTTTGTGTTCACTCAAAGTTGTTACAACCACTGACTCCGGCTTCTGTGGCCCATTTCACTCCAGCCTTTCCTTATAACACAGTGTATTTTGCTTTTGTGTTCACTCAAAGTTGTTACGATAACTGACACCGGCCTCTGTGGCCCATTTCGCCCCAGCCTTTCCTTATAACACAGTGTATTTTGCTTTTGTGTTCACTCAAAGTTGTTACAACCACTGACTCCGGCTTCTGTGGCCCATTTCGCCCCAGCCTTTCCTTATAACACAGTGTATTTTGCTTTTCTGTTCCCCCAAAGTTGTTACAACCAATGACTCCGGCCTCTGTGGCCCATTTCGCTCCAGCCTTTCCTTATAACACATTGTATCTCGCTTTTGTATTCACTCAAAGTTGTTACAACCACTGACTCCGGCTTCTGTGGCCCATTTCGCTCCAGCCTTCCTTTTTAAGACAGTGTATTTTGCTTTTCTGTTCACTCAAAGTTGTTACAACCACTGACTCCAGCCTCTGTGGCCCATTTCGCTCCAGCCTTTCCTTATAACACAGTGTATTTTGCTTTTCTGTTCACTCAAAGTTGTTACAACCACTGACTCCGGCCTCTGGGGCCCATTTCGCTCCAGCATTTCCTTATACCACAGTGTATTTTGCTTTTGTGTTCACTCAAATTTGTTACAACCACTGACTCCGGCCTCTGTGGCCCATTTCGCTCCAGCCTTTCCTTATAACACATTGTATCTTACTTTTGTGTTCATTCAAAGTTGTTACAAACACTGACTCCGGCCTCTGTGACCCATTTCGCTCCAGCCTTCCCTTATAACACAGTGTATTTTGCGTTTGTGTTCACTCAAAGTTGTTACAACCACTGACTCCAGCCTCTGTGGCCCATTTCGCTCCTGCCTTTACTTATAACACAGTGTATTTTGCTTTTGTGTTCACTCAAAGTTGTTACAACCACTGACTACGGACTCTGTGGCCCATTTCGCTCCAGCCTTTCCTTATAACACAGTGTATTTTGCTTTTGTGTTCACTCAAAGTTGTTACAACCACTGACTCCGGCCTCTGTGGCCCATTTCGCTCCAGCCTTTCCTTATAACACATTGTATCTTACTTTTGTGTTCATTCAAAGTTGTTACAACCACTGACTCCGGCCTCTGTGACCCATTTCGCTCCAGCCTTCCCTTATAACACAGTGTATTTTGCGTTTGTGTTCACTCAAAGTTGTTACAACCACTGACTCCAGCCTCTGTGGCCCATTTCGCTCCTGCCTTTACTTATAACACAGTGTATTTTGCTTTTGTGTTCACTCAAAGTTGTTACAACCACTGACTACCTACTCTGTGGCCCATTTCGCTCCAGCCTTTCCTTATAACACAGTGTATTTTGCTTTTGTGTTCACTCAAAGTAGTTACAACCACTGACTCGGGCCTCTGTGGCCCATTTTGATCCAGCCTTTTTTGAAAACACAGTGATTTTTGCTGTTGTCTTCACTCAAAGTTGTTACAACCACAGACTCTGGCCTCTGTGGCCCAATTTGATCCAGCCTTTCCTTATAACACAGTGTATTTTGCTTTTCTGTTCACTCAAAGTTGTTACAACCACTGACTCCAGCCTCTGTGGCCCATTTCGCTCCAGCCTTTCCTTATAACACATTGCATCTTGCTTTTCTGTTCACTCAAAGTTGTTACAACCACTGACTCCAGCCTCTGTGGCCCATTTTGCCCCAGCCTTTCCTTATAACACAGTGTATTTTGCTTTTCTGTTCACTCAAAGTTGTTACAACCACTGACTCCGGCATCTGTGGCCCATTTAGCTTAAGCCTTTCCTTATAACACAGTGTATTTTGCTTTTGTGTTCCCTCAAAGTTGTTACAACCACTGACTCCAGCCTCTGTGGCCCATTTCGCTCCAGCCTTTCCTTATACCACAGTGTATTTTGCTTTTGTGTACTCTCAAAGTTGTTACAACCACTGACTCCAGCGTCTGTGGCCCATTTCGCTCCAGCCTTTCCTTATAACACATTGTATCTTGCTTTTGTGTTCATTCAAAGTTGTTACAACCACTGACTCCGGCCTCTGTAGCCCATTTTGCTCCAGCCTTTCCTTATAACACAGTGTATTTTGCTTTTGTGTTCACTCAAAGTTGTTACAACCACTGACTCCGGCCTCTGTAGCCCATTTTGCTCCAGCCTTTCCTTATAACACAGTGTATTTTGCTTTTGTGTTCACTCAAAGTTGTTACAACCACTGACTCCGGCCTCTGTGGCCCATTTCGCTCCAGCCTTTCCTTATAACACAGTGTATTTTGCTTTTCTGTTCACTCAAAGTTGTTACAACCACTGACTCCGGCCTCTGGGGCCCATTTCGCTCCAGCATTTCCTTATACCACAGTGTATTTTGCTTTTGTGTTCACTCAAAGTTGTTACAACCACTAACTCCGGCCTCTGTGGCCCATTTCGCTCCAGCCTTTCCTTATAACACATTGTATCTTACTTTTGTGTTCATTCAAAGTTGTTACAAACACTGACTCCGGCCTCTGTGACCCATTTCGCTCCAGCCTTCCCTTATAACACAGTGTATTTTGCGTTTGTGTTCACTCAAAGTTGTTACAACCACTGACTCCAGCCTCTGTGGCCCATTTCGCTCCTGCCTTTACTTATAACACAGTGTATTTTGCTTTTGTGTTCACTCAAAGTTGTTACAACCACTGACTACGGACTCTGTGGCCCATTTCGCTCCAGCCTTTCCTTATAACACAGTGTATTTTGCTTTTGTGTTCACTCAAAGTTGTTACAACCACTGACTCTGGCCTCTGTGGCCCATTTCGCTCCAGCCTTTCCTTATAACACATTGTATCTTACTTTTGTGTTCATTCAAAGTTGTTACAACCACTGACTCCGGCCTCTGTGACCCATTTCGCTCCAGCCTTCCCTTATAACACAGTGTATTTTGCGTTTGTGTTCACTCAAAGTTGTTACAACCACTGACTCCAGCCTCTGTGGCCCATTTCGCTCCTGCCTTTACTTATAACACAGTGTATTTTGCTTTTGTGTTCACTCAAAGTTGTTACAACCACTGACTCGGGCCTCTGTGGCCCATTTTGATCCAGCCTTTTTTGAAAACACAGTGATTTTTGCTGTTGTCTTCACTCAAAGTTGTTACAACCACAGACTCTGGCCTCTGTGGCCCAATTTGATCCAGCCTTTCCTTATAACACAGTGTATTTTGCTTTTCTGTTCACTCAAAGTTGTTACAACCACTGACTCCAGCCTCTGTGGCCCATTTCGCTCCAGCCTTTCCTTATAACACATTGTATCTTGCTTTTCTGTTCACTCAAAGTTGTTACAACCACTGACTCCAGCCTCTGTGGCCCATTTTGCCCCAGCCTTTCCTTATAACACAGTGTATTTTGCTTTTCTGTTCACTCAAAGTTGTTACAACCACTGACTCCGGCCTCTGTGGCCCATTTAGCTTAAGCCTTTCCTTATAACACAGTGTATTTTGCTTTTGTGTTCCCTCAAAGTTGTTACAACCACTGACTCCGGCCTCTGTGGCCCATTTCGCTCCAGCCTTTCCTTATACCACAGTGTATTTTGCTTTTGTGTACTCTCAAAGTTGTTACAACCACTGACTTCAGCGTCTGTGGCCCATTTCGCTCCAGCCTTTCCTTATAACACATTGTATCTTGCTTTTGTGTTCATTCAAAGTTGTTACAACCACTGACTCCGGCCTCTGTAGCCCATTTTGCTCCAGCCTTTCCTTATAACACAGTGTATTTTGCTTTTGTGTTCACTCAAAGTTGTTACAACCACTGACTCCGGCCTCTGTAGCCCATTTTGCTCCAGCCTTTCCTTATAACACAGTGTATTTTGCTTTTGTGTTCACTCAAAGTTGTTACAACCACTGACTCCGGCCTCTGTGGCCCCTTTTCGCTCCAGCCTTTCTTTTTAAGACAGTGTATTTTGCATTCGTGTTCACTCAAAGTTGTTACAACCACTGACTCCGGCCTCTGTGGCCCATTTCGCTCCAGCCTTTCCTTATACCACAGTGTATTTTGCTTTTGTGTTCACTCAAAGTTGTTACAACCACTGACTCCAGCCTCTGTGGCCCATTTTGCCCCAGCCTTTCCTTATAACACAGTGTATTTTGCTTTTCTGTTCACTCAAAGTTGTTACAACCACTGACTCCGGCATCTGTGGCCCATTTAGCTTAAGCCTTTCCTTATAACACAGTGTATTTTGCTTTTGTGTTCCCTCAAAGTTGTTACAACCACTGACTCCGGCCTCTGTGGCCCATTTCGCTCCAGCCTTTCCTTATACCACAGTGTATTTTGCTTTTGTGTACTCTCAAAGTTGTTACAACCACTGACTCCAGCGTCTGTGGCCCATTTCGCTCCAGCCTTTCCTTATAACACATTGTATCTTGCTTTTGTGTTCATTCAAAGTTGTTACAACCACTGACTCCGGCCTCTGTAGCCCATTTTGCTCCAGCCTTTCCTTATAACACAGTGTATTTTGCTTTTGTGTTCACTCAAAGTTGTTACAACCACTGACTCCGGCCTCTGTAGCCCATTTTGCTCCAGCCTTTCCTTATAACACAGTGTATTTTGCTTTTGTGTTCACTCAAAGTTGTTACAACCACTGACTCCGGCCTCTGTGGCCCATTTCGCTCCAGCCTTTCCTTATAACACAGTGTATTTTGCTTTTCTGTTCACTCAAAGTTGTTACAACCACTGACTCCGGCCTCTGGGGCCCATTTCGCTCCAGCATTTCCTTATACCACAGGGTATTTTGCTTTTGTGTTCACTCAAAGTTGTTACAACCACTAACTCCGGCCTCTGTGGCCCATTTCGCTCCAGCCTTTCCTTATAACACATTGTATCTTACTTTTGTGTTCATTCAAAGTTGTTACAAACACTGACTCCGGCCTCTGTGACCCATTTCGCTCCAGCCTTCCCTTATAACACAGTGTATTTTGCGTTTGTGTTCACTCAAAGTTGTTACAACCACTGACTCCAGCCTCTGTGGCCCATTTCGCTCCTGCCTTTACTTATAACACAGTGTATTTTGCTTTTGTGTTCACTCAAAGTTGTTACAACCACTGACTACGGACTCTGTGGCCCATTTCGCTCCAGCCTTTCCTTATAACACAGTGTATTTTGCTTTTGTGTTCACTCAAAGTTGTTACAACCACTGACTCTGGCCTCTGTGGCCCATTTCGCTCCAGCCTTTCCTTATAACACATTGTATCTTACTTTTGTGTTCATTCAAAGTTGTTACAACCACTGACTCCGGCCTCTGTGACCCATTTCGCTCCAGCCGTCCATTATAACACAGTGTATTTTGCGTTTGTGTTCACTCAAAGTTGTTACAACCACTGACTCCAGCCTCTGTGGCCCATTTCGCTCCTGCCTTTACTTATAACACAGTGTATTTTGCTTTTGTGTTCACTCAAAGTTGTTACAACCACTGACTCGGGCCTCTGTGGCCCATTTTGATCCAGCCTTTTTTGAAAACACAGTGATTTTTGCTGTTGTCTTCACTCAAAGTTCTTACAACCACAGACTCTGGCCTCTGTGGCCCAATTTGATCCAGCCTTTCCTTATAACACAGTGTATTTTGCTTTTCTGTTCACTCAAAGTTGTTACAACCACTGACTCCAGCCTCTGTGGCCCATTTCGCTCCAGCCTTTCCTTATAACACATTGTATCTTGCTTTTCTGTTCACTCAAAGTTGTTACAACCACTGACTCCAGCCTCTGTGGCCCATTTTGCCCCAGCCTTTCCTTATAACACAGTGTATTTTGCTTTTCTGTTCACTCAAAGTTGTTACAACCACTGACTCCGGCCTCTGTGGCCCATTTAGCTTAAGCCTTTCCTTATAACACAGTGTATTTTGCTTTTGTGTTCCCTCAAAGTTGTTACAACCACTGACTCCGGCCTCTGTGGCCCATTTCGCTCCAGCCTTTCCTTATACCACAGTGTATTTTGCTTTTGTGTACTCTCAAAGTTGTTACAACCACTGACTTCAGCGTCTGTGGCCCATTTCGCTCCAGCCTTTCCTTATAACACATTGTATCTTGCTTTTGTGTTCATTCAAAGTTGTTACAACCACTGACTCCGGCCTCTGTAGCCCATTTTGCTCCAGCCTTTCCTTATAACACAGTGTATTTTGCTTTTGTGTTCACTCAAAGTTGTTACAACCACTGACTCCGGCCTCTGTAGCCCATTTTGCTCCAGCCTTTCCTTATAACACAGTGTATTTTGCTTTTGTGTTCACTCAAAGTTGTTACAACCACTGACTCCGGCCTCTGTGGCCCCTTTTCGCTCCAGCCTTTCTTTTTAAGACAGTGTATTTTGCATTCGTGTTCACTCAAAGTTGTTACAACCACTGACTCCGGCCTCTGTGGCCCATTTCGCTCCAGCCTTTCCTTATACCACAGTGTATTTTGCTTTTGTGTTCACTCAAAGTTGTTACAACCACTGACTCCAGCCTCTGTGGCCCATTTTGCCCCAGCCTTTCCTTATAACACAGTGTATTTTGCTTTTCTGTTCACTCAAAGTTGTTACAACCACTGACTCCGGCATCTGTGGCCCATTTAGCTTAAGCCTTTCCTTATAACACAGTGTATTTTGCTTTTGTGTTCCCTCAAAGTTGTTACAACCACTGACTCCGGCCTCTGTGGCCCATTTCGCTCCAGCCTTTCCTTATACCACAGTGTATTTTGCTTTTGTGTACTCTCAAAGTTGTTACAACCACTGACTCCAGCGTCTGTGGCCCATTTCGCTCCAGCCTTTCCTTATAACACATTGTATCTTGCTTTTGTGTTCATTCAAAGTTGTTACAACCACTGACTCCGGCCTCTGTAGCCCATTTTGCTCCAGCCTTTCCTTATAACACAGTGTATTTTGCTTTTGTGTTCACTCAAAGTTGTTACAACCACTGACTCCGGCCTCTGTAGCCCATTTTGCTCCAGCCTTTCCTTATAACACAGTGTATTTTGCTTTTGTGTTCACTCAAAGTTGTTACAACCACTGACTCCGGCCTCTGTGGCCCATTTCGCTCCAGCCTTTCCTTATAACACAGTGTATTTTGCTTTTCTGTTCACTCAAAGTTGTTACAACCACTGACTCCGGCCTCTGGGGCCCATTTCGCTCCAGCATTTCCTTATACCACAGTGTATTTTGCTTTTGTGTTCACTCAAAGTTGTTACAACCACTAACTCCGGCCTCTGTGGCCCATTTCGCTCCAGCCTTTCCTTATAACACATTGTATCTTACTTTTGTGTTCATTCAAAGTTGTTACAAACACTGACTCCGGCCTCTGTGACCCATTTCGCTCCAGCCTTCCCTTATAACACAGTGTATTTTGCGTTTGTGTTCACTCAAAGTTGTTACAACCACTGACTCCAGCCTCTGTGGCCCATTTCGCTCCTGCCTTTACTTATAACACAGTGTATTTTGCTTTTGTGTTCACTCAAAGTTGTTACAACCACTGACTACGGACTCTGTGGCCCATTTCGCTCCAGCCTTTCCTTATAACACAGTGTATTTTGCTTTTGTGTTCACTCAAAGTTGTTACAACCACTGACTCTGGCCTCTGTGGCCCATTTCGCTCCAGCCTTTCCTTATAACACATTGTATCTTACTTTTGTGTTCATTCAAAGTTGTTACAACCACTGACTCCGGCCTCTGTGACCCATTTCGCTCCAGCCTTCCCTTATAACACAGTGTATTTTGCGTTTGTGTTCACTCAAAGTTGTTACAACCACTGACTCCAGCCTCTGTGGCCCATTTCGCTCCTGCCTTTACTTATAACACAGTGTATTTTGCTTTTGTGTTCACTCAAAGTTGTTACAACCACTGACTCGGGCCTCTGTGGCCCATTTTGATCCAGCCTTTTTTGAAAACACAGTGATTTTTGCTGTTGTCTTCACTCAAAGTTGTTACAACCACAGACTCTGGCCTCTGTGGCCCAATTTGATCCAGCCTTTCCTTATAACACAGTGTATTTTGCTTTTCTGTTCACTCAAAGTTGTTACAACCACTGACTCCAGCCTCTGTGGCCCATTTCGCTCCAGCCTTTCCTTATAACACATTGTATCTTGCTTTTCTGTTCACTCAAAGTTGTTACAACCACTGACTCCAGCCTCTGTGGCCCATTTTGCCCCAGCCTTTCCTTATAACACAGTGTATTTTGCTTTTCTGTTCACTCAAAGTTGTTACAACCACTGACTCCGGCCTCTGTGGCCCATTTAGCTTAAGCCTTTCCTTATAACACAGTGTATTTTGCTTTTGTGTTCCCTCAAAGTTGTTACAACCACTGACTCCGGCCTCTGTGGCCCATTTCGCTCCAGCCTTTCCTTATACCACAGTGTATTTTGCTTTTGTGTACTCTCAAAGTTGTTACAACCACTGACTTCAGCGTCTGTGGCCCATTTCGCTCCAGCCTTTCCTTATAACACATTGTATCTTGCTTTTGTGTTCATTCAAAGTTGTTACAACCACTGACTCCGGCCTCTGTAGCCCATTTTGCTCCAGCCTTTCCTTATAACACAGTGTATTTTGCTTTTGTGTTCACTCAAAGTTGTTACAACCACTGACTCCGGCCTCTGTGGCCCCTTTTCGCTCCAGCCTTTCTTTTTAAGACAGTGTATTTTGCATTCGTGTTCACTCAAAGTTGTTACAACCACTGACTCCGGCCTCTGTGGCCCATTTCGCTCCAGCCTTTCCTTATACCACAGTGTATTTTGCTTTTGTGTTCACTCAAAGTTGTTACAACCACTGACTCCGGCCTCTGTGGCCCATTTCGCTCCAGCCTTTCCTTATAACACATTGTATCTTACTTTTGTGTTCATTCAAAGTTGTTACAAACACTGACTCCGGCCTCTGTGACCCATTTCGCTCCAGCCTTCCCTTATAACACAGTGTATTTTGCGTTTGTGTTCACTCAAAGTTGTTACAACCACTGACTCCAGCCTCTGTGGCCCATTTCGCTCCTGCCTTTACTTATAACACAGTGTATTTTGCTTTTGTGTTCACTCAAAGTTGTTACAACCACTGACTACGGACTCTGTGGCCCATTTCGCTCCAGCCTTTCCTTATAACACAGTGTATTTTGCTTTTGTGTTCACTCAAAGTTGTTACAACCACTGACTCCGGCCTCTGTGGCCCATTTCGCTCCAGCCTTTCCTTATAACACATTGTATCTTACTTTTGTGTTCATTCAAAGTTGTTACAACCACTGACTCCGGCCTCTGTGACCCATTTCGCTCCAGCCTTCCCTTATAACACAGTGTATTTTGCTTTTGTGTTCACTCAAAGTTGTTACAACCACTGACTCCGGCCTCTGTAGCCCATTTTGCTCCAGCCTTTCCTTATAACACAGTGTATTTTGCTTTTGTGTTCACACAAAGTTGTTACAACCACTGACTCCGGCCTCTGTGGCCCCTTTTCGCTCCAGCCTTTCTTTTTAAGACAGTGTATTTTGCATTCGTGTTCACTCAAAGTTGTTACAACCACTGACTCCGGCCTCTGTGGCCCATTTCGCTCCAGCCTTTCCTTATACCACAGTGTATTTTGCTTTTGTGTTCACTCAAAGTTGTTACAACCACTGACTCCGGCCTCTGTGGCCCATTTCGCTCCAGCCTTTCCTTATAACACATTGTATCTTACTTTTGTGTTCATTCAAAGTTGTTACAAACACTGACTCCGGCCTCTGTGACCCATTTCGCTCCAGCCTTCCCTTATAACACAGTGTATTTTGCGTTTGTGTTCACTCAAAGTTGTTACAACCACTGACTCCAGCCTCTGTGGCCCATTTCGCTCCTGCCTTTACTTATAACACAGTGTATTTTGCTTTTGTGTTCACTCAAAGTTGTTACAACCACTGACTACGGACTCTGTGGCCCATTTCGCTCCAGCCTTTCCTTATAACACAGTGTATTTTGCTTTTGTGTTCACCCAAAGTTGTTACAACCACTGACTCCGGCCTCTGTGGCCCATTTCGCTCCAGCCTTTCCTTATAACACATTGTATCTTACTTTTGTGTTCATTCAAAGTTGTTACAACCACTGACTCCGGCCTCTGTGACCCATTTCGCTCCAGCCTTCCCTTATAACACAGTGTATTTTGCGTTTGTGTTCACTCAAAGTTGTTACAACCACTGACTCCAGCCTCTGTGGCCCATTTCGCTCCTGCCTTTACTTATAACACAGTGTATTTTGCTTTTGTGTTCACTGAAAGTTGTTACAACCACTGACTACCTACTCTGTGGCCCATTTCGCTCCAGCCTTTCCTTATAACACAGTGTATTTTGCTTTTGTGTTCACTCAAAGTAGTTACAACCACTGACTCGGGCCTCTGTGGCCCATTTTGATCCAGCCTTTTTTGAAAACACAGTGATTTTTGCTGTTGTCTTCACTCAAAGTTGTTACAACCACAGACTCTGGCCTCTGTGGCCCAATTTGATCCAGCCTTTCCTTATAACACAGTGTATTTTGCTTTTCTGTTCACTCAAAGTTGTTACAACCACTGACTCCAGCCTCTGTGGCCCATTTAGCTTCAGCCTTTCCTTATAACACAGTGTATTTTGCTTTTCTGTTCACTCAAAGTTGTTACAACCACTGACTCCGGCATCTGTGGCCCATTTAGCTTAAGCCTTTCCTTATAACACAGTGTATTTTGCTTTTGTGTTCCCTCAAAGTTGTTACAACCACTGACTCCGGCCTCTGTGGCCCATTTCGCTCCAGCCTTTCCTTATACCACAGTGTATTTTGCTTTTGTGTACTCTCAAAGTTATTACAACCACTGACTCCAGCGTCTGTGGCCCATTTCGCTCCAGCCTTTCCTTATAACACATTGTATCTTGCTTTTGTGTTCATTCAAAGTTGTTACAACCACTGACTCCGGCCTCTGTAGCCCATTTTGCTCCAGCCTTTCCTTATAACACAGTGTATTTTGCTTTTGTGTTCACTCAAAGTTGTTACAACCACTGACTCCGGCCTCTGTAGCCCATTTTGCTCCAGCCTTTCCTTATAACACAGTGTATTTTGCTTTTGTGTTCACTCAAAGTTGTTACAACCACTGACTCCGGCCTCTGTGGCCCATTTCCCTCCAGCCTTTCCTTATAACACAGTGTATTTTGCTTTTCTGTTCACTCAAAGTTGTTACAACCACTGACTCCGGCCTCTGGGGCCCATTTCGCTCCAGCATTTCCTTATACCACAGTGTATTTTGCTTTTGTGTTCACTCAAAGTTGTTACAACCACTGACTCCGGCCTCTGTGGCCCATTTCGCTCCAGCCTTTCCTTATAACACATTGTATCTTACTTTTGTGTTCATTCAAAGTTGTTACAAACACTGACTCCGGCCTCTGTGACCCATTTCGCTCCAGCCTTCCCTTATAACACAGTGTATTTTGCGTTTGTGTTCACTCAAAGTTGTTACAACCACTGACTCCAGCCTCTGTGGCCCATTTCGCTCCTGCCTTTACTTATAACACAGTGTATTTTGCTTTTGTGTTCACTCAAAGTTGTTACAACCACTGACTACGGACTCTGTGGCCCATTTCGTTCCAGCCTTTCCTTATAACACAGTGTATTTTGCTTTTGTGTTCACTTAAAGTTGTTACAACCACTGACTCCGGCCTCTGTGGCCCATTTCGCTCCAGCCTTTCCTTATAACACATTGTATCTTACTTTTGTGTTCATTCAAAGTTGTTACAACCACTGACTCCGGCCTCTGTGACCCATTTCGCTCCAGCCTTCCCTTATAACACAGTGTATTTTGCGTTTGTGTTCACTCAAAGTTGTTACAACCACTGACTCCAGCCTCTGTGGCCCATTTCGCTCCTGCCTTTACTTATAACACAGTGTATTTTGCTTTTGTGTTCACTCAAAGTTGTTACAACCACTGACTACCTACTCTGTGGCCCATTTCGCTCCAGCCTTTCCTTATAACACAGTGTATTTTGCTTTTGTGTTCACTCAAAGTAGTTACAACCACTGACTCGGGCCTCTGTGGCCCATTTTGATCCAGCCTTTTTTGAAAACACAGTGATTTTTGCTGTTGTCTTCACTCAAAGTTGTTACAACCACAGACTCTGGCCTCTGTGGCCCAATTTGATCCAGCCTTTCCTTATAACACAGTGTATTTTGCTTTTCTGTTCACTCAAAGTTGTTACAACCACTGACTCCAGCCTCTGTGGCCCATTTCGCTCCAGCCTTTCCTTATAACACATTGTATCTTGCTTTTCTGTTCACTCAAAGTTGTTACAACCACTGACTCCAGCCTCTGTGGCCCATTTTGCCCCAGCCTTTCCTTATAACACAGTGTATTTTGCTTTTCTGTTCACTCAAAGTTGTTACAACCACTGACTCCGGCCTCTGTGGCCCATTTAGCTTAAGCCTTTCCTTATAACACAGTGTATTTTGCTTTTGTGTTCCCTCAAAGTTGTTAAAACCACTGACTCCGGCCTCTGTGGCCCATTTCGCTCCAGCCTTTCCTTATACCACAGTGTATTTTGCTTTTGTGTACTCTCAAAGTTGTTACAACCACTGACTCCAGCGTCTGTGGCCCATTTCGCTCCAGCCTTTCCTTATAACACAGTGTATCTTGCTTTTGTGTTCATTCAAAGTTGTTACAACCACTGACTCCGGCCTCTGTAGCCCATTTTGCTCCAGCCTTTCCTTATAACACAGTGTATTTTGCTTTTGTGTTCACTCAAAGTTGTTACAACCACTGACTCCGGCCTCTGTAGCCCATTTTGCTCCAGCCTTTCCTTATAACACAGTGTATTTTGCTTTTGTGTTCACTCAAAGTTGTTACAACCACTGACTCCGGCCTCTGTGGCCCCTTTTCGCTCCAGCCTTTCTTTTTAAGACAGTGTATTTTGCATTCGTGTTCACTCAAAGTTGTTACAACCACTGACTCCGGCCTCTGTGGCCCATTTCGCTCCAGCCTTTCCTTATAACACAGTGTATTTTGCTTTTCTGTTCACTCAAAGTTGTTACAACCACTGACTCTGGCCTCTGTGGCCCATTTTGATCCAGCCTTTTTTGAAAACACAGTGATTTTTGCTGTTGTGTTCACTCAAAGTTGTTACAACCACTGACTCCGGCTTCTGTGACCCATTTCGCTCCAGCCTTTCCTTATAACAGAGTGTATTTTGCATTTGTGTTCACTCAAAGTTGTTACAACCACTGACTCCGGCCTCTGTGGCCCATTTCGCACCAGCCTTTGCTTATAACACAGTGTATTTGCATTTGTGTTCACTCAAAGTTGTTACAACCACTGACTCCGGCCTCTGTGGCCCATTTCGCTCCAGCCTTTCCTTATAACACAGTGTATTTGCTTTTGTATTCACTCAAAGTTGTTACCATCACTGACTACGGTCTCTGTGGCCCGTTTCGCTCCAGCCTTTCCTTATAACACAGTGTATTTTGCTTTTGTGTTCACTCAAAGTTGTTACGATAACTGACACCGGCCTCTGTGGCCCATTTCGCCCCAGCCTTTCCTTATAACACAGTGTATTTTGCTTTTGTGTTCACTCAAAGTTGTTACAACCACTGACTCCGGCCTCTGTGGCCCATTTCACTCCAGCCTTTCCTTATAACACAGTGTATTTTGCTGTTCTGTTCCCTCAAAGTTGTTACAACCAATGACTCCGGCCTCTGTGGCCCATTTCGCTCCAGCCTTTCCTTATAACACAGTGTATTTGCTTTTGTATTCACTCAAAGTTGTTACCATCACTGACTACTGTCTCTGTGGCCCGTTTCGCTCCAGCCTTTCTTTATAACACAGTGTATTTTGCTTTTGTGTTCACTCAAAGTTGTTACGATAACTGACACCGGCCTCTGTGGCCCATTTCGCTCCAGCCTTTCCTTATAACACAGTGTATTTTGCTTTTGTGTTCACTCAAAGTTGTTACAACCACTGACTCCGGCTTCTGTGGCCCATTTCACTCCAGCCTTTCCTTATAACACAGTGTATTTTGCTTTTGTGTTCACTCAAAGTTATTACAACCACTGACTCCGGCCTCTGTGGCCCATTTCGCTCCAGCCTTCCTTTTTAAGACAGTGTATTTTGCTTTTGTGTTCACTCAAAGTTGTTACAACCACTGACTCCGGCCTCTGTGGCCCATTTCGCTCCAGCCTTTCCTTATAACACAGTGTATTTTGCTTTTCTGTTCACTCAAAGTTGTTACAACCACTGACTCCGGCCTCTGTGGCCCATTTCGCTCCAGCCTTTCCTTATACCACAGTGTATTTTGCTTTTGTGTTCACTCTAAGTTGTTACAACCACTGACTACGGACTCTGTGGCCCATTTCGCTCCAGCCTTTCCTTATAACACAGTGTATTTTGCTTTTGTGTTCACTCAAAGTTGTTACAACCACTGACTCCGGCCTCTGTGGCCCATTTCGCTCCAGCCTTTCCTTATAACACATTGTATCTTACTTTTGTGTTCATTCAAAGTTGTTACAACCACTGACTCCGGCCTCTGTGACCCATTTCGCTCCAGCCTTCCCTTATAACACAGTGTATTTTGCGTTTGTGTTCACTCAAAGTTGTTACAACCACTGACTCCAGCCTCTGTGGCCCATTTCGCTCCTGCCTTTACTTATAACACAGTGTATTTTGCTTTTGTGTTCACTCAAAGTTGTTACAACCACTGACTACCTACTCTGTGGCCCATTTCGCTCCAGCCTTTCCTTATAACACAGTGTATTTTGCTTTTGTGTTCACTCAAAGTAGTTACAACCACTGACTCGGGCCTCTGTGGCCCATTTTGATCCAGCCTTTTTTGAAAACACAGTGATTTTTGCTGTTGTCTTCACTCAAAGTTGTTACAACCACAGACTCTGGCCTCTGTGGCCCAATTTGATCCAGCCTTTCCTTATAACACAGTGTATTTTGCTTTTCTGTTCACTCAAAGTTGTTACAACCACTGACTCCAGCCTCTGTGGCCCATTTCGCTCCAGCCTTTCCTTATAACACATTGCATCTTGCTTTTCTGTTCACTCAAAGTTGTTACAACCACTGACTCCAGCCTCTGTGGCCCATTTTGCCCCAGCCTTTCCTTATAACACAGTGTATTTTGCTTTTCTGTTCACTCAAAGTTGTTACAACCACTGACTCCGGCATCTGTGGCCCATTTAGCTTAAGCCTTTCCTTATAACACAGTGTATTTTGCTTTTGTGTTCCCTCAAAGTTGTTACAACCACTGACTCCAGCCTCTGTGGCCCATTTCGCTCCAGCCTTTCCTTATACCACAGTGTATTTTGCTTTTGTGTACTCTCAAAGTTGTTACAACCACTGACTCCAGCGTCTGTGGCCCATTTCGCTCCAGCCTTTCCTTATAACACATTGTATCTTGCTTTTGTGTTCATTCAAAGTTGTTACAACCACTGACTCCGGCCTCTGTAGCCCATTTTGCTCCAGCCTTTCCTTATAACACAGTGTATTTTGCTTTTGTGTTCACTCAAAGTTGTTACAACCACTGACTCCGGCCTCTGTAGCCCATTTTGCTCCAGCCTTTCCTTATAACACAGTGTATTTTGCTTTTGTGTTCACTCAAAGTTGTTACAACCACTGACTCCGGCCTCTGTGGCCCATTTCGCTCCAGCCTTTCCTTATAACACAGTGTATTTTGCTTTTCTGTTCACTCAAAGTTGTTACAACCACTGACTCCGGCCTCTGGGGCCCATTTCGCTCCAGCATTTCCTTATACCACAGTGTATTTTGCTTTTGTGTTCACTCAAAGTTGTTACAACGACTAACTCCGGCCTCTGTGGCCCATTTCGCTCCAGCCTTTCCTTATAACACATTGTATCTTACTTTTGTGTTCATTCAAAGTTGTTACAAACACTGACTCCGGCCTCTGTGACCCATTTCGCTCCAGCCTTCCCTTATAACACAGTGTATTTTGCGTTTGTGTTCACTCAAAGTTGTTACAACCACTGACTCCAGCCTCTGTGGCCCATTTCGCTCCTGCCTTTACTTATAACACAGTGTATTTTGCTTTTGTGTTCACTCAAAGTTGTTACAACCACTGACTACGGACTCTGTGGCCCATTTCGCTCCAGCCTTTCCTTATAACACAGTGTATTTTGCTTTTGTGTTCACTCAAAGTTGTTACAACCACTGACTCTGGCCTCTGTGGCCCATTTCGCTCCAGCCTTTCCTTATAACACATTGTATCTTACTTTTGTGTTCATTCAAAGTTGTTACAACCACTGACTCCGGCCTCTGTGACCCATTTCGCTCCAGCCTTCCCTTATAACACAGTGTATTTTGCGTTTGTGTTCACTCAAAGTTGTTACAACCACTGACTCCAGCCTCTGTGGCCCATTTCGCTCCTGCCTTTACTTATAACACAGTGTATTTTGCTTTTGTGTTCACTCAAAGTTGTTACAACCACTGACTCGGGCCTCTGTGGCCCATTTTGATCCAGCCTTTTTTGAAAACACAGTGATTTTTGCTGTTGTCTTCACTCAAAGTTGTTACAACCACAGACTCTGGCCTCTGTGGCCCAATTTGATCCAGCCTTTCCTTATAACACAGTGTATTTTGCTTTTCTGTTCACTCAAAGTTGTTACAACCACTGACTCCAGCCTCTGTGGCCCATTTCGCTCCAGCCTTTCCTTATAACACATTGTATCTTGCTTTTCTGTTCACTCAAAGTTGTTACAACCACTGACTCCAGCCTCTGTGGCCCATTTTGCCCCAGCCTTTCCTTATAACACAGTGTATTTTGCTTTTCTGTTCACTCAAAGTTGTTACAACCACTGACTCCGGCCTCTGTGGCCCATTTAGCTTAAGCCTTTCCTTATAACACAGTGTATTTTGCTTTTGTGTTCCCTCAAAGTTGTTACAACCACTGACTCCGGCCTCTGTGGCCCATTTCGCTCCAGCCTTTCCTTATACCACAGTGTATTTTGCTTTTGTGTACTCTCAAAGTTGTTACAACCACTGACTTCAGCGTCTGTGGCCCATTTCGCTCCAGCCTTTCCTTATAACACATTGTATCTTGCTTTTGTGTTCATTCAAAGTTGTTACAACCACTGACTCCGGCCTCTGTAGCCCATTTTGCTCCAGCCTTTCCTTATAACACAGTGTATTTTGCTTTTGTGTTCACTCAAAGTTGTTACAACCACTGACTCCGGCCTCTGTAGCCCATTTTGCTCCAGCCTTTCCTTATAACACAGTGTATTTTGCTTTTGTGTTCACTCAAAGTTGTTACAACCACTGACTCCGGCCTCTGTGGCCCCTTTTCGCTCCAGCCTTTCTTTTTAAGACAGTGTATTTTGCATTCGTGTTCACTCAAAGTTGTTACAACCACTGACTCCGGCCTCTGTGGCCCATTTCGCTCCAGCCTTTCCTTATACCACAGTGTATTTTGCTTTTGTGTTCACTCAAAGTTGTTACAACCACTGACTCCAGCCTCTGTGGCCCATTTTGCCCCAGCCTTTCCTTATAACACAGTGTATTTTGCTTTTCTGTTCACTCAAAGTTGTTACAACCACTGACTCCGGCATCTGTGGCCCATTTAGCTTAAGCCTTTCCTTATAACACAGTGTATTTTGCTTTTGTGTTCCCTCAAAGTTGTTACAACCACTGACTCCGGCCTCTGTGGCCCATTTCGCTCCAGCCTTTCCTTATACCACAGTGTATTTTGCTTTTGTGTACTCTCAAAGTTGTTACAACCACTGACTCCAGCGTCTGTGGCCCATTTCGCTCCAGCCTTTCCTTATAACACATTGTATCTTGCTTTTGTGTTCATTCAAAGTTGTTACAACCACTGACTCCGGCCTCTGTAGCCCATTTTGCTCCAGCCTTTCCTTATAACACAGTGTATTTTGCTTTTGTGTTCACTCAAAGTTGTTACAACCACTGACTCCGGCCTCTGTAGCCCATTTTGCTCCAGCCTTTCCTTATAACACAGTGTATTTTGCTTTTGTGTTCACTCAAAGTTGTTACAACCACTGACTCCGGCCTCTGTGGCCCATTTCGCTCCAGCCTTTCCTTATAACACAGTGTATTTTGCTTTTCTGTTCACTCAAAGTTGTTACAACCACTGACTCCGGCCTCTGGGGCCCATTTCGCTCCAGCATTTCCTTATACCACAGGGTATTTTGCTTTTGTGTTCACTCAAAGTTGTTACAACCACTAACTCCGGCCTCTGTGGCCCATTTCGCTCCAGCCTTTCCTTATAACACATTGTATCTTACTTTTGTGTTCATTCAAAGTTGTTACAAACACTGACTCCGGCCTCTGTGACCCATTTCGCTCCAGCCTTCCCTTATAACACAGTGTATTTTGCGTTTGTGTTCACTCAAAGTTGTTACAACCACTGACTCCAGCCTCTGTGGCCCATTTCGCTCCTGCCTTTACTTATAACACAGTGTATTTTGCTTTTGTGTTCACTCAAAGTTGTTACAACCACTGACTACGGACTCTGTGGCCCATTTCGCTCCAGCCTTTCCTTATAACACAGTGTATTTTGCTTTTGTGTTCACTCAAAGTTGTTACAACCACTGACTCTGGCCTCTGTGGCCCATTTCGCTCCAGCCTTTCCTTATAACACATTGTATCTTACTTTTGTGTTCATTCAAAGTTGTTACAACCACTGACTCCGGCCTCTGTGACCCATTTCGCTCCAGCCGTCCATTATAACACAGTGTATTTTGCGTTTGTGTTCACTCAAAGTTGTTACAACCACTGACTCCAGCCTCTGTGGCCCATTTCGCTCCTGCCTTTACTTATAACACAGTGTATTTTGCTTTTGTGTTCACTCAAAGTTGTTACAACCACTGACTCGGGCCTCTGTGGCCCATTTTGATCCAGCCTTTTTTGAAAACACAGTGATTTTTGCTGTTGTCTTCACTCAAAGTTCTTACAACCACAGACTCTGGCCTCTGTGGCCCAATTTGATCCAGCCTTTCCTTATAACACAGTGTATTTTGCTTTTCTGTTCACTCAAAGTTGTTACAACCACTGACTCCAGCCTCTGTGGCCCATTTCGCTCCAGCCTTTCCTTATAACACATTGTATCTTGCTTTTCTGTTCACTCAAAGTTGTTACAACCACTGACTCCAGCCTCTGTGGCCCATTTTGCCCCAGCCTTTCCTTATAACACAGTGTATTTTGCTTTTCTGTTCACTCAAAGTTGTTACAACCACTGACTCCGGCCTCTGTGGCCCATTTAGCTTAAGCCTTTCCTTATAACACAGTGTATTTTGCTTTTGTGTTCCCTCAAAGTTGTTACAACCACTGACTCCGGCCTCTGTGGCCCATTTCGCTCCAGCCTTTCCTTATACCACAGTGTATTTTGCTTTTGTGTACTCTCAAAGTTGTTACAACCACTGACTTCAGCGTCTGTGGCCCATTTCGCTCCAGCCTTTCCTTATAACACATTGTATCTTGCTTTTGTGTTCATTCAAAGTTGTTACAACCACTGACTCCGGCCTCTGTAGCCCATTTTGCTCCAGCCTTTCCTTATAACACAGTGTATTTTGCTTTTGTGTTCACTCAAAGTTGTTACAACCACTGACTCCGGCCTCTGTAGCCCATTTTGCTCCAGCCTTTCCTTATAACACAGTGTATTTTGCTTTTGTGTTCACTCAAAGTTGTTACAACCACTGACTCCGGCCTCTGTGGCCCCTTTTCGCTCCAGCCTTTCTTTTTAAGACAGTGTATTTTGCATTCGTGTTCACTCAAAGTTGTTACAACCACTGACTCCGGCCTCTGTGGCCCATTTCGCTCCAGCCTTTCCTTATACCACAGTGTATTTTGCTTTTGTGTTCACTCAAAGTTGTTACAACCACTGACTCCAGCCTCTGTGGCCCATTTTGCCCCAGCCTTTCCTTATAACACAGTGTATTTTGCTTTTCTGTTCACTCAAAGTTGTTACAACCACTGACTCCGGCATCTGTGGCCCATTTAGCTTAAGCCTTTCCTTATAACACAGTGTATTTTGCTTTTGTGTTCCCTCAAAGTTGTTACAACCACTGACTCCGGCCTCTGTGGCCCATTTCGCTCCAGCCTTTCCTTATACCACAGTGTATTTTGCTTTTGTGTACTCTCAAAGTTGTTACAACCACTGACTCCAGCGTCTGTGGCCCATTTCGCTCCAGCCTTTCCTTATAACACATTGTATCTTGCTTTTGTGTTCATTCAAAGTTGTTACAACCACTGACTCCGGCCTCTGTAGCCCATTTTGCTCCAGCCTTTCCTTATAACACAGTGTATTTTGCTTTTGTGTTCACTCAAAGTTGTTACAACCACTGACTCCGGCCTCTGTAGCCCATTTTGCTCCAGCCTTTCCTTATAACACAGTGTATTTTGCTTTTGTGTTCACTCAAAGTTGTTACAACCACTGACTCCGGCCTCTGTGGCCCATTTCGCTCCAGCCTTTCCTTATAACACAGTGTATTTTGCTTTTCTGTTCACTCAAAGTTGTTACAACCACTGACTCCGGCCTCTGGGGCCCATTTCGCTCCAGCATTTCCTTATACCACAGTGTATTTTGCTTTTGTGTTCACTCAAAGTTGTTACAACCACTAACTCCGGCCTCTGTGGCCCATTTCGCTCCAGCCTTTCCTTATAACACATTGTATCTTACTTTTGTGTTCATTCAAAGTTGTTACAAACACTGACTCCGGCCTCTGTGACCCATTTCGCTCCAGCCTTCCCTTATAACACAGTGTATTTTGCGTTTGTGTTCACTCAAAGTTGTTACAACCACTGACTCCAGCCTCTGTGGCCCATTTCGCTCCTGCCTTTACTTATAACACAGTGTATTTTGCTTTTGTGTTCACTCAAAGTTGTTACAACCACTGACTACGGACTCTGTGGCCCATTTCGCTCCAGCCTTTCCTTATAACACAGTGTATTTTGCTTTTGTGTTCACTCAAAGTTGTTACAACCACTGACTCTGGCCTCTGTGGCCCATTTCGCTCCAGCCTTTCCTTATAACACATTGTATCTTACTTTTGTGTTCATTCAAAGTTGTTACAACCACTGACTCCGGCCTCTGTGACCCATTTCGCTCCAGCCTTCCCTTATAACACAGTGTATTTTGCGTTTGTGTTCACTCAAAGTTGTTACAACCACTGACTCCAGCCTCTGTGGCCCATTTCGCTCCTGCCTTTACTTATAACACAGTGTATTTTGCTTTTGTGTTCACTCAAAGTTGTTACAACCACTGACTCGGGCCTCTGTGGCCCATTTTGATCCAGCCTTTTTTGAAAACACAGTGATTTTTGCTGTTGTCTTCACTCAAAGTTGTTACAACCACAGACTCTGGCCTCTGTGGCCCAATTTGATCCAGCCTTTCCTTATAACACAGTGTATTTTGCTTTTCTGTTCACTCAAAGTTGTTACAACCACTGACTCCAGCCTCTGTGGCCCATTTCGCTCCAGCCTTTCCTTATAACACATTGTATCTTGCTTTTCTGTTCACTCAAAGTTGTTACAACCACTGACTCCAGCCTCTGTGGCCCATTTTGCCCCAGCCTTTCCTTATAACACAGTGTATTTTGCTTTTCTGTTCACTCAAAGTTGTTACAACCACTGACTCCGGCCTCTGTGGCCCATTTAGCTTAAGCCTTTCCTTATAACACAGTGTATTTTGCTTTTGTGTTCCCTCAAAGTTGTTACAACCACTGACTCCGGCCTCTGTGGCCCATTTCGCTCCAGCCTTTCCTTATACCACAGTGTATTTTGCTTTTGTGTACTCTCAAAGTTGTTACAACCACTGACTTCAGCGTCTGTGGCCCATTTCGCTCCAGCCTTTCCTTATAACACATTGTATCTTGCTTTTGTGTTCATTCAAAGTTGTTACAACCACTGACTCCGGCCTCTGTAGCCCATTTTGCTCCAGCCTTTCCTTATAACACAGTGTATTTTGCTTTTGTGTTCACTCAAAGTTGTTACAACCACTGACTCCGGCCTCTGTGGCCCCTTTTCGCTCCAGCCTTTCTTTTTAAGACAGTGTATTTTGCATTCGTGTTCACTCAAAGTTGTTACAACCACTGACTCCGGCCTCTGTGGCCCATTTCGCTCCAGCCTTTCCTTATACCACAGTGTATTTTGCTTTTGTGTTCACTCAAAGTTGTTACAACCACTGACTCCGGCCTCTGTGGCCCATTTCGCTCCAGCCTTTCCTTATAACACATTGTATCTTACTTTTGTGTTCATTCAAAGTTGTTACAAACACTGACTCCGGCCTCTGTGACCCATTTCGCTCCAGCCTTCCCTTATAACACAGTGTATTTTGCGTTTGTGTTCACTCAAAGTTGTTACAACCACTGACTCCAGCCTCTGTGGCCCATTTCGCTCCTGCCTTTACTTATAACACAGTGTATTTTGCTTTTGTGTTCACTCAAAGTTGTTACAACCACTGACTACGGACTCTGTGGCCCATTTCGCTCCAGCCTTTCCTTATAACACAGTGTATTTTGCTTTTGTGTTCACTCAAAGTTGTTACAACCACTGACTCCGGCCTCTGTGGCCCATTTCGCTCCAGCCTTTCCTTATAACACATTGTATCTTACTTTTGTGTTCATTCAAAGTTGTTACAACCACTGACTCCGGCCTCTGTGACCCATTTCGCTCCAGCCTTCCCTTATAACACAGTGTATTTTGCTTTTGTGTTCACTCAAAGTTGTTACAACCACTGACTCCGGCCTCTGTAGCCCATTTTGCTCCAGCCTTTCCTTATAACACAGTGTATTTTGCTTTTGTGTTCACACAAAGTTGTTACAACCACTGACTCCGGCCTCTGTGGCCCCTTTTAGCTCCAGCCTTTCTTTTTAAGACAGTGTATTTTGCATTCGTGTTCACTCAAAGTTGTTACAACCACTGACTCCGGCCTCTGTGGCCCATTTCGCTCCAGCCTTTCCTTATACCACAGTGTATTTTGCTTTTGTGTTCACTCAAAGTTGTTACAACCACTGACTCCGGCCTCTGTGGCCCATTTCGCTCCAGCCTTTCCTTATAACACATTGTATCTTACTTTTGTGTTCATTCAAAGTTGTTACAAACACTGACTCCGGCCTCTGTGACCCATTTCGCTCCAGCCTTCCCTTATAACACAGTGTATTTTGCGTTTGTGTTCACTCAAAGTTGTTACAACCACTGACTCCAGCCTCTGTGGCCCATTTCGCTCCTGCCTTTACTTATAACACAGTGTATTTTGCTTTTGTGTTCACTCAAAGTTGTTACAACCACTGACTACGGACTCTGTGGCCCATTTCGCTCCAGCCTTTCCTTATAACACAGTGTATTTTGCTTTTGTGTTCACCCAAAGTTGTTACAACCACTGACTCCGGCCTCTGTGGCCCATTTCGCTCCAGCCTTTCCTTATAACACATTGTATCTTACTTTTGTGTTCATTCAAAGTTGTTACAACCACTGACTCCGGCCTCTGTGACCCATTTCGCTCCAGCCTTCCCTTATAACACAGTGTATTTTGCGTTTGTGTTCACTCAAAGTTGTTACAACCACTGACTCCAGCCTCTGTGGCCCATTTCGCTCCTGCCTTTACTTATAACACAGTGTATTTTGCTTTTGTGTTCACTGAAAGTTGTTACAACCACTGACTACCTACTCTGTGGCCCATTTCGCTCCAGCCTTTCCTTATAACACAGTGTATTTTGCTTTTGTGTTCACTCAAAGTAGTTACAACCACTGACTCGGGCCTCTGTGGCCCATTTTGATCCAGCCTTTTTTGAAAACACAGTGATTTTTGCTGTTGTCTTCACTCAAAGTTGTTACAACCACAGACTCTGGCCTCTGTGGCCCAATTTGATCCAGCCTTTCCTTATAACACAGTGTATTTTGCTTTTCTGTTCACTCAAAGTTGTTACAACCACTGACTCCAGCCTCTGTGGCCCATTTAGCTTCAGCCTTTCCTTATAACACAGTGTATTTTGCTTTTCTGTTCACTCAAAGTTGTTACAACCACTGACTCCGGCATCTGTGGCCCATTTAGCTTAAGCCTTTCCTTATAACACAGTGTATTTTGCTTTTGTGTTCCCTCAAAGTTGTTACAACCACTGACTCCGGCCTCTGTGGCCCATTTCGCTCCAGCCTTTCCTTATACCACAGTGTATTTTGCTTTTGTGTACTCTCAAAGTTATTACAACCACTGACTCCAGCGTCTGTGGCCCATTTCGCTCCAGCCTTTCCTTATAACACATTGTATCTTGCTTTTGTGTTCATTCAAAGTTGTTACAACCACTGACTCCGGCCTCTGTAGCCCATTTTGCTCCAGCCTTTCCTTATAACACAGTGTATTTTGCTTTTGTGTTCACTCAAAGTTGTTACAACCACTGACTCCGGCCTCTGTAGCCCATTTTGCTCCAGCCTTTCCTTATAACACAGTGTATTTTGCTTTTGTGTTCACTCAAAGTTGTTACAACCACTGACTCCGGCCTCTGTGGCCCATTTCGCTCCAGCCTTTCCTTATAACACAGTGTATTTTGCTTTTCTGTTCACTCAAAGTTGTTACAACCACTGACTCCGGCCTCTGGGGCCCATTTCGCTCCAGCATTTCCTTATACCACAGTGTATTTTGCTTTTGTGTTCACTCAAAGTT
The DNA here is from genome assembly GCF_037176765.1 of Anolis sagrei. Taxonomy (NCBI): domain Eukaryota; kingdom Metazoa; phylum Chordata; class Lepidosauria; order Squamata; family Anolidae; genus Anolis; species Anolis sagrei. The sequence continues at coordinate 62,313,898 of NC_090035.1, read as the reverse complement.
GTTACAACCACTGACTCCGGCCTCTGTGGCCCATTTCGCTCCAGCCTTTCCTTATAACACATTGTATCTTACTTTTGTGTTCATTCAAAGTTGTTACAAACACTGACTCCGGCCTCTGTGACCCATTTCGCTCCAGCCTTCCCTTATAACACAGTGTATTTTGCGTTTGTGTTCACTCAAAGTTGTTACAACCACTGACTCCAGCCTCTGTGGCCCATTTCGCTCCTGCCTTTACTTATAACACAGTGTATTTTGCTTTTGTGTTCACTCAAAGTTGTTACAACCACTGACTACGGACTCTGTGGCCCATTTCGTTCCAGCCTTTCCTTATAACACAGTGTATTTTGCTTTTGTGTTCACTTAAAGTTGTTACAACCACTGACTCCGGCCTCTGTGGCCCATTTCGCTCCAGCCTTTCCTTATAACACATTGTATCTTACTTTTGTGTTCATTCAAAGTTGTTACAACCACTGACTCCGGCCTCTGTGACCCATTTCGCTCCAGCCTTCCCTTATAACACAGTGTATTTTGCGTTTGTGTTCACTCAAAGTTGTTACAACCACTGACTCCAGCCTCTGTGGCCCATTTCGCTCCTGCCTTTACTTATAACACAGTGTATTTTGCTTTTGTGTTCACTCAAAGTTGTTACAACCACTGACTACCTACTCTGTGGCCCATTTCGCTCCAGCCTTTCCTTATAACACAGTGTATTTTGCTTTTGTGTTCACTCAAAGTAGTTACAACCACTGACTCGGGCCTCTGTGGCCCATTTTGATCCAGCCTTTTTTGAAAACACAGTGATTTTTGCTGTTGTCTTCACTCAAAGTTGTTACAACCACAGACTCTGGCCTCTGTGGCCCAATTTGATCCAGCCTTTCCTTATAACACAGTGTATTTTGCTTTTCTGTTCACTCAAAGTTGTTACAACCACTGACTCCAGCCTCTGTGGCCCATTTCGCTCCAGCCTTTCCTTATAACACATTGTATCTTGCTTTTCTGTTCACTCAAAGTTGTTACAACCACTGACTCCAGCCTCTGTGGCCCATTTTGCCCCAGCCTTTCCTTATAACACAGTGTATTTTGCTTTTCTGTTCACTCAAAGTTGTTACAACCACTGACTCCGGCCTCTGTGGCCCATTTAGCTTAAGCCTTTCCTTATAACACAGTGTATTTTGCTTTTGTGTTCCCTCAAAGTTGTTAAAACCACTGACTCCGGCCTCTGTGGCCCATTTCGCTCCAGCCTTTCCTTATACCACAGTGTATTTTGCTTTTGTGTACTCTCAAAGTTGTTACAACCACTGACTCCAGCGTCTGTGGCCCATTTCGCTCCAGCCTTTCCTTATAACACAGTGTATCTTGCTTTTGTGTTCATTCAAAGTTGTTACAACCACTGACTCCGGCCTCTGTAGCCCATTTTGCTCCAGCCTTTCCTTATAACACAGTGTATTTTGCTTTTGTGTTCACTCAAAGTTGTTACAACCACTGACTCCGGCCTCTGTAGCCCATTTTGCTCCAGCCTTTCCTTATAACACAGTGTATTTTGCTTTTGTGTTCACTCAAAGTTGTTACAACCACTGACTCCGGCCTCTGTGGCCCCTTTTCGCTCCAGCCTTTCTTTTTAAGAAAGTGTATTTTGCATTCGTGTTCACTCAAAGTTGTTACAAAGTTGTCCCCCCTCCCTTGCCATCCGGAAGGGGGTGAAGAAGAGCCGGCAGAGCCGCAGCCTGTTTGGCCCCTCCGTCCATCTGGAAGGGGCCGCGGAGGAGCACTAGGTCGTGCTGCCATCTCCCTTGCTACCATCCCCCCCCTCCCTTGCCATCCGGGAGGGGGAAAGAAGAGCCGGCTCAGCCGCAGCCTGCTTTGACCCCTCCGTCCATCTGGAAGGGGCCGCGGAGGAGCGTTAGGCTGCACTGCCATCTCCCCCCTCCCTTGCCATCCGGGAGGGGGTGAAGAAGAACCGGCACAGCCGCAGCCTTTTTCGGCCCCTCCGCCTATTTGGAAGGGGCCGCGGAAGAGCTAAGCCGCGCTGCCTGTCCCCTCCCTTGCCATCCGGGAGGAGGTGAAGAGAGCTGTTCCATCTGGGAAGGGGTCGCAGAGAGGACACCAGACACGCTGCCATCGCCCCCTCCCTTATCATCCGGGAGGGGTGAGGCCGAAGAGCTCCAGGAAGCTGCTGCTCAAGTGCTCGAGTGTTTTGCACCGGGAAGGAACTGTTATCGCCATCTGACTCTTTTTATTGTTGTTTGTCTATTTTATTTTTCTCTATTTTTCTTACTTTACCTTTTTGGCTAGTTGTTATTTTTAGTTTTTAGATAGAGGATAGTTGGCTGTATGTTATATGTTGTTTGTCTTAATTGCTGAGTGTATGTAAGGAGGTCATAGAGATTTTAGGTTTGATAGTAGAGGATAGGATTGCCGGGGTGGGTTAGGGAAGAGGCCCAGGAGAGCGCATGAGGCTGTCTGTGATATAGAAGTGATTACATAGGAAGGTGTGGATGGTAGCTGGTGTGTTTAGTCTAGAGTGGTGATAAAGTGACTCATAGGAAGGTGTGGATGATTGCTGGCATGTTTAGTCTAGAGAGAGTGTGTGTGTTGGTTTAGTTTAATTGGCTCGAGTGAATGTGGGAGAAGGAGGAGAGTTGTCATAGGAAGTGTGTCATAGGAAGTGTGCATGATTACTGGGCGTGATTAGTTTTAGCGTGTGAGCGTGTGGGTTAGTGTGGCTGGTGGAGTGAATTGTGGGAGAGAGAGGAGTGTGTGGATTCTTGGAGTGCCTGGGAGGGGCTGATTGTGTTGGAAGTAAATGTGAGTGAAGTGGATCTGAGCGTGGTGAGAGTTAATTCTAGACATAGGAATGGCTGAAGCAGAACTTCATGCGAAGAATAATCTTTTGCACTTTTACGACCTCCTGAGGGAATCGTTTAACCATGTGTTATTACAACTCAGGTTTTTAAACGAGAAAATGGACCACCTCCTTAGAGGTTTTGCCTCTTTCTCAGGAATTCCTGTGCAATCCTTTCCCCTAAAGACTGAGAACTCTTTGTGTGCAGATCTAACTAAGGACTTGTGCCAAAATGGGGAGAAAGGCACATCGGATCTTGGGGTTCTTGGGGCTGAACGTGGAATGAATGATGAGTTGACTGAGGGAAGGGGAGAATCTTTGGGCAGTCATAGGACTGAGAACATCGTGGAGTGGCAGCGGTCTGTGATGGCCGCTCAGAGGACGATCAACAATACAACAACAGACCTTTTGGTTCAGCCAACCGCAGCCTGCATTCAGGATCAACATCTACAAACTGACATGTTTGCGGTGGACATTGCTGACCAAATGATAAACAGAGGCAGATGGACCTCTAAGAGGGCAGTTTGTAACTCCTTGGCCCAAATCCTGGGTAAAAGACCACAGGAAATAAGACTAGAAGCCATAGTGTGGTTATGGAGGGACTACCAATCATCTGACCGTTCCTCCCGTCTTCAAATAACACCAGAAGACAACTCATGGCTTGGAGAGCTTATGGCAAAGCGCTATGATTTAAAGAAATGGGGCATTACCATTAGGAGGGTAGTTGTGGACCCTCAGATACGCCCCTTATTTGCCTCCGGGGTTCCTTCTTGCCATTCTCCATCAGGTCCCCGTGCATCCACAACTAGCTCACCGGTTAGGGCCCCCCCTCCTGGTTCATATAATTTTGAGACTCCATCCGTCCCGGTCGCCCCCACTCAACCAGCCACACTCCTTCGCTCGAGAACCCTTCCCTTATTCAGTCCACTCAGCTCCCTTGATGTTTCATTATCTACCTCATCTTCAGAAACATCCCTCCCCAACGCCCAAGGGAGACTATTCCCCAGCCCGACTCCTTCCTCTGAGAGCTGACTAGTTACAGACCCCGGCCATGTAGGGGGGGAGAGGGTTCCGGAGGAGGGGGGTGCCATTCAAGTCGTGTGGGGGAGGAGAATAGCGGGTCACCGTCATCCCAGGGAGAAGCGCAACAGAGTCCTTGCGACCCTGGAGAAGGTAGGTAGTGGTAGGCTCCATGGCAGCCCCCTTGGTCTAAAGGTCCTGCTGATCAATGCCAGATCCGTTAATGGTAAGACTGCGGCCATCCAGGACCTGATCCTGGATGAGAGGGCGGATCTGGCATGCATTACTGAGACCTGGTTGGACGAGCTGGGGGGAGTAAATCTCTCTCAGCTGTGCCCACCAGGTTTTGGAGTGCATCAGCAGGCTAGACAAGGGGGGCGGGGAGGAGGGGTCGCAGTGGTCTTCCGGCAATCCATCGCCGTGACCAGATGCGTTGTCCCGCAAGCTTCTGGGTTTGAATGTGTCCACTTGAAGGTGGGGAGCCGTGACAGTGTGGGGTTCCTGTTGGTGTATCGTCCACCCCGAGATCCAGCAGCTTCCCTGTCTGAGTTAGCGGAGGTGGTCTCTAATTCGGCCTTGGTCTCCCAGCGCCTGGTGGTGCTGGGAGACTTTAACATCCACGCCGAGACCACTTTATCTGGCGCAGCTCAGGACTTTATGGCCTCCATGACGGCCATAGGACTGTCACAGATAATATCCGGCCCCACGCATCAAGCTGGGCACACTCTCGACCTTGTCTTTGTGGCGGACGACGAATTGATCAGAGTGGAAGATCAAAACATCCTTCCAGTGTCATGGTCTGACCATCATCTGATCACATTTAGACTTACTGCGACCCTAAACCTCCGCAGGGGTGGAGGACAAATTAAGATGGTCCGCCCTAGGAGACTGATGGATCCGGATGGATTCCTGAGGAATCTTAGGGTTCTTCCTGCCTTGGAGCCTGGCGATTCTATCGACGCCTTGGTAACTCTCTATAACGGGGAGATGGCCAGGGCGTTAGATATGATCGCACCCGAACGCCCCATCTCGTTGCGTCGTGACAGGCCATCTCCTTGGTTCACCGAGGAGCTGGCTGTGATGAAGCACACGAGAAGGGGGCTAGAGCGCAAATGGAGGAAATCTCGAGATGTATCTGATCGAACACGGGCTAGAGCCTCTCTTAAGGCATACTCCGTGGCCATACGGGCGGCCAGGAAGTCATTCACGACCGCTCGTATAGCATCTGCAGCAAATAGATCATCGGAGCTGTTTCGGGTCGTGGGAGAACTCCTTCACCCACCTGCGGTGGAGGAGGTCCCTGACGACCCCGCAGCTCGGTGCCGCGATTTCGCACACCATTTTGCAGATAAAGTCGCCCAGATACGCCTCGAGCTCGACTCCAATTCCATCGCAGTGCCTGAAGAGGTGACGGAGGTACCTGCTTGTCCAATTTTGTGGGATTCTTTTAGGCTTGTTCTTCCTGAAACCGTAGAGGAGGTTCTTGGGGCTGTGAGGGCGACCACCTCACCTCTAGACCCATGCCCATCTTGGCTCATTAAATCAGCCAGGGAGGGGTTGGTTGACTGGTTTGTATTGATTATCAATGCATCGTTGGAGCAAGGGATTTTTCCATCTGGTTTGAAACAGGCAGTGGTTCGTCCACTCCTCAAAAAAGCTTCCCTTGACTCCACGGTGCTGAATAACTACAGACCAGTCTCCAACCTCCCTTTCCTGGGTAAGGTGCTGGAGCGGGTGGTCGCCTCGCAGCTCCAGGGCTTCCTAGACGATACCAACTACCTAGATCAGGCACAGTCTGGCTTCAGGCCTGGTCATGGCACCGAGACAGCCTTGGTCGCCTTGGTGGATGACCTCCGTAGAGAGCTGGACAGGGGGAGTGTGACCCTGTTGGTTCTCCTGGACATCTCAGCGGCTTTCGATACCATCGATCATGGTATCCTCCTGGGTCGTCTCTCTGGGATGGGCCTTGGGGGCACGGTTCTGTCGTGGCTCCGGTCCTTCCTGGAGGGACGTACCCAGTTGGTGAAGCTGGGAGACGCCTGCTCGGACCCCTGGCCTTTGACCTGTGGGGTCCCGCAAGGATCTATCTTGTCGCCCATGCTCTTCAACATCTACATGAAACCGCTGGGAGAGGTCATCCGGAGTTTTGGAGTTGGGTGCCATCTCTATGCGGATGACACACAACTCTACTACTCCTTTCCACCTAATTCCAAGGAGGCTTCTCGGGTGCTGGACGAGTGCCTGGCCGCTGTGTCGATCTGGATGAGGAAGAACAAGCTGAAGATCAATCCCGACAAGACAGAGGTCCTCCTGGTCGATCGTAAACCGGATCGGGGTATAGGGTGGCAACCTGTGTTGGACGGGGTTACACTCCCCCTGAAGCCACAGGTCCGCAGTTTGGGAGTCCTCTTGGATTCTTCGCTTACACTTGAGGCTCAGGTGTCGGCGGTATCCGGGAGGGCCTTTGCACAACTGAGACTTGTGCGCCAGCTGCGACCGTACCTCGTGAAGGCGGATCTGGCCGGGGTGGTCCACGCCTTGGTCACCTCTAGAATGGATTACTGCAATGCGCTCTACGTGGGGCTGCCCTTGAAGACGGCTCGGAAACTACAATTGGTCCAGCGGGCAGCAGCCAGGATGCTAACTGGAGCTCATTATCAAGAGAGGTCAACCCTCTTGTTCAAGGAGCTCCACTGGCTGCCATTTATTTTCCGAGCCCAATTCAAGGTGCAGGTGCTCACCTACAAAGCCCTGAACGGTTTGGGACCACCCTACCTGCGTGACCGCATTTCCATCTACGAACCCACACGCTCGCTCCGGTCATCTGGGGAGGCCCTGCTCGTTATCCCACCTACGTCGCAAGCGCGCTTGGTGGGGACGCGGGACAGGGCCTTCTCTGTGGCGGCCCCCCGACTTTGGAATGCCCTTCCAAAAGAGCTTCGTCAGGCCCCTACTCTGGCAGTTTTCAGAAGGAACCTAAAAACTTGGCTGTTCCGATGTGCCTTCGCAGATTAGGAATCCCCATCTCAAGTCCTAGATGCACTTTAGCACAACTAATGCTGCTGCTCACCGCACTTTTAATCCTACGTTCCTCCTGCCATCTCAGCACTTTTAACCCTGTACCCCATTGCGCTGGCCGAACCAGTTTTAATAGTGTCTTGATGTATTGTCATTGTGGTTATTTTGCTTAATTGTTTGATTTGCTTTGTTTATTGCTGTGTTATGTTTTCTATTGTATTGTGTTTTGTGGCTTCGGCCCGTGTAAGCCGCATCGAGTCCTTCGGGAGATGCTAGCGGGGTACAAATAAAGTTAATAATAATAATAATAATAATAATAATAACCACTGACTCCGGCCTCTGTGGCCCATTTCGCTCCAGCCTTTCCTTATAACACAGTGTATTTTGCTTTTCTGTTCACTCAAAGTTGTTACAACCACTGACTCTGGCCTCTGTGGCCCATTTTGATCCAGCCTTTTTTGAAAACACAGTGATTTTTGCTGTTGTGTTCACTCAAAGTTGTTACAACCACTGACTCCGGCTTCTGTGACCCATTTCGCTCCAGCCTTTCCTTATAACAGAGTGTATTTTGCATTTGTGTTCACTCAAAGTTGTTACAACCACTGACTCCGGCCTCTGTGGCCCATTTCGCACCAGCCTTTGCTTATAACACAGTGTATTTGCATTTGTGTTCACTCAAAGTTGTTACAACCACTGACTCCGGCCTCTGTGGCCCATTTCGCTCCAGCCTTTCCTTATAACACAGTGTATTTGCTTTTGTATTCACTCAAAGTTGTTACCATCACTGACTACGGTCTCTGTGGCCCGTTTCGCTCCAGCCTTTCCTTATAACACAGTGTATTTTGCTTTTGTGTTCACTCAAAGTTGTTACGATAACTGACACCGGCCTCTGTGGCCCATTTCGCCCCACCCTTTCCTTATAACACAGTGTATTTTGCTTTTGTGTTCACTCAAAGTTGTTACAACCACTGACTCCGGCCTCTGTGGCCCATTTCACTCCAGCCTTTCCTTATAACACAGTGTATTTTGCTGTTCTGTTCCCTCAAAGTTGTTACAACCAATGACTCCGGCCTCTGTGGCCCATTTCGCTCCAGCCTTTCCTTATAACACAGTGTATTTGCTTTTGTATTCACTCAAAGTTGTTACCATCACTGACTACTGTCTCTGTGGCCCGTTTCGCTCCAGCCTTTCTTTATAACACAGTGTATTTTGCTTTTGTGTTCACTCAAAGTTGTTACGATAACTGACACCGGCCTCTGTGGCCCATTTCGCTCCAGCCTTTCCTTATAACACAGTGTATTTTGCTTTTGTGTTCACTCAAAGTTGTTACAACCACTGACTCCGGCTTCTGTGGCCCATTTCACTCCAGCCTTTCCTTATAACACAGTGTATTTTGCTTTTGTGTTCACTCAAAGTTATTACAACCACTGACTCCGGCCTCTGTGGCCCATTTCGCTCCAGCCTTCCTTTTTAAGACAGTGTATTTTGCTTTTGTGTTCACTCAAAGTTGTTACAACCACTGACTCCGGCCTCTGTGGCCCATTTCGCTCCAGCCTTTCCTTATAACACAGTGTATTTTGCTTTTCTGTTCACTCAAAGTTGTTACAACCACTGACTCCGGCCTCTGTGGCCCATTTCGCTCCAGCCTTTCCTTATACCACAGTGTATTTTGCTTTTGTGTTCACTCTAAGTTGTTACAACCACTGACTCCGGCCTCTGTGGCCCATTTCGCTCCAGCCTTTCCTTATAACACATTGTATCTTACTTTTGTGTTCATTCAAAGTTGTTACAACCACTGACTCCGGCCTCTGTGACCCATTTCGCTCCAGCCTTCCCTTATAACACAGTGTATTTTGCTTTTGTGTTCACTCAAAGTTGTTACAACCACTGACTCCAGCCTCTGTGGCCCATTTCGCTCCTGCCTTTACTTATAACACAGTGTATTTTGCTTTTGTGTTCACTCAAAGTTGTTACAACCACTGACTACGGACTCTGTGGCCCATTTCGCTCCAGCCTTTCCTTATAACACAGTGTATTTTGCTTTTGTGTTCACTCAAAGTTGTTACAACCACTGACTCCGGCCTCTGTGGCCCATTTCGCTCCAGCCTTTCTTTTTAAGACAATGTATTTTGCTTTTGTGTTCACTCAAAATTGTTACAACCACTGACTCCAGCCTCTGTGGCCCATTTCGCTCCAGCCTTTCCTTATAACACATTGTATCTTACTTTTGTGTTCATTCAAAGTTGTTACAACCACTGACTCCGGCCTCTGTGACCCATTTCGCTCCAGCCTTCCCTTATAACACAGTGTATTTTGCGTTTGTGTTCACTCAAAGTTGTTACAACCACTGACTCCAGCCTCTGTGGCCCATTTCGCTCCTGCCTTTACTTATAACACAGTGTATTTTGCTTTTGTGTTCACTCAAAGTTGTTACAACCACTGACTACGGACTCTGTGGCCCATTTCGCTCCAGCCGTTCCTTATAACACAGTGTATTTTGCTTTTGTGTTCACTCAAAGTTGTTACAACCACTGACTCGGGCCTCTGTGGCCCATTTTGATCCAGCCTTTTTTGAAAACACAGTGATTTTTGCTGTTGTCTTCACTCAAAGTTGTTACAACCACAGACTCTGGCCTCTGTGGCCCAATTTGATCCAGCCTTTCCTTATAACACATTGTATCTTGCTTTTCTGTTCACTCAAAGTTGTTACAACCACTGACTCCAGCCTCTGTGGCCCATTTTTCTCCAGCCTTTCCTTATAACACAGTGCATTTTGCTTTTCTGTTCACTCAAAGTTGTTACAACCACTGACTCCGGCCTCTGTGGCCCATTTAGCTTCAGCCTTTCCTTATAACACAGTGTATTTTGCTTTTGTGTTCACTCAAAGTTGTTACAACCACTGACTCCGGCTTCTGTGGCCAATTTCACTCCAGCCTTTCCTTATAACACAGTGTATTTTGCTTTTCTGTTCCCTCAAAGTTGTTACAACCAATGACTCCGGCCTCTGTGGCCCATTTCGCTCCAGCCTTTCCTTATAACACATTGTATCTTGCTTTTCTATTCACTCAAAGTTGTTACCATCACTGACTACTGTCTCTGTGGCCCGTTTCGCTCCAGCCTTTCCTTATAACACAGTGTATTTTGCTTTTGTGTTCACTCAAAGTTGTTACGATAACTGACACCGGCCTCTGTGGCCCATTTCGCTCCAGCCTTTCCTTATAACACAGTGTATTTTGCTTTTGTGTTCACTCAAAGTTGTTACAACCACTGACTCCGGCTTCTGTGGCCCATTTCACTCCAGCCTTTCCTTATAACACAGTGTATTTTGCTTTTGTGTTCACTCAAAGTTATTACAACCACTGATTCCGGCCTCTGTGGCCCATTTCGCTCCAGCCTTCCTTTTTAAGACAGTGTATTTTGCTTTTGTGTTCACTCAAAGTTGTTACAACCACTGACTCCAGCCTCTGTGGCCCATTTCGCTCCAGCCTTTCCTTATAACACATTGTATTTTGCTTTTCTGTTCACTCAAAGTTGTTACAACCACTGACTCCGGCCTCTGGGGCCCATTTCGCTCCAGCCTTTCCTTATACCACAGTGTATTTTGCTTTTGTGTTCACTCAAAGTTGTTACAACCACTGACTCCGGCCTCTGTGGCCCATTTCGCTCCAGCCTTTCCTTATAACACATTGTATCTTACTTTTGTGTTCATTCAAAGTTGTTACAACCACTGACTCCGGCCTCTGTGACCCATTTCGCTCCAGTCTTCCCTTATAACACAGTGTATTTTGCTTTTGTGTTCACTCAAAGTTGTTACAACCACTGACTCCAGCCTCTGTGGCCCATTTCGCTCCTGCTTTTACTTATAACACAGTGTATTTTGCTTTTGTGTTCACTCAAAGTTGTTACAACCACTGACTACGGACTCTTTGGCCCATTTCGCTCCAGCCTTTCCTTATAACACAGTGTATTTTGCTTTTGTGTTCACTCAAAGTTGTTACAACCACTGACTCCGGCCTCTGTGGCCCATTTCGCTCCAGCCTTTCTTTTTAAGACAATGTATTTTGCTTTTGTGTTCACTCAAAATTGTTACAACCACTGACTCCAGCCTCTGTGGCCCATTTCGCTCCAGCCTTTCCTTATAACACATTGTATCTTACTTTTGTGTTCATTCAAAGTTCTTACAACCACTGACTCCGGCCTCTGTGACCCATTTCGCTCCAGCCTTCCCTTATAACACAGTGTATTTTGCGTTTGTGTTCACTCAAAGTTGTTACAACCACTGACTCCAGCCTCTGTGGCCCATTTCGCTCCTGCCTTTACTTATAACACAGTGTATTTTGCTTTTGTGTTCACTCAAAGTTGTTACAACCACTGACTACGGACTCTGTGGCCCATTTCGCTCCAGCCTATCCTTATAACACAGTGTATTTTGGTTTGTGTTCACTCAAAGTTGTTACAACCACTGACTCCGGCCTCTGTGGCCCATTTCGCTCCAGCCTTTCTTTTTAAGACAATGTATTTTGCTTTTGTGTTCACTCAAAATTGTTACAACCACTGACTCCAGCCTCTGTGGCCCATTTCGCTCCAGCCTTTCCTTATAACACATTGTATCTTACTTTTGTGTTCATTCAAAGTTGTTACAACCACTGACTCCGGCCTCTGTGACCCATTTCGCTCCAGCCTTCCCTTATAACACAGTGTATTTTGCGTTTGTGTTCACTCAAAGTTGTTACAACCACTGACTCCAGCCTCTGTGGCCCATTTCGCTCCTGCCTTTACTTATAACACAGTGTATTTTGCTTTTGTGTTCACTCAAAATTGTTACAACCACTGACTCCGGCCTCTGTGGCCCATTTCGCTTCAGCCTTTTCTTTATAACACAGTGTATTTTGCTTTTGTGTTCACTCAAAGTTATTACAACCATTGACTCCGTCCTCTGTTGCCCGTTTCGCTCCATCCTTTCCTTATAACACAGTGTATTTTGCTTTTGTGTTCACTCAAAGTTGTTACAACCACAGATTCCAGCCTCTGTGGCCCATTTTGCTCCAGCCTTTCCTTATAACACAGTGTATTTTTCTTTTCTGTTCACCCAAAGTTGTTACAACCACTGACTCCGGCCTGTGTGGCCCATTTCGCTCCAGCCTATCCTTATAACACAGTGTATTTTGCTTTTGTGTTCACTCAAAGTTGTTACAACCACTGACTCCTGCCTCTGTGGCCCATTTCGCTCTATTCTTTCCTTATAACACAGTGTATTTTGCTTTTGTGTTCACTCAAAGTTGTTACAACCACTGACTCCGGCCTCTGTGGTCCATTTCGCTCCAGCCGTTCCTTATAACACAGTGTATTTGCTTTTGTGTTCACTCAAAGTGGTTACAACCACTGACTCCGGCCTCTATGGCCCATTTCGCTCCAGCTTTTCCTTATAAGACAGTCCATTTGCTTTTTTGTTCACTCAAAGTTGTTACAACCACTGACTCCAGCCTCTGTGGCCCGTTTTGCTCCAGCCTTTCCTAATAACACAGTGTATTTTGCTTTTGTGTTCACCCAAAGTTGTTACAACCACTGACTCCGGCCTCTGTGGCCCATTTCACTCCATCCTTTCCTTATAACACAGTGTATTTGCTTTTGTGTTCAATCAAAATTGTTACAATCACTGACTCCGGCCTCTGTGGCCCATTTCGCTCTAGCCGTTCCTTTTAACACAGTGTATTTTGCTTTTGTGTTCACTCAAAGTTGTTACATTCACTGAGTCCTGCCTCTGTGGCCCATTTCGCTCCAGCCTTTCCTTATAACACAGTGTATTTTGCTTTTGTGTTCACTCAAAGTTGTTACAACCACTGACTCCCGTCTCTGTGGCCCATTTCGCTCCAGCCTTTCCTTATAACACAGTGTATTTTGCTTTTGTGTACACTCAAAGTTGTTACAACCACTGACTCCGGCCTCTATGGCCCATTTCGCTCCAGCTTTTCCTTATAAGACAGTCCATTTGCTTTTTTGTTCACTCAAAGTTGTTACAACCACTGACTCCAGCCTCTGTGGCCCGTTTTGCTCCAGCCTTTCCTATTAACACAGTGTATTTTGCTTTTCTGTTCACCCAAAGTTGTTACAACCACTGACTCCGGCCTCTGTGGCCCATTTCACTCCATCCTTTCCTTATAACACAGTGTATTTTGCTTTTGTGTTCACTCAAAGTTGTTACAACCACTGACTCCAGCCTCTGTGGCCCATTTCGCTCCAGCCTTTCCTTATAACACAGTGTATTTTGGTTTGTGTTCACCCAATGTTGTTACAACCACTGACTCCAGCCTGTGTGGCCCATTTCGCTCCAGCCTATCCTTATAACACAGTGTATTTTGCTTTTGTGTTCACTCAAAGTTGTTACAACAACTGACTCCTGCCTCTGTGGCCCATTTCGCTCCAGCCTTTCCTTATAACACAGTGTATTTGCTTTTGTGTTCACTCAAAATTGTTACAACCACTGACTCCGGCCTCTGTGGCCCATTTCGCTTCAGCCTTTTATCTATAACACAGTGTATTTTGCTTTTGTGTTCACCCAAAGTTGTTACAACCACTTACTCCGGCCTCTGTGGCCCATTTCGCTCCAACCTTTCCTTATAACACAGTGTATTTGCTTTTGTGTTCAATCAAAATTGTTACAACCACTGTCTCCAGCCTCTGTGGCCCGTTTCGCTCCAGCCTTTCCTTATAACACAGTGTATTTTGCGTTTGTGTTCACTCAAAGTTGTTACAACCACTGACTCCAGCCTGTGTGGCCCATTTCGCTCCAGCCTTTCCTTATAACACAGTGTATTTTTCTTTTTTGTTCACTCAAAGTTGTTACAACCACTGGCTCCGGCCTCTGTGGTCCATTTCGCTCCATCCGTTCCTTTTAACACAGTGTATTTGCTTTTGTGTTCACTCAAAGTTGTTACAACCACTGACTCCTGCCTCTGTGGCCCATTTCGCTCCAGCCGTTCCTTATAATACAGTGTATTTTGCTTTTGTGTTCACTCAAAGTTGTTACAACCACTGACTCCGGCCTCTGTGGCCCATTTCGCTCCATCCTTTCCTTATAACACAGTATATTTTGCTTTTGTGTTCACTGAAAGTTGTTACAACCACTGACTCCGGCCTCTGTGGCCCATTTGGCTCCAGCCTTTCCTTATAACACAGTGTATTTTGCTTTGGTGTTCACTCAGTGTTACGATCACTGACTCCGGTCTCTGTGGCCCTTTTCGCTCCAGCCTTTCCTTATAACACAGTATATTTTGCTTTTGTGTTCACTCAAAGTTGTTACAACCACTGACTCCTGCCTCTGTGGCCCATTTCGCTCCAGCCTTTGCTTATAACACAGTGTATTTTGCTTTTGTGTTCACTCAAAGTTGTTACAACCACTGACTCCTGCCTCTGTGGCCCATTTCGCTCCAGCCTTTCATTATAACACAGTGTATTTTGCTTTTGTGTACACTCAAAGTTGTTACAACCACTGACCCCGGCCTCTGTGGCCCATTTTGCTCCAGCCTTTCCTTATAACACAGTGTATTTTGCTTTTCTGTTCACCCAAAGTTGTTACAACCAGTGACTCCGGCCTGTGTGGCTCATTTCGCTCCAGCCTATCCTTATAACACTGTGTATTTTGTTTTTGTGTTCACTCAAAGTTGTTACAACCACTGACTCCGGCCTGTGTGGCTCATTTCGCTCCAGCCTATCCTTATAACAAAGTGTATTTTGCTTTTGTGTTCAATCAAAGTTGTTAAAACCACTAACTCCTGCCTCTGTGGGCCATTTCGCTCCTGCCGTTCCTTATAACACAGTGTATTTTGCTTTTGTGTTCACTCAAAGTTGTTACAACCACTGACTCCAGCCTCTGTTGCCCATTTCGCTCCAGCCTTTCCTTATAACACAGTGTATTTTGCTTTTGTGTTCACTCAAAGTTGTTACAACCACTGACTCTGGCCTCTGTGGCCCATTTCGCTTCAGCCTTTTCTCTGTAACACAGTGTATTTTGCTTTTGTGTTCACCCAAAGTTTTTACCACCACTGACTCCGGCCTCTGTGGCCCATTTCGCTCCAGCCTTTCCTTATAACAGAGTGTATTTGCTTTTGTGTTCAATCAAAATTGTTACAACCACTGACTCCGGCCTCTGTGGCCCGTTTCGCTCCAGCCTTTCCTTATAACACAGTGTATTTTGCTTTTGTGTTCACTCAAAGTTTTTACAACCACTGACTCCTGGCTCTGTGGCCCATTTCGCTCCAGCCTTTCCTTATAACACAGTGTATTTTGCTTTTGTGTTCACTCAAAGTTGTTACAACCACTGACTCCGGCCTCTGTGGCCTGTTTCGCTCCAGCCTTTCCTTATAACACATTGTATTTTGCTTTTGTGTTCACTCAAAGTTGTTACGATCACTGACTTCGGCCTCTGTGGCCCATTTCGCTCCAGCCTTTCCTTATAACACAGTGTATTTGCTTTTGTGTTCACTCAGTGTTACGATCACTGACTCCGGTCTCTGTGGCCCATTTCGCTCCAGCCTTTCCTTATAACACAGTATATTTTGCTTTTGTGTTCACTCAAAGTTGTTACAACCACTGACACCTGCCTCTGTGGCCCATTTCGCTCCAGCCTTTGCTTATAACACAGTGTATTTTGCTTTTGTGTTCACTCAAAGTTGTTACAACCACTGACTCCTGCCTCTGTGGCCCATTTCGCTCCATTCTTTCCTTATAACACAGTGTATTTTGCTTTTGTGTTCACTCAAAGTTGTTACAACCACTGACTCCGGCCTCTGTGGTCCATTTCGCTCCAGCCGTTCCTTATAACACAGTGTATTTGCTTTTGTGTTCACTCAAAGTGGTTACAACCACTGACTCCGGCCTCTATGGCCCATTTCGCTCCAGCTTTTCCTGATAAGACAGTCCATTTGCTTTTTTGTTCACTCAAAGTTGTTACAACCACTGACTCCAGCCTCTGTGGCCCGTTTTGCTCCAGCCTTTCCTAATAACACAGTGTATTTTGCTTTTGTGTACACTCAAAGTTGTTACAACCACTGACTCCAGCCTCTGTGGCCCATTTCGCTCCAGCCTTTCCTTATAACACAGTGTATTTTGCTTTTGTGTTCACCCAATGTTGTTACAACCACTGACTCCAGCCTGTGTGGCCCATTTCGCTCCAGCCTATCCTTATAACACAGTGTATTTTGCTTTTGTGTTCACTCAAAGTTGTTACAACAACTGACTCCTGCCTCTGTGGCCCATTTCGCTCCTGCCTTTACTTATAACACAGTGTATTTGCTTTTGTGTTCAATCAAAATTGTTACAACCACTGACTCCAGCCTCTGTGGCCCGTTTCGATCCAGCCTTTCCTTATAACACAGTGTATTTTGCGTTTGTGTTCACTCAAAGTTGTTACAACCACTGACTCCAGCCTGTGTGGCCCATTTCGCTCCAGCCTTTCCTTATAACACAGTGTATTTTGCTTTTGTGTTCACTCAAAGTTGTTACAACCACTGACTCCGGCCTCTGTGGTCCATTTCGCTCCAGCCGTTCCTTATAACACAGTGTATTTGCTTTTGTGTTCACTCAAAGTTGTTACAACCACTGACTCCAGCCTCTGTGGCCCATTTCGCTCCAGCCGTTCCTTATAATACAGTGTATTTTGCTTTTCTGTTCACTCAAAGTTGTTACAACCACTGACTCCGGCCTCTGTGGCCCATTTCGCTCCAGCCTTTCCTTATAACACAGTGTATTTTGCTTTTCTATTCACTCAAAGTTGTTACAACCACTGACTCCGGCCTCTGTGGCCCCTTTGGCTCCAGCCTTTCCTTATAACACAGTGTATTTTGCTTTTGTGTTCACTCAGTGTTACGATCACTGACTCCGGTCTCTGTGGCCCATTTCGCTCCAGCCTTTCCTTATAACAAAGTATATTTTGCTTTTTTGTTCACTCAAAGTTGTTACAACCACTGACTCCTGCCTCTGTGGCCCATTTCGCTCCAGCCTTTGCTTATAACACAGTGTATTTTGCTTTTGTGTTCACTCAAAGTTGTTACAACCACTGACTCCTGCCTCTGTGGCCCATTTCGCTCCAGCCTTTCATTATAACACAGTGTATTTTGCTTTTGTGTACACTCAAAGTTGTTACAACCACTGACCCCGGCCTCTGTGGCCCATTTTGCTCCAGCCTTTCCTTATAACACAGTGTATTTTGCTTTTCTGTTCACCCAAAGTTGTTACAACCAGTGACTCCGGCCTGTGTGGCTCATTTCGCTCCAGCCTATCCTTATAACACAGTGTATTTTGTTTTTGTGTTCACTCAAAGTTGTTACAACCACTGACTCCGGCCTGTGTGGCTCATTTCGCTCCAACCTATCCTTATAACAAAGTGTATTTTGCTTTTGTGTTCAATCAAAGTTGTTACAACCACTAACTCCAGCCTCTGTGGCCCATTTCGCTCCAGCCTTTCCTTATAACACAGTGTATTTTGCTTTTGTGTTCACTCAAAGTTGTTACAACCACTGACTCTGGCCTCTGTGGCCCATTTCGCTCCTGCCGTTCCTTATAACTCAGTGTATTTTGCTTTTGTGTTCACTCAAAGTTGTTACATCCACTGACTCCAGCCTCTGTGGCCCATTTCGCTCCAGCCTTTCCTTATAACACAGTGTATTTTGCCTTTGTGTTCACTCAAAGTTGTTACAACCACTGACTCTGGCCTCTGTGGCCCATTTCGCTTCAGCCTTTTCTCTGTAACACAGTGTATTTTGCTTTTGTGTTCACCCAAAGTTTTTACCACCACTGACTCCGGCCTCTGTGGCCCATTTCGCTCCAGCCTTTCCTTATAACAGAGTGTATTTGCTTTTGTGTTCAATCAAAATTGTTACAACCACTGACTCCGGCCTCTGTGGCCCGTTTCGCTCCAGCCTTTCCTTATAACAAAGTGTATTTTGCTTTTGTGTTCACTCAAAGTTTTTACAACCACTGACTCCTGGCTCTGTGGCCCATTTCGCTCCAGCCTTTCCTTATAACACAGTGTATTTTGCTTTTGTGTTCACTCAAAGTTGTTACAACCACTGACTCCGGCCTCTGTGGCCTGTTTCGCTCCAGCCTTTCCTTATAACACATTGTATTTTGCTTTTGTGTTCACTCAAAGTTGTTACGATCACTGACTTCGGCCTCTGTGGCCCATTTCGCTCCAGCCTTTGCTTATAACACGGTGTATTTGCTTTTGTGTTCACTCAAAATTGTTACAACCACTGACTCCGGCCTCTGTGGCCCATTTCGCTTCAGCCTTTTCTCTAAAATACAGTGTATTTTGCTTTTGTGTTCACTCAAAGTTATTACAACCATTGACTTCGTCCTCTGTTGCCCGTTTCGCTCCATCCTTTCCTTATAACACAGTGTATTTTGCTTTTGTGTTCACTCAAAGTTGTTACAACCACAGATTCCAGCCTCTGTGGCCCATTTTGCTCCAGGCTTTCCTTATAACACAGTGTATTTTTCTTTTCTGTTCACCCAAAGTTGTTACAACCACTGACTCCGGCCTGTGTGGCCCATTTCGCTCCAGCCTATCCTTATAACACAGTGTATTTTGCTTTTGTGTTCACTCAAAGTTGTTACAACCACTGACTCCTGCCTCTGTGGCCCATTTCGCTCCATTCTTTCCTTATAACACAGTGTATTTTGCTTTTGTGTTCACTCAAAGTTGTTACAACCACTGACTCCGGCCTCTGTGGTCCATTTCACTCCATCCTTTCCTTATAACACAGTGTATTTGCTTTTGTGTCCAATCAAAATTGTTACAATCACTGACTCCGGCCTCTGTGGCCCATTTCACTCCATCCTTTCCTTATAACACAGTGTATTTGCTTTTGTGTTCAATCAAAATTGTTACAATCACTGACTCCGGCCTCTGTGGCCCATTTCGCTCCAGCCGTTCCTTATAACTCAGTGTATTTTGCTTTTGTGTTCACTCAAAGTTGTTACAACCACTGAGTCCTGCCTCTGTGGCCCATTTCGCTCCAGCCTTTCCTTATAACACAGTGTATTTTGCTTTTGTGTTCACTCAAAGTTGTTACAACCACTGACTCCCGTCTCTGTGGCCCATTTCGCTCCAGCCTTTCCTTATAACACAGTGTATTTTGCTTTTGTGTTCACTCAAAGTTGTTACAACCACTGACTCCGGCCTCTATGGCCCATTTCGCTCCAGCTTTTCCTTATAAGACAGTCCATTTGCTTTTTTGTTCACTCAAAGTTGTTACAACCACTGACTCCAGCCTCTGTGGCCCGTTTTGCTCCAGAGTTTCCTAATAACACAGTGTATTTTGCTTTTGTGTTCACCCAAAGTTGTTACAACCACTGACTCCGGCCTCTGTGGCCCATTTCACTCCATCCTTTCCTTATAACACAGTGTATTTTGCTTTTGTGTTCACTCAAAGTTGTTACAACCACTGACTCCAGCCTCTGTGGCCCATTTCGCTCCAGCCTTTCCTTATAACACAGTGTATTTTGCTTTTGTGTTCACCCAATGTTGTTACAACCACTGACTCCAGCCTGTGTGGCCCATTTCGCTCCAGCCTATCCTTATAACACAGTGTATTTTGCTTTTGTGTTCACTCAAAGTTGTTACAACAACTCACTCCTGCCTCTGTGGCCCATTTCGCTCCAGCCTTTCCTTATAACACAGTGTATTTGCTTTTGTGTTTACTCAAAATTGTTACAACCACTGACTCCGGCCTCTGTGGCCCATTTCGCTTCAACCTTTTATCTATAACACAGTGTATTTTGCTTTTGTGTTCACCCAAAGTTGTTACAACCACTTACTCCGGCCTCTGTGGCCCATTTCGCTCCAACCTTTCCTTATAACACAGTGTATTTGCTTTTGTGTTCAATCAAAATTGTTACAACCACTGACTCCAGCCTCTGTGGCCCGTTTTGCTCCAGCCTTTCCTTATAACACAGTGTATTTTGCGTTTGTGTTCACTCAAAGTTGTTACAACCACTGACTCCAGCCTGTGTGGCCCATTTCGCTCCAGCCTTTCTTTATAACACAGTGTATTTTGCTTTTGTGTTCACTCAAAGTTGTTACAACCACTGACTCCGGCCTCTGTGGCCCATTTCGCTCCAGCCGTTCCTTATAACACAGTGTATTTGCTTTTGTGTTCACTCAAAGTTGTTACAACCACTGACTCCTGCCTCTGTGGCCCATTTCGCTCCAGCCGTTCCTTATAATACAGTGTATTTTGCTTTTGTGTTCACTCAAAGTTGTTACAACCACTGACTCCGGCCTCTGTGGCCCTTTTCGCTCCAGCCTTTCCTTATAACACAGTGTATTTTGCTTTTCTATTCACTCAAAGTTGTTACAACCACTGACTCCGGCCTCTGTGGCCCATTTCGCTCCAGCCTTTCCTTATAACACAGTATATTTTGCTTTTGTGTTCACTCAAAGTTGTTACAACCACTGACTCCCGCCTCTGTTGCCCATTTCGCTCCAGCCTTACCTTATAACATAGTGTATTTTGCTTTTGTGTTCACTCAAAGTTGTTACAACCACTGACTCCTGCCTCTGTGGCCCATTTCGCTCCAGCCGTTCCTTATAACAAGGTGTATTTTGCTTTTGTGTTCACTCAAAGTTGTTACAACCACTGACTCCGGCCTCTGTGGCCAATTTTGCTCCAGCCTTTCCTTATAACACAGTGTATTTTGCTTTTGTGTTCACTCAAAGTTGTTACAACCACTGACTCCAGCCTCTGTGGCCCATTTCGCTCCAGTCTTTCATTATAACACAGTGTATTTTGCGTTTGTGTTCACTCAACGTTGTTACAACCACAGATTCCAGCCTCTGTGGCCCGTTTCGCTTAAGCCTTTCCTTATAACACAGTGTATTTTCCTTTTGTGTTCACTCAAAGTTGTTACAACCACTGACTCCGGCCTCTGTGGTCCATTTTGCTCCAGCCGTTCCTTATAACACAGTGTATTTGCTTTTGTGTTCACTCAAAGTTGTTACAACCACTGACTCCTGCCTCTGTGGCCCATTTCGCTCCAGCCGTTCCTTATAATACAGTGTATTTTGCTTTTGTGTTCACTCAGAGTTGTTACAACCACTGACTCCGGCCTCTGTGGCCCATTTCGCTCCAGCCTTTCCTTATAACACAGTGTATTTGCTTTTGTGTTCAATCAAAATTGTTACAACCACTGACTCCGGCCTCTGTGGCCCATTTCGCTCCAGCCTTTCCTTATAACACAGTGTATTTGCTTTTGTGTTCAATCAAAATTGTTGCAATCACTGACTCCGGCCTCTGTGGCCCATTTCGCTCCATCGTTCCCTATAACACAGTGTATTTTGCTTTTGTGTTCACTCAAAGTTGTTACATCCACTGAGTCCTGCCTCTGTGGACCATTTCGCTTCAGCCTTTCCTTATAACACAGTGTATTTTGCTTTTGTGTTCACTCAAAGTTGTTACAACCACTGACTCCCGTCTCTGTGGCCCATTTCGCTCCAGCCTTTCCTTATAACACAGTGTATTTTGCTTTTGTGTACACTCAAAGTTGTTACAACCACTGACTGTGGCCTCTGTGGCCCATTTCGCTTCAGCCTTTTCTCTGTAACACAGTGTATTTTGCTTTTGTGTTCACCCAAAGTTGTTACAACCACTTACTCCAGCCTCTGTGGCCCATTTCGCTCCAGCCTTTCCTTATAACACAGTGTATTTGCTTTTGTGTTCAATCAAAATAGTTACAACCACTGACTCCGGCCTCTGTGGCCCGTTTCACTCCAGCCTTTCCTTATAACACAGTGTATTTTGCTTTTGTGTTCACTCAAAGTTTTTACAACCACTGACTCCTGCCTCTGTGGCCCATTTGGCTCCAGCCTTTCCTTATAACACAGTGTATTTTGCTTTTGTGTTCACTCAAAGTTGTTACAACCACTGACTCCGGCCTCTGTAGCCCGTTTCGCTCCAGCCTTTCCTTATAACACATTGTATTTTGCTTTTGTGTTCACTCAAAGTTGTTACGATCACTGACTTCGGCCTCTGTGGCCCATTTCGCTCCAGCCTTTCCTTATAACACAGTGTATTTGCTTTTGTGTTCACTCAAAATTGTTACAACCACTGACTCCGGCCTCTGTGGCCAATTTCGCTTCAGCCTTTTATCTATAACACAGTGTATTTTGCTTTTGTGTTCCCTCAAAGTTATTACAACAATTGACTCCGGTTTCTGTGGCCCGTTTCGCTCCATCCTTTCCTTATAACACAGTGTATTTTGCTTTTGTGTTCACTCAAGGTTGTTACAACCACTGACTCCGGCCTCTGTGGTCCATTTTGCTCCAGCCGTTCCTTATAACACAGTGTATTTGCTTTTGTGTTCACTCAAAGTTGTTACAACCACTGACTCCGGCCTCTGTGGCCCCTTTTCGCTCCAGCCTTTCTTTTTAAGACAGTGTATTTTGCATTCGTGTTCACTCAAAGTTGTTACAACCACTGACTCCGGCCTCTGTGGCCCATTTCGCTCCAGCCTTTCCTTATACCACAGTGTATTTTGCTTTTGTGTTCACTCAAAGTTGTTACAACCACTGACTCCGGCCTCTGTGGCCCATTTCGCTCCAGCCTTTCTTTTTAAGACAATGTATTTTGCTTTTGTGTTCACTCAAAATTGTTACAACCACTGACTCCAGACTCTGTGGCCCATTTCGCTCCAGCCTTTCCTTATAACACATTGTATCTTACTTTTGTGTTCATTCAAAGTTGTTACAACCACTGACTCCGGCCTCTGTGACCCATTTCGCTCCAGCCTTCCCTTATAACACAGTGTATTTTGCGTTTGTGTTCACTCAAAGTTGTTACAACCACTGACTCCAGCCTCTGTGGCCCATTTCGCTCCTGCCTTTACTTATAACACAGTGTATTTTGCTTTTGTGTTCACTCAAAGTTATTACAACCATTGACGCCGTCCTCTGTTGCCCGTTTCGCTCCATCCTTTCCTTATAACACAGTGTATTTTGCTTTTGTGTTCACTCAAAGTTGTTACAACCACAGATTCCAGCCTCTGTGGCCCATTTTGCTCCAGCCTTTCCTTATAACACAGTGTATTTTTCTTTTCTGTTCACCCAAAGTTGTTACAACCACTGACTCCGGCCTGTGTGGCCCATTTCGCTCCAGCCTATCCTTATAACACAGTGTATTTTGCTTTTGTGTTCACTCAAAGTTGTTACAACCACTGACTCCTGCCTCTGTGGCCCATTTCGCTCTATTCTTTCCTTATAACACAGTGTATTTTGCTTTTGTGTTCACTCAAAGTTGTTACAACCACTGACTCCGGCCTCTGTGGTCCATTTCGCTCCAGCCGTTCCTTATAACACAGTGTATTTGCTTTTGTGTTCACTCAAAGTGGTTACAACCACTGACTCCGGCCTCTATGGCCCATTTCGCTCCAGCTTTTCCTTATAAGACAGTCCATTTGCTTTTTTGTTCACTCAAAGTTGTTACAACCACTGACTCCAGCCTCTGTGGCCCGTTTTGCTCCAGCCTTTCCTAATAACACAGTGTATTTTGCTTTTGTGTTCACCCAAAGTTGTTACAACCACTGACTCCGGCCTCTGTGGCCCATTTCACTCCATCCTTTCCTTATAACACAGTATATTTTGCTTTTGTGTTCAATCAAAATTGTTACAATCACTGACTCCGGGCTCTGTGGCCCATTTCGCTCTAGCCGTTCCTTATAACACAGTGTATTTTGCTTTTGTGTTCACTCAAAGTTGTTACATTCACTGAGTCCTGCCTCTGTGGCCCATTTCGCTCCAGCCTTTCCTTATAACACAGTGTATTTTGCTTTTGTGTTCACTCAAAGTTGTTACAACCACTGACTCCCGTCTCTGTGGCCCATTTCGCTCCAGCCTTTCCTTATAACACAGTGTATTTTGCTTTTGTGTACACTCAAAGTTGTTACAACCACTGACTCCGGCCTCTATGGCCCATTTCGCTCCAGCTTTTCCTTATAAGACAGTCCATTTGCTTTTTTGTTCACTCAAAGTTGTTACAACCACTGACTCCAGCCTCTGTGGCCCGTTTTGCTCCAGCCTTTCCTATTAACACAGTGTATTTTGCTTTTCTGTTCACCCAAAGTTGTTACAACCACTGACTCCGGCCTCTGTGGCCCATTTCACTCCATCCTTTCCTTATAACACAGTGTATTTTGCTTTTGTGTTCACTCAAAGTTGTTACAACCACTGACTCCAGCCTCTGTGGCCCATTTCGCTCCAGCCTTTCCTTATAACACAGTGTATTTTGCTTTTGTGTTCACCCAATGTTGTTACAACCACTGACTCCAGCCTGTGTGGCCCATTTCGCTCCAGCCTATCCTTATAACACAGTGTATTTTGCTTTTGTGTTCACTCAAAGTTGTTACAACAACTGACTCCTGCCTCTGTGGCCCATTTCGCTCCAGCCTTTCCTTATAACACAGTGTATTTGCTTTTGTGTTCACTCAAAATTGTTACAACCACTGACTCCGGCCTCTGTGGCCCATTTCGCTTCAGCCTTTTATCTATAACACAGTGTATTTTGCTTTTGTGTTCACCCAAAGTTGTTACAACCACTTACTCCGGCCTCTGTGGCCCATTTCGCTCCAACCTTTCCTTATAACACAGTGTATTTGCTTTTGTGTTCAATCAAAATTGTTACAACCACTGTCTCCAGCCTCTGTGGCCCGTTTCGCTCCAGCCTTTCCTTATAACACAGTGTATTTTGCGTTTGTGTTCACTCAAAGTTGTTACAACCACTGACTCCAGCCTGTGTGGCCCATTTCGCTCCAGCCTTTCCTTATAACACAGTGTATTTTTCTTTTTTGTTCACTCAAAGTTGTTACAACCACTGACTCCGGCCTCTGTGGTCCATTTCGCTCCATCCGTTCCTTTTAACACAGTGTATTTGCTTTTGTGTTCACTCAAAGTTGTTACAACCACTGACTCCTGCCTCTGTGGCCCATTTCGCTCCAGCCGTTCCTTATAATACAGTGTATTTTGCTTTTGTGTTCACTCAAAGTTGTTACAACCACTGACTCCGGCCTCTGTGGCCCATTTCGCTCCATCCTTTCCTTATAACACAGTATATTTTGCTTTTGTGTTCACTGAAAGTTGTTACAACCACTGACTCCGGCCTCTGTGGCCCATTTGGCTCCAGCCTTTCCTTATAACACAGTGTATTTTGCTTTGGTGTTCACTCAGTGTTACGATCACTGACTCCGGTCTCTGTGGCCCTTTTCGCTCCAGCCTTTCCTTATAACACAGTATATTTTGCTTTTGTGTTCACTCAAAGTTGTTACAACCACTGACTCCTGCCTCTGTGGCCCATTTCGCTCCAGCCTTTGCTTATAACACAGTGTATTTTGCTTTTGTGTTCACTCAAAGTTGTTACAACCACTGACTCCTGCCTCTGTGGCCCATTTCGCTCCAGCCTTTCATTATAACACAGTGTATTTTGCTTTTGTGTACACTCAAAGTTGTTACAACCACTGACCCCGGCCTCTGTGGCCCATTTTGCTCCAGCCTTTCCTTATAACACAGTGTATTTTGCTTTTCTGTTCACCCAAAGTTGTTACAACCAGTGACTCCGGCCTGTGTGGCTCATTTCGCTCCAGCCTATCCTTATAACACTGTGTATTTTGTTTTTGTGTTCACTCAAAGTTGTTACAACCACTGACTCCGGCCTGTGTGGCTCATTTCGCTCCAGCCTATCCTTATAACAAAGTGTATTTTGCTTTTGTGTTCACTCAAAGTTGTTACAACCACTGACTCCTGCCTCTGTGGGCCATTTCGCTCCTGCCGTTCCTTATAACACAGTGTATTTTGCTTTTGTGTTCACTCAAAGTTGTTACAACCACTGACTCCAGCCTCTGTGGCCCATTTCGCTCCAGCCTTTCCTCATAACACAGTGTATTTTGCTTTTGTGTTCACTCAAAGTTGTTACAACCACTGACTCTGGCCTCTGTGGCCCATTTCGCTTCAGCCTTTTCTCTGTAACACAGTGTATTTTGCTTTTGTGTTCACCCAAAGTTTTTACCACCACTGACTCCGGCCTCTGTGGCCCATTTCGCTCCAGCCTTTCCTTATAACAGAGTGTATTTGCTTTTGTGTTCAATCAAAATTGTTACAACCACTGACTCCGGCCTCTGTGGCCCGTTTCGCTCCAGCCTTTCCTTATAACACAGTGTATTTTGCTTTTGTGTTCACTCAAAGTTTTTACAACCACTGACTCCTGGCTCTGTGGCCCATTTCGCTCCAGCCTTTCCTTATAACACAGTGTATTTTGCTTTTGTGTTCACTCAAAGTTGTTACAACCACTGACTCCGGCCTCTGTGTCCTGTTTCGCTCCAGCCTTTCCTTATAACACATTGTATTTTGCTTTTGTGTTCACTCAAAGTTGTTACGATCACTGACTTCGGCCTCTGTGGCCCATTTCGCTCCAGCCTTTCCTTATAACACAGTGTATTTGCTTTTGTGTTCACTCAGTGTTACGATCACTGACTCCGGTCTCTGTGGCCCATTTCGCTCCAGCCTTTCCTTATAACACAGTATATTTTGCTTTTGTGTTCACTCAAAGTTGTTACAACCACTGACTCCTGCCTCTGTGGCCCATTTCGCTCCAGCCTTTGCTTATAACACAGTGTATTTTGCTTTTGTGTTCACTCAAAATTGTTACAACCACTGACTCCGGCCTCTGTGGCCCATTTCGCTTCAGCCTTTTATCTATAACACAGTGTATTTTGCTTTTGTGTTCACCCAAAGTTGTTACAACCACTTACTCCGGCCTCTGTGGCCCATTTCGCTCCAACCTTTCCTTATAACACAGTGTATTTGCTTTTGTGTTCAATCAAAATTGTTACAACCACTGTCTCCAGCCTCTGTGGCCCGTTTCGCTCCAGCCTTTCCTTATAACACAGTGTATTTTGCGTTTGTGTTCACTCAAAGTTGTTACAACCACTGACTCCAGCCTGTGTGGCCCATTTCGCTCCAGCCTTTCCTTATAACACAGTGTATTTTTCTTTTTTGTTCACTCAAAGTTGTTACAACCACTGACTCCGGCCTCTGTGGTCCATTTCGCTCCATCCGTTCCTTTTAACACAGTGTATTTGCTTTTGTGTTCACTCAAAGTTGTTACAACCACTGACTCCTGCCTCTGTGGCCCATTTCGCTCCAGCCGTTCCTTATAATACAGTGTATTTTGCTTTTGTGTTCACTCAAAGTTGTTACAACCACTGACTCCGGCCTCTGTGGCCCATTTCGCTCCATCCTTTCCTTATAACACAGTATATTTTGCTTTTGTGTTCACTGAAAGTTGTTACAACCACTGACTCCGGCCTCTGTGGCCCATTTCGCTCCAGCCTTTCCTTATAACACAGTGTATTTTGCTTTGGTGTTCACTCAGTGTTACGATCACTGACTCCGGTCTCTGTGGCCCTTTTCGCTCCAGCCTTTCCTTATAACACAGTATATTTTGCTTTTGTGTTCACTCAAAGTTGTTACAACCACTGACTCCTGCCTCTGTGGCCCATTTCGCTCCAGCCTTTGCTTATAACACAGTGTATTTTGCTTTTGTGTTCACTCAAAGTTGTTACAACCACTGACTCCTGCCTCTGTGGCCCATTTCGCTCCAGCCTTTCATTATAACACAGTGTATTTTGCTTTTGTGTACACTCAAAGTTGTTACAACCACTGACCCCGGCCTCTGTGGCCCATTTCGCTCCAGCTTTTCCTTATAAGACAGTCCATTTGCTTTTTTGTTCACTCAAAGTTGTTACAACCACTGACTCCAGCCTCTGTGGCCCGTTTTGCTCCAGAGTTTCCTAATAACACAGTGTATTTTGCTTTTGTGTTCACCCAAAGTTGTTACAACCACTGACTCCGGCCTCTGTGGCCCATTTCACTCCATCCTTTCCTTATAACACAGTGTATTTTGCTTTTGTGTTCACTCAAAGTTGTTACAACCACTGACTCCAGCCTCTGTGGCCCATTTCGCTCCAGCCTTTCCTTATAACACAGTGTATTTTGCTTTTGTGTTCACCCAATGTTGTTACAACCACTGACTCCAGCCTGTGTGGCCCATTTCGCTCCAGCTTTTCCTTATAAGACAGTCCATTTGCTTTTTTGTTCACTCAAAGTTGTTACAACCACTGACTCCAGCCTCTGTGGCCCGTTTTGCTCCAGAGTTTCCTAATAACACAGTGTATTTTGCTTTTGTGTTCACCCAAAGTTGTTACAACCACTGACTCCGGCCTCTGTGGCCCATTTCACTCCATCCTTTCCTTATAACACAGTGTATTTTGCTTTTGTGTTCACTCAAAGTTGTTACAACCACTGACTCCAGCCTCTGTGGCCCATTTCGCTCCAGCCTTTCCTTATAACACAGTGTATTTTGCTTTTGTGTTCACCCAATGTTGTTACAACCACTGACTCCAGCCTGTGTGGCCCGTTTTGCTCCAGCCTTTCCTTATAACACAGTGTATTTTGCTTTTGTGTTCACTCAAAGTTGTTACAACCACTGACTCCAGCCTGTGTGGCCCATTTCGCTCCAGCC
This sequence comes from Anolis sagrei, assembly GCF_037176765.1. Classification (NCBI taxonomy): domain Eukaryota; kingdom Metazoa; phylum Chordata; class Lepidosauria; order Squamata; family Anolidae; genus Anolis; species Anolis sagrei. The sequence goes on along the minus strand of NC_090035.1, from coordinate 62,285,455 downwards.
TTTCTTTATAACACAGTGTATTTTGCTTTTGTGTTCACTCAAAGTTGTTACAACCACTGACTCCGGCCTCTGTGGCCCATTTCGCTCCAGCCGTTCCTTATAACACAGTGTATTTGCTTTTGTGTTCACTCAAAGTTGTTACAACCACTGACTCCCGTCTCTGTGGCCCATTTCGCTCCAGCCTTTCCTTATAACACAGTGTATTTTGCTTTTGTGTTCACTCAAAGTTGTTACAACCACTGACTCCGGCCTCTATGGCCCATTTCGCTCCAGCTTTTCCTTATAAGACAGTCCATTTGCTTTTTTGTTCACTCAAAGTTGTTACAACCACTGACTCCAGCCTCTGTGGCCCGTTTTGCTCCAGAGTTTCCTAATAACACAGTGTATTTTGCTTTTGTGTTCACCCAAAGTTGTTACAACCACTGACTCCGGCCTCTGTGGCCCATTTCACTCCATCCTTTCCTTATAACACAGTGTATTTTGCTTTTGTGTTCACTCAAAGTTGTTACAACCACTGACTCCAGCCTCTGTGGCCCATTTCGCTCCAGCCTTTCCTTATAACACAGTGTATTTTGCTTTTGTGTTCACCCAATGTTGTTACAACCACTGACTCCAGCCTGTGTGGCCCATTTCGCTCCAGCTTTTCCTTATAAGACAGTCCATTTGCTTTTTTGTTCACTCAAAGTTGTTACAACCACTGACTCCAGCCTCTGTGGCCCGTTTTGCTCCAGAGTTTCCTAATAACACAGTGTATTTTGCTTTTGTGTTCACCCAAAGTTGTTACAACCACTGACTCCGGCCTCTGTGGCCCATTTCACTCCATCCTTTCCTTATAACACAGTGTATTTTGCTTTTGTGTTCACTCAAAGTTGTTACAACCACTGACTCCAGCCTCTGTGGCCCATTTCGCTCCAGCCTTTCCTTATAACACAGTGTATTTTGCTTTTGTGTTCACCCAATGTTGTTACAACCACTGACTCCAGCCTGTGTGGCCCGTTTTGCTCCAGCCTTTCCTTATAACACAGTGTATTTTGCTTTTGTGTTCACTCAAAGTTGTTACAACCACTGACTCCAGCCTGTGTGGCCCATTTCGCTCCAGCCTTTCTTTATAACACAGTGTATTTTGCTTTTGTGTTCACTCAAAGTTGTTACAACCACTGACTCCGGCCTCTGTGGCCCATTTCGCTCCAGCCGTTCCTTATAACACAGTGTATTTGCTTTTGTGTTCACTCAAAGTTGTTACAACCACTGACTCCTGCCTCTGTGGCCCATTTCGCTCCAGCCGTTCCTTATAATACAGTGTATTTTGCTTTTGTGTTCACTCAAAGTTGTTACAACCACTGACTCCGGCCTCTGTGGCCCTTTTCGCTCCAGCCTTTCCTTATAACACAGTGTATTTTGCTTTTCTATTCACTCAAAGTTGTTACAACCACTGACTCCGGCCTCTGTGGCCCATTTGGCTCCAGCCTTTCCTTATAACACAGTGTATTTTGCTTTGGTGTTCACTCAGTGTTACGATCACTGACTCCGGTCTCTGTGGCCCATTTCGCTCCAGCCTTTCCTTATAACACAGTATATTTTGCTTTTGTGTTCACTCAAAGTTGTTACAACCACTGACTCCCGCCTCTGTTGCCCATTTCGCTCCAGCCTTACCTTATAACATAGTGTATTTTGCTTTTGTGTTCACTCAAAGTTGTTACAACCACTGACTCCGGCCTCTGTGGCCCATTTCGCTCCAGCCGTTCCTTATAACAAGGTGTATTTTGCTTTTGTGTTCACTCAAAGTTGTTACAACCACTGACTCCGGCCTCTGTGGCCCATTTTGCTCCAGCCTTTCCTTATAACACAGTGTATTTTGCTTTTGTGTTCACTCAAAGTTGTTACAACCACTGACTCCAGCTTCTGTGGCCCATTTCGCTCCAGTCTTTCATTATAACACAGTGTATTTTGCGTTTGTGTTCACTCAACGTTGTTACAACCACAGATTCCAGCCTCTGTGGCCCGTTTCGCTTAAGCCTTTCCTTATAACACAGTGTATTTTCCTTTTGTGTTCACTCAAAGTAGTTACAACCACTGACTCCGGCCTCTGTGGTCCATTTCGCTCCAGCCGTTCCTTATAACACAGTGTATTTGCTTTTGTGTTCACTCAAAGTTGTTACAACCACTGACTCCTGCCTCTGTGGCCCATTTCGCTCCAGCCGTTCCTTATAATACAGTGTATTTTGCTTTTGTGTTCACTCAGAGTTGTTACAACCACAGACTCCGGCCTATGTGGCCCATTTCGCTCCAGCCTTTCCTTATAACACAGTGTATTTGCTTTTGTGTTCAATCAAAATTGTTACAACCACTGACTCCGGCCTCTGTGGCCCATTTCGCTCCAGCCTTTCCTTATAACACAGTGTATTTGCTTTTGTGTTCAATCAAAATTGTTGCAATCACTGACTCCGGCCTCTGTGGCCCATTTCGCTCCATCGTTCCCTATAACACAGTGTATTTTGCTTTTGTGTTCACTCAAAGTTGTTACATCCACTGAGTCCTGCCTCTGTGGACCATTTCGCTTCAGCCTTTCCTTATAACACAGTGTATTTTGCTTTTGTGTTCACTCAAAGTTGTTACAACCACTGACTCCCGTCTCTGTGGCCCATTTCGCTCCAGCCTTTCCTTATAACACAGTGTATTTTGCTTTTGTGTACACTCAAAGTTGTTACAACCACTGACTGTGGCCTCTGTGGCCCATTTCGCTTCAGCCTTTTCTCTGTAACACAGTGTATTTTGCTTTTGTGTTCACCCAAAGTTGTTACAACCACTTACTCCAGCCTCTGTGGCCCATTTCGCTCCAGCCTTTCCTTATAACACAGTGTATTTGCTTTTGTGTTCAATCAAAATAGTTACAACCACTGACTCCGGCCTCTGTGGCCCGTTTCACTCCAGCCTTTCCTTATAACACAGTGTATTTTGCTTTTGTGTTCATTCAAAGTTTTTACAACCACTGACTCCTGCCTCTGTGGCCCATTTGGCTCCAGCCTTTCCTTATAACACAGTGTATTTTGCTTTTGTGTTCACTCAAAGTTGTTACAACCACTGACTCCGGCCTCTGTGGCCCGTTTCGCTCCAGCCTTTCCTTATAACACAGTGTATTTGCTTTTGTGTTCACTCAAAATTGTTACAACCACTGACTCCGGCCTCTGTGGCCCATTTCGCTTCAGCCTTTTATCTATAACACAGTGTATTTTGCTTTTGTGTTCCCTCAAAGTTATTACAACAATTGACTCCGGTTTCTGTGGCCCGTTTCGCTCCATCCTTTCCTTATAACACAGTGTATTTTGCTTTTGTGTTCACTCAAGGTTGTTACAACCACTGACTCCGGCCTCTGTGGTCCATTTCGCTCCAGCCGTTCCTTATAACACAGTGTATTTGCTTTTGTGTTCACTCAAAGTTGTTACAACCACTGACTCCTGCCTCTGTGGCCCATTTCGCTCCAGCCGTTCCTTATAATACAGTGTATTTTGCTTTTGTGTTCACTCAAAGTTGTTACAACCACTGACTCCGGCCTCTGTGGCCCATTTCGCTCCAGCCTTTCCTTATAACACAGTGTATTTTGCTTTTCTGTTCACTCAAAGTTGTTACAACCACTGACTCCTGCCTCTGTGGGCCATTTCGCTCCTGCCATTCCTTATAACACAGTGTATTTTGCTTTTGTGTTCACTCAAAGTTGTTACAACCACTGACTCCAGCCTCTGTGGCCCATTTCACTCCAGCCTTTCCTTATAACACAGTGTATTTGGCTTTTGTGTTCACTCAAAGTTGTTACAACCACTGACTCTGGCCTCTGTGGCCCATTTCGCTTCAGCCTTTTCTCTGTAATACAGTGTATTTTGCTTTTGTGTTCACCCAAAGTTGTTACCACCACTGACTCCGGCCTCTGTGGCCCATTTCGCTCCAGCCTTTCCTTATAACAGAGTGTATTTGCTTTTGTGTTCAATCAAAATTGTTACAACCACTGACTCCGGCCTCTGTGGCCCGTTTCGCTCCAGCCTTTTCTCTATAACACAGTGTATTTTGCTTTTGTGTTCACTCAAAGTTATTACAACCATTGACCCTGTCCTCTGTGGCTCTTTTCGCTCCATCCTTTCCTTATAACATAGTGTATTTTGCTTTTGTGTTCACTCAAAGTTGTTACAACTACTGACTCCTGCCTCTGTGGCCCATTTCGCTCGAGCCGTTCCTTATAACACAGTGTATTTTGCTTTTGTGTTCACTCAAAGTTGTTACAACCACTGACTCCGGCCTCTGTGGCCCATTTCGCTCCAGCCTTTCATTATAACACAGGGTATTTTGCTTTTGTGTACACTCAAAGTTGTTACAACCACTGACTCCGGCCTCTGTGGCCCATTTTGCTCCAGCCTTTCCTTATAACACAGTGTATTTTGCTTTTCTATTCACTCAAAGTTGTTACAACCACTGACTCCGGCCTCTGTGGCCCAATTGGCTCCAGCCTTTCCTTATAACACAGTGTATTTTGCTTTTGTGTTCACTCAAAGTGTTACGATCACTGACTCCGGTCTCTGTGGCCCATTTCGCTCCAGCCTTTCCTTATAACACAGTATATTTTGCTTTTGTGTTCACTCAAAGTTGTTACAACCACTGACTCCCGTCTCTGTGGCCCATTTCGCTCCAGCCTTTCCTTATAACAGAGTGCATTTTGCTTTTGTGTTCACTCAAAGTTGTTACAACCACTGACTCCTGCCTCTGTGGCCCATTTCGCTCCAGCCATTCCTTATAACACAGTGTATTTTGCTTTTGTGTTCACTCAAAGTTGTTACAACCACTGACTCCGGCCTCTGTGGCCCATTTTGCTCCAGCCTTTCCTTATAACACAGTGTATTTTGCTTTTGTGTTCACTCAAAGTTGTTACAACCACAGACTCCAGCCTCTGTGGCCCATTTCGCTCCAGTCTTTCATTATAACACAGTGTATTTTGCGTTTGTGTACACTCAAAGTTGTTACAACCACTGACTCCGGCCTCTGTGGCCCATTTCGCTCCAGCCTTTCCTTATAACACAGTGTATTTTGCTTTTCTATTCACTCAAAGTTGTTACAACCACGGACTCCCGCCTCTGTGGCCCATTTCGCTCCAGCCTTTCATTATAACATAGTGTATTTTGCTTTTGTGTTCACTCAAAGTTCTTACAACCACTGACTCCTGCCTCTGTGGCCCATTTCGCTCCAGCCGTTCCTTATAACACAGTGTATTTTGCTTTTTTGTTCACTCAAACTTGTTACAACCACTGACTCCGGCCTCTGTGGCCCATTTCGCTCCAGCCTTTCCTTATAACACAGTGTATTTTGCTTTTGTGTTCACTCAAAGTTGTTACAACCACTGACTGTGGCCTCTGTGGCCCATTTCGCTTCAGCCTTTTCTCTGTAACACAGTGCATTTGGCTTTTGTGTTCACCCAAAGTTGTTACAACCACTGACTCCTGCCTCTGTGGCCCATTTCGCTCCAGCCTTTCCTTATAACACAGTGTATTTTGCTTTTGTGTTCACTCAAAGTTGTTACAACCACTGACTCCTGCCTCTGTGGCCCATTTCGCTCCAGCCTTTCATTATAACACAGTGTATTTTGCTTTTGTGTACACTCAAAGTTGTTACAACCACTGACTCCGGCCTCTGTGGCCCATTTCGCTCCAGCCTTTCCTTATAACACAGTGTATTTTGCTTTTCTATTCACTCAAAGTTGTTACAACCACTGACTCCGGCCTCTGTGGCCCATTTGGCTCCAGCCTTTCCTTTTAAAACATTGTATTTTGCTTTTGTGTTCACTCAAAGTTGTTACGATCACTGGCTCCGGCCTCTGTGGCCCATTTCGCTCCAGCCTTTCCTTATAACACAGTATATTTTGCTTTTGTGTTCACTCAAATTTGTTACAACCACTGACTCCCGCCTCTGTGGCCCATTTTGCTCCAGCCTTTCCTTATAACATAGTGTATTTTGCTTTTGTGTTCACTCAAAGTGGTTACAACCACTGACTCCGGCCTCTATGGCCCATTTCGCTCCAGCTTTTCCTTATAAGACAGTCGATTTGCTTTTTTGTTCACTCAAAGTTTTTAAAACCACTGACTCCAGCCTCTGTGGCCCGTTTTGCTCCAGCCTTTCCTTATAACACAGTGTATTTTGCTTTTGTGTTCACCCAAAGTTGTTACAACCACTGACTCCGGCCTCTGTGGCCCATTTCACTCCATCCTTTCCTTATAACACAGTGTATTTTGCTTTTGTGTTCATTCAAAGTTGTTACAACCACTGACTCCAGCCTCTGTGGCCCATTTCGCTCCAGCCTTTCCTTATAACACAGTGTATTTTGCTTTTGTGTTCACCCAAAGTTGTTACAACCACTGACTCCGGCCTCTGTGGCCCATTTCGCTCCAGCCTATCCTTATAACACAGTGTATTTTGCTTTTGTGTTCACTCAAAGTTGTTACAACAACTGACTCCTGCCTCTGTGGCCCATTTCGCTCCAGCCGTTCCTTATAACACAGTGTATTTTGCTTTTGTGTTCACTCAAAGTTGTTACAACCACTGACTCCGGCCTCTGTGGCCCATTTCGCTCCAGCCTTTCCTTATAACACAGTGTATTTTGCTTTTGTGTTCACTCAAAGTTGTTACAACCACTGACTCCGGCCTCTGTGGCCCATTTCGCTCCAGCCTTTCCTTATAACACAGTGTATTTTGCTTTTGTGTTCACTCAAAGTTGTTACAACCACTGACTCTGGCCTCTGTGGCCTATTTCGCTTCAGCCTTGTCTGTATAACACAGTGTATTTTGCTTTTGTGTTCATTCAAAGTTGTTACAACCACTGATTCTGGCCTCTGTGGCCCATTTCGCTTCAGCCTTTTCTGTATAACACAGTGTATTTTGCTTTTGTGTTCACTCAAAATTGTTACAACCATGGATTCCGGCCTCTGTGGCCCGTTTCGCTCCAGCCTTTCCTTATAACACAGTGTATTTTGCTTTTGTGTTCACTCAAAGTTGTTACAACCACTGACTCCTGCCTCTGTGGCCCATTTCGCTCCAGCCTTTCATTATAACACAGTGTATTTTGCTTTTGTGTTCACTCAAAGTTGTTACAACCACTGACTCCGGCCTCTGTGGCCCATTTCGCTCCAGCCTTTCCTTATAACACAGTGTATTTTCCTTTTGTGTTCACTCAAAGTTGTTACAATCACTGACTCTGGCCTCTGTGGCCCATTTCCCTCCAGCCTTTCCTTATAATACAGTGTATTTTTCTTTTGTGTTCACTCAAAGTTGTTACGATCACTGACTCCGGCCTCTGTGGCCCATTTCGTTCCAGCCTTTCTTTATAACACAGTATATTTTGCTTTTGTGTTCACTCAAAGTTGTTACAACCACTGACTCCTGCCTCTGTGGCCCATTTGGCTCCAGCCTTTCCTTATAACACAGTGTATTTTGCTTTTGTGTTCACTCAAAGTTGTTACAACCACTGACTCCGGCCTCTGTGGCCCGTTTCGCTCCAGCCTTTCCTTATAACACAGTGTATTTTGCTTTTGTGTTCACTCAAAATTGTTACAACCACTGACTCCGGCCTCTGTGGCCCATTTCGCTTCAGCCTTTTATCTATAACACAGTGTATTTTGCTTTTGTGTTCACTCAAAGTTATTACAACAATTGACTCCGTTCTCTGTGGCCCGTTTCGCTCCATCCTTTCCTTATAACACAGTGTATTTTGCTTTTGTGTTCACTCAAAGTTGTTACAACCACAGATTCCAGCCTCTGTGGCCCATTTTGCTCCAGCCTTTCCTTATAACACAGTGTATTTTTCTTTTCTGTTCACCCAACGTTGTTACAACCACTGACTCCGGCCTCTGTGGCCCATTTCGCTCCAGCCGTTCCTTATAACACAGTGTATTTTGCTTTTGTGTTCACTCAAAGTTGTTACAACCACTGACTCCTGCCTCTGTGGCCCATTTCGCTCCAGCCGTTCCTTATAATACAGTGTATTTTGCTTTTGTGTTCACTCAAAGTTGTTACAACCACTGACTCTGGCCTCTGTGGCCCATTTCGCTCCAGCCTTTCCTTATAACACAGTGTATTTGCTTTTGTGTTCAATCAAAATTCTTACAACCACTGACTCCGGCCTCTGTGGCCCGTTTCGCTCCAGCCTTTCCTTATAACACATTGTATTTTGCTTTTGTGTTCACTCAAAGTTGTTACGATCACTGACTTCGGCCTCTGTGGCCCATTTCGCTCCAGCCTTTCCTTATAACACAGTGTATTTGCTTTTGTGTTCACTCAAAATTGTTACAACCACTGACTCCGGCCTCTGTGGCCCATTTCGCTTCAGCCTTTTCTCTATAACACAGTGTATTTTGCTTTTGTGTTCACTCAAAGTTATTACAACCATTGACTCCGTCCTCTGTGGCCCGTTTCGCTCCATCCTTTCCTTATAACACAGTGTATTTTGCTTTTGTGTTCACTCAAAGTTGTTACAACCACTGACTCCGGCCTCTGTGGTCCATTTCGCTCCAGCCGTTCCTTATAACACAGTGTATTTGCTTTTGTGTTCACTCAAAGTTGTTACAACCACTGACTCCTGCGTCTGTGGCCCATTTCGCTCCAGCCGTTCCTTATAATACAGTGTATTTTGCTTTTGTGTTCACTCAAAGTTGTTACAACCACTGACTCCGGCCTCTGTGGCCCATTTCGCTCCAGCCTTTCCTTATAACGCAGTGTATTTTGCTTTTCTGTTCACTCAAAGTTGTTACAACCACTGACTCCTGCCTCTGTGGCCCATTTCACTCCAGCCTTTCCTTATAACACAGTGTATTTTGCTTTTGTGTTCACTCAAAGTTGTTACAACCACTGACTCTGGCCTCTGTGGCCCATTTCGCTTCAGCCTTTTCTCTGTAATACAGTGTATTTTGCTTTTGTGTTCACCCAAAGTTGTTACCACCACTGACTCCGGCCTCTGTGGCCCATTTCGCTCCAGCCTTTCCTTATAACAGAGTGTATTTGCTTTTGTGTTCAATCAAAATTGTTACAACCACTGACTCCGGCCTCTGTGGCCCGTTTCGCTCCAGCCTTTTCTCTATAACACAGTGTATTTTGCTTTTGTGTTCACTCAAAGTTATTACAACCATTGACCCTGTCCTCTGTGGCTCGTTTCGCTCCATCCTTTCCTTATAACATAGTGTATTTTGCTTTTGTGTTCACTCAAAGTTGTTACAACCACTGACTCCTGCCTCTGTGGCCCATTTCGCTCCAGCCGTTCCTTATAACACAGTGTATTTTGCTTTTGTGTTCACTCAAAGTTGTTACAACCACAGATTCCAGCCTCTGTGGCCCATTTTGCTCCAGCCTTTCCTTATAACACAGTGTATTTTTCTTTTCTGTTCACCCAAAGTTGTTACAACCACTGACTCCGGCCTGTGTGGCCCATTTCGCTCCAGCCTATACTTATAACACAGTGTATTTTGCTTTTGTGTTCACTCAAAGTTGTTACAACCACTGACTCCTGCCTCTGTGGCCCATTTCGCTCCAGCCGTTCCTTTTAACACAGTGTATTTTGCTTTTGTGTTCACTCAAAGTTGTTACAACCACTGACTCCGGCCTCTGTGGCCCATTTCGCTCCAGCCGTTCCTTATAACACAGTGTATTTGCTTTTGTGTTCACTCAAAGTTGTTACAACCACTGACTCCTGCCTCTGTGGCCCATTTCGCTCCAGCCGTTCCTTATAATACAGTGTATTTTGCTTTTGTGTTCACTCAAAGTTGTTACAACCACTGACTCCGGCCTCTGTGGCCCATTTCGCTCCAGCCTTTCCTTATAACACAGTATATTTTGCTTTTGTGTTCACTCAAAGTTGTTACAACCACTGACTCTGGCCTCTGTGGCCCATTTCGCTCCAGTCTTTCCTTATACCACAGTGTATTTTGCATTTGTGTTCACTCAAAGTTGTTACATCCACTGAGTCCTGCCTCTGTGGCCCATTTCGCTCCAGCCTTTCCTTATAACACAGTGTATTTTGCTTTTGTGTTCACTCAAAGTTGTTACAACCACTGACTCCGGCCTCTGTGGTCCATTTCGCTCCAGCCGTTCCTTATAACACAGTGTATTTGCTTTTGTGTTCACTCAAAGTTGTTACAACCACTGACTCCTGCCTCTGTGGCCCATTTCGCTCCAGCCGTTCCTTATAACACAGTGTATTTTGCTTTTGTGTTCACTCAAATTTGTTACAACCACTGACTCCGGCCTCTGTGGCCAATTTTGCTCCAGCCGTTCCTTATAACACAGTGTATTTGCTTTTGTGTTCACTCAAAGTTGTTACAACCACTGACTCCTGCCTCTGTGGCCCATTTCGCTCCAGCCGTTCCTTATAATACAGTGTATTTTGCTTTTGTGTTCACTCAAAGTTGTTACAACCACTGACTCCGGCCTCTGTGGCCCATTTCGCTCCAGCCTTTCCTTATAACACAGTGTATTTTGCTTTTGTGTTCACTCAAAGTTGTTACAACCACTGACTCTGGCCTCTGTGGCCCATTTCGCTTCAGCCTTTTCTCTCTAATACAGTGTATTTTGCTTTTGTGTTCACCCAAAGTTGTTACCACCACTGACTCCGGCCTCTGTGGCCCATTTCGCTCCAGCCTTTCCTTATAACAGAGTGTATTTGCTTTTGTGTTCACTCAAAGTTGGTACAACCACTGACTCCAGCCTCTGTGGCCCGTTTCGCTCCAGCCTTTTCTCTATAACACAGTGTATTTTGCTTTTGTGTTCACTCAAAGTTATTACAACCATTGACCCTGTCCTCTGTGGCTCGTTTCGCTCCATCCTTTCCTTATAACATAGTGTATTTTGCTTTTGTGTTCACTCAAAGTTGTTACAACAATGACTCCTGCCTCTGTGGCCCATTTCGCTCCAGCCGTTCCTTATAACACAGTGTATTTTGCTTTTGTGTTCACTCAAAGTTGTTACAAACACAGATTCCAGCCTCTGTGGCCCATTTTGCTCCAGCCTTTCCTTATAACACAGTGTATTTTTCTTTTCTGTTCACCCAAAGTTGTTACAACCACTGACTCCGGCCTGTGTGGCCCATTTCGCTCCAGCCGTTCCTTATAACACAGTGTATTTGCTTTTGTGTTCACTCAAAGTTGTTACAACCACTGACTCCTGCCTCTGTGGCCCATTTCGCTCCAGCCGTTCCTTATAATACAGTGTATTTTGCTTTTGTGTTCACTCAAAGTTGTTACAACCACTGACTCTGGCCTCTGTGGCCCATTTCGCTTCAACCTTTTCTCTGTAACACAGTGTATTTTGCTTTTGTGTTCACCCAAAGTTGTTACAACCAGTGACTCCGGCCTCTGTGGCCCATTTCGCTCCAGCCTTTCCTTATAACACAGTGTATTTGCTTTTGTGGTCAATCAAAATTGTTACAATCACTGACTCCGGCCTCTGTGGCCCATTTCGCTCCAGCCTTTCCTTATACCACAGTGTATTTTGCATTTGTGTTCACTCAAAGTTGTTACATCCACTGACTCCTGCCTCTGTGGCCCATTTCGCTCCAGCCTTTCCTTATAACACAGTGTATTTTGCTTTTGTGTTCACTCAAAGTTGTTACAACCACTGACTCCAGCCTCTGTGGCCCATTTCGCTCCAGCCTTTCATTATAACACAGGGTATTTTGCTTTTGTGTACACTCAAAGTTGTTACAACCACTGACTCCGGCCTCTGTGGCCCATTTTGCTCCAGCCTTTCCTTATAACACAGTGTATTTTGCTTTTCTATTCACTCAAAGTTGTTACAACCACTGACTCCGGCCTCTGTGGCCCAATTGGCTCCAGCCTTTCCTTATAACACAGTGTATTTTGCTTTTGTGTTCACTCAAAGTGTTACGATCACTGACTCCGGTCTCTGTGGCCCATTTCGCTCCAGCCTTTCCTTATAACACAGTATATTTTGCTTTTGTGTTCACTCAAAGTTGTTACAACCACTGACTCCTGCCTCTGTGGCCCATTTCGCTCCAGCCGTTCCTTAGAACACAGTGTATTTTGCGTTTGTGTACACTAAAAGTTGTTACAACCACTGACTCCGGCCTCTGTGGCCAATTTCGCTCCAGCCTTTCCTTATAACACAGTGTATTTTGCTTTTCTGTTCACTCAAAGTTGTTACAACCACTGACTCCCGCCTCTGTGGCCCATTTCGCTCCAGCCTTTCCTTATAACATAGTGTATTTTGCTTTTGTGTTCACTCAAAGTTCTTACAACCACTGACTCCTGCCTCTGTGGCCCATTTCGCTCCAGCCGTTCCTTATAACACAGTGTATTTTGCTTTTGTGTTCACTCAAAGTTGTTACAACCACTGACTGTGGCCTCTGTGGCCCATTTCGCTCCAGCCTTTCCTTATAACACAGTGTATTTTGCTTTTGTGTTCACTCAAAGTTGTTACAACCACTGACTGTGGCCTCTGTGGCCCATTTCGCTTCAGTCTTTTCTCTGTAACACAGTGCATTTTGCTTTTGTGTTCACCCAAACTTGTTACAACCACTTACTCCGGCCTCTGTGGCCCATTTCGCTCCAACCTTTCCTTATAACACAGTGTATTTGCTTTTGTGTTCAATCAAAATTGTTACAACCACTGACTCCAGCCTCTGTGGCCCGTTTCGCTCCAGCCTTTCCTTATAACACAGTGTATTTTGCTTTTGTGTTCACTCAAAGTTGTTACAACCACTGACTCCTGCCTCTGTGGCCCATTTCGCTCCAGCCTTTCCTTATAACACAGTGTATTTTGCTTTTGTGTTCACTCAAAGTTGTTACAACCACTGACTCCTGCCTCTGTGGCCCATTTCGCTCCAGCCTTTCATTATAACACAGTGTATTTTGCTTTTGTGTACACTCAAAGTTGTTACAACCACTGACTCCGGCCTCTGTGGCCCATTTCGCTCCAGCCTTTCCTTATAACAGAGTGTATTTGCTTTTGTGTTCACTCAAAGTTGGTACAACCACTGACTCCAGCCTCTGTGGCCCGTTTCGCTCCAGCCTTTTCTCTATAACACAGTGTATTTTGCTTTTGTGTTCACTCAAAGTTATTACAACCATTGACCCTGTCCTCTGTGGCTCGTTTCGCTCCATCCTTTCCTTATAACATAGTGTATTTTGCTTTTGTGTTCACTCAAAGTTGTTACAACAATGACTCCTGCCTCTGTGGCCCATTTCGCTCCAGCCGTTCCTTATAACACAGTGTATTTTGCTTTTGTGTTCACTCAAAGTTGTTACAAACACAGATTCCAGCCTCTGTGGCCCATTTTGCTCCAGCCTTTCCTTATAACACAGTGTATTTTTCTTTTCTGTTCACCCAAAGTTGTTACAACCACTGACTCCGGCCTGTGTGGCCCATTTCGCTCCAGCCTATCCTTATAACACAGTGTATTTTGCTTTTGTGTTCACTCAAAGTTGTTACAACCACTGACTCCTGCCTCTGTGGCCCATTTCGCTCCAGCCGTTCCTTATAACACAGTGTATTTTGCTTTTGTGTTCACTCAAATTTGTTACAACCACTGACTCCGGCCTCTGTGGCCAATTTCGCTCCAGCCGTTCCTTATAACACAGTGTATTTGCTTTTGTGTTCACTCAAAGTTGTTACAACCACTGACTCCTGCCTCTGTGGCCCATTTCGCTCCAGCCGTTCCTTATAATACAGTGTATTTTGCTTTTGTGTTCACTCAAAGTTGTTACAACCACTGACTCCGGCCTCTGTGGCCCATTTCGCTCCAGCCTTTCCTTATAACACAGTATATTTTGCTTTTGTGTTCACTCAAAGTTGTTACAACCACTGACTCTGGCCTCTGTGGCCCATTTCGCTTCAGCCTTTTCTCTGTAACACAGTGTATTTTGCTTTTGTGTTCACCCAAAGTTGTTACAACCAGTGACTCCGGCCTCTGTGGCCCATTTCGCTCCAGCCTTTCCTTATAACACAGTGTATTTGCTTTTGTGGTCAATCAAAATTGTTACAATCACTGACTCCGGCCTCTGTGGCCCATTTCGCTCCAGCCTTTCCTTATACCACAGTGTATTTTGCATTTGTGTTCACTCAAAGTTGTTACATCCACTGAGTCCTGCCTCTGTGGCCCATTTCGCTCCAGCCTTTCCTTATAACACAGTATATTTTGCTTTTGTGTTCACTCAAAGTTGTTACAACCACTGACTCCTGCCTCTGTGGCCCATTTCGCTCCAGCCGTTCCTTATAACACAGTGTATTTTGCGTTTGTGTACACTAAAAGTTGTTACAACCACTGACTCCGGCCTCTGTGGCCCATTTCGCTCCAGCCTTTCCTTATAACACAGTGTATTTTGCTTTTCTGTTCACTCAAAGTTGTTACAACCACTGACTCCCGCCTCTGTGGCCCATTTCGCTCCAGCCTTTCCTTATAACATAGTGTATTTTGCTTTTGTGTTCACTCAAAGTTCTTACAACCACTGACTCCTGCCTCTGTGGCCCATTTCGCTCCAGCCGTTCCTTATAACACAGTGTATTTTGCTTTTGTGTTCACTCAAAGTTGTTACAACCACTGACTGTGGCCTCTGTGGCCCATTTCGCTCCAGCCTTTCCTTATAACACAGTGTATTTTGCTTTTCTGTTCACTCAAAGTTGTTACAACCACTGACTGTGGCCTCTGTGGCCCATTTCGCTTCAGTCTTTTCTCTGTAACACAGTGCATTTTGCTTTTGTGTTCACCCAAACTTGTTACAACCACTTACTCCGGCCTCTGTGGCCCATTTCGCTCCAACCTTTCCTTATAACACAGTGTATTTGCTTTTGTGTTCAATCAAAATTGTTACAACCACTGACTCCAGCCTCTGTGGCCCGTTTCGCTCCAGCCTTTCCTTATAACACAGTGTATTTTGCTTTTGTGTTCACTCAAAGTTGTTACAACCACTGACTCCTGCCTCTGTGGCCCATTTCGCTCCAGCCTTTCCTTATAACACAGTGTATTTTGCTTTTGTGTTCACTCAAAGTTGTTACAACCACTGACTCCTGCCTCTGTGGCCCATTTCGCTCCAGCCTTTCATTATAACACAGTGTATTTTGCTTTTGTGTACACTCAAAGTTGTTACAACCACTGACTCCGGCCTCTGTGGCCCATTTCGCTCCAGCCTTTCCTTATAACACAGTGTATTTTGCATTTCTATTCACTCAAAGTTGTTACAACCACTGACTCCGGCCTCTGTGGCCCATTTGGCTCCAGCCTTTCCTTATAACACATTGTATTTTGCTTTTGTGTTCACTCAAAGTTGTTACGATCACTGGCTCCGGCCTCTGTGGCCCATTTCGCTCCAGCTGTTCCTTATAACACAGTGTATTTGCTTTTGTGTTCAATCAAAATTGTTACAACCACTGAATCCGGCCTCTGCGGCCCATTTCGCTCCAGCCTTTCCTTATACCACAGTGTATTTTGCATTTGTGTTCACTCAAAGTTGTTACATCCACTGAGTCCTGCCTCTGTGGCCCATTTCGCTCCAGCCTTTCCTTATAACACAGTGTATTTTGCTTTTGTGTTCACTCAAAGTTGTTACAACCACTGACTCCGGCCTCTGTGGTCCATTTCGCTCCAGCCGTTCCTTATAACACAGTGTATTTGCTTTTGTGTTCACTCAAAGTTGTTACAACCACTGACTCCTGCCTCTGTGGCCCATTTCGCTCCAGCCTTTCCTTATAATACAGTGTATTTTGCTTTTGTGTTCACTCAAAGTTGTTACAACCACTGACTCCGGCCTCTGTGGCCCATTTCGCTCCAGCCTTTCCTTATAACACAGTGTATTTTGCTTTTCTGTTCACTCAAAGTTGTTACAACCACTGACTCCTGCCTCTGTGGGCCATTTCGCTCCTTCCGTTCCTTATAACACAGTGTATTTTGCTTTTGTGTTCACTCAAAGTTGTTACAACCACTGACTCCAGCCTCTGTGGCCCATATCACTCCAGCCTTTCCTTATAACAAAGTGTATTTTGCTTTTGTGTTCACTCAAAGTTGTTACAACCACTGACTCTGGCCTCTGTGGCCCATTTCGCTTCAGCCTTTTCTCTGTAATACAGTGTATTTTGCTTTTGTGTTCACCCAAAGTTGTTACCACCACTGACTCCGGCCTCTGTGGCCCATTTCGCTCCAGCCTTTCCTTATAACAGAGTGTATTTGCTTTTGTGTTCAATCAAAATTGTTACAACCACTGACTCCGGCCTCTGTGGCCCGTTTCGCTCCAGCCTTTTCTCTATAACATAGTGTATTTTGCTTTTGTGTTCACTCAAAGTTATTACAACCATTGACCCTGTCCTCTGTGGCTCGTTTCGCTCCATCCTTTCCTTATAACATAGTGTATTTTGCTTTTGTGTTCACTCAAAGTTGTTACAACCACTGACTCCTGCCTCTGTGGCCCATTTCGCTCCAGCCGTTCCTTATAACACAGTGTATTTTGCTTTTGTGTTCACTCAAAGTTGTTACAACCACTGACTCCGGCCTCTGTGGCCCATTTGGCTCCAGCCTTTCCTTATAACACATTGTATTTTGCTTTTGTGTTCACTCAAAGTTGTTACGATCACTGGCTCCGGCCTCTGTGGCCCATTTCGCTCCAGCTGTTCCTTATAACACAGTGTATTTGCTTTTGTGTTCAATCAAAATTGTTACAACCACTGAATCCGGCCTCTGCGGCCCATTTCGCTCCAGCCTTTCCTTATACCACAGTGTATTTTGCATTTGTGTTCACTCAAAGTTGTTACATCCACTGAGTCCTGCCTCTGTGGCCCATTTCGCTCCAGCCTTTCCTTATAACACAGTGTATTTTGCTTTTGTGTTCACTCAAAGTTGTTACAACCACTGACTCCGGCCTCTGTGGTCCATTTCGCTCCAGCCGTTCCTTATAACACAGTGTATTTGCTTTTGTGTTCACTCAAAGTTGTTACAACCACTGACTCCTGCCTCTGTGGCCCATTTCGCTCCAGCCTTTCCTTATAATACAGTGTATTTTGCTTTTGTGTTCACTCAAAGTTGTTACAACCACTGACTCCGGCCTCTGTGGCCCATTTCGCTCCAGCCTTTCCTTATAACACAGTGTATTTTGCTTTTCTGTTCACTCAAAGTTGTTACAACCACTGACTCCTGCCTCTGTGGGCCATTTCGCTCCTTCCGTTCCTTATAACACAGTGTATTTTGCTTTTGTGTTCACTCAAAGTTGTTACAACCACTGACTCCAGCCTCTGTGGCCCATATCACTCCAGCCTTTCCTTATAACAAAGTGTATTTTGCTTTTCTGTTCACTCAAAGTTGTTACAACCACTGACTCTGGCCTCTGTGGCCCATTTCGCTTCAGCCTTTTCTCTGTAATACAGTGTATTTTGCTTTTGTGTTCACCCAAAGTTGTTACCACCACTGACTCCGGCCTCTGTGGCCCATTTCGCTCCAGCCTTTCCTTATAACAGAGTGTATTTGCTTTTGTGTTCAATCAAAATTGTTACAACCACTGACTCCGGCCTCTGTGGCCCGTTTCGCTCCAGCCTTTTCTCTATAACATAGTGTATTTTGCTTTTGTGTTCACTCAAAGTTATTACAACCATTGACCCTGTCCTCTGTGGCTCGTTTCGCTCCATCCTTTCCTTATAACATAGTGTATTTTGCTTTTGTGTTCACTCAAAGTTGTTACAACCACTGACTCCTGCCTCTGTGGCCCATTTCGCTCCAGCCGTTCCTTATAACACAGTGTATTTTGCTTTTGTGTTCACTCAAAGTTGTTACAAACACAGATTCCAGCCTCTGTGGCCCATTTTGCTCCAGCCTTTCCTTATAACACAGTGTATTTTGCTTTTGTGTTCACTCAAAGTTGTTACGATCACTGGCTCCGGCCTCTGTGGCCCATTTCGCTCCAGCTGTTCCTTATAACACAGTGTATTTGCTTTTGTGTTCAATCAAAATTGTTACAACCACTGAATCCGGCCTCTGCGGCCCATTTCGCTCCAGCCTTTCCTTATACCACAGTGTATTTTGCATTTGTGTTCACTCAAAGTTGTTACATCCACTGAGTCCTGCCTCTGTGGCCCATTTCGCTCCAGCCTTTCCTTATAACACAGTGTATTTTGCTTTTGTGTTCACTCAAAGTTGTTACAACCACTGACTCCGGCCTCTGTGGTCCATTTCGCTCCAGCCGTTCCTTATAACACAGTGTATTTGCTTTTGTGTTCACTCAAAGTTGTTACAACCACTGACTCCTGCCTCTGTGGCCCATTTCGCTCCAGCCGTTCCTTATAATACAGTGTATTTTGCTTTTGTGTTCACTCAAAGTTGTTACAACCACTGACTCCGGCCTCTGTGGCCCATTTCGCTCCAGCCTTTCCTTATAACACAGTGTATTTTGCTTTTCTGTTCACTCAAAGTTGTTACAACCACTGACTCCTGCCTCTGTGGGCCATTTCGCTCCTTCCGTTCCTTATAACACAGTGTATTTTGCTTTTGTGTTCACTCAAAGTTGTTACAACCACTGACTCCAGCCTCTGTGGCCCATATCACTCCAGCCTTTCCTTATAACAAAGTGTATTTTGCTTTTGTGTTCACTCAAAGTTGTTACAACCACTGACTCTGGCCTCTGTGGCCCATTTCGCTTCAGCCTTTTCTCTGTAATACAGTGTATTTTGCTTTTGTGTTCACCCAAAGTTGTTACCACCACTGACTCCGGCCTCTGTGGCCCATTTCGCTCCAGCCTTTCCTTATAACAGAGTGTATTTGCTTTTGTGTTCAATCAAAATTGTTACAACCACTGACTCCGGCCTCTGTGGCCCGTTTCGCTCCAGCCTTTTCTCTATAACATAGTGTATTTTGCTTTTGTGTTCACTCAAAGTTATTACAACCATTGACCCTGTCCTCTGTGGCTCGTTTCGCTCCATCCTTTCCTTATAACATAGTGTATTTTGCTTTTGTGTTCACTCAAAGTTGTTACAACCACTGACTCCTGCCTCTGTGGCCCATTTCGCTCCAGCCGTTCCTTATAACACAGTGTATTTTGCTTTTGTGTTCACTCAAAGTTGTTACAAACACAGATTCCAGCCTCTGTGGCCCATTTTGCTCCAGCCTTTCCTTATAACACAGTGTATTTTTCTTTTCTGTTCACCCAAAGTTGTTACAACCACTGACTCCGGCCTGTGTGGCCCATTTCGCTCCAGCCTATCCTTATAACACAGTGTATTTTGCTTTTGTGTTCACTCAAAGTTGTTACAACCACTGACTCCTGCCTCTGTGGCCCATTTCGCTCCAGCCGTTCCTTATAACACAGTGTATTTTGCTTTTGTGTTCACTCAAAGTTGTTACAACCACTGACTCCGGCCTCTGTGGCCCATTTCGCTCCAGCCGTTCCTTATAACACAGTGTATTTGCTTTTGTGTTCACTCAAAGTTGTTACAACCACTGACTCCTGCCTCTGTGGCCCATTTCGCTCCAGCTGTTCCTTATAATACAGTGTATTTTGCTTTTGTGTTCCCTCAAAGTTGTTACAACCACTGACTCCGGCCTCTGTGGCCCATTTCGCTCCAGCCTTTCCTTATACCACAGTGTATTTTGCTTTTGTGTACTCTCAAAGTTGTTACAACCACTGACTACAGCGTCTGTGGCCCATTTCGCTCCAGCCTTTCCTTATAACATAGTGTATTTTGCTTTTGTGTTCACTCAAAGTTGTTACAACCACTGACTCCTGCCTCTGTGGCCCATTTCGCTCCAGCCGTTCCTTATAACAAAGTGTATTTTGCTTTTGTGTTCACTCAAAGTTGTTTCAAACACAGATTCCAGCCTCTGTGGCCCATTTTGCTCCAGCCTTTCCTTATAACACAGTGTATTTTTCTTTTCTGTTCACCCAAAGTTGTTACAACCACTGACTCCGGCCTGTGTGGCCCATTTCGCTCCAGCCTATCCTTATAACACAGTGTATTTTGCTTTTGTGTTCACTCAAAGTTGTTACAACCACTGACTCCTGCCTCTGTGGCCCATTTCGCTCCAGCCGTTCCTTATAACACAGTGTATATTGCTTTTGTGTTCACTCAAAGTTGTTACAAACACTGACTCCGGCCTCTGTGGCCAATTTTGCTCCAGCCGTTCCTTATAACACAGTGTATTTGCTTTTGTGTTCACTCAAAGTTGTTACAACCACTGACTCCTGCCTCTGTGGCCCATTTCGCTCCAGCCTTTCCTTATAACACAGTGATTTTTGCATTTGTGTTCACTCAAAGTTGTTACAACCACTGACTCTGGCCTCTGTGGCCCATTTCGCTTCAGCCTTTTCTCTGTAACACAGTGTATTTTGCTTTTGTGTTCACCCAAAGTTGTTACAACCAGTGACTCCAGCCTCTGTGGCCCATTTCGCTCCAGCCTTTCCTTATAACACAGTGTATTTGCTTTTGTGGTCAATCAAAATTGTTACAATCACTGACTCCGGCCTCTGTGGCCCATTTCGCTCCAGCCTTTCCTTATACCACAGTGTATTTTGCATTTGTGTTCACTCAAAGTTGTTACATCCACTGAGTCCTGCCTCTGTGGCCCATTTCGCTCCAGCCTTTCCTTATAACACAGTGTATTTTGCTTTTGTGTTCACTCAAAGTTGTTACAACCACTGACTCCAGCCTCTGTGGCCCATTTCGCTCCAGCCTTTCATTATAACACAGGGTATTTTGCTTTTGTGTACACTCAAAGTTGTTACAACCACTGACTCCGGCCTCTGTGGCCCATTTTGCTCCAGCCTTTCCTTATAACACAGTGTATTTTGCTTTTCTATTCACTCAAAGTTGTTACAACCACTGACTCCGGCCTCTGTGGCCCAATTGGCTCCAGCCTTTCCTTATAACACAGTGTATTTTGCTTTTGTGTTCACTCAAAGTGTTACGATCACTGACTCCGGTCTCTGTGGCCCATTTCGCTCCAGCCTTTCCTTATAACACAGTATATTTTGCTTTTGTGTTCACTCAAAGTTGTTACAACCACTGACTCCTGCCTCTGTGGCCCATTTCGCTCCAGCCGTTCCTTATAACACAGTGTATTTTGCGTTTGTGTACACTAAAAGTTGTTACAACCACTGACTCCGGCCTCTGTGGCCCATTTCGCTCCAGCCTTTCCTTATAACACAGTGTATTTTGCTTTTCTATTCACTCAAAGTTGTTACAACCACTGACTCCCGCCTCTGTGGCCCATTTCGCTCCAGCCTTTCCTTATAACATAGTGTATTTTGCTTTTGTGTTCACTCAAAGTTCTTACAACCACTGACTCCTGCCTCTGTGGCCCATTTCGCTCCAGCCGTTCCTTATAACACAGTGTATTTTGCTTTTGTGTTCACTCAAAGTTGTTACAACCACTGACTCCGGCCTCTGTGGCCCATTTCGCTCCAGCCGTTCCTTATAACACAGTGTATTTTGCTTTTGTGTTCACCCAAACTTGTTACAACCACTTACTCCGGCCTCTGTGGCCCATTTCGCTCCAACCTTTCCTTATAACACAGTGTATTTGCTTTTGTGTTCAATCAAAATTGTTACAACCACTGACTCCAGCCTCTGTGGCCCGTTTCGCTCCAGCCTTTCCTTATAACACAGTGTATTTTGCTTTTGTGTTCACTCAAAGTTGTTACAACCACTGACTCCTGCCTCTGTGGCCCATTTCGCTCCAGCCTTTCCTTATAACACAGTGTATTTTGCTTTTGTGTTCACTCAAAGTTGTTACAACCACTGACTCCTGCCTCTGTGGCCCATTTCGCTCCAGCCTTTCATTATAACACAGTGTATTTTGCTTTTGTGTACACTCAAAGTTGTTACAACCACTGACTCCGGCCTCTGTGGCCCATTTCGCTCCAACCTTTCCTTATAACACAGTGTATTTGCTTTTGTGTTCAATCAAAATTGTTACAACCACTGACTCCAGCCTCTGTGGCCCGTTTCGCTCCAGCCTTTCCTTATAACACAGTGTATTTTGCTTTTGTGTTCACTCAAAGTTGTTACAACCACTGACTCCTGCCTCTGTGGCCCATTTCGCTCCAGCCTTTCCTTATAACACAGTGTATTTTGCTTTTGTGTTCACTCAAAGTTGTTACAACCACTGACTCCTGCCTCTGTGGCCCATTTCGCTCCAGCCTTTCATTATAACACAGTGTATTTTGCTTTTGTGTACACTCAAAGTTGTTACAACCACTGACTCCGGCCTCTGTGGCCCATTTCGCTCCAGCCTTTCCTTATAACACAGTGTATTTTGCTTTTCTATTCACTCAAAGTTGTTACAACCACTGACTCCGGCCTCTGTGGCCCATTTGGCTCCAGCCTTTCCTTATAACACATTGTATTTTGCTTTTGTGTTCACTCAAAGTTGTTACGATCACTGGCTCCGGCCTCTGTGGCCCATTTTGCTCCAGCCGTTCCTTATAACACAGTGTATTTGCTTTTGTGTTCAATCAAAATTGTTACAACCACTGAATCCGGCCTCTGCGGCCCATTTCGCTCCAGCCTTTCCTTATACCACAGTGTATTTTGCATTTGTGTTCACTCAAAGTTGTTACATCCACTGAGTCCTGCCTCTGTGGCCCATTTCGCTCCAGCCTTCCCTTATAACACAGTGTATTTTGCTTTTGTGTTCACTCAAAGTTGTTACAACCACTGACTCCGGCCTCTGTGGTCCATTTCGCTCCAGCCGTTCCTTATAACACAGTGTATTTGCTTTTGTGTTCACTCAAAGTTGTTACAACTACTGACTCCTGCCTCTGTGGCCCATTTCGCTCCAGCCGTTCCTTATAATACAGTGTATTTTGCTTTTGTGTTCACTCAAAGTTGTTACAACCACTGACTCCGGCCTCTGTGGCCCATTTCGCTCCAGCCTTTCCTTATACCACAGTGTATTTTGCTTTTGTGTACTCTCAAAGTTGTTACAACCACTGACTCCAGCGTCTGTGGCCCATTTCGCTCCAGCCTTTCCTTATAACACATTGTATCTTGCTTTTGTGTTCATTCAAAGTTGTTACAACCACTGACTCCGGCCTCTGTAGCCCATTTTGCTCCAGCCTTTCCTTATAACCAGTGTATTTTGCTTTTGTGTTCACTCAAAGTTGTTACAACCACTGACTCCGGCCTCTGTAGCCCATTTTGCTCCAGCCTTTCCTTATAACACAGTGTATTTTGCTTTTGTGTTCACTCAAAGTTGTTACAACCACTGACTCCGGCCTCTGTGGCCCCTTTTCGCTCCAGCCTTTCTTTTTAAGACAGTGTATTTTGCATTCGTGTTCACTCACAGTTGTTACAACCACTGACTCCGGCCTCTGTGGCCCATTTCGCTCCAGCCTTTCCTTATACCACAGTGTATTTTGCTTTTGTGTTCACTCAAAGTTATTACAACCATTGACCCTGTCCTCTGTGGCTCGTTTCGCTCCATCCTTTCCTTATAACATAGTGTATTTTGCTTTTGTGTTCACTCAAAGTTGTTACAACCACTGACTCCTGCCTCTGTGGCCCATTTCGCTCCAGCCTTTCCTTATAACACAGTGTATTTTTCTTTTCTGTTCACCCAAAGTTGTTACAACCACTGACTCCGGCCTGTGTGGCCCATTTCGCTCCAGCCTATCCTTATAACACAGTGTATTTTGCTTTTGTGTTCACTCAAAGTTGTTACAACCACTGACTCCTGCCTCTGTGGCCCATTTCGCTCCAGCCGTTCCTTATAACACAGTGTATTTTGCTTTTGTGTTCACTCAAAGTTGTTACAACCACTGACTCCGGCCTCTGTGGCCCATTTCGCTCCAGCCGTTCCTTATAACACAGTGTATTTGCTTTTGTGTTCACTCAAAGTTGTTACAACCACTGACTCCTGCCTCTGTGGCCCATTTCGCTCCAGCTGTTCCTTATAATACAGTGTATTTTGCTTTTGTGTTCCCTCAAAGTTGTTACAACCACTGACTCCGGCCTCTGTGGCCCATTTCGCTCCAGCCTTTCCTTATACCACAGTGTATTTTGCTTTTGTGTACTCTCAAAGTTGTTACAACCACTGACTACAGCGTCTGTGGCCCATTTCGCTCCAGCCTTTCCTTATAACACAGTGTATCTTGCTTTTGTGTTCATTCAAAGTTGTTACAACCACTGACTCCGGCCTCTGTAGCCCATTTTGCTCCAGCCTTTCCTTATAACACAGTGTATTTTGCTTTTGTGTTCACTCAAAGTTGTTACAACCACTGACTCCGGCCTCTGTAGCCCATTTTGCTCCAGCCTTTCCTTATAACACAGTGTATTTTGCTTTTGTGTTCACTCAAAGTTGTTACAACCACTGACTCCGGCCTCTGTGGCCCCTTTTCGCTCCAGCCTTTCTTTTTAAGACAGTGTATTTTGCATTCGTGTTCACTCAAAGTTGTTACAACCACTGACTCCGGCCTCTGTGGCCCATTTCGCTCCAGCCTTTCCTTATAACACAGTGTATTTTGCTTTTCTGTTCACTCAAAGTTGTTACAACCACTGACTCTGGCCTCTGTGGCCCATTTTGATCCAGCCTTTTTTGAAAACACAGTGATTTTTGCTGTTGTGTTCACTCAAAGTTGTTACAACCACTGACTCCGGCTTCTGTGACCCATTTCGCTCCAGCCTTTCCTTATAACAGAGTGTATTTTGCATTTGTGTTCACTCAAAGTTGTTACAACCACTGACTCCGGCCTCTGTGGCCCATTTCGCACCAGCCTTTGCTTATAACACAGTGTATTTGCATTTGTGTTCACTCAAAGTTGTTACAACCACTGACTCCGGCCTCTGTGGCCCATTTCGCTCCAGCCTTTCCTTATACCACAGTGTATTTTGCTTTTGTGTACTCTCAAAGTTGTTACAACCACTGACTCCAGCGTCTGTGGCCCATTTCGCTCCAGCCTTTCCTTATAACACATTGTATCTTGCTTTTGTGTTCATTCAAAGTTGTTACAACCACTGACTCCGGCCTCTGTAGCCCATTTTGCTCCAGCCTTTCCTTATAACCAGTGTATTTTGCTTTTGTGTTCACTCAAAGTTGTTACAACCACTGACTCCGGCCTCTGTAGCCCATTTTGCTCCAGCCTTTCCTTATAACACAGTGTATTTTGCTTTTGTGTTCACTCAAAGTTGTTACAACCACTGACTCCGGCCTCTGTGGCCCCTTTTCGCTCCAGCCTTTCTTTTTAAGACAGTGTATTTTGCATTCGTGTTCACTCACAGTTGTTACAACCACTGACTCCGGCCTCTGTGGCCCATTTCGCTCCAGCCTTTCCTTATACCACAGTGTATTTTGCTTTTGTGTTCACTCAAAGTTATTACAACCATTGACCCTGTCCTCTGTGGCTCGTTTCGCTCCATCCTTTCCTTATAACATAGTGTATTTTGCTTTTGTGTTCACTCAAAGTTGTTACAACCACTGACTCCTGCCTCTGTGGCCCATTTCGCTCCAGCCTTTCCTTATAACACAGTGTATTTTTCTTTTCTGTTCACCCAAAGTTGTTACAACCACTGACTCCGGCCTGTGTGGCCCATTTCGCTCCAGCCTATCCTTATAACACAGTGTATTTTGCTTTTGTGTTCACTCAAAGTTGTTACAACCACTGACTCCTGCCTCTGTGGCCCATTTCGCTCCAGCCGTTCCTTATAACACAGTGTATTTTGTTTTGTGTTCACTCAAAGTTGTTACAACCACTGACTCCGGCCTCTGTGGCCCATTTCGCTCCAGCCGTTCCTTATAACACAGTGTATTTGCTTTTGTGTTCACTCAAAGTTGTTACAACCACTGACTCCTGCCTCTGTGGCCCATTTCGCTCCAGCTGTTCCTTATAATACAGTGTATTTTGCTTTTGTGTTCCCTCAAAGTTGTTACAACCACTGACTCCGGCCTCTGTGGCCCATTTCGCTCCAGCCTTTCCTTATACCACAGTGTATTTTGCTTTTGTGTACTCTCAAAGTTGTTACAACCACTGACTACAGCGTCTGTGGCCCATTTCGCTCCAGCCTTTCCTTATAACACAGTGTATCTTGCTTTTGTGTTCATTCAAAGTTGTTACAACCACTGACTCCGGCCTCTGTAGCCCATTTTGCTCCAGCCTTTCCTTATAACACAGTGTATTTTGCTTTTGTGTTCACTCAAAGTTGTTACAACCACTGACTCCGGCCTCTGTAGCCCATTTTGCTCCAGCCTTTCCTTATAACACAGTGTATTTTGCTTTTGTGTTCACTCAAAGTTGTTACAACCACTGACTCCGGCCTCTGTGGCCCCTTTTCGCTCCAGCCTTTCTTTTTAAGACAGTGTATTTTGCATTCGTGTTCACTCAAAGTTGTTACAACCACTGACTCCGGCCTCTGTGGCCCATTTCGCTCCAGCCTTTCCTTATAACACAGTGTATTTTGCTTTTCTGTTCACTCAAAGTTGTTACAACCACTGACTCTGGCCTCTGTGGCCCATTTTGATCCAGCCTTTTTTGAAAACACAGTGATTTTTGCTGTTGTGTTCACTCAAAGTTGTTACAACCACTGACTCCGGCTTCTGTGACCCATTTCGCTCCAGCCTTTCCTTATAACAGAGTGTATTTTGCATTTGTGTTCACTCAAAGTTGTTACAACCACTGACTCCGGCCTCTGTGGCCCATTTCGCACCAGCCTTTGCTTATAACACAGTGTATTTGCATTTGTGTTCACTCAAAGTTGTTACAACCACTGACTCCGGCCTCTGTGGCCCATTTCGCTCCAGCCTTTCCTTATAACACAGTGTATTTGCTTTTGTATTCACTCAAAGTTGTTACCATCACTGACTACGGTCTCTGTGGCCCGTTTCGCTCCAGCCTTTCCTTATAACACAGTGTATTTTGCTTTTGTGTTCACTCAAAGTTGTTACGATAACTGACACCGGCCTCTGTGGCCCATTTCGCCCCACCCTTTCCTTATAACACAGTGTATTTTGCTTTTGTGTTCACTCAAAGTTGTTACAACCACTGACTCCGGCCTCTGTGGCCCATTTCACTCCAGCCTTTCCTTATAACACAGTGTATTTTGCTGTTCTGTTCCCTCAAAGTTGTTACAACCAATGACTCCGGCCTCTGTGGCCCATTTCGCTCCAGCCTTTCCTTATAACACATTGTATCTTGCTTTTGTATTCACTCAAAGTTGTTACCATCACTGACTACTGTCTCTGTGGCCCGTTTCGCTCCAGCCTTTCTTTATAACACAGTGTATTTTGCTTTTGTGTTCACTCAAAGTTGTTACGATAACTGACACCGGCCTCTGTGGCCCATTTCGCTCCAGCCTTTCCTTATAACACAGTGTATTTTGCTTTTGTGTTCACTCAAAGTTGTTACAACCACTGACTCCGGCTTCTGTGGCCCATTTCACTCCAGCCTTTCCTTATAACACAGTGTATTTTGCTTTTGTGTTCACTCAAAGTTATTACAACCACTGACTCCGGCCTCTGTGGCCCATTTCGCTCCAGCCTTCCTTTTTAAGACAGTGTATTTTGCTTTTGTGTTCACTCAAAGTTGTTACAACCACTGACTCCGGCCTCTGTGGCCCATTTCGCTCCAGCCTTTCCTTATAACACAGTGTATTTTGCTTTTCTGTTCACTCAAAGTTGTTACAACCACTGACTCCGGCCTCTGGGGCCCATTTCGCTCCAGCCTTTCCTTATACCACAGTGTATTTTGCTTTTGTGTTCATTCAAAGTTGTTACAACCACTGACTCCGGCCTCTGTGGCCCATTTCGCTCCAGCCTTTCCTTATAACACATTGTATCTTACTTTTGTGTTCATTCAAAGTTGTTACAACCACTGACTCCGGCCTCTGTGACCCATTTCGCTCCAGCCTTTCTTTTTAAGACAATGTATTTTGCTTTTGTGTTCACTCAAAATTGTTACAACCACTGACTCCAGCCTCTGTGGCCCATTTCGCTCCAGCCTTTCCTTATAACACATTGTATCTTACTTTTGTGTTCATTCAAAGTTGTTACAACCACTGACTCCGGCCTCTGTGACCCATTTCGCTCCAGCCTTCCCTTATAACACAGTGTATTTTGCGTTTGTGTTCACTCAAAGTTGTTACAACCACTGACTCCAGCCTCTGTGGCCCATTTCGCTCCTGCCTTTACTTATAACACAGTGTATTTTGCTTTTGTGTTCACTCAAAGTTGTTACAACCACTGACTACGGACTCTGTGGCCCATTTCGCTCCAGCCTTTCCTTATAACACAGTGTATTTTGCTTTTGTGTTCACTCAAAGTTGTTACAACCACTGACTCGGGCCTCTGTGGCCCATTTTGATCCAGCCTTTTTTGAAAACACAGTGATTTTTGCTGTTGTCTTTACTCAAAGTTGTTACAACCACAGACTCTGGCCTCTGTGGCCCAATTTGATCCAGCCTTTCCTTATAACACATTGTATCTTGCTTTTCTGTTCACTCAAAGTTGTTACAACCACTGACTCCAGCCTCTGTGGCCCATTTTTCTCCAGCCTTTCCTTATAACACAGTGCATTTTGCTTTTCTGTTCACTCAAAGTTGTTACAACCACTGACTCCGGCCTCTGTGGCCCATTTAGCTTCAGCCTTTCCTTATAACACAGTGTATTTTGCTTTTGTGTTCACTCAAAGTTGTTACAACCACTGACTCCGGCTTCTGTGGCCCATTTCACTCCAGCCTTTCCTTATAACACAGTGTATTTTGCATTTGTGTTCACTCAAAGTTGTTACAACCAATGACTCCGGCCTCTGTGGCCCATTTCGCTCCAGCCTTTCCTTATAACACATTGTATCTTGCTTTTCTAATCACTCAAAGTTGTTACCATCACTGACTACTGTCTCTGTGGCCCGTTTCGCTCCAGCCTTTCCTTATAACACAGTGTATTTTGCTTTTGTGTTCACTCAAAGTTGTTACGATAACTGACACCGGCCTCTGTGGCCCATTTCGCTCCAGCCTTTCCTTATAACACAGTGTATTTTGCTTTTGTGTTCACTCAAAGTTGTTACAACCACTGACTCCGGCTTCTGTGGCCCATTTCACTCCAGCCTTTCCTTATAACACAGTGTATTTTGCTTTTGTGTTCACTCAAAGTTATTACAACCACTGATTCCGGCCTCTGTGGCCCATTTCGCTCCAGCCTTCCTTTTTAAGACAGTGTATTTTGCTTTTGTGTTCACTCAAAGTTGTTACAACCACTGACTCCAGCCTCTGTGGCCCATTTCGCTCCAGCCTTTCCTTATAACACATTGTATTTTGCTTTTCTGTTCACTCAAAGTTGTTACAACCACTGACTCCAGCCTCTGTGGCCCATTTCGCTCCAGCCTTTCCTTATAACACATTGTATTTTGCTTTTCTGTTCACTCAAAGTTGTTACAACCACTGACACCGGCCTCTGTGGCCCATTTCGCTCCAGCCTTTCCTTATAACACAGTGTATTTTGCTTTTGTGTTCACTCAAAGTTGTTACAACCACTGACTCCGGCTTCTGTGGCCCATTTCACTCCAGCCTTTCCTTATAACACAGTGTATTTTGCTTTTGTGTTCACTCAAAGTTATTACAACCACTGATTCCGGCCTCTGTGGCCCATTTCGCTCCAGCCTTCCTTTTTAAGACAGTGTATTTTGCTTTTGTGTTCACTCAAAGTTGTTACAACCACTGACTCCAGCCTCTGTGGCCCATTTCGCTCCAGCCTTTCCTTATAACACATTGTATTTTGCTTTTCTGTTCACTCAAAGTTGTTACAACCACTGACTCCGGCCTCTGGGGCCCATTTCGCTCCAGCCTTTCCTTATACCACAGTGTATTTTGCTTTTGTGTTCACTCAAAGTTGTTACAACCACTGACTCCGGCCTCTGTGGCCCATTTCGCTCCAGCCTTTCCTTATAACACATTGTATCTTACTTTTGTGTTCATTCAAAGTTGTTACAACCACTGACTCCGGCCTCTGTGACCCATTTCGCTCCAGCCTTCCCTTATAACACAGTGTATTTTGCTTTTGTGTTCACTCAAAGTTGTTACAACCACTGACTCCAGCCTCTGTGGCCCATTTCGCTCCTGCCTTTACTTATAACACAGTGTATTTTGCTTTTGTGTTCACTCAAAGTTGTTACAACCACTGACTACGGACTCTGTGGCCCATTTCGCTCCAGCCTTTCCTTATAACACAGTGTATTTTGCTTTTGTGTTCACTCAAAGTTGTTACAACCACTGACTACGGACTCTGTGGCCCATTTCGCTCCAGCCTATCCTTATAACACAGTGTATTTTGCTTTTGTGTTCACTCAAAGTTGTTACAACCACTGACTCCGGCCTCTGTGGCCCATTTCGCTCCAGCCTTTCCTTATAACACAGTGTATTTTGCTTTTGTGTTCACTCAAAGTTGTTACAACCACTGACTCCGGCCTCTGTGGCCCATTTCGCTCCAGCCTTTCCTTATAACACAGTGTATTTTGCTTTTGTGTTCACTCAAAGTTGTTACAACCACTGACTACGGACTCTGTGGCCCATTTCGCTCCAGCCTTTCCTTATAACACAGTGTATTTTGCTTTTGTGTTCACTCAAAGTTGTTACAACCACTGACTCCGGCCTCTGTGGCCCATTTCGCTCCAGCCTTTCTTTTTAAGACAATGTATTTTGCTTTTGTGTTCACTCAAAATTGTTACAACCACTGACTCCAGCCTCTGTGGCCCATTTCGCTCCAGCCTTTCCTTATAACACATTGTATCTTACTTTTGTGTTCATTCAAAGTTGTTACAACCACTGACTCCGGCCTCTGTGACCCATTTCGCTCCAGCCTTCCCTTATAACACAGTGTATTTTGCGTTTGTGTTCACTCAAAGTTGTTACAACCACTGACTCCAGCCTCTGTGGCCCATTTCGCTCCTGCCTTTACTTATAACACAGTGTATTTTGCTTTTGTGTTCACTCAAAGTTGTTACAACCACTGACTACGGACTCTGTGGCCCATTTCGCTCCAGCCTTTCCTTATAACACAGTGTATTTTGCTTTTGTGTTCACTCAAAGTTGTTACAACCACTGACTCGGGCCTCTGTGGCCCATTTTGATCCAGCCTTTTTTGAAAACACAGTGATTTTTGCTGTTGTCTTCACTCAAAGTTGTTACAACCACAGACTCTGGCCTCTGTGGCCCAATTTGATCCAGCCTTTCCTTATAACACATTGTATCTTGCTTTTCTGTTCACTCAAAGTTGTTACAACCACTTACTCCAGCCTCTGTGGCCCATTTTTCTCCAGCCTTTCCTTATAACACAGTGCATTTTGCTTTTCTGTTCACTCAAAGTTGTTACAACCACTGACTCCGGCCTCTGTGGCCCATTTAGCTTCAGCCTTTCCTTATAACACAGTGTATTTTGCTTTTGTGTTCACTCAAAGTTGTTACAACCACTGACTCCGGCTTCTGTGGCCCATTTCACTCCAGCCTTTCCTTATAACACAGTGTATTTTGCTTTTCTGTTCCCTCAAAGTTGTTACAACCAATGACTCCGGCCTCTGTGGCCCATTTCGCTCCAGCCTTTCCTTATAAAAGGCATGGCCAGACTCACCTGGCCAAAGAAGTTGCGGTGCTGGGCGTTCCCCACCGCCATTCTTGCCGGAGGGGGCTTCTTCCTCCCAGAAGCCCCCTCGGATGGCGGGAAGGTTTCCCGCCGGTGGGGCAGGGGGCCAATGGGGGCATCTGGCCACGCCCACCTCAGGTGAGGCCTGAGCTGGCCTCACCCTCCCGGGGGCAGCCTTTATAAGGCTGCCCCTGGCTCACAGGCAGGCACTCGGCCTGCAACAGCTGATTGGAGCTGATCAGCTGTTTTCGTGAGCGGGAGGAGGAACGCAGCAGCGGCAGCAGCGGCACAGCGGCAGCGACAGCACACCAGCGGAGGCAGCGGCATCCCCAGGCTTCAGGAGCACCATTCAAACGGTTGGCTAACTTCCCTCTGCTCCTCTGCTGGCAGGATGGCTCCCACGGGGCCCGGCTGGGCTCCTGCTGTGCCCGCCTTCTCCTCGGGGACCTTGCTCCTGCCGCGGGGCCAGGCCTTCTCTCTCAGGCCGACCCCCTCCCCTCGCCCCCAGCCTGCCCAGGACCGCTCCGATTGCCGGGTGCGCCCTCGCCGGGCCCTGCGCCAGACCGGAAGTGGCTAAGGCCTACTTCCGGCACGGCGCCGGGACGGCGGCCCCCTAACCTCCTGACTCCTTCGGAGGGGGGGGAACCCCCCCCCTCTTGCGTCCTGCCGGAGGATCGCTCCGGCAGGCCTGTGGGGCACCCGCAGGGCCCCGCTCTGCGCCGGAAGTGGCCGCGGCCTACTTCCGGCGGCGGCCCTGAGGCCGCCCCGCCGACTGCCTGCTCCGGTGGCGGGACCCTGCCTCCCGCTCTGTCGACCTGCCGGAGGATCGCTCCGGCAGGCCTGGGGGGGCCCTCGCCGGGCCTCGCACCGCGCCGGAAGTGGCCGCGGCCTACTTCCGGCGGCGGGCCCGAGGCCGCCCCGCCGCCTGCCCGCCCCGGAGGGGGGAACCCCATCTCCTGCTCCCGCGTCCGGCCGATGGATCGCTCCGGCAGGCCTGGGGGGGGCCCTCGCCGGGCCGCGTGCCGCGCCGGAAATGGCCGCGGCCTACTTCCGGCGGCGGGCCTGAGGCCTCCCCGCCGCCTGTCTCTTCCGGAGAGGGGGAACCCCGCCTCCCGCTCTCGCGTCCTGCCGGAGGATCGCTCCGGCAGGCCTGGGGGGGGACCTAAATCCCAGCAACTACAACCCCCTAATGTCTAGGTCTATTTTCCCCGAACTCCACCAGTGCTCACGTTTGGACATATGAGTATCTGTGCCAAGTTTGGTCAAGATCCATTATTGTTTGAGTCCACAGTGCTGTCTGGATGTAGGTGAACTACAACTCCAAAGCTCTAGGTCAATGCCCACCTCCCCACTCCAGTATTTGCTGTTGGCTATGGCTGTTCTGTGCAGGAAGTTTGGGCCAGTTCTTTCATTGGTGGAGTTCAGAATGCTCTTTGATTGCAAGTGAACCTAAATCCCAGCAACTATAACTCTCAACTGACAAAATCTACCCCCCGACCAGTATTCAAATTTGTGAGTAATGGGTATTTCCGCCAAAATTGGTCCAGTAAATTAAAATACATCCTGCGTATTGGAGATTCATATCACAATTCATAACAGTAGCAAAATTACAGTTCTGTAGTAGCAATGATAATAATTTTATGGTTGGGGGTCCCCACAACAGGAGGAACTGGCACATGCAAGCAAGCAAACACTGGCACATGCAAGCAAGCAAGCATCTAACAATCTAGTATTTCTTGCAATTGTTCTTTCCACAGCAGAGATTTTCAAACCCAACCCAGCAGCCTGCAGCTGGGCCGCTCCAGCGGAGAGCGTCATCCCTGATTTATCTTCCCTGCCGCCATGTTCCCTTATGCCAGTCGCCCAGCAGGGCTGAGCTAGCTGGCCGCTCAAGCGGAGGAGATGCGCTGGGCGGAGCTGCGCTGGGTCAACCCATTCGGCCACCTAGCTGGACAACTGCAGCCTGCAGTGGCAGCAGCCGTCCCTTATGGGCACTGCCATGTGTGCGCCTGCCCTCTGGGGCACTGTACCCCCCCCCTTTTTCATAGCTGCCGCTAAACGGTTGTGGTTTTTGTGCAGTTCTCTCCCATAGGACTCCATCCGCATGGCTCCTAAGAGGAAGTCGGCTACGAAGGCGGCTGAGACCTGGACAGCGGCGTTGGCTCCTGCACGGGCCACCAGGAGAAGCAAAGATGTGGAGACTTCAGGAGGGCAATCGGTGCCAGCTGGACCAGCAGCCACCCAGGCCCCTTCAGGGCGTGTGGCCAACCAGGAGGCCACTGTGCTGGAAGGGATCTCCCAAAACATGGAGGGGATCTCACAGAACATTGCCACCATTGTGGACAGGCTGGGTAAGCTTGAGTCTAGGGTGTATTCTCCACCAGGAACTGCATCTGTTTCCCAGCGGGGAGGGGACCACCAGCGGAGTAAGCGGAGGAGGCGCAAGGACACCGATGATAACACCTCAGCTGACTCGGGGCCCAGCGACCAGGCATCCAGCGATGCATCATACAGCGACGAGGGGGGAGAGGTTTCACCAGGTTCACGACAGCACCGTCGCAGGAGCAGGCCGAAAGCTAAGAGACGTAGGTCTTCCAAACGCTGTCACCACTACTCCTCAGACAGCGACTCTTCGGAGGGTGAGTATGCCCTGGCTGACTCGGTAGACAGGGATAATTACTGGAGGTCGGAGGCCCTCGTGCCGGGCCTCCCCGAGTGGGCCATCAAGTGTAGGTCAGAGACTAGCGACATCACAGACCCCCCGTGCAGGGCTTGCAAGTCCTCTGCCCCGGCCCTTCCCCCCCCCTTCCAGGACAATGAGGATCCGCCTGGCTCCCACCTCTCCCCGCGCCTCAGGAGTAAGATCCTGAAGGGCTACTACGTTGATATTTTCACCTTGTTAAAGCCTCCAGGGGAAGAGGGCCGGGAACCCCCTTCCAAGAGCAGGCATCAGAAGAGGGACAGGAGCAGGCCAGCTGAGCGGACTTTTGCCAACTGGGTGGCTGGATATACGGAGTTCGCAAGGGTGGTGACAGCAGCTTTTCCCGAGCGGGGATGGCACCTGCTCAATCACCTGCAGCACGTCACCAGGGCCAGAGAGCTGGCGGGCGATGCGGCAGCCTTCGCTTACGACTCAGCCTTCAGGAAGAGGGCATCCCAGAGTGCCAGAGCCAGATGGGACCTTATCAATCACGACATCTGGCTCACAGAGGTGGGGCCCAGCATTAGAGGTAAGCCGGAGTTTAGGAGGTCAGACAGGGCATGGGGCAGGCGGGACTCCAAGAGGGCAGTTTGCTGGGAGTTCAACATGGGGAAATGCCAGCGGGCCCGATGCCGTTTTGATCATGTCTGCGAATACTGCGCGGGAGGGCACACCAAGATGTCCTGCGGTAAGCAACCCGGCACGTTGCAGCCCTTTCGGGCAGGCCGGGCTGGGGCCCAGCCCGGCACCAGGAAGGATACTGGAGGAGCCACCACAGGACAGGGTAAGTGAACCCCTTTCCTGCCACTCTGCCCTAGCCAACACCCCCGTCTCACTCCCACCCATGGTTCCCTGGCTCAGGGCGTATCCCAACAGGAGGGCCGCATCCTTCCTCGAAGAGGGTTTCTCCTCTGGCTTTCGCATCCCTGCCATGGGACCTAGGAGGGCATGCACCTCGGGCAATTTAAAATCAGCGGCCCAGTTACCTGAGGTGCTCAGCGGTAAGATCGCTAAGGAACTCGCCGCAGGGAGAATCGCCGGCCCTTTCCATGCCCCCCCCTTGGACAATTTCAGGGTCTCCCCTCTTGGGGTGGTCCCCAAGAAGGCCCCAGGCGAGTTCCGTCTGATCCACCACCTTTCTTACCCAAAAGGGGCTTCGGTCAACGATGCCATCCCTCCTGAGCTTTGCTCAGTCAAGTACGCCTCCTTTGACCATGCTGTCAGCTTGGTGCAGACCAAGGGACCAGGGGCCCTGATGGCAAAATGCGACATTCAGTCAGCATTTCGGCTCCTCCCAGTCCACCCGGAGGACTTCAACCTCCTGGGATTCAAATTTAATGGCCTGTGGTACTATGACAAGGCCATGCCCATGGGCTGCGCAGTCAGCTGCGCAGCCTTCGAGACGTTCAGCACCTTCCTCGAATGGGTCACCAAGACCCTTACCCACTCCAGTTCTATCACACATTACCTGGATGACTTTCTCTTTGTGGGATCACGGGGTAGCGGGGAGTGCGCCCACCTGCTCAACACGTTCAAGGCATTGTCCAGGGTATTCGGCATCCCCCTAGCACAGGAAAAAACCGAGGGCCCCTCCACATCCCTGGTATTCCTTGGGATCCAGTTGGATTCTGTTCGGGGCCTGTCTTGCCTGCCGGCGGACAAACTGTCCGCGCTGCGGGCCCGCATCGAAGAGGCAGCCCGCAGCAAGAAGGTAACCCTGAAGGAGTTGCAGGCCCTCCTGGGCCACCTCAATTTCGCCTGCAGAGTGGTGTCCCCGGGTAGGCCCTTCTGCGCTCGTCTCGCACGGGCAACGGCTGGGGTGCGCGCCCCCCACCACAGGATCCGCGTGACGCAAGGTATGCGAGAGGATCTCAGGGTGTGGCTCCAGTTTCTGAAGGGGTTCAATGGGGTGTCCATGTGGCAGTCCAGGTGGGAGCTCGGGGCCGAGTTGCAGGTACATTCGGATGCAGCAGGGAGTATCGGTTTCGGGGTTTTCCTGCAAGGTCACTGGTGCGCTGCCAAATGGCCAGAGAGCTGGAGCAAGGGTAACATCCTCAGGGATCTCACTTTCCTCGAGTTTTTCCCTATCCTTGTGGCAGTGCGTATCTGGACCAACCTGTTCCGGGACAAGAGGGTGCGGTTCTGGTGTGACAACCAGGCGGTGGTTAGGGTAGTCAATCGGCAGTCTTCCAAATCGCCCAGGGTAATGAGGCTGGTCAGGCACTTTGTCTTAATATGTTTGGAGGCTAATATCACCTTCTCAGCGCAGTATATTCCAGGCGTGAACAATGAAGTAGCCGATGCATTGTCCCACTTCCAGGAGGACAGGTTTCGCTCCCTAGCACCAGACGCAGATGTCCTGCCCACAAGCTTCCCACCAGACCTGTGGACCCTTGGAGATGGGAAGCCTGGACAGGACTGATGGACTCCGTCGCGCCGGCGACGCAGAAGGCATACCGGGCAGCCATGGCAAAATTCACCAAGTTCAGGCTCGAAGTTGGATACGGCAGTAAGTGGCCAGCATCTGAGGACGAGGTCATACACTTCCTCATCCACCAGAAGAGAAACAACGTGACAGCACATTCCATGCGTCTCCAGTTGGCTGGGATTGCCTTCTACAGCAAAGCTGCCGGGTTTGGCGATCCATGCCAAGCATTCAGAGTCAGGAAGCTCCTCTGGAGTTGGAGGAAGCGCGCACCCAGGCAACGGGACACCAGGCGCCCCTTATCATACAAGACCCTCAAGCATATCGTCCAGGCCCTCAAGAGGATCTGCCCCTCCCGATATGAAGTTAAGTTATTCACTGCAGCCTTCACAACGGCTTTCTTCGGGGCCCTTCGGCTGGGGGAGGTGGTGGCCAATTCCAAAGCTGACGCCTCTAACAGGGCCCTGCAGCTCAGGGACATCTCAGTCCAGGACAACGCCCTGGCACTGAGGATCCGCAAGTCCAAGACTGACCAACTGGGAAAAGGGGTCTCACTGCACATACGGGGTTTGGAACCAGGACATTTGTGCCCCGTGCAGTCCCTTTCCAGGTTCCTGACCACGAGAGGCTCTACCCCTGGCTTCCTTTTCATACACCGAGACGGCAGCCCTCTCACACGTTACCAGTTCATGGCTGTTTTCCGAGGAGCCCTCCAGCATTTGGGCCTCCCTCGGACGGAATTTGGGGGGCACTCCTTTAGGATAGGAGCGGCCACCACAGCTGCTGCAGGTGGTGTCCCTGTCGAAGTAATAAAATCCATGGGGCGCTGGAAATCCTCAGCTTATGCATCCTATATCAGGCCGGGCCTTCTCCTTGAAGGAACCCGATCTGCCGGCTGTTCCTTTTCTTCCACCGACAGGTCAGCTATGGTCGAGAAAGAAGGAAGGAGTGATGCACGGAACGGGAGTGGAACGGCGGCAGTCAAGTGGCAGCAGGACTAGGATGCATGCTGAGGACTTGGTCGGTGAACGGAGGCGTGCGGGAAAGGACAACGGACGGCAGGAGGAAGGAGTTCCGCCCGCATTAGATGCAGCCCCCTGAGCAAGCAAGAACAGTACTGGATACTTTTTAGGACTGATGGCCAGTGTGGCATTTGGGCTACTTTATTGAGCAGGCTCTGGGGTTGGCGGCAAGGGGGGTGTGGTTCCCACCCCCCCACTTGTTGTGGCGTGGGGCATGGGCCCTGGATCTGGTTTGGTACCCCCCCCCTAGCGGTTAGGGGGGGACGCCCGGTGGTTCCAGGGGTGCCAGGTTGCGTTTGCCTGGTATTGTGCCGGCGGCACCCCTGATGTGTTTGGGATCGGGCAGTATTGGGCTGCCCGATCATGATCCAGGACCCATGCTTGGCTGCCAACCCCTTATCCTGTTATCAATAAATGAGTTGTGGCCATTGTTTTCCCCACATCTTGTGTGAGTGTCTTATTGGGTTGGCTGTGGGAGGCGTATCGCACGTGCACACGCAAAAGGCATGGCCAGACTCACCTGGCCAAAGAAGTTGCGGTGCTGGGCGTTCCCCACCGCCATTCTTGCCGGAGGGGGCTTCTTCCTCCCAGAAGCCCCCTCGGATGGCGGGAAGGTTTCCCGCCGGTGGGGCAGGGGGCCAATGGGGGCATCTGGCCACGCCCACCTCAGGTGAGGCCTGAGCTGGCCTCACCCTCCCGGGGGCAGCCTTTATAAGGCTGCCCCTGGCTCACAGGCAGGCACTCGGCCTGCAACAGCTGATCCACCCCACCCACCCTGCAATCAGTTTTGTTTTCTGTGGCAGTTTACTTGTGTTGTGTTTTCCTGTCAAGGTTACCTGTTTACTGTTACCTGTTTGTGGTATGCTCCTTGTCACAACTCCGTGTTGGCGTGGGGCATGGGCCCTGGATCTGGTTTGGTACCCCCCCCTAGCGGTTAGGGGGGGACGCCCGGTGGTTCCAGGGGTGCCAGGTTGCGTTTGCCTGGTATTGTGCCGGCGGCACCCCTGATGTGTTTGGGATCGGGCAGTATTGGGCTGCCCGATCATGATCCAGGACCCATGCTTGGCTGCCAACCCCTTATCCTGTTATCAATAAATGAGTTGTGGCCATTGTTTTCCCCACATCTTGTGTGAGTGTCTTATTGGGTTGGCTGTGGGAGGCGTATCGCACGTGCACACGCAACACATTGTATCTTGCTTTTCTATTCACTCAAAGTTGTTACCATCACTGACTACTGTCTCTGTGGCCCGTTTCGCTCCAGCCTTTCCTTATAACACAGTGTATTTTGCTTTTGTGTTCACTCAAAGTTGTTACAATAACTGACACCGGCCTCTGTGGCCCATTTCGCTCCAGCCTTTCCTTATAACACAGTGTATTTTGCTTTTGTGTTCACTCAAAGTTGTTACAACCACTGACTCCGGCTTCTGTGGCCCATTTCACTCCAGCCTTTCCTTATAACACAGTGTATTTTGCTTTTGTGTTCACTCAAAGTTGTTACAACCACTGACTCCGGCCTCTGTGGCCCATTTCGCTCCAGCCTTTCCTTATAACACAGTATATTTTGCTTTTGTGTTCACTCAAAGTTGTTACAACCACTGACTCTGGCCTCTGTGGCCCATTTCGCTTCAGCCTTTTCTCTGTAACACAGTGTATTTTGCTTTTGTGTTCACCCAAAGTTGTTACAACCAGTGACTCCGGCCTCTGTGGCCCATTTCGCTCCAGCCTTTCCTTATAACACAGTGTATTTGCTTTTGTGGTCAATCAAAATTGTTACAATCACTGACTCCGGCCTCTGTGGCCCATTTTGCTCCAGCCTTTCCTTATACCACAGTGTATTTTGCATTTGTGTTCACTCAAAGTTGTTACATCCACTGAGTCCTGCCTCTGTGGCCCATTTCGCTCCAGCCTTTCCTTATAACACAGTGTATTTTGCTTTTGTGTTCACTCAAAGTTGTTACAACCACTGACTCCAGCCTCTGTGGCCCATTTCGCTCCAGCCTTTCATTATAACACAGGGTATTTTGCTTTTGTGTACACTCAAAGTTGTTACAACCACTGACTCCGGCCTCTGTGGCCCATTTTGCTCCAGCCTTTCCTTATAACACAGTGTATTTTGCTTTTCTATTCACTCAAAGTTGTTACAACCACTGACTCCGGCCTCTGTGGCCCAATTGGCTCCAGCCTTTCCTTATAACACAGTGTATTTTGCTTTTGTGTTCACTCAAAGTGTTACGATCACTGACTCCGGTCTCTGTGGCCCATTTCGCTCCAGCCTTTCCTTATAACACAGTATATTTTGCTTTTGTGTTCACTCAAAGTTGTTACAACCACTGACTCCTGCCTCTGTGGCCCATTTCGCTCCAGCCGTTCCTTATAACACAGTGTATTTTGCGTTTGTGTACACTAAAAGTTGTTACAACCACTGACTCCGGCCTCTGTGGCCCATTTCGCTCCAGCCTTTCCTTATAACACAGTGTATTTTGCTTTTCTATTCACTCAAAGTTGTTACAACCACTGACTCCCGCCTCTGTGGCCCATTTCGCTCCAGCCTTTCCTTATAACATAGTGTATTTTGCTTTTGTGTTCACTCAAAGTTCTTACAACCACTGACTCCTGCCTCTGTGGCCCATTTCGCTCCAGCCGTTCCTTATAACACAGTGTATTTTGCTTTTGTGTTCACTCAAAGTTGTTACAACCACTGACTCCGGCCTCTGTGGCCCATTTCGCTCCAGCCTTTCCTTATAACACAGTGTATTTTGCTTTTGTGTTCACTCAAAGTTGTTACAACCACTGACTGTGGCCTCTGTGGCCCATTTCGCTTCAGCCTTTTCTCTGTAACACAGTGCATTTTGCTTTTGTGTTCACCCAAACTTGTTACAACCACTTACTCCGGCCTCTGTGGCCCATTTCGCTCCAACCTTTCCTTATAACACAGTGTATTTGCTTTTGTGTTCAATCAAAATTGTTACAACCACTGACTCCAGCCTCTGTGGCCCGTTTCGCTCCAGCCTTTCCTTATAACACAGTGTATTTTGCTTTTGTGTTCACTCAAAGTTGTTACAACCACTGACTCCTGCCTCTGTGGCCCATTTCGCTCCAGCCTTTCCTTATAACACAGTGTATTTTGCTTTTGTGTTCACTCAAAGTTGTTACAACCACTGACTCCTGCCTCTGTGGTCCATTTCGCTCCAGCCTTTCATTATAACACAGTGTATTTTGCTTTTGTGTACACTCAAAGTTGTTACAACCACTGACTCCGGCCTCTGTGGCCCATTTCGCTCCAGCCTTTCCTTATAACACAGTGTATTTTGCTTTTCTATTCACTCAAAGTTGTTACAACCACTGACTCCGGCCTCTGTGGCCCATTTGGCTCCAGCCTTTCCTTATAACACATTGTATTTTGCTTTTGTGTTCACTCAAATTTGTTACGATCACTGGCTCCGGCCTCTGTGGCCCATTTCGCTCCAGCCGTTCCTTATAACACAGTGTATTTGCTTTTGTGTTCAATCAAAATTGTTACAACCACTGAATCCGGCCTCTGCGGCCCATTTCGCTCCAGCCTTTCCTTATACCACAGTGTATTTTGCATTTGTGTTCACTCAAAGTTGTTACATCCACTGAGTCCTGCCTCTGTGGCCCATTTCGCTCCAGCCTTTCCTTATAAAACAGTGTATTTTGCTTTTGTGTTCACTCAAAGTTGTTACAACCACTGACTCCGGCCTCTGTGGTCCATTTCGCTCCAGCCATTCCTTATAACACAGTGTATTTGCTTTTGTGTTCACTCAAAGTTGTTACAACCACTGACTCCTGCCTCTGTGGCCCATTTCGCTCCAGCCGTTCCTTATAACACAGTGTATTTTGCTTTTCTGTTCACTCAAAGTTGTTACAACCACTGACTCCTGCCTCTGTGGGCCATTTCGCTCCAGCCTTTCCTTATAACACAGTGTATTTTGCTTTTCTGTTCACTCAAAGTTGTTACAACCACTGACTCCTGCCTCTGTGGGCCATTTCGCTCCTGCCGTTCCTTATAACACAGTGTATTTTGCTTTTGTGTTCACTCAAACTTGTTACAACCACTGACTCCAGCCTCTGTGGCCCATATCACTCCAGCCTTTCCTTATAACACAGTGTATTTTGCTTTTGTGTTCACTCAAAGTTGTTACAACCACTGACTCTGGCCTCTGTGGCCCATTTCGCTTCAGCCTTTTCTCTGTAATACAGTGTATTTTGCTTTTGTGTTCACCCAAAGTTGTTACCACCACTGACTCCGGCCTCTGTGGCCCATTTCGCTCCAGCCTTTCCTTATAACAGAGTGTATTTGCTTTTGTGTTCAATCAAAATTGTTACAACCACTGACTCCGGCCTCTGTGGCCCGTTTCGCTCCAGCCTTTTCTCTATAACACAGTGTATTTTGCTTTTGTGTTCACTCAAAGTTATTACAACCATTGACCCTGTCCTCTGTGGCTCGTTTCGCTCCATCCTTTCCTTATAACATAGTGTATTTTGCTTTTGTGTTCACTCAAAGTTGTTACAACCACTGACTCCTGCCTCTGTGGCCCATTTCGCTCCAGCCGTTCCTTATAACACAGTGTATTTTGCTTTTGTGTTCACTCAAAGTTGTTACAAACACAGATTCCAGCCTCTGTGGCCCATTTTGCTCCAGCCTTTCCTTATAACACAGTGTATTTTTCTTTTCTGTTCACCCAAAGTTGTTACAACCACTGACTCCGGCCTGTGTGGCCCATTTCGCTCCAGCCTATCCTTATAACACAGTGTATTTTGCTTTTGTGTTCACTCAAAGTAGTTACAACCACTGACTCCTGCCTCTGTGGCCCATTTCGCTCCAGCCGTTCCTTATAACACAGTGTATTTTGCTTTTGTGTTCACTCAAAGTTGTTACAACCACTGACTCCGGCCTCTGTGGCCCTTTTCGCTCCAGCCGTTCCTTATAACACAGTGTATTTGCTTTTGTGTTCACTCAAAGTTGTTACAACCACTGACTCCTGCCTCTGTGGCCCATTTCGCTCCAGCTGTTCCTTATAATACAGTGTATTTTGCTTTTGTGTTCACTCAAAGTTGTTACAACCACTGACTCCGGCCACTGTGGCCCATTTCGCTCCAGCCTTTCCTTATAACACAGTATATTTTGCTTTTGTGTTCACTCAAAGTTGTTACAACCACTGACTCTGGCCTCTGTGGCCCATTTCGCTTCAGCCTTTTCTCTGTAACACAGTGTATTTTGCTTTTGTGTTCACCCAAAGTTGTTACAACCAGTGACTCCGGCCTCTGTGGCCCATTTCGCTCCAGCCTTTCCTTATAACACAGTGTATTTGCTTTTGTGGTCAATCAAAATTGTTACAATCACTGACTCCGGCCTCTGTGGCCCATTTCGCTCCAGCCTTTCCTTATAACACAGTGTATTTTGCTTTTGTGTTCACTCAAAGTTGTTACAACCACTGACTCCGGCCTCTGTGGCCCAATTGGCTCCAGCCTTTCCTTATAACACAGTGTATTTTGCTTTTGTGTTCACTCAAAGTATTACGATCACTGACTCCGGTCTCTGTGGCCCATTTCGCTCCAGCCTTTCCTTATAACACAGTATATTTTGCTTTTGTGTTCACTCAAAGTTGTTACAACCACTGACTCCTGCCTCTGTGGCCCATTTCGCTCCAGCCGTTCCTTATAACACAGTGTATTTTGCGTTTGTGTACACTAAAAGTTGTTACAACCACTGACTCCGGCCTCTGTGGCCCGTTTCGCTCCAGCCTTTCCTTATAACACAGTGTATTTTGCTTTTCTATTCACTCAAAGTTGTTACAACCACTGACTCCCGCCTCTGTGGCCCATTTCGCTCCAGCCTTTCCTTATAACATAGTGTATTTTGCTTTTGTGTTCACTCAAAGTTCTTACAACCACTGACTCCGGCCTCTGTGGCCCATTTCGCTCCAGCCGTTCCTTATAACACAGTGTATTTTGCTTTTGTGTTCACTCAAAGTTGTTACAACCACTGACTCCGGCCTCTGTGGCCCATTTCGCTCCAGCCTTTCCTTATAACACAGTGTATTTTGCTTTTGTGTTCACTCAAAGTTGTTACAACCACTGACTGTGGCCTCTGTGGCCCATTTCGCTTCAGCCTTTTCTCTGTAACACAGTGCATTTTGCTTTTGTGTTCACCCAAACTTGTTACAACCACTTACTCCGGCCTCTGTGGCCCATTTCGCTCCAACCTTTCCTTATAACACAGTGTATTTGCTTTTGTGTTCAATCAAAATTGTTACAACCACTGACTCCAGCCTCTGTGGCCCGTTTCGCTCCAGCCTTTCCTTATAACACAGTGTATTTTGCTTTTGTGTTCACTCAAAGTTGTTACAACCACTGACTCCTGCCTCTGTGGCCCATTTCGCTCCAGCCTTTCCTTATAACACAGTGTATTTTGCTTTTGTGTTCACTCAAAGTTGTTACAACCACTGACTCCTGCCTCTGTGGCCCATTTCGCTCCAGCCTTTCATTATAACACAGTGTATTTTGCTTTTGTGTACACTCAAAGTTGTTACAACCACTG
The DNA here is from genome assembly GCF_037176765.1 of Anolis sagrei. NCBI lineage: Eukaryota > Metazoa > Chordata > Lepidosauria > Squamata > Anolidae > Anolis > Anolis sagrei. The sequence goes on along the minus strand of NC_090035.1, from coordinate 62,241,178 downwards.
ACTCCGTTCTCTGTGGCCCATTTCGCTCCAGCCTTTCCTTATAACACAGTGTATTTTGCTTTTGTGTTCACTCAAAGTTGTTACAACCACTGACTCCGGCCTCTGTGGCCCAATTGGCTCCAGCCTTTCCTTATAACACAGTGTATTTTGCTTTTGTGTTCACTCAAAGTATTACGATCACTGACTCCGGTCTCTGTGGCCCATTTCGCTCCAGCCTTTCCTTATAACACAGTATATTTTGCTTTTGTGTTCACTCAAAGTTGTTACAACCACTGACTCCTGCCTCTGTGGCCCATTTCGCTCCAGCCGTTCCTTATAACACAGTGTATTTTACGTTTGTGTACACTAAAAGTTGTTACAACCACTGACTCCGGCCTCTGTGGCCCGTTTCGCTCCAGCCTTTCCTTATAACACAGTGTATTTTGCTTTTCTATTCACTCAAAGTTGTTACAACCACTGACTCCCGCCTCTGTGGCCCATTTCGCTCCAGCCTTTCCTTATAACATAGTGTATTTTGCTTTTGTGTTCACTCAAAGTTCTTACAACCACTGACTCCGGCCTCTGTGGCCCATTTCGCTCCAGCCGTTCCTTATAACACAGTGTATTTTGCTTTTGTGTTCACTCAAAGTTGTTACAACCACTGACTCCGGCCTCTGTGGCCCATTTCGCTCCAGCCTTTCCTTATAACACAGTGTATTTTGCTTTTGTGTTCACTCAAAGTTGTTACAACCACTGACTGTGGCCTCTGTGGCCCATTTCGCTTCAGCCTTTTCTCTGTAACACAGTGCATTTTGCTTTTGTGTTCACCCAAACTTGTTACAACCACTTACTCCGGCCTCTGTGGCCCATTTCGCTCCAACCTTTCCTTATAACACAGTGTATTTGCTTTTGTGTTCAATCAAAATTGTTACAACCACTGGCTCCAGCCTCTGTGGCCCGTTTCGCTCCAGCCTTTCCTTATAACACAGTGTATTTTGCTTTTGTGTTCACTCAAAGTTGTTACAACCACTGACTCCTGCCTCTGTGGCCCATTTCGCTCCAGCCTTTCCTTATAACACAGTGTATTTTGCTTTTGTGTTCACTCAAAGTTGTTACAACCACTGACTCCTGCCTCTGTGGCCCATTTCGCTCCAGCCTTTCATTATAACACAGTGTATTTTGCTTTTGTGTACACTCAAAGTTGTTACAACCACTGACTCCGTTCTCTGTGGCCCATTTCGCTCCAGCCTTTCCTTATAACACAGTGTATTTTGCTTTTCTATTCACTCAAAGTTGTTACAACCACTGACCCCGGCCTCTGTGGCCCATTTGGCTCCAGCCTTTCCTTATAACACATTGTATTTTGCTTTTGTGTTCACTCAAAGTTGTTACGATCACTGGCTCCGGCCTCTGTGGCCCATTTCGCTCCAGCCGTTCCTTATAACACAGTGTATTTGCTTTTGTGTTCAATCAAAATTGTTACAACCACTGAATCCGGCCTCTGCGGCCCGTTTCGCTCCAGCCTTTCCTTATACCACAGTGTATTTTGCATTTGTGTTCACTCAAAGTTGTTACATCCACTGAGTCCTGCCTCTGTGGCCCATTTCGCTCCAGCCTTTCCTTATAACACAGTGTATTTGGCTTTTGTGTTCACTCAAAGTTGTTACAACCACTGACTCCGGCCTCTGTGGCCCATTTCGCTCCAGCCTTTCCTTATAACACAGTGTATTTTGCTTTTCTATTCACTCAAAGTTGTTACAACCACTGACTCCGGCCTCTGTGGCCCATTTGGCTCCAGCCTTTCCTTATAACACATTGTATTTTGCTTTTGTGTTCACTCAAAGTTGTTACGATCACTGACTCCGGCCTCTGTGGCCCATTTCGCTCCAGCCTTTCCTTATAACACAGTGTATTTTGCTTTTCTGTTCACTCAAAGTTGTTACAACCACTGACTCCTGCCTCTGTGGGCCATTTCGCTCCTGCCGTTCCTTATAACACAGTGTATTTTGCTTTTGTGTTCACTCAAAGTTGTTACAACCACTGACTCCAGCCTCTGTGGCCGATATCACTCCAGCCTTTCCTTATAACACAGTGTATTTTGCTTTTGTGTTCACTCAAAGTTGTTACAACCACTGACTCTGGCCTCTGTGGCCCATTTCGCTTCAGCCTTTTCTCTGTAATACAGTGTATTTTGCTTTTGTGTTCACCCAAAGTTGTTACCACCACTGACTCCGGCCTCTGTGGCCCATTTCGCTCCAGCCTTTCCTTATAACAGTGTGTATTTGCTTTTGTGTTCAATCAAAATTGTTACAACCACTGACTCCGGCCTCTGTGGCCCGTTTCGCTCCAGCCTTTTCTCTATAACACAGTGTATTTTGCTTTTGTGTTCACTCAAAGTTATTACAACCATTGACCCTGTCCTCTGTGGCTCGTTTCGCTCCATCCTTTCCTTATAACATAGTGTATTTTGCTTTTGTGTTCACTCAAAGTTGTTACAACCACTGACTCCTGCCTCTGTGGCCCATTTCGCTCCAGCCGTTCCTTATAACACAGTGTATTTTGCTTTTGTGTTCACTCAAAGTTGTTACAAACACAGATTCCAGCCTCTGTGGCCCATTTTGCTCCAGCCTTTCCTTATAACACAGTGTATTTTTCTTTTCTGTTCACCCAAAGTTGTTACAACCACTGACTCCGGCCTGTGTGGCCCATTTCGCTCCAGCCTATCCTTATAACACAGTGTATTTTGCTTTTGTGTTCACTCAAAGTTGTTACAACCACTGACTCCTGCCTCTGTGGCCCATTTCGCTCCAGCCGTTCCTTATAACACAGTGTATTTTGCTTTTGTGTTCACTCAAAGTTGTTACAACCACTGACTCCGGCCTCTGTGGCCCATTTCGCTCCAGCCGTTCCTTATAACACAGTGTATTTGCTTTTGTGTTCACTCAAAGTTGTTACAACCACTGACTCCTACCTCTGTGGCCCATTTCGCTCCAGCCGTTCCTTATAATACAGTGTATTTTGCTTTTGTGTTCACTCAAAGTTGTTACAACCACTGACTCCGGCCTCTGTGGCCCATTTCGCTCCAGCCTTTCCTTATAACACAGTGTATTTTGCTTTTGTGTTCACTCAAAGTTGTTACAACCACTGACTCCAGCCTCTGTGGCCCATTTCGCTCCAGCCTTTCATTATAACACAGGGTATTTTGCTTTTGTGTTCACTCAAAGTTGTTACAACCACTGACTCCAGCCTCTGTGGCCCATTTCGCTCCAGCCTTTCATTATAACACAGGGTATTTTGCTTTTGTGTACACTCAAAGTTGTTACAACCACTGACTCCGGCCTCTGTGGCCCATTTTGCTCCAGCCTTTCCTTATAACACAGTGTATTTTGCTTTTCTATTCACTCAAAGTTGTTACAACCACTGACTCCGGCCTCTGTGGCCCAATTGGCTCCAGCCTTTCCTTATAACACAGTGTATTTTGCTTTTGTGTTCACTCAAAGTGTTACGATCACTGACTCCGGTCTCTGTGGCCCATTTCGCTCCAGCCTTTCCTTATAACACAGTATATTTTGCTTTTGTGTTCACTCAAAGTTGTTACAACCACTGACTCCTGCCTCTGTGGCCCATTTCGCTCCAGCCGTTCCTTATAACACAGTGTATTTTGCGTTTGTGTACACTAAAAGTTGTTACAACCACTGACTCCGGCCTCTGTGGCCCATTTCGCTCCAGCCTTTCCTTATAACACAGTGTATTTTGCTTTTCTATTCACTCAAAGTTGTTACAACCACTGACTCCCGCCTCTGTGGCCCATTTCGCTCCAGCCTTTCCTTATAACATAGTGTATTTTGCTTTTGTGTTCACTCAAAGTTCTTACAACCACTGACTCCTGCCTCTGTGGCCCATTTCGCTCCAGCCGTTCCTTATAACACAGTGTATTTTGCTTTTGTGTTCACTCAAAGTTGTTACAACCACTGACTCCGGCCTCTGTGGCCCATTTCGCTCCAGCCTTTCCTTATAACACAGTGTATTTTGCTTTTGTGTTCACTCAGTGTTACGATCACTGACTCCGGTCTCTGTGGCCCATTTCGCTCCACCCTTTCCTTATAACACAGTGTATTTTGCTTTTGTGTTCACTCAAAGTTGTTACAATCACTGACTGTGGCCTCTGTGGCCCATTTCGCTTCAGCCTTTTCTCTGTAACACAGTGTATTTTGCTTTTGTGTTCACTCAAAGTTGTTACAACCACTGACTGTGGCCTCTGTGGCCCATTTCGCTTCAGCCTTTTCTCTGTAACACAGTGCATTTTGCTTTTGTGTTCACCCAAACTTGTTACAACCACTTACTCCGGCCTCTGTGGCCCATTTCGCTCCAACCTTTCCTTATAACACAGTGTATTTGCTTTTGTGTTCAATCAAAATTGTTACAACCACTGACTCCAGCCTCTGTGGCCCGTTTCGCTCCAGCCTTTCCTTATAACACAGTGTATTTTGCTTTTGTGTTCACTCAAAGTTGTTACAACCACTGACTCCTGCCTCTGTGGCCCATTTCGCTCCAGCCTTTCCTTATAACACAGTGTATTTTGCTTTTGTGTTCACTCAAAGTTGTTACAACCACTGACTCCTGCCTCTGTGGCCCATTTCCCTCCAGCCTTTCATTATAACACAGTGTATTTTGCTTTTGTGTACACTCAAAGTTGTTACAACCACTGACACCGGCCTCTGTGGCCCATTTCGCTCCAGCCTTTCCTTATAACACAGTGTATTTTGCTTTTCTATTCACTCAAAGTTGTTACAACCACTGACTCCGGCCTCTGTGGCCCATTTGGCTCCAGCCTTTCCTTATAACACATTGTATTTTGCTTTTGTGTTCACTCAAAGTTGTTACGATCACTGGCTCCGGCCTCTGTGGCCCATTTCGCTCCAGCCGTTCCTTATAACACAGTGTATTTGCTTTTGTGTTCAATCAAAATTGTTACAACCACTGAATCCGGCCTCTGCGGCCCGTTTCACTCCAGCCTTTCCTTATAACACAGTGTATTTTGCTTTTGTGTTCACTCAAAGTTGTTACAACCACTGACTCTGGCCTCTGTGGCCCATTTCGCTTCAGCCTTTTCTCTGTAACACAGTGTATTTTGCTTTTGTGTTCACTCAAAGTTGTTACAACCACTGACTCCAGCCTCTGTGGCCCATTTCGCTCCCGCCTTTCCTTATAACACAGTGTATTTTGCTTTTCTATTCACTCAAAGTTGTTACAACCACTGACTCCCGCCTCTGTGGCCCATTTCGCTCCAGCCTTTCCTTATAACATAGTGTATTTTGCTTTTGTGTTCACTCAAAGTTCTTACAACCACTGACTCCTGCCTCTGTGGCCCATTTCGCTCCAGCCTTTCCTTATAACACAGTGTATTTTGCTTTTGTGTTCACTCAAAGTTGTTACAACCACTGACTGTGGCTTCTGTGGCCCATTTCGCTTCAGCCTTTTCTCTGTAACACAGTGCATTTTGCTTTTGTGTTCACTCAAAGTTGTTACAACCACTGACTCCTGCCTCTGTGGCCCATTTCGCTCCACCCTTTCCTTATAACACAGTGTATTTTGCTTTTGTGTTCACTCAAAGTTGTTACAACCACTGACTGTGGCCTCTGTGGCCCATTTCGCTTCAGCCTTTTCTCTGTAACACAGTGTATTTTGCTTTTGTGTTCACTCAAAGTTGTTACAACCACTGACTCCTGCCTCTGTGGCCCATTTCGCTCCACCCTTTCCTTATAACACAGTGTATTTTGCTTTTGTGTTCACTCAAAGTTGTTACAACCACTTACTCCGGCCTCTGTGGCCCATTTCGCTCCAACCTTTCCTTATTACACAGTGTATTTGCTTTTGTGTTCAATCAAAATTGTTACAACCACTGACTCCAGCCTCTGTGGCCCGTTTCGCTCCAGCCTTTCCTTATAACACAGTGTATTTTGCTTTTGTGTTCACTCAAAGTTGTTACAACCACTGACTCCTGCCTCTGTGGCCCATTTCGCTCCAGCCTTTCCTTATAACACAGTGTATTTTGCTTTTGTGTTCACTCAAAGTTGTTACAACCACTGACTCCTGCCTCTGTGGCCCATTTCGCTCCAGTCTTTCATTATAACACAGTGTATTTTGCTTTTGTGTACACTCAAAGTTGTTACAACCACTGACTCCGGCCTCTGTGGCCCATTTCGCTCCAGCCTTTCCTTATAACACAGTGTATTTTGCTTTTCTATTCACTCAAAGTTGTTACAACCACTGACTCCGGCCTCTGTGGCCCATTTGGCTCCAGCCTTTCCTTATAACACATTGTATTTTGCTTTTGTGTTCACTCAAAGTTGTTACGATCACTGGCTCCGGCCTCTGTGGCCCATTTCGCTCCAGCCGTTCCTTATAACACAGTGTATTTGCTTTTGTGTTCAATCAAAATTGTTACAACCACTGAATCCGGCCTCTGCGGCCCGTTTCACTCCAGCCTTTCCTTATAACACAGTGTATTTTGCTTTTGTGTTCACTCAAAGTTGTTACAACCACAGACTCTGGCCTCTGTGGCCCATTTCGCTTCAGCCTTTTCTCTGTAACACAGTGTATTTTGCTTTTGTGTTCACCCAAAGTTGTTACGATCACTGGCTCCGGCCTCTGTGGCCCATTTCGCTCCAGCCTTTCCTTATAACGCAGTGTATTTGCTATTGTGTTCAATCAAAATTGTTACAATCACTGACTCCGGCCTCTGTGGCCCATTTCGCTCCAGCCTTTCCTTATAACACAGTGTATTTGCTTTTGTGTTCACTCAAAGTTGTTACAACCACTGACTCTGGCCTCTGTGGCCCATTTCGCTTCAGCCTTTTCTCTGTAATACAGTGTATTTTGCTTTTGTGTTCACCCAAAGTTGTTACCACCACTGACTCCGGCCTCTGTGGCCCATTTCGCTCCAGCCTTTCCTTATAACAGAGTGTATTTGCTTTTGTGTTCAATCAAAATTGTTACAACCACTGACTCCGGCCTCTGTGGCCCGTTTCGCTCCAGCCTTTTCTCTATAACACAGTGTATTTTGCTTTTGTGTTCACTCAAAGTTATTACAACCATTGACCCTGTCCTCTGTGGCTCGTTTCGCTCCATCCTTTCCTTATAACATAGTGTATTTTGCTTTTGTGTTCACTCAAAGTTGTTACAACCACTGACTCCTGCCTCTGTGGCCCATTTCGCTCCAGCCGTTCCTTATAACACAGTGTATTTTGCTTTTGTGTTCACTCAAAGTTGTTACAAACACAGATTCCAGCCTCTGTGGCCCATTTTGCTCCAGCCTTTCCTTATAACACAGTGTATTTTTCTTTTCTGTTCACCCAAAGTTGTTACAACCACTGACTCCGGCCTGTGTGGCCCATTTCGCTCCAGCCTATCCTTATAACACAGTGTATTTTGCTTTTGTGTTCACTCAAAGTTGTTACAACCACTGACTCCTGCCTCTGTGGCCCATTTCGCTCCAGCCGTTCCTTATAACACAGTGTATTTTGCTTTTGTGTTCACTCAAAGTTGTTACAACCACTGACTCCGGCCTCTGTGGCCCATTTCGCTCCAGCCGTTCCTTATAACACAGTGTATTTGCTTTTGTGTTCACTCAAAGTTGTTACAACCACTGACTCCTGCCTCTGTGGCCCATTTCGCTCCAGCCGTTCCTTATAATACAGTGTATTTTGCTTTTGTGTTCACTCAAAGTTGTTACAACCACTGACTCCGGCCTCTGTGGCCCATTTCGCTCCAGCCTTTCCTTATAACACAGTATATTTTGCTTTTGTGTTCACTCAAAGTTGTTACAACCACTGACTCTGGCCTCTGTGGCCCATTTCGCTTCAGCCTTTTCTCTGTAACACAGTGTATTTTGCTTTTGTGTTCACCCAAAGTTGTTACAACCAGTGACTCCGGCTTCTGTGGCCCATTTCGCTCCAGCCTTTCCTTATAACACAGTGTATTTGCTTTTGTGGTCAATCAAAATTGTTACAATCACTGACTCCGGCCTCTGTGGCCCATTTCGCTCCAGCCGTTCCTTATACCACAGTGTATTTTGCATTTGTGTTCACTCAAAGTTGTTACATCCACTGAGTCCTGCCTCTGTGGCCCATTTCGCTCCAGCCTTTCCTTATAACACAGTGTATTTTGCTTTTGTGTTCACTCAAAGTTGTTACAACCACTGACTCCAGCCTCTGTGGCCCATTTTGCTCCAGCCTTTCATTATAACACAGGGTATTTTGCTTTTGTGTACACTCAAAGTTGTTACAACCACTGACTCCGGCCTCTGTGGCCCATTTTGCTCCAGCCTTTCCTTATAACACAGTGTATTTTGCTTTTCTATTCACTCAAAGTTGTTACAACCACTGACTCCGGCCTCTGTGGCCCAATTGGCTCCAGCCTTTCCTTATAACACAGTGTATTTTCCTTTTGTGTTCACTCAAAGTGTTACGATCACTGACTCCGGTCTCTGTGGACTATTTCGCTCCAGCCTTTCCTTATAACACAGTATATTTTGCTTTTGTGTTCACTCAAAGTTGTTACAACCACTGACTCCTGCCTCTGTGACCCATTTCGCTCCAGCCGTTCCTTATAACACAGAGTATTTTGCGTTTGTGTACACTAAAAGTTGTTACAACCACTGACTCCGGCCTCTGTGGCCCATTTCGCTCCAGCCTTTCCTTATAACACAGTGTATTTTGCTTTTCTATTCACTCAAAGTTGTTACAACCACTGACTCCCGCCTCTGTGCCCCATTTCGCTCCAGCCTTTCCTTATAACACAGTGTACTTTGCTTTTGTGTTCACTCAAAGTTCTTACAACCACTGACTCCTGCCTCTGTGGCCCATTTCGCTCCAGCCGTTCCTTATAACACAGTGTATTTCGCTTTTGTGTTCACTCAAAGTTGTTACAACCACTGACTCCGGCCTCTGTGGCCCATTTCGCTCCAGCCTTTCCTTATAACACAGTGTATTTTGCTTTTGTGTTCACTCAAAGTTGTTACAACCACTGACTGTGGCCTCTGTGGCCCATTTCGCTTCAGCCTTTTCTCTGTAACACAGTGCATTTTGCTTTTGTGTTCACCCAAACTTGTTACAACCACTTACTCCGGCCTCTGTGGCCCATTTCGCTCCAACCTTTCCTTATAACACAGTGTATTTGCTTTTGTGTTCAATCAAAATTGTTACAACCACTGACTCCAGCCTCTGTGGCCCGTTTCGCTCCAGCCTTTCCTTATAACACAGTGTATTTTGCTTTTGTGTTCACTCAAAGTTGTTACAACCACTGACTCCGGCCTCTGTGGTCCATTTCGCTCCAGCCGTTCCTTATAACACAGTGTATTTGCTTTTGTGTTCACTCAAAGTTGTTACAACCACTGACTCCTGCCTCTGTGGCCCATTTCGCTCCAGCCGTTCCTTATAATACAGTGTATTTTGCTTTTGTGTTCACTCAAAGTTGTTACAACCACTGACTCCGGCCTCTGTGGCCCATTTCGCTCCAGCCTTTCCTTTTAACACAGTGTATTTTGCTTTTCTGTTCACTCAAAGTTGTTACAACCACTGACTCCTGCCTCTGTGGGCCATTTCGCTCCTGCCGTTCCTTATAACACAGTGTATTTTGCTTTTGTGTTCACTCAAAGTTGTTACAACCACTGACTCCAGCCTCTGTGGCCCATATCACTCCAGCCTTTCCTTATAACACAGTGTATTTTGCTTTTGTGTTCACTCAAAGTTGTTACAACCACTGACTCTGGCCTCTGTGGCCCATTTCGCTTCAGCCTTTTCTCTGTAATACAGTGTATTTTGCTTTTGTGTTCACCCAAAGTTGTTACCACCACTGACTCCGGCCTCTGTGGCCCATGTCGCTCCAGCCTTTCCTTATAACAGAGTGTATTTGCTTTTGTGTTCAATCAAAATTGTTACAACCACTGACTCCGGCCTCTGTGGCCCGTTTCGCTCCAGCCTTTTCTCTATAACACAGTGTATTTTGCTTTTGTGTTCACTCAAAGTTATTACAACCATTGACCCTGTCCTCTGTGGCTCGTTTCGCTCCATCCTTTCCTTATAACATAGTGTATTTTGCTTTTGTGTTCACTCAAAGTTGTTACAACCACTGACTCCTGCCTCTGTGGCCCATTTCGCTCCAGCCGTTCCTTATAACACAGTGTATTTTGCTTTTGTGTTCACTCAAAGTTGTTACAACCACTGACTCCTGCCTCTGTGGCCCATTTCGCTCCAGCCGTTCCTTATAACACAGTGTATTTTGCTTTTGTGTTCACTCAAAGTTGTTACAACCACTGACTCCGGCCTCTGTGGCCCATTTTGCTCCAGCCTTTCCTTATAACACAGTGTATTTTTCTTTTCTGTTCACCCAAAGTTGTTACAACCACTGACTCCGGCCTGTGTGGCCCATTTCGCTCCAGCCTATCCTTATAACACAGTGTATTTTGCTTTTGTGTTCACTCAAAGTTGTTACAACCACTGACTCCTGCCTCTGTGGCCCATTTCGCTCCAGCCGTTCCTTATAACACAGTGTATTTTGCTTTTGTGTTCACTCAAAGTTGTTACAACCACTGACTCCGGCCTCTGTGGCCCATTTCGCTCCAGCCGTTCCTTATAACACAGTGTATTTGCTTTTGTGTTCACTCAAAGTTGTTACAAACACTGACTCCTGCCTCTGTGGCCCATTTCGCTCCAGCCGTTCCTTATAATACAGTGTATTTTGCTTTTGTGTTCACTCAAAGTTGTTACAACCACTGACTCCGGCCTCTGTGGCCCATTTCGCTCCAGCCTTTCCTTATAACACAGTATATTTTGCTTTTGTGTTCACTCAAAGTTGTTACAACCACTGACTCTGGCCTCTGTGGCCCATTTCGCTTCAGCCTTTCCCTGTAACACAGTGTATTTTGCTTTTGTGTTCACCCAAAGTTGTTACAACCAGTGACTCCGGCTTCTGTGGCCCATTTCGCTCCAGCCTTTCCTTATAACACAGTGTATTTGCTTTTGTGGTCAATCAAAATTGTTACAATCACTGACTCCGGCCTCTGTGGCCCATTTCGCTCCAGCCGTTCCTTATACCACAGTGTATTTTGCATTTGTGTTCACTCAAAGTTGTTACATCCACTGAGTCCTGCCTCTGTGGCCCATTTCGCTCCAGCCTTTCCTTATAACACAGTGTATTTTGCTTTTGTGTTCACTCAAAGTTGTTACAACCACTGACTCCTGCCTCTGTGGCCCATTTCGCTCCAGCCGTTCCTTATAATACAGTGTATTTTGCTTTTGTGTTCACTCAAAGTTGTTACAACCACTGACTCCGGCCTCTGTGGCCCATTTTGCTCCAGCCTTTCCTTATAACACAGTGTATTTTGCTTTTCTATTCACTCAAAGTTGTTACAACCACTGACTCCGGCCTCTGTGGCCCAATTGGCTCCAGCCTTTCCTTATAACACAGTGTATTTTCCTTTTGTGTTCACTCAAAGTGTTACGATCACTGACTCCGGTCTCTGTGGCCCATTTCGCTCCAGCCTTTCCTTATAACACAGTATATTTTGCTTTTGTGTTCACTCAAAGTTGTTACAACCACTGACTCCTGCCTCTGTGGCCCATTTCGCTCCAGCCGTTCCTTATAACACAGTGTATTTTGCGTTTGTGTACACTAAAAGTTGTTACAACCACTGACTCCGGCCTCTGTGGCCCATTTCGCTCCAGCCTTTCCTTATAACACAGTGTATTTTGCTTTTCTATTCACTCAAAGTTTTTACAACCACTGACTCCCGCCTCTGTGCCCCATTTCGCTCCAGCCTTTCCTTATAACATAGTGTATTTTGCTTTTGTGTTCACTCAAAGTTCTTACAACCACTGACTCCTGCCTCTGTGGCCCATTTCGCTCCAGCCGTTCCTTATAACACAGTGTATTTCGCTTTTGTGTTCACTCAAAGTTGTTACAACCACTGACTCCGGCCTCTGTGGCCCATTTCGCTCCAGCCTTTCCTTATAACACAGTGTATTTTGCTTTTGTGTTCACTCAAAGTTGTTACAACCACTGACTGTGGCCTCTGTGGCCCATTTCGCTTCAGCCTTTTCTCTGTAACACAGTGCATTTTGCTTTTGTGTTCACCCAAACTTGTTACAACCACTTACTCCGGCCTCTGTGGCCCATTTCGCTCCAACCTTTCCTTATAACACAGTGTATTTGCTTTTGTGTTCAATCAAAATTGTTACAACCACTGACTCCAGCCTCTGTGGCCCGTTTCGCTCCAGCCTTTCCTTATAACACAGTGTATTTTGCTTTTGTGTTCACTCAAAGTTGTTACAACCACTGACTCCTGCCTCTGTGGCCCATTTCGCTCCAGCCTTTCCTTATAACACAGTGTATTTTGCTTTTGTGTTCACTCAAAGTTGTTACAACCACTGACTCCTGCCTCTGTGGCCCATTTCGCTCCAGCCTTTCATTATAACACAGTGTATTTTGCTTTTGTGTACACTCAAAGTTGTTACAACCACTGACTCCGGCCTCTGTGGCCCATTTCGCTCCAGCCTTTCCTTATAACACAGTGTATTTTGCTTTTCTATTCACTCAAAGTTGTTACAACCACTGACTCCGGCCTCTGTGGCCCATTTGGCTCCAGCCTTTCCTTATAACACATTGTATTTTGCTTTTGTGTTCACTCAAAGTTGTTACGATCACTGGCTCCGGCCTCTGTGGCCCATTTCGCTCCAGCCGTTCCTTATAACACAGTGTATTTGCTTTTGTGTTCAATCAAAATTGTTACAACCACTGAATCCCTCCTCTGCGGCCCGTTTCACTCCAGCCTTTCCTTATAACACAGTGTATTTTGCTTTTGTGTTCACTCAAAGTTGTTACAACCACTGACTCTGGCCTCTGTGGCCCATTTCGCTTCAGCCTTTTCTCTGTAACACAGTGTATTTTGCTTTTGTGTTCACCCAAAGTTGTTACAACCAGTGACTCCGGCCTCTGTGGCCCATTTCGCTCCAGCCTTTCCTTATAACACAGTGTATTTTGCATTTGTGTTCACTCAAAATTGTTACAATCACTGACTCCAGCCTCTGTGGCCCATTTCGCTCCAGCCTTTCCTTATAACACAGTGTATTTTGCTTTTGTGTTCACTCAAAGTTGTTACAACCACTGACTCCAGCCTCTGTGGCCCATTTCGCTCCAGCCTTTCATTATAACACAGGGTATTTTACTTTTGTGTACACTCAAAGTTGTTACAACCACTGACTCCGGCCTCTGTGGCCCATTTTGCTCCAGCCTTTCCTTATAACACAGTGTATTTTGCTTTTCTATTCACTCAAAGTTGTTACAACCACTGACTCCGGCCTCTGTGGCCCAATTGGCTCCAGCCTTTCATTATAACACAGTGTATTTTGCTTTTGTGTTCACTCAAAGTGTTACGATCACTGACTCCGGTCTCTGTGGCCCATTTCGCTCCAGCCTTTCCTTATAACACAGTATATTTTGCTTTTGTGTTCACTCAAAGTTGTTACAACCACTGACTCCTGTCTCTGTGGCCCATTTCGCTCCAGCCTTTCCTTATAACATAGTGTATTTTGCTTTTGTGTTCACTCAAAGTTGTTACAACCACTGACTCCGGCCTCTGTGGCCCATTTTGCTCCAGCCTTTCCTTATAACACAGTGTATTTTACTTTTGTGTTCACTCAAAGTTGTTACAACCACTGACTCCAGCCTCTGTGGCCCATTTCGCTCCAGTCTTTCATTATAACACAGTGTATTTTGCGTTTGTGTACACTAAAAGTTGTTACAACCACTGACTCCGGCCTCTGTGGCCCATTTCGCTCCAGCCTTTCCTTATAACACAGTGTATTTTGCTTTTCTATTCACTCAAAGTTGTTACAACCACTGACTCCCGCCTCTATGTCCCATTTCGCTCCAGCCTTTCCTTATAACATAGTGTATTTTGCTTTTGTGTTCAATCAAAGTTCTTACAACCACTGACTCCTGCCTCTGTGGCCCATTTCGCTCCAGCCGTTCCTTATAACACAGTGTATTTTGCTTTTGTGTTCACTCAAAGTTGTTACAACCACTGACTCCTGCCTCTGTGGCCCATTTCGCTCCAGCCTTTCATTATAACACAATGTATTTTGCTTTTGTGTACACTCAAAGTTGTTACAACCACTGACTCCGGCCTCTGTGGCCCATTTCGCTCCAGCCTTTCCTTATAACACAGTGTATTTTGCTTTTCTATTCACTCAAAGTTGTTACAACCACTGACTCCGGCCTCTGTGGCCCATTTGGCTCCAGCCTTTCCTTATAACACATTGTATTTTGCTTTTGTGTTCACTCAAAGTTGTTACGATCACTGGCTCCGGCCTCTGTGGCCCATTTCGCTCCAGCCGTTCCTTATAACACAGTGTATTTGCTTTTGTGTTCAATCAAAATTGTTACAACCACTGAATCCGGCCTCTGCGGCCCGTTTCACTCCAGCCTTTCCTTATAACACAGTGTATTTTGCTTTTGTGTTCACTCAAAGTTGTTACAACCACTGACTACGGACTCTGTGGCCCATTTCGCTTCAGCCTTTTCTCTGTAACACAGTGTATTTTGCTTTTGTGTTCACCCAAAGTTGTTACAACCAGTGACTCCGGCCTCTGTGGCCCATTTCGCTCCAGCCTTTCCTTATAACACAGTGTATTTGCTTTTGTGTTCAATCAAAATTGTTACAATCACTGACTCCGGCCTCTGTGGCCCATTTCGCTCCAGCCTTTCCTTATACCACAGTGTATTTTGCATTTGTGTTCACTCAAAGTTGTTACATCCACTGAGTCCTGCCTCTATGGCCCATTTCGCTCCAGCCTTTCCTTATAACACAGTGTATTTTGCTTTTGTGTTCACTCAAAGTTGTTACAACCACTGACTCCAGCCTCTGTGGCCCATTTCGCTCCAGCCTTTCATTATAACACAGGGTATTTTACTTTTGTGTACACTCAAAGTTGTTAAAACCACTGACTCCGGCCTCTGTGGCCCATTTTGCTCCAGCCTTTCCTTATAACACAGTGTATTTTGCTTTTCTATTCACTCAAAGTTGTTACAACCACTGACTCCGGCCTCTGTGGCCCAATTGGCTCCAGCCTTTCCTTATAACACAGTGTATTTTGCTTTTGTGTTCACTCAAAGTGTTACGATCACTGACTCCGGTCTCTGTGGCCCATTTCGCTCCAGCCTTTCCTTATAACACAGTATATTTTGCTTTTGTGTTCACTCAAAGTTGTTACAACCACTGACTCCTGTCTCTGTGGCCCATTTCGCTCCAGCCTTTCCTTATAACATAGTGTATTTTGCTTTTGTGTTCACTCAAAGTTGTTACAACCACTGACTCCGGCCTCTGTGGCCCATTTTGCTCCAGCCTTTCCTTATAACACAGTGTATTTTGCTTTTGTGTTCACTCAAAGTTGTTACAACCACTGACTCCAGCCTCTGTGGCCCATTTCGCTCCAGTCTTTCATTATAACACAGTGTATTTTGCGTTTGTGTACACTAAAAGTTGTTACAACCACTGACTCCGGCCTCTGTGGCCCATTTCGCTCCAGCCTTTCCTTATAACACAGTGTATTTTGCTTTTCTATTCACTCAAAGTTGTTACAACCACTGACTCCCGCCTCTATGTCCCATTTCGCTCCAGCCTTTCCTTATAACATAGTGTATTTTGCTTTTGTGTTCACTCAAAGTTCTTACAACCACTGACTCCTGCCTCTGTGGCCCATTTCGCTCCAGCCGTTCCTTATAACACAGTGTATTTTGCTTTTGTGTTCACTCAAAGTTGTTACAACCACTGACTCCGGCCTCTGTGGCCCATTTCGCTCCAGCCTTTCCTTATAACACAGTGTATTTTGCTTTTGTGTTCACCCAAACTTGTTACAACCACTTACTCCGGCCTCTGTGGCCGATTTCGCTCCAACCTTTCCTTATAACACAGTGTATTTGCTTTTGTGTTCAATCAAAATTGTTACAACCACTGACTCCAGCCTCTGTGGCCCATTTCGCTCCAGCCTTTCCTTATAACACAGTGTATTTTGCTTTTGTGTTCACTCAAAGTTCTTACAACCACTGACTCCTGCCTCTGTGGCCCGTTTCGCTCCAGCCTTTCCTTATAACACAGTGTATTTTGCTTTTGTGTTCACTCAAAGTTGTTACAACCACTGACTCCTGCCTCTGTGGCCCATTTCGCTCCAGCCTTTCCTTATAACACAGTGTATTTTGCTTTTGTGTTCACTCAAAGTTATTACAACCACTGACTCCTGCCTCTGTGGCCCATTTCGCTCCAGCCTTTCATTATAACACAGTGTATTTTGCTTTTGTGTACACTTAAAGTTGTTGCAACCACTGACTCCGGCCTCTGTGGCCCATTTCGCTCCAGCCTTTCCTTATAACACAGTGTATTTTACTTTTGTGTTCACTCAAAGTTGTTACAACCACTGATTCTGGCCTCTGTGGCCCACTTCCCTCCAGCCTTTCCTTATAAGACAGTGTATTTTGCTTTTGTGTTCACTCAAAGTTGTTACAACCACTGACTCCTGCCTCTGTGGCCCATTTCGCTCCAGCCTTTCATTATAACACAGTGTATTTTGCTTTTGTGTACACTCAATGTTGTTACAACCACTGACTCCAGCCTCTGTGGCCCATTTCGCTCCAGCTTTTCCTTATAACACAGTGTATTTTGCTTTTCTATTCACTCAGAGTTGTTACAACCACTGACTCCGGCCTCTGTGGCCCATTTGGCTCCAGCCTTTCCTTATAACACATTGTATTTTGCTTTTGTGTTCACTCAAAGTTGTTACGATCACTGACTCCGGCCTCTATGGCCCATTTCGTTCCAGCCTTTCCTTATAACACAGTATATTTTGCTTTTGTGTTCACTCAAAGTTGTTACAACCACTGACTCCCGCCTCTGTGGCCCATTTCGCTCCAGCCTTTTCTGTATAACACAGTGTATTTTTGCTTTTGTGTTCACTCAAAGTTGTTACAACCACTGACTCCGGCCTCTGTGGCCCATTTCGCTCCAGCCTTTCCTTATAACACAGTATATTTTGCTTTTGTGTTCACTCAAAGTTGTTACAACCACTGACTCCAGCCTCTGTGGCCCGTTTCGCTCCAGCCTTTCCTTATAACACAGTGTATTTTTCTTTTGTGTTCACTCAAAGTTGTTACAACCACTGACTCCTGCCTCTGTGGCCCATTTCGCTCCAGCCTTTCATTATAACACAGTGTATTTTGCTTTTGTGTTCACTCAAAGTTTTTACAACCACTGATTCCGGCCTCTGTGGCCCATTTGGCTCCAGCCTTTCCTTATAACACATTGTATTTTGCTTTTGTGTTCACTCAAAGTTGTTACGATCACTGACTCCGGCCTCTATGGCCCATTTCGTTCCAGCCTTTCCTTATAACACAGTATATTTTGCTTTTGTGTTCACTCAAAGTTGTTACAACCACTGACTCCCGCCTCTGTGGCCCATTTCGCTCCAGCCTTTTCTGTATAACACAGTGTATTTTTGCTTTTGTGTTCACTCAAAGTTGTTACAACCACTGACTCCGGCCTCTGTGGCCCATTTCGCTCCAGCCTTTCCTTATAACACAGTATATTTTGCTTTTGTGTTCACTCAAAGTTGTTACAACCACTGACTCCAGCCTCTGTGGCCCGTTTCGCTCCAGCCTTTCCTTATAACACAGTGTATTTTTCTTTTGTGTTCACTCAAAGTTGTTACAACCACTGACTCCTGCCTCTGTGGCCCATTTCGCTCCAGCCTTTCATTATAACACAGTGTATTTTGCTTTTGTGTTCACTCAAAGTTTTTACAACCACTGATTCCGGCCTCTGTGGCCCATTTCGCTCCAGCCTTTCCTTATAACACAGTGTATTTTGCTTTTGTGTTCACTCAAAGTTGTTACAACCACTGACTCCGGCCTCTGTGGCCCATTTCCCTCCAGCCTTTCCTTATAACACAGTGTATTTTGCTTTTCTATTCACTCAAAGTTGTTACAACAACTGACTCATGCCTCTGTGCCCATTTCGCTCCAGCCGTTCCTTATAACACAGTGTATTTTGCTTTTGTGTTCACTCAAAGTTGTTACAACCACTGACTCCGGCCTCTGTGGCCCATTTCGCTCCAGCCTTTCCTTATAACACAGTGTATTTTGCTTTTGTGTTCACTCAAAGTTGTTAGAACCACTGACTCCGGCCTCTGTGGCCCATTTCGCTCCAGCCTTTCCTTATAACACAGTGTATTTTGCTTTTGTGTTCACTCAAAGTTGTTACAACCACTGACTCTGGCCTCTGTGGCCTATTTCGCTTCAGCCTTGTCTGTATAACACAGTGTATTTTGCTTTTGTGTTCATTCAAAGTTGTTACAACCACTGATTCTGGCCTCTGTGGCCCATTTCGCTTCAGCCTTTGCTGTATAACACAGTGTATTTTGTTTTTTGTTCACTCAAAATTGTTACAACCATGGACTCCGGCCTCTGTGGCCCGTTTCGCTCCAGCCTTTCCTTATAACACAGTGTATTTTGCTTTTGTGTTCACTCAAAGTTGTTACAACCACTGACTCCGGCCTCTGTGGCCCATTTCGCTCCAGCCTTTCCTTATAATACAGTGTATTTTCCTTTTGTGTTCACTCAAAGTTGTTACAACCACTGACTCTGGCCTCTGTGGCCCATTTCCCTACAGCCTTTCCTTATAAGACAGTGTATTTTGCTTTTGTGTTCACTCAAAGTTGTTACAACCACGGACTCCTGCCTCTGTGGCAATTTCGCTCCAGCCTTTCATTATAACACAGTGTATTTTGCTTTTGTGTACACTCAATGTTGTTACAACCACTGACTCCAGCCTCTGTGGCCCATTTCGCTTCAGCTTTTCCTTATAACACAGTGTATTTTGCTTTTCTATTCACTCAGAGTTGTTACAACCACTGACTCCGGCCTCTGTGGCCCATTTGGCTCCAGCCTTTCCTTATAACACATTGTATTTTGCTTTTGTGTTCACTCAAAGTTGTTACGATCACTGACTCCGGCCTCTGTGGCCCATGTCGTTCCAGCCTTTCCTTATAACACAGTATATTTTGCTTTTGTGTTCACTCAAAGTTGTTACAACCACTGACTCCCGCCTCTGCGGCCCATTTCGCTCCAGCCTTTCCTTATAACATAGTGTATTTTGCTTTTGTGTTCACTCAAAGTGGTTACAACCACTGACTCCGACCTCTGTGGCCCATTTCGCTCCAGCCTTTCCTTATAACATAGTGTATTTTGCCTTTGTGTTCACTCAAAGTGGTTACAACCACGGACTCTGGCCTCTGTGGCCCATTTCGCTCCAGCCTTTCTTTATAACACAGTGTATTTTGCTTTTGTGTTCACTCAAAGTTGTTACAACCACTGGCCACTGTGGCCCATTTCGCTTCAGCCTTTTCTGTATAATACAGTGTATTTTGCTTTTGTTTTCATTCAAAGTTGTTACAACCACTTACTCCGGCCTCTGTGGCCCATTTCGCTCCAACCTTTCCTTATAACACAGTGTATTTGCTTTTGTGTTCAATCAAAATTGTTACAACCACTGACTCCAGCCTCTGTGGCCCGTTTCGCTCCAGCCTTTCCTTATAACACAGTGTATTTTGCTTTTGTGTTCACTCAAAGTTGTTACAACCACTGACTCCTGCCTCTGTGGCCCATTTCGCTCCAGCCTTTCCTTATAACACAGTGTATTTTGCTTTTGTGTTCACTCAAAGTTATTACAACCACTGACTCCTGCCTCTGTGGCCCATTTCGCTCCAGCCTTTCATTATAACACAGTGTATTTTGCTTTTGTGTACACTTAAAGTTGTTGCAACCACTGACTCCGGCCTCTGTGGCCCATTTCGCTCCAGCCTTTCCTTATAACACAGTGTATTTTACTTTTGTGTTCACTCAAAGTTGTTACAACCACTGATTCTGGCCTCTGTGGCCCACTTCCCTCCAGCCTTTCCTTATAAGACAGTGTATTTTGCTTTTGTGTTCACTCAAAGTTGTTACAACCACTGACTCCTGCCTCTGTGGCCCATTTCGCTCCAGCCTTTCATTATAACACAGTGTATTTTGCTTTTGTGTACACTCAATGTTGTTACAACCACTGACTCCAGCCTCTGTGGCCCATTTCGCTCCAGCTTTTCCTTATAACACAGTGTATTTTGCTTTTCTATTCACTCAGAGTTGTTACAACCACTGACTCCGGCCTCTGTGGCCCATTTGGCTCCAGCCTTTCCTTATAACACATTGTATTTTGCTTTTGTGTTCACTCAAAGTTGTTACGATCACTGACTCCGGCCTCTATGGCCCATTTCGTTCCAGCCTTTCCTTATAACACAGTATATTTTGCTTTTGTGTTCACTCAAAGTTGTTACAACCACTGACTCCCGCCTCTGTGGCCCATTTCGCTCCAGCCTTTTCTGTATAACACAGTGTATTTTTGCTTTTGTGTTCACTCAAAGTTGTTACAACCACTGACTCCGGCCTCTGTGGCCCATTTCGCTCCAGCCTTTCCTTATAACACAGTATATTTTGCTTTTGTGTTCACTCAAAGTTGTTACAACCACTGACTCCAGCCTCTGTGGCCCGTTTCGCTCCAGCCTTTCCTTATAACACAGTGTATTTTTCTTTTGTGTTCACTCAAAGTTGTTACAACCACTGACTCCTGCCTCTGTGGCCCATTTCGCTCCAGCCTTTCATTATAACACAGTGTATTTTGCTTTTGTGTTCACTCAAAGTTTTTACAACCACTGATTCCGGCCTCTGTGGCCCATTTGGCTCCAGCCTTTCCTTATAACACATTGTATTTTGCTTTTGTGTTCACTCAAAGTTGTTACGATCACTGACTCCGGCCTCTATGGCCCATTTCGTTCCAGCCTTTCCTTATAACACAGTATATTTTGCTTTTGTGTTCACTCAAAGTTGTTACAACCACTGACTCCCGCCTCTGTGGCCCATTTCGCTCCAGCCTTTTCTGTATAACACAGTGTATTTTTGCTTTTGTGTTCACTCAAAGTTGTTACAACCACTGACTCCGGCCTCTGTGGCCCATTTCGCTCCAGCCTTTCCTTATAACACAGTATATTTTGCTTTTGTGTTCACTCAAAGTTGTTACAACCACTGACTCCAGCCTCTGTGGCCCGTTTCGCTCCAGCCTTTCCTTATAACACAGTGTATTTTTCTTTTGTGTTCACTCAAAGTTGTTACAACCACTGACTCCTGCCTCTGTGGCCCATTTCGCTCCAGCCTTTCATTATAACACAGTGTATTTTGCTTTTGTGTTCACTCAAAGTTTTTACAACCACTGATTCCGGCCTCTGTGGCCCATTTCGCTCCAGCCTTTCCTTATAACACAGTGTATTTTGCTTTTGTGTTCACTCAAAGTTGTTACAACCACTGACTCCGGCCTCTGTGGCCCATTTCCCTCCAGCCTTTCCTTATAACACAGTGTATTTTGCTTTTCTATTCACTCAAAGTTGTTACAACAACTGACTCATGCCTCTGTGCCCATTTCGCTCCAGCCGTTCCTTATAACACAGTGTATTTTGCTTTTGTGTTCACTCAAAGTTGTTACAACCACTGACTCCGGCCTCTGTGGCCCATTTCGCTCCAGCCTTTCCTTATAACACAGTGTATTTTGCTTTTGTGTTCACTCAAAGTTGTTAGAACCACTGACTCCGGCCTCTGTGGCCCATTTCGCTCCAGCCTTTCCTTATAACACAGTGTATTTTGCTTTTGTGTTCACTCAAAGTTGTTACAACCACTGACTCTGGCCTCTGTGGCCTATTTCGCTTCAGCCTTGTCTGTATAACACAGTGTATTTTGCTTTTGTGTTCATTCAAAGTTGTTACAACCACTGATTCTGGCCTCTGTGGCCCATTTCGCTTCAGCCTTTGCTGTATAACACAGTGTATTTTGTTTTTTGTTCACTCAAAATTGTTACAACCATGGACTCCGGCCTCTGTGGCCCGTTTCGCTCCAGCCTTTCCTTATAACACAGTGTATTTTGCTTTTGTGTTCACTCAAAGTTGTTACAACCACTGACTCCGGCCTCTGTGGCCCATTTCGCTCCAGCCTTTCCTTATAATACAGTGTATTTTCCTTTTGTGTTCACTCAAAGTTGTTACAACCACTGACTCTGGCCTCTGTGGCCCATTTCCCTACAGCCTTTCCTTATAAGACAGTGTATTTTGCTTTTGTGTTCACTCAAAGTTGTTACAACCACGGACTCCTGCCTCTGTGGCAATTTCGCTCCAGCCTTTCATTATAACACAGTGTATTTTGCTTTTGTGTACACTCAATGTTGTTACAACCACTGACTCCAGCCTCTGTGGCCCATTTCGCTTCAGCTTTTCCTTATAACACAGTGTATTTTGCTTTTCTATTCACTCAGAGTTGTTACAACCACTGACTCCGGCCTCTGTGGCCCATTTGGCTCCAGCCTTTCCTTATAACACATTGTATTTTGCTTTTGTGTTCACTCAAAGTTGTTACGATCACTGACTCCGGCCTCTGTGGCCCATTTCGTTCCAGCCTTTCCTTATAACACAGTATATTTTGCTTTTGTGTTCACTCAAAGTTGTTACAACCACTGACTCCCGCCTCTGCGGCCCATTTCGCTCCAGCCTTTCCTTATAACATAGTGTATTTTGCTTTTGTGTTCACTCAAAGTGGTTACAACCACTGACTCCGACCTCTGTGGCCCATTTCGCTCCAGCCTTTCCTTATAACATAGTGTATTTTGCCTTTGTGTTCACTCAAAGTGGTTACAACCACGGACTCTGGCCTCTGTGGCCCATTTCGCTCCAGCCTTTCTTTATAACACAGTGTATTTTGCTTTTGTGTTCACTCAAAGTTGTTACAACCACTGGCCACTGTGGCCCATTTCGCTTCAGCCTTTTCTGTATAATACAGTGTATTTTGCTTTTGTTTTCATTCAAAGTTGTTACAACCACTTACTCCGGCCTCTGTGGCCCATTTCGCTCCAACCTTTCCTTATAACACAGTGTATTTGCTTTTGTGTTCAATCAAAATTGTTACAACCACTGACTCCAGCCTCTGTGGCCCGTTTCGCTCCAGCCTTTCCTTATAACACAGTGTATTTTGCTTTTGTGTTCACTCAAAGTTGTTACAACCACTGACTCCTGCCTCTGTGGCCCATTTCGCTCCAGCCTTTCCTTATAACACAGTTTATTTTGCTTTTGTGTTCACTCAAAGTTGTTACAACCACTGACTCCTGCCTCTGTTGCCCATTTCGCTCCAGCCTTTCATTATAACACAGTGTATTTTGCTTTTGTGTACACTCAAAGTTGTTACAACCACTGACTCCGGCCTCTGTGGCCCATTTCGCTCCAGCCTTTCCTTATAACACAGTGTATTTTGCTTTTCTATTCACTCAAAGTTGTTACAACCACTGACTCCGGCCTCTGTGGCCCATTTGGCTCCAGCCTTTTCTTATAACACATTGTATTTTGCTTTTGTGTTCACTCAAAGTTGTTACGATCACTGGCTCCGGCCTCTGTGGCCCATTTCGCTCCAGCCTTTCCTTATAACACAGTATATTTTGCTTTTGTGTTCACTCAAATTTGTTACAACCACTGACTCCCGCCTCTGTGGCCCATTTTGCTCCAGCCTTTCCTTATAACATAGTGTATTTTGCTTTTGTGTTCACTCAAAGTGGTTACAACCACTGACTCCGGCCTCTATGGCCCATTTCGCTCCAGCTTTTCCTTATAACACAGTGTATTTTGCTTTTGTGTTCACTCAAAGTTGTTACAACCACTGACTCCAGCCTGTGTGGCCCATTTCGCTCCAGCCTTTCCTTATAACACAGTGTATTTTGCTTTTGTGTTCACCCAAAGTTGTTACAACAACTGACTCCT
Source organism: Anolis sagrei (assembly GCF_037176765.1). Classification (NCBI taxonomy): domain Eukaryota; kingdom Metazoa; phylum Chordata; class Lepidosauria; order Squamata; family Anolidae; genus Anolis; species Anolis sagrei. The sequence goes on along the minus strand of NC_090035.1, from coordinate 62,217,272 downwards.
GCCTCTGTGGCCCATTTCGCTCCAGCCGTTCCTTATAAAACAGTGTATTTTGCTTTTGTGTTCACTCAAAGTTGTTACAACCACTGACTCCGGCCTCTGTGGCCCATTTCGCTCCAGCCTTTCCTTATAACACAGTGTATTTTGCTTTTGTGTTCACTCAAAGTTGTTACAACCACTGACTCTGGCCTCTGTGGCCTATTTCGCTTCAGCCTTGTCTGTATAACACAGTGTATTTTGCTTTTGTGTTCATTCAAAGTTGTTACAACCACTGATTCTGGCCTCTGTGGCCCATTTCGCTTCAGCCTTTTCTGTATAACACAGTGTATTTTGCTTTTGTGTTCACTCAAAATTGTTACAACCATGGACTCCGGCCTCTGTGGCCCGTTTCGCTCCAGCCTTTCCTTATAACACAGTGTATTTTGCTTTTGTGTTCACTCAAAGTAGTTACAACCACTGACTCCTGCCTCTGTGGCCCATTTCGCTCCAGCCTTTCATTATAACACAGTGTATTTTGATTTGTGTTCACTCAAAGTTGTTACAACCACTGACTCCGGCCTCTGTGGCCCATTTCGCTCCAGCCTTTCCTTATAACACAGTGTATTTTCCTTTTGTGTTCACTCAAAGTTGTTACAACCACTGACTCTGGCCTCTGTGGCCCATTTCCCTACAGCCTTTCCTTATAAGACAGTGTATTTTGCTTTTGTGTTCACTCAAAGTTGTTACAACCACTGACTCCTGCCTCTGTGGCCCATTTCGCTCCAGCCTTTCATTATAACACAGTGTATTTTGCTTTTGTGTACACTCAATGTTGTTACAACCACTGACTCCAGCCTCTGTGGCCCATTTCGCTTCAGCTTTTCCTTATAACACAGTGTATTTTGCTTTTCTATTCACTCAGAGTTGTTACAACCACTGACTCCGGCCTCTGTGGCCCATTTGGCTCCAGCCTTTCCTTATAACACATTGTATTTTGCTTTTGTGTTCACTCAAAGTTGTTACAACCACTGACTCCGGCCTCTGTGGCCCATTTCGCTCCAGCCTTTCATTATAACACAGTGTATTTTGCTTTTGTGTACACTCAAAGTTGTTACAACCACTGACTCCGGCCTCTGTGGCCCATTTCGCTCCAGCCTTTCCTTATAACACAGTGTATTTTGCTTTTGTGTTCACTCAAAGTTGTTACAACCACTGACTCCGGCCTCTGTGGCCCATTTCGCTCCAGCCTTTCCTTATAACACAGTGTATTTTCCTTTTGTGTTCACTCAAAGTTGTTACAACCACTGACTCTGGCCTCTGTGGCCCATTTCCCTACAGCCTTTCCTTATAAGACAGTGTATTTTGCTTTTGTGTTCACTCAAAGTTGTTACAACCACTGACTCCTGCCTCTGTGGCCCATTTCGCTCCAGCCTTTCATTATAACACAGTGTATTTTGCTTTTGTGTACACTCAATGTTGTTACAACCACTGACTCCCGCCTCTGTGGCCCATTTCGCTTCAGCTTTTCCTTATAACACAGTGTATTTTGCTTTTCTATTCACTCAGAGTTGTTACAACCACTGACTCCGGCCTCTGTGGCCCATTTGGCTCCAGCCTTTCCTTATAACACATTGTATTTTGCTTTTGTGTTCACTCAAAGTTGTTACGATCACTGACTCCGGCCTCTGTGGCCCATTTCGTTCCAGCCTTTCCTTATAACACAGTATATTTTGCTTTTGTGTTCACTCAAAGTTGTTACAACCACTGACTCCCGCCTCTGTGGCCCATTTCGCTCCAGCCTTTCCTTATAACATAGTGTATTTTGCTTTTGTGTTCACTCAAAGTGGTTACAACCACTGACTCCGAACTCTGTGGCCCATTTCGCTCCAGCCTTTCCTTATAACATAGTGTATTTTGCTTTTGTGTTCACTCAAAGTGGTTACAACCACGGACTCTGGCCTCTGTGGCCCATTTCGCTCCAGCCTTTCTTTATAACACAGTGTATTTTGCTTTTGTGTTCACTCAAAGTTGTTACAACCACTGGCCACTGTGGCCCATTTCGCTTCAGCCTTTTCTGTATAATACAGTGTATTTTGCTTTTGTGTTCATTCAAAGTTGTTACAACCACTTACTCCGGCCTCTGTGGCCCATTTCGCTCCAACCTTTCCTTATAACACAGTGTATTTGCTTTTGTGTTCAATCAAAATTGTTACAACCACTGACTCCAGCCTCTGTGGCCCGTTTCGCTCCAGCCTTTCCTTATAACACAGTGTATTTTGCTTTTGTGTTCACTCAAAGTTGTTACAACCACTGACTCCTGCCTCTGTGGCCCATTTCGCTCCAGCCTTTCCTTATAACACAGTGTATTTTGCTTTTGTGTTCACTCAAAGTTGTTACAACCACTGACTCCTGCCTCTGTTGCCCATTTCGCTCCAGCCTTTCATTATAACACAGTGTATTTTGCTTTTGTGTACACTCAAAGTTGTTACAACCACTGACTCCGGCCTCTGTGGCCCATTTCGCTCCAGCCTTTCCTTATAACACAGTGTATTTTGCTTTTCTATTCACTCAAAGTTGTTACAACCACTGACTCCGGCCTCTGTGGCCCATTTGGCTCCAGCCTTTTCTTAGAACACATTGTATTTTGCTTTTGTGTTCACTCAAAGTTGTTACGATCACTGGCTCCGGCCTCTGTGGCCCATTTCGCTCCAGCCTTTCCTTATAACACAGTATATTTTGCTTTTGTGTTCACTCAAATTTGTTACAACCACTGACTCCCGCCTCTGTGGCCCATTTTGCTCCAGCCTTTCCTTATAACATAGTGTATTTTGCTTTTGTGTTCACTCAAAGTGGTTACAACCACTGACTCCGGCCTCTATGGCCCATTTCGCTCCAGCTTTTCCTTATAACACAGTGTATTTTGCTTTTGTGTTCACTCAAAGTTGTTACAACCACTGACTCCAGCCTCTGTGGCCCATTTCGCTCCAGCCTTTCCTTATAACACAGTGTATTTTGCTTTTGTGTTCACCCAAAGTTGTTACAACCACTGACTCCAGCCTGTGTGGCCCATTTCGCTCCAGCCTATCCTTATAACACAGTGTATTTTGCTTTTGTGTTCACTCAAAGTTGTTACAACAACTGACTCCTGCCTCTGTGGCCCATTTCGCTCCAGCCGTTCCTTATAAAACAGTGTATTTTGCTTTTGTGTTCACTCAAAGTTGTTACAACCACTGACTCCGGCCTCTGTGGCCCATTTCGCTCCAGCCTTTCCTTATAACACAGTGTATTTTGCATTTGTGTTCACTCAAAGTTGTTAGAACCACTGACTCCGGCCTCTGTGGCCCATTTCGCTCCAGCCTTTCCTTATAACACAGTGTATTTTGCTTTTGTGTTCACTCAAAGTTGTTACAACCACTGACTCTGGCCTCTGTGGCCTATTTCGCTTCAGCCTTGTCTGTATAACACAGTGTATTTTGCTTTTGTGTTCATTCAAAGTTGTTACAACCACTGATTCTGGCCTCTGTGGCCCATTTCGCTTCAGCCTTTTCTGTATAACACAGTGTATTTTGCTTTTGTGTTCACTCAAAATTGTTACAACCATGGACTCCGGCCTCTGTGGCCCGTTTCGCTCCAGCCTTTCCTTATAACACAGTGTATTTTTCTTTTGTGTTCACTCAAAGTTGTTACAACCACTGACTCCGGCCTCTGTGGCCCATTTCGCTCCAGCCTTTCCTTATAACACAGTGTATTTTCCTTTTGTGTTTACTCAAAGTTGTTACAACCACTGACTCTGGCCTCTGTGGCCCATTTCCCTCCAGCCTTTCCTTATAAGACAGTGTATTTTGCTTTTGTGTTCACTCAAAGTTGTTACAACCACTGACTCCTGCCTCTTTGGCCCATTTCGCTCCAGCCTTTCATTATAACACAGTGTATTTTGCTTTTGTGTACACTCAATGTTGTTACAACCACTGACTCCAGCCTCTGTGGCCCATTTCGCTCCAGCTTTTCCTTATAACACAGTGTATTTTGCTTTTCTATTCACTCAGAGTTGTTACAACCACTGACTCCTGCCTCTGTTGCCCATTTGGCTCCAGGCTTTCCTTATAACACATTGTATTTTGCTTTTGTGTTCACTCAAAGTTGTTACGATCACTGACTCCGGCCTCTGTTGCCCATTTCGTTCCAGCCTTTCCTTATAACACAGTATATTTTGCTTTTGTGTTCACTCAAAGTTGTTACAACCACTGACTCCCGCCTCTGTGGCCCATTTCGCTCCAGCCTTTCCTTATAACATAGTGTATTTTGCTTTTGTGTTCACTCAAAGTGGTTACAACCACTGACTCCGACCTCTGTGGCCCATTTCGCTCCAGCCTTTCATTATAACACAGTGTATTTTGCTTTTGTGTACACTCAATGTTGTTACAACCACTGACTCCAGCCTCTGTGGCCCATTTCGCTCCAGCTTTTCCTTATAACACAGTGTATTTTGCTTTTCTATTCACTCAGAATTGTTACAACCACTGACTCCGGCCTCTGTGGCCCATTTGGCTCCAGCCTTTCCTTATAACACATTGTATTTTGCTTTTGTGTTCACTCAAAGTTGTTACGATCACTGACTCCGGCCTCTGTGGCCCATTTCGTTCCAGCCTTTCCTTATAACACAGTATATTTTGCTTTTGTGTTCACTCAAAGTTGTTACAACCACTGACTCCCGCCTCTGTGGCCCATTTCGCTCCAGCCTTTCCTTATAACATAGTGTATTTTGCTTTTGTGTTCACTCAAAGTGGTTACAACCACTGACTCCGACCTCTGTGGCCCATTTCGCTCCAGCCTTTCCTTATAACATAGTGTATTTTGCTTTTGTGTTCACTCAAAGTGGTTACAACCACGGACTCTGGCCTCTGTGGCCCATTTCGCTCCAGCCTTTCTTTATAACACAGTGTATTTTGCTTTTGTGTTCACTCAAAGTTGTTACAACCACTGGCCACTGTGGCCCATTTCGCTTCAGCCTTTTCTGTATAACACAGTGTATTTTGCTTTTGTGTTCATTCAAAGTTGTTACAACCACTTACTCCGGCCTCTGTGGCCCATTTCGCTCCAACCTTTCCTTATAACACAGTGTATTTGCTTTTGTGTTCAATCAAAATTGTTACAACCACGGACTCCAGCCTCTGTGGCCCGTTTCGCTTCAGCCTTTCCTTATAACACAGTGTATTTTGCTTTTGTGTTCACTCAAAGTTGTTACAACCACTGACTCCTGCCTCTGTGGCCCATTTCGCTCCAGCCTTTCCTTATAACACAGTGTATTTTGCTTTTGTGTTCACTCAAAGTTGTTACAACCACTGACTCCTGCCTCTGTGGCCCATTTCGCTCCAGCCTTTCATTATAACACAGTGTATTTTGCTTTTGTGTACACTCAAAGTTGTTACAACCACTGACTCCGGCCTCTGTGGCCCATTTCGCTCCAGCCTTTCCTTATAACACAGTGTATTTTGCTTTTCTATTCACTCAAAGTTGTTACAACCACTGACTCCGGCCTCTGTGGCCCATTTGGCTCCAGCCTTTTCTTATAACACATTGTATTTTGCTTTTGTGTTCACTCAAAGTTGTTACGATCACTGGCTCCGGCCTCTGTGGCCCATTTCGCTCCAGCCTTTCCTTATAACACAGTATATTTTGCTTTTGTGTTCACTCAAATTTGTTACAACCACTGACTCCCGCCTCTGTGGCCCATTTTGCTCCAGCCTTTCCTTATAACATAGTGTATTTTGCTTTTGTGTTCACTCAAAGTGGTTACAACCACTGACTCCGGCCTCTATGGCCCATTTCGCTCCAGCTTTTCCTTATAACACAGTGTATTTTGCTTTTGTGTTCACTCAAAGTTGTTACAACCACTGACTCCAGCCTCTGTGGCCCATTTCGCTTCAGCCTTTCCTTATAACACAGTGTATTTTGCTTTTGTGTTCACCCAAAGTTGTTACAACCACTGACTCCAGCCTGTGTGGCCCATTTCGCTCCAGCCTATCCTTATAACACAGTGTATTTTGCTTTTGTGTTCACTCAAAGTTGTTACAACAACTGACTCCTGCCTCTGTGGCCCATTTCGCTCCAGCCGTTCCTTATAAAACAGTGTATTTTGCTTTTGTGTTCACTCAAAGTTGTTACAACCACTGACTTCGGCCTCTGTGGCCCATTTCGCTCCAGCCTTTCCTTATAACACAGTGTATTTTGCATTTGTGTTCACTCAAAGTTGTTAGAACCACTGACTCCGGCCTCTGTGGCCCATTTCGCTCCAGCCTTTCCTTATAACACAGTGTATTTTGCTTTTGTGTTCACTCAAAGTTGTTACAACCACTGACTCTGGCCTCTGTGGCCTATTTCGCTTCAGCCTTGTCTGTATAACACAGTGTATTTTGCTTTTGTGTTCATTCAAAGTTGTTACAACCACTGATTCTGGCCTCTGTGGCCCATTTCGCTTCAGCCTTTTCTGTATAACACAGTGTATTTTGCTTTTGTGTTCACTCAAAATTGTTACAACCATGGACTCCGGCCTCTGTGGCCCGTTTCGCTCCAGCCTTTCCTTATAACACAGTGTATTTTGCTTTTGTGTTCACTCAAAGTAGTTACAACCACTGACTCCTGCCTCTGTGGCCCATTTCGCTCCAGCCTTTCATTATAACACAGTGTATTTTGCTTTTGTGTTCACTCAAAGTTGTTACAACCACTGACTCCGGCCTCTGTGGCCCATTTCGCTCCAGCCTTTCCTTATAACACAGTGTATTTTCCTTTTGTGTTTACTCAAAGTTGTTACAACCACTGACTCTGGCCTCTGTGGCCCATTTCCCTCCAGCCTTTCCTTATAAGACAGTGTATTTTGCTTTTGTGTTCACTCAAAGTTGTTACAACCACTGACTCCTGCCTCTGTGGCCCATTTCGCTCCAGCCTTTCATTATAACACAGTGTATTTTGCTTTTGTGTACACTCAATGTTGTTACAACCACTGACTCCTGCCTCTGTGGCCCATTTCGCTCCAGCCTTTCATTATAACACAGTGTATTTTGCTTTTGTGTTCACTCAAAGTTGTTACAACCACTGACTCCGGCCTCTGTGGCCCATTTCGCTCCAGCCTTTCCTTATAACACAGTATATTTTGCTTTTGTGTTCACTCAAAGTTGTTACAACCACTGACTCCCGCCTCTGTGGCCCATTTCGCTCCACCCTTTCCTTATAACATAGTGTATTTTGCTTTTGTGTTCACTCAAAGTGGTTACAACCACTGACTCCGACCTCTGTGGCCCATTTCGCTCCAGCCTTTCCTTATAACATAGTGTATTTTGCTTTTGTGTTCACTCAAAGTGGTTACAACCACGGACTCTGGCCTCTGTGGCCCATTTCGCTCCAGCCTTTCTTTATAACACAGTGTATTTTGCTTTTGTGTTCACTCAAAGTTGTTACAACCACTGTCCACTGTGGCCCATTTCGCTTCAGCCTTTTCTGTATAATACAGTGTATTTTGCTTTTGTGTTCATTCAAAGTTGTTACAACCACTTACTCCGGCCTCTGTGGCCCATTTCGCTCCAACCTTTCCTTATAACACAGTGTATTTGCTTTTGTGTTCAATCAAAATTGTTACAACCACTGACTCCAGCCTCTGTGGCCCGTTTCGCTCCAGCCTTTCCTTATAACACAGTGTATTTTGCTTTTGTGTTCACTCAAAGTTGTTACAACCACTGACTCCTGCCTCTGTGGCCCATTTCGCTCCAGCCTTTCCTTATAACACAGTGTATTTTGCTTTTGTGTTCACTCAAAGTTGTTACAACCACTGACTCCTGCCTCTGTTGCCCATTTCGCTCCAGCCTTTCATTATAACACAGTGTATTTTGCTTTTGTGTACACTCAAAGTTGTTACAACCACTGACTCCGGCCTCTGTGGCCCATTTCGCTCCAGCCTTTCCTTATAACACAGTGTATTTTGCTTTTCTATTCACTCAAAGTTGTTACAACCACTGACTCCGGCCTCTGTGGCCCATTTGGCTCCAGCCTTTTCTTATAACACATTGTATTTTGCTTTTGTGTTCACTCAAAGTTGTTACGATCACTGGCTCCGGCCTCTGTGGCCCATTTCGCTCCAGCCTTTCCTTATAACACAGTATATTTTGCTTTTGTGTTCACTCAAATTTGTTACAACCACTGACTCCCGCCTCTGTGGCCCATTTTGCTCCAGCCTTTCCTTATAACATAGTGTATTTTGCTTTTGTGTTCACTCAAAGTGGTTACAACCACTGACTCCGGCCTCTATGGCCCATTTCGCTCCAGCTTTTCCTTATAACACAGTGTATTTTGCTTTTGTGTTCACTCAAAGTTGTTACAACCACTGACTCCAGCCTCTGTGGCCCATTTCGCTCCAGCCTTTCCTTATAACACAGTGTATTTTGCTTTTGTGTTCACCCAAAGTTGTTACAACCACTGACTCCAGCCTGTGTGGCCCATTTCGCTCCAGCCTATCCTTATAACACAGTGTATTTTGCTTTTGTGTTCACTCAAAGTTGTTACAACAACTGACTCCTGACTCTGTGGCCCATTTCGCTCCAGCCGTTCCTTATAAAACAGTGTATTTTGCTTTTGTGTTCACTCAAAGTTGTTACAACCACTGACTCCGGCCTCTGTGGCCCATTTCGCTCCAGCCTTTCCTTATAACACAGTGTATTTTGCATTTGTGTTCACTCAAAGTTGTTAGAACCACTGACTCCGGCCTATGTGGCCCATTTCGCTCCAGCCTTTCCTTATAACACAGTGTATTTTGCTTTTGTGTTCACTCAAAGTTGTTACAACCACTGACTCTGGCCTCTGTGGCCTATTTCGCTTCAGCCTTGTCTGTATAACACAGTGTATTTTGCTTTTGTGTTCATTCAAAGTTGTTACAACCACTGATTCTGGCCTCTGTGGCCCATTTCGCTTCAGCCTTTTCTGTATAACACAGTGTATTTTGCTTTTGTGTTCACTCAAAATTGTTACAACCATGGACTCCGGCCTCTGTGGCCCGTTTCGCTCCAGCCTTTCCTTATAACACAGTGTATTTTGCTTTTGTGTTCACTCAAAGTAGTTACAACCACTGACTCCTGCCTCTGTGGCCCATTTCGCTCCAGCCTTTCATTATAACACAGTGTATTTTGCTTTTGTGTTCACTCAAAGTTGTTACAACCACTGACTCCGGCCTCTGTGGCCCATTTCGCTCCAGCCTTTCCTTATAACACAGTGTATTTTCCTTTTGTGTTTACTCAAAGTTGTTACAACCACTGACTCTGGCCTCTGTGGCCCATTTCCCTCCAGCCTTTCCTTATAAGACAGTGTATTTTGCTTTTGTGTTCACTCAAAGTTGTTACAACCACTGACTCCTGCCTCTGTGGCCCATTTCGCTCCAGCCTTTCATTATAACACAGTGTATTTTGCTTTTGTGTACACTCAATGTTGTTACAACCACTGACTCCAGCCTCTGTGGCCCATTTCGCTCCAGCTTTTCCTTATAACACAGTGTATTTTGCTTTTCTATTCACTCAGAGTTGTTACAACCACTGACTCCTGCCTCTGTGGCCCATTTGGCTCCAGCCTTTCCTTATAACACATTGTATTTTGCTTTTGTGTTCACTCAAAGTTGTTACGATCACTGACTCCGGCCTCTGTGGCCCATTTCGTTCCAGCCTTTCCTTATAACACAGTATATTTTGCTTTTGTGTTCACTCAAAGTTGTTACAACCACTGACTCCCGCCTCTGTGGCCCATTTCGCTCCAGCCTTTCCTTATAACATAGTGTATTTTGCTTTTGTGTTCACTCAAAGTGGTTACAACCACTGACTCCGACCACTGTGGCCCATTTCGCTCCAGCCTTTCATTATAACACAGTGTATTTTGCTTTTGTGTACACTCAATGTTGTTACAACCACTGACTCCAGCCTCTGTGGCCCATTTCGCTCCAGCTTTTCCTTATAACACAGTGTATTTTGCTTTTCTATTCACTCAGAGTTGTTACAACCACTGACTCCGGCCTCTGTGGCCCATTTGGCTCCAGCCTTTCCTTATAACACATTGTATTTTGCTTTTGTGTTCACTCAAAGTTGTTACGATCACTGACTCCGGCCTCTGTGGCCCATTTCGTTCCAGCCTTTCCTTATAACACAGTATATTTTGCTTTTGTGTTCACTCAAAGTTGTTACAACCACTGACTCCCGCCTCTGTGGCCCATTTCGCTCCAGCCTTTCCTTATAACATAGTGTATTTTGCTTTTGTGTTCACTCAAAGTGGTTACAACCACTGACTCCGACCTCTGTGGCCCATTTCGCTCCAGCCTTTCCTTATAACATAGTGTATTTTGCTTTTGTGTTCACTCAAAGTGGTTACAACCACGGACTCTGGCCTCTGTGGCCCATTTCGCTCCAGCCTTTCTTTATAACACAGTGTATTTTGCTTTTGTGTTCACTCAAAGTTGTTACAACCACTGGCCACTGTGGCCCATTTCGCTTCAGCCTTTTCTGTATAACACAGTGTATTTTGCTTTTGTGTTCATTCAAAGTTGTTACAACCACTTACTCCGGCCTCTGTGGCCCATTTCGCTCCAACCTTTCCTTATAACACAGTGTATTTGCTTTTGTGTTCAATCAAAATTGTTACAACCACTGACTCCAGCCTCTGTGGCCCGTTTCGCTCCAGCCTTTCCTTATAACACAGTGTATTTTGCTTTTGTGTTCACTCAAAGTTGTTACAACCACTGACTCCTGCCTCTGTGGCCCATTTCGCTCCAGCCTTTCCTTATAACACAGTGTATTTTGCTTTTGTGTTCACTCAAAGTTGTTACAACCACTGACTCCTGCCTCTGTGGCCCATTTCGCTCCAGCCTTTCATTATAACACAGTGTATTTTGCTTTTGTGTACACTCAAAGTTGTTACAACCACTGACTCCGGCCTCTGTGGCCCATTTCGCTCCAGCCTTTCCTTATAACACAGTGTATTTTGCTTTTCTATTCACTCAAAGTTGTTACAACCACTGACTCCGGCCTCTGTGGCCCATTTGGCTCCAGCCTTTTCTTATAACACATTGTATTTTGCTTTTGTGTTCACTCAAAGTTGTTACGATCACTGGCTCCGGCCTCTGTGGCCCATTTCGCTCCAGCCTTTCCTTATAACACAGTATATTTTGCTTTTGTGTTCACTCAAATTTGTTACAACCACTGACTCCCGCCTCTGTGGCCCATTTTGCTCCAGCCTTTCCTTATAACATAGTGTATTTTGCTTTTGTGTTCACTCAAAGTGGTTACAACCACTGACTCCGGCCTCTATGGCCCATTTCGCTCCAGCTTTTCCTTATAACACAGTGTATTTTGCTTTTGTGTTCACTCAAAGTTGTTACAACCACTGACTCCAGCCTCTGTGGCCCATTTCGCTTCAGCCTTTCCTTATAACACAGTGTATTTTGCTTTTGTGTTCACCCAAAGTTGTTACAACCACTGACTCCAGCCTGTGTGGCCCATTTCGCTCCAGCCTATCCTTATAACACAGTGTATTTTGCTTTTGTGTTCACTCAAAGTTGTTACAACCACTGACTCTGGCCTCTGTGGCCTATTTCGCTTCAGCCTTGTCTGTATAACACAGTGTATTTTGCTTTTGTGTTCATTCAAAGTTGTTACAACCACTGATTCTGGCCTCTGTGGCCCATTTCGCTTCAGCCTTTTCTGTATAACACAGTGTATTTTGCTTTTGTGTTCACTCAAAATTGTTACAACCATGGACTCCGGCCTCTGTGGCCCGTTTCGCTCCAGCCTTTCCTTATAACACAGTGTATTTTGCTTTTGTGTTCACTCAAAGTAGTTACAACCACTGACTCCTGCCTCTGTGGCCCATTTCGCTCCAGCCTTTCATTATAACACAGTGTATTTTGCTTTTGTGTTCACTCAAAGTTGTTACAACCACTGACTCCGGCCTCTGTGGCCCATTTCGCTCCAGCCTTTCCTTATAACACAGTGTATTTTCCTTTTGTGTTTACTCAAAGTTGTTACAACCACTGACTCTGGCCTCTGTGGCCCATTTCCCTCCAGCCTTTCCTTATAAGACAGTGTATTTTGCTTTTGTGTTCACTCAAAGTTGTTACAACCACTGACTCCTGCCTCTGTGGCCCATTTCGCTCCAGCCTTTCATTATAACACAGTGTATTTTGCTTTTGTGTACACTCAATGTTGTTACAACCACTGACTCCAGCCTCTGTGGCCCATTTCGCGCCAGCTTTTCCTTATAACACAGTGTATTTTGCTTTTCTATTCACTCAGAGTTGTTACAACCACTGACTCCGGCCTCTGTGGCCCATTTGGCTCCAGCCTTTCCTTATAACACATTGTATTTTGCTTTTGTGTTCACTCAAAGTTGTTACGATCACTGACTCCGGCCTCTGTGGCCCATTTCGTTCCAGCCTTTCCTTATAACACAGTATATTTTGCTTTTGTGTTCACTCAAAGTTGTTACAACCACTGACTCCCGCCTCTGTGGCCCATTTCGCTCCAGCCTTTCCTTATAACATAGTGTATTTTGCTTTTGTGTTCACTCAAAGTGGTTACAACCACTGACTCCCGCCTCTGTGGCCCATTTCGCTCCAGCCTTTCCTTATAACATAGTGTATTTTGCTTTTGTGTTCACTCAAAGTGGTTACAACCACTGACTCCGACCTCTGTGGCCCATTTCGCTCCAGCCTTTCATTATAACACAGTGTATTTTGCTTTTGTGTACACTCAATGTTGTTACAACCACTGACTCCAGCCTCTGTGGCCCATTTCGCTCCAGCTTTTCCTTATAACACAGTGTATTTTGCTTTTCTATTCACTCAGAGTTGTTACAACCACTGACTCCGGCCTCTGTGGCCCATTTGGCTCCAGCCTTTCCTTATAACACAGTATATTTTGCTTTTGTGTTCACTCAAAGTTGTTACAACCACTGACCCCCGCCTCTGTGGCCCATTTCGCTCCAGCCTTTCCTTATAACATAGTGTATTTTGCTTTTGTGTTCACTCAAAGTGGTTACAACCACTGACTCCGACCTCTGTGGCCCATTTCGCTCCAGCCTTTCCTTATAACATAGTGTATTTTGCTTTTGTGTTCACTCAAAGTGGTTACAACCACGGACTCTGGCCTCTGTGGCCCATTTCGCTCCAGCCTTTCTTTATAACACAGTGTATTTTGCTTTTGTGTTCACTCAAAGTTGTTACAACCACTGGCCACTGTGGCCCATTTCGCTTCAGCCTTTTCTGTATAACACAGTGTATTTTGCTTTTGTGTTCATTCAAAGTTGTTACAACCACTTACTCCGGCCTCTGTGGCCCATTTCGCTCCAACCTTTCCTTATAACACAGTGTATTTGCTTTTGTGTTCAATCAAAATTGTTACAACCACTGACTCCAGCCTCTGTGGCCCGTTTCGCTCCAGCCTTTCCTTATAACACAGTGTATTTTGCTTTTGTGTTCACTCAAAGTTGTTACAACCACTGACTCCTGCCTCTGTGGCCCATTTCGCTCCAGCCTTTCCTTATAACACAGTGTATTTTGCTTTTGTGTTCACTCAAAGTTGTTACAACCACTGACTCCTGCCTCTGTGGCCCATTTCGCTCCAGCCTTTCATTATAACACAGTGTATTTTGCTTTTGTGTACACTCAAAGTTGTTACAACCACTGACTCCGGCCTCTGTGGCCCATTTCGCTCCAGCCTTTCCTTATAACACAGTGTATTTTGCTTTTCTATTCACTCAAAGTTGTTACAACCACTGACTCCGGCCTCTGTGGCCCATTTGGCTCCAGCCTTTTCTTATAACACATTGTATTTTGCTTTTGTGTTCACTCAAAGTTGTTACGATCACTGGCTCCGGCCTCTGTGGCCCATTTCGCTCCAGCCTTTCCTTATAACACAGTATATTTTGCTTTTGTGTTCACTCAAATTTGTTACAACCACTGACTCCCGCCTCTGTGGCCCATTTTGCTCCAGCCTTTCCTTATAACATAGTGTATTTTGCTTTTGTGTTCACTCAAAGTGGTTACAACCACTGACTCCGGCCTCTATGGCCCATTTCGCTTCAGCCTTTCCTTATAACACAGTGTATTTTGCTTTTGTGTTCACCCAAAGTTGTTACAACCACTGACTCCAGCCTGTGTGGCCCATTTCGCTCCAGCCTATCCTTATAACACAGTGTATTTTGCTTTTGTGTTCACTCAAAGTTGTTACAACAACTGACTCCTGCCTCTGTGGCCCATTTCGCTCCAGCCTTTCCTTATAAAACAGTGTATTTTGCTTTTGTGTTCACTCAAAGTTGTTACAACCACTGACTCCGGCCTCTGTGGCCCATTTCGCTCCAGCCTTTCCTTATAACACAGTGTATTTTGCATTTGTGTTCACTCAAAGTTGTTAGAACCACTGACTCCGGCCTCTGTGGCCCATTTCGCTCCAGCCTTTCCTTATAACACAGTGTATTTTGCTTTTGTGTTCACTCAAAGTTGTTACAACCACTGACTCTGGCCTCTGTGGCCTATTTCGCTTCAGCCTTGTCTGTATAACACAGTGTATTTTGCTTTTGTGTTCATTCAAAGTTGTTACAACCACTGATTCTGGCCTCTGTGGCCCATTTCGCTTCAGCCTTTTCTGTATAACACAGTGTATTTTGCTTTTGTGTTCACTCAAAATTGTTACAACCATGGACTCCGGCCTCTGTGGCCCGTTTCGCTCCAGCCTTTCCTTATAACACAGTGTATTTTGCTTTTGTGTTCACTCAAAGTAGTTACAACCACTGACTCCTGCCTCTGTGGCCCATTTCGCTCCAGCCTTTCATTATAACACAGTGTATTTTGCTTTTGTGTTCACTCAAAGTTGTTACAACCACTGACTCCGGCCTCTGTGGCCCATTTCGCTCCAGCCTTTCCTTATAACACAGTGTATTTTCCTTTTGTGTTTACTCAAAGTTGTTACAACCACTGACTCTGGCCTCTGTGGCCCATTTCCCTCCAGCCTTTCCTTATAAGACAGTGTATTTTGCTTTTGTGTTCACTCAAAGTTGTTACAACCACTGACTCCTGCCTCTGTGGCCCATTTCGCTCCAGCCTTTCATTATAACACAGTGTATTTTGCTTTTGTGTACACTCAATGTTGTTACAACCACTGACTCCAGCCTCTGTGGCCCATTTCGCTCCAGCTTTTCCTTATAACACAGTGTATTTTGCTTTTCTATTCACTCAGAGTTGTTACAACCACTGACTCCGGCCTCTGTGGCCCATTTGGCTCCAGCCTTTCCTTATAACACATTGTATTTTGCTTTTGTGTTCACTCAAAGTTGTTACGATCACTGACTCCGGCCTCTGTGGCCCATTTCGTTCCAGCCTTTCCCTATAACACAGTATATTTTGCTTTTGTGTTCACTCAAAGTTGTTACAACCACTGACTCCCGCCTCTGTGGCCCATTTCGCTCCAGCCTTTCCTTATAACATAGTGTATTTTGCTTTTGTGTTCACTCAAAGTGGTTACAACCACTGACTCCGACCTCTGTGGCCCATTTCGCTCCAGCCTTTCCTTATAACATAGTGTATTTTGCTTTTGTGTTCACTCAAAGTGGTTACAACCACGGACTCTGGCCTCTGTGGCCCATTTCGCTCCAGCCTTTCTTTATAACACAGTGTATTTTGCATTTGTGTTCACTCAAAGTTGTTACAACCATTGGCCACTGTGGCCCATTTCGCTTCAGCATTTTCTGTATAACACAGTGTATTTTGCTTTTGTGTTCACTCAAAGTTGTTACAACCACTGACTCCGGCCTCTGTGGCCCATTTCGCTCCAGCCTTTCCTTATAACACAGTATATTTTGCTTTTGTGTTCACTCAAAGTTGTTACAACCACGGACTCCGGCCTCTGTGGCACGTTTCGCTCCAGCCTTTCCTTATAACACAGTGTATTTTTCTTTTGTGTTCACTCAAAGTTGTTACAACCACTGACTCCTGCCTCTGTGGCCCATTTCGCTCCAGCCTTTCATTATAACACAGTGTATTTTGCTTTTGTGTTCACTCAAAGTTTTTACAACCACTGACTCCGGCCTCTGTGGCCCATTTCGCTCCAGCCTTTCCTTATAACACAGTGTATTTTGCTTTTGTGTTCACTCAAAGTTGTTACAACCACTGACTCCAGCCTGTGTGGCCCATTTCGCTCCAGCCGTTCCTTATAACACAGTGTATTTTGCTTTTGTGTTCACTCAAAGTTGTTACAACCACTGACTCCGGCCTCTGTGGCCCATTTCGCTCCAGCCTTTCCTTATAACACAGTGTATTTTGCATTTGTGTTCACTCAAAGTTGTTAGAACCTCTGACTCCGGCCTCTGTGGCCCATTTCGCTCCAGCCTTTCCTTATAACACAGTGTATTTTGCTTTTGTGTTCACTCAAAGTTGTTAGAACCACTGACTCTGGCCTCTGTGGCCTATTTCGCTTCAGCCTTGTCTGTATAACACAGTGTATTTTGCTTTTGTGTTCACTCAAAATTGTTACAACCATGGACTCCGGCCTCTGTGGCCCGTTTCGCTCCAGCCTTTCCTTATAACACAGTGTATTTTGCTTTTGTGTTCACTCAAAGTTGTTACAACCACTGACTCCAGCCTCTGTGGCCCATTTCGCTCCAGCCTTTCATTATAACACAGTGTATTTTGCTTTTGTGTACACTCAAAGTTGTTACAACCACTGACTCCGGCTTCTGTGGCCCATTTCACTCCAGCCTTTCCTTATAACACAGTGTATTTTGCTTTTGTGTTCACTCAAAGTTGTTACAACCACTGACTCCGGCCTCTGTGGCCCATTTCGCTCCAGCCTTTCCTTATAACACAGTGTATTTTGCATTTGTGTTCACTCAAAGTTGTTAGAACCACTGACTCCGGCCTCTGTGGCCCATTTCGCTCCAGCCTTTCCTTATAACACAGTGTATTTTGCTTTTGTGTTCACTCAAAGTTGTTACAACCACTGACTCTGGCCTCTGTGGCCTATTTCGCTTCAGCCTTGTCTGTATAACACAGTGTATTTTGCTTTTGTGTTCATTCAAAGTTGTTACAACCACTGATTCTGGCCTCTGTGGCCCATTTCGCTTCAGCCTTTTCTGTATAACACAGTGTATTTTGCTTTTGTGTTCACTCAAAATTGTTACAACCATGGACTCCGGCCTCTGTGGCCCGTTTCGCTCCAGCCTTTCCTTATAACACAGTGTATTTTGCTTTTGTGTTCACTCAAAGTAGTTACAACCACTGACTCCTGCCTCTGTGGCCCATTTCGCTCCAGCCTTTCATTATAACACAGTGTATTTTGCTTTTGTGTTCACTCAAAGTTGTTACAACCACTGACTCCGGCCTCTGTGGCCCATTTCGCTCCAGCCTTTCCTTATAACACAGTGTATTTTCCTTTTGTGTTTACTCAAAGTTGTTACAACCACTGACTCTGGCCTCTGTGGCCCATTTCCCTCCAGCCTTTCCTTATAAGACAGTGTATTTTGCTTTTGTGTTCACTCAAAGTTGTTACAACCACAGACTCCTGCCTCTGTGGCCCATTTCGCTCCAGCCATTCATTATAACACAGTGTATTTTGCTTTTGTGTACACTCAATGTTGTTACAACCACTGACTCCAGCCTCTGTGGCCCATTTCGCTCCAGCTTTTCCTTATAACACAGTGTATTTTGCTTTTCTATTCACTCAGAGTTGTTACAACCACTGACTCCGGCCTCTGTGGCCCATTTGGCTCCAGCCTTTCCTTATAACACATTGTATTTTGCTTTTGTGTTCACTCAAAGTTGTTACGATCACTGACTCCGGCCTCTGTGGCCCATTTCTTTCCAGCCTTTCCCTATAACACAGTATATTTTGCTTTTGTGTTCACTCAAAGTTGTTACAACCACTGACTCCCGCCTCTGTGGCCCATTTCGCTCCAGCGTTTCCTTATAACATAGTGTATTTTGCTTTTGTGTTCACTCAAAGTGGTTACAACCACTGACTCCGACCTCTGTGGCCCATTTCGCTCCAGCCTTTCCTTATAACATAGTGTATTTTGCTTTTGTATTCACTCAAAGTGGTTACAACCACGGACTCTGGCCTCTGTGGCCCATTTCGCTCCAGCCTTTCTTTATAACACAGTGTATTTTGCATTTGTGTTCACTCAAAGTTGTTACAACCATTGGCCACTGTGGCCCATTTCGCTTCAGCCTTTTCTGTATAACACAGTGTATTTTGCTTTTGTGTTCACTCAAAGTTGTTACAACCACTGACTCCGGCCTCTGTGGCCCATTTCGCTCCAGCCTTTCCTTATAACACAGTATATTTTGCTTTTGTGTTCACTCAAAGTTGTTACAACCACGGACTCCGGCCTCTGTGGCACGTTTCGCTCCAGCCTTTCCTTATAACACAGTGTATTTTTCTTTTGTGTTCACTCAAAGTTGTTACAACCACTGACTCCTGCCTCTGTGGCCCATTTCGCTCCAGCCTTTCATTATAACACAGTGTATTTTGCTTTTGTGTTCACTCAAAGTTTTTACAACCACTGACTCCGGCCTCTGTGGCCCATTTCGCTCCAGCCTTTCCTTATAACACAGTGTATTTTGCTTTTGTGTTCACTCAAAGTTGTTACAACCACTGACTCCAGCCTGTGTGGCCCATTTCGCTCCAGCCGTTCCTTATAACACAGTGTATTTTGCTTTTGTGTTCACTCAAAGTTGTTACAACCACTGACTCCGGCCTCTGTGGCCCATTTCGCTCCAGCCTTTCCTTATAACACAGTGTATTTTGCATTTGTGTTCACTCAAAGTTGTTAGAACCTCTGACTCCGGCCTCTGTGGCCCATTTCGCTCCAGCCTTTCCTTATAACACAGTGTATTTTGCATTTGTGTTCACTCAAAGTTGTTAGAACCTCTGACTCCGGCCTCTGTGGCCCATTTCGCTCCAGCCTTTCCTTATAACACAGTGTATTTTGCTTTTGTGTTCACTCAAAGTTGTTAGAACCACTGACTCTGGCCTCTGTGGCCTATTTCGCTTCAGCCTTGTCTGTATAACACAGTGTATTTTGCTTTTGTGTTCACTCAAAATTGTTACAACCATGGACTCCGGCCTCTGTGGCCCGTTTCGCTCCAGCCTTTCCTTATAACACAGTGTATTTTGCTTTTGTGTTCACTCAAAGTTGTTACAACCACTGACTCCAGCCTCTGTGGCCCATTTCGCTCCAGCCTTTCATTATAACACAGTGTATTTTGCTTTTGTGTACACTCAAAGTTGTTACAACCACTGACTCCGGCTTCTGTGGCCCATTTCACTCCAGCCTTTCCTTATAACACAGTGTATTTTGCTTTTGTGTTCACTCAAAGTTGTTACAACCACTGACTCTGGCCTCTGTGGCCTATTTCGCTTCAGCCTTGTCTGTATAACACAGTGTATTTTGCTTTTGTGTTCATTCAAAGTTGTTACAACCACTGATTCTGGCCTCTGTGGCCCATTTCGCTTCAGCCTTTTCTGTATAACACAGTGTATTTTGCTTTTGTGTTCACTCAAAATTGTTACAACCATGGACTCCGGCCTCTGTGGCCCGTTTCGCTCCAGCCTTTCCTTATAACACAGTGTATTTTGCTTTTGTGTTCACTCAAAGTAGTTACAACCACTGACTCCTGCCTCTGTGGCCCATTTCGCTCCAGCCTTTCATTATAACACAGTGTATTTTGCTTTTGTGTTCACTCAAAGTTGTTACAACCACTGACTCCGGCCTCTGTGGCCCATTTCGCTCCAGCCTTTCCTTATAACACAGTGTATTTTCCTTTTGTGTTTACTCAAAGTTGTTACAACCACTGACTCTGGCCTCTGTGGCCCATTTCCCTCCAGCCTTTCCTTATAAGACAGTGTATTTTGCTTTTGTGTTCACTCAAAGTTGTTACAACCACTGACTCCTGCCTCTGTGGCCCATTTCGCTCCAGCCTTTCCTTATAACATAGTGTATTTTGCTTTTGTGTTCACTCAAAGTGGTTACAACCACTGACTCCGACCTCTGTGGCCCATTTCGCTCCAGCCTTTCCTTATAACATAGTGTATTTTGCTTTTGTGTTCACTCAAAGTGGTTACAACCACGGACTCTGGCCTCTGTGGCCCATTTCGCTCCAGCCTTTCTTTATAACACAGTGTATTTTGCATTTGTGTTCACTCAAAGTTGTTACAACCATTGGCCACTGTGGCCCATTTCGCTTCAGCCTTTTCTGTATAACACAGTGTATTTTGCTTTTGTGTTTACTCAAAGTTGTTACAACCACTGACTCCGGCCTCTGTGGCCCATTTCGCTCCAGCCTTTCCTTATAACACAGTATATTTTGCTTTTGTGTTCACTCAAAGTTGTTACAACCACGGACTCCGGCCTCTGTGGCACGTTTCGCTCCAGCCTTTCCTTATAACACAGTGTATTTTTCTTTTGTGTTCACTCAAAGTTGTTACAACCACTGACTCCTGCCTCTGTGGCCCATTTCGCTCCAGCCTTTCATTATAACACAGTGTATTTTGCTTTTGTGTTCACTCAAAGTTTTTACAACCACTGACTCCGGCCTCTGTGGGCCATTTCGCTCCAGCCTTTCCTTATAACACAGTGTATTTTGCTTTTGTGTTCACTCAAAGTTGTTACAACCACTGACTCCAGCCTGTGTGGCCCATTTCGCTCCAGCCGTTCCTTATAACACAGTGTATTTTGCTTTTGTGTTCACTCAAAGTTGTTACAACCACTGACTCCGGCCTCTGTGGCCCATTTCGCTCCAGCCTTTCCTTATAACACAGTGTATTTTGCATTTGTGTTCACTCAAAGTTGTTAGAACCTCTGACTCCGGCCTCTGTGGCCCATTTCGCTCCAGCCTTTCCTTATAACACAGTGTATTTTGCTTTTGTGTTCACTCAAAGTTGTTAGAACCACTGACTCTGGCCTCTGTGGCCTATTTCGCTTCAGCCTTGTCTGTATAACACAGTGTATTTTGCTTTTGTGTTCACTCAAAATTGTTACAACGATGGACTCCGGCCTCTGTGGCCCGTTTCGCTCCAGCCTTTCCTTATAACACAGTGTATTTTGCTTTTGTGTTCACTCAAAGTTGTTACAACCACTGACTCCAGCCTCTGTGGCCCATTTCGCTCCAGCCTTTCATTATAACACAGTGTATTTTGCTTTTGTGTACACTCAAAGTTGTTACAACCACTGACTCCGGCTTCTGTGGCCCATTTCACTCCAGCCTTTCCTTATAACATAGTGTATTTTGCTTTTGTGTTCACTCAAAGTTGTTACAACCACTGACTCTGGCCTCTGTGGCCTATTTCGCTTCAGCCTTGTCTGTATAACACAGTGTATTTTGCTTTTGTGTTCATTCAAAGTTGTTACAACCACTGATTCTGGCCTCTGTGGCCCATTTCGCTTCAGCCTTTTCTGTATAACACAGTGTATTTTGCTTTTGTGTTCACTCAAAATTGTTACAACCATGGACTCCGGCCTCTGTGGCCCGTTTCGCTCCAGCCTTTCCTTATAACACAGTGTATTTTGCTTTTGTGTTCACTCAAAGTAGTTACAACCACTGACTCCTGCCTCTGTGGCCCATTTCGCTCCAGCCTTTCATTATAACACAGTGTATTTTGCTTTTGTGTTCACTCAAAGTTGTTACAACCACTGACTCCGGCCTCTGTGGCCCATTTCGCTCCAGCCTTTCCTTATAACACAGTGTATTTTCCTTTTGTGTTTACTCAAAGTTGTTACAACCACTGACTCTGGCCTCTGTGGCCCATTTCCCTCCAGCCTTTCCTTATAAGACAGTGTATTTTGCTTTTGTGTTCACTCAAAGTTGTTACAACCACTGACTCCTGCCTCTGTGGCCCATTTCGCTCCAGCCTTTCATTATAACACAGTGTATTTTGCTTTTGTGTACACTCAATGTTGTTACAACCACTGACTCCAGCCTCTGTGGCCCATTTCGCTCCAGCTTTTCCTTATAACACAGTGTATTTTGCTTTTCTATTCACTCAGAGTTGTTACAACCACTGACTCCGGCCTCTGTGGCCCATTTGGCTCCAGCCTTTCCTTATAACACATTGTATTTTGCTTTTGTGTTCACTCAAAGTTGTTACGATCACTGACTCCGGCCTCTGTGGCCCATTTCGTTCCAGCCTTTCCTTATAACACAGTATATTTTGCTTTTGTGTTCACTCAAAGTTGTTACAACCACTGACTCCCGCCTCTGTGGCCCATTTCGCTCCAGCCTTTCCTTATAACATAGTGTATTTTGCTTTTGTGTTCACTCAAAGTGGTTACAACCACTGACTCCGACCTCTGTGGCCCATTTCGCTCCAGCCTTTCCTTATAACATAGTGTATTTTGCTTTTGTGTTCACTCAAAGTGGTTACAACCACGGACTCTGGCCTCTGTGGCCCATTTCGCTCCAGCCTTTCTTTATAACACAGTGTATTTTGCATTTGTGTTCACTCAAAGTTGTTACAACCACTGGCCACTGTGGCCCATTTCGCTTCAGCCTTTTCTGTATAACACAGTGTATTTTGCTTTTGTGTTCACTCAAAGTTGTTACAACCACTGACTCCGGCCTCTGTGGCCCATTTCGCTCCAGCCTTTCCTTATAACACATTGTATTTTGCTTTTGTGTTCACTCAAAGTTGTTACAACCACTGACTCCGGCCTCTGTGGCCCATTTCGCTCCAGCCTTTCCTTATAACACAGTATATTTTGCTTTTGTGTTCACTCAAAGTTGTTACAACCACTGACTCCCGCCTCTGTGGCCCATTTCGCTCCAGCCTTTCCTTATAACATAGTGTATTTTGCTTTTGTGTTCACTCAAAGTGGTTACAATCACTGACTACGGCCTCTATGGCCCATTTCGCTCCAGCTTTTCCTTATAAGACAGTCCATTTGCTTTTGTGTTCACTCAAAGTTGTTACAACCACTGACTCCAGCCTCTGTGGCCCGTTTTGCTCCAGCCTTTCCTTATAACACAGTGTAATTTGCTTTTGTGTTCACCCTAAGTTGTTACAACCACTGACTCCGGCCTCTGTGACCCATTTCGCTTCAGCCTTTTCTCTATAACACAGTGTATTTTGCTTTTGTGTCCACTCAAAATTATTACAACCATTGACTCTGTCCTCTGTGGCTCGTTTCACTCCATCCTTTCCTTATAACATAGTGTATTTTGCTTTCGTGTTCACTCAAAGTTGTTACAACCACTGACTCCTGCCTCTGTGGTCCATTTCGCTCCAGCCGTTCCTTATAACACAGTGTATTTTGCTTTTGTGTTCACTCAAAGTGGTTACAACCACTGACTCCGACCTCTGTGGCCCATTTCGCTCCAGCCTTTCCTTATAACATAGTGTATTTTGCTTTTGTGTTCACTCAAAGCGCTTACAACCACGGACTCTGGCCTCTGTGGCCCATTTCGCTCCAGCCTTTCTTTATAACACAGTGTATTTTGCATTTGTGTTCACTCAAAGTTGTTACAACCACTGGCCACTGTGGCCCATTTCGCTTCAGCCTTTTCTGTATAACACAGTGTATTTTGCTTTTGTGTTCATTCAAAGTTGTTACAACCACTGACTCTGGCCTCTGTGGCCCATTTCGCTTCAGCCTTTTCTGTATAACACAGTGTATTTTTGCTTTTGTGTTCACTCAAAGTTGTTACAACCACTGACTCCGGCCTCTGTGGCCCATTTCACTCCAGCCTTTCCTTATAACACAGTGTATTTTGCTTTTGTGTTCACTCAAAGTTGTTACAACCACTGACTCCGGCCTCTGTGGCCCATTTCTCTCCAGCCTTTCCTTATAACACAGTGTATTTTGCTTTTCTATTCACTCAAAGTTGTTACAACAACTGACTCATGCCTCTGTGGCCCATTTCGCTCCAGCCGTTCCTTATAACACAGTGTATTTTGCTTTTGTGTTCACTCAAAGTTGTTACAACCACTGACTCCTGCCTCTGTGGCCCATTTCGCTCCAGCCTTTCCTTATAACACAGTGTATTTTCCTTTTGTGTTCACTCAAAGTTGTTACAACCACTGACTCTGGCCTCTGTGGCCCATTTCCCTCCAGCCTTTCCTTATAAGACAGTGTATTTTGCTTTTGTGTTCACTCAAAGTTGTTACAACCACTGACTCCTGCCTCTGTGGCCCATTTCGCTCCAGCCTTTCATTATAACACAGTGTATTTTGCTTTTGTGTACACTCAATGTTGTTACAACCACTGACTCCAGCCTCTGTGGCCCATTTCGCTCCAGCTTTTCCTTATAACACAGTGTATTTTGCTTTTCTATTCACTCAGAGTTGTTACAACCACTGAATCCGGCCTCTGTGGCCCATTTGGCTCCAGCCTTTCCTTATAACACATTGTATTTTGCTTTTGTGTTCACTCAAAGTTGTTACGATCACTGACTCCCGCCTCTGTGGCCCATTTCGCTCCAGCCTTTCCTTATAACATAGTGTATTTTGCTTTTGTGTTCACTCAAAGTGGTTACAACCACTGACTCCGACCTTTGTGGCCCATTTCGCTCCAGCCTTTCCTTATAACATAGTGCATTTGGATTTTGTATTCACTCAAAGTGGTTACAACCACGGACTCTGGCCTCTGTGGCCCATTTCGCTCCAGCCTTTCTTTATAACACAGTGTATTTTGCTTTTGTGTTCACTCAAAGTTGTTACAACCATTGGCCACTGTGGCCCATTTCGCTTCAGCCTTTTCTGTATAACACAGTGTATTTTTGCTTTTGTGTTCACTCAAAGTTGTTACAACCACTGACTCCGGCCTCTGTGGCCCATTTCGCTCCAGCCTTTTCTTTATAACACATTGTATTTTGCTTTTGTGTTCACTCAAAGTTGTTACGACCACGGACTCCGGCCTCTGTGGCCCGTTTCGCTCCAGCCTTTCCTTATAACACAGTGTATTTTTCTTTTGTGTTCACTCAAAGTTGTTACAACCACTGACTCCTGCCTCTGTGGCCCATTTCGCTCCAGCCTTTCATTATAACACAGTGTATTTTGCTTTTGTGTTCACTCAAGGTTTTTACAACCAGTGACTCCTGCCTGTGTGGCCCATTTCGCTCCAGCCTTTCATTATAACACAGCGTATTTTGCTTTTGTGTACACTCAAAGTTGTTACAACCACTGACTCCGGCCACTGTGGCCCATTTCGCTCCAGCCTTTCCTTATAACACAGTGTATTTTGCTTTTCTATTCACTCAAAGTTGTTACAACCACTGACTCCGGCCACTGTGGCCCATTTCGCTCCAGCCTTTCCTTATAACACAGTGTATTTTGCTTTTCTATTCACTCAAAGTTTTTACAACCACTGACTCCGGCCTCTGTGGCCCATTTGGCTCCAGCCTTTTCTTTATAACACATTGTATTTTGCTTTTGTGTTAACTCAAAGTTGTTACGATCACTGACTCCGGCCTCTGTGGCCCATTTCGCTCCAGCCTTTCCTTATAACACAGTGTATTTGCTTTTGTGTTCAATCAAAATTGTTACAACCACTGACTCCGGCCTCTGTGGCCCATTTCGCTCCATCCTTTCCTTATAACACAGTGTATTTTGCTTTTGTGTTCACTCAAAGTTGTTACAACCACTGACTCCTGCCTCTGTGGCCCATTTCGCTCCAGTCTTTCATTATAACACATTGTATTTTGCTTTTGTGTACACTCAAAGTTGTTACAACCACTGACTCCGGCCTCTGTGGCCCATTTCACTCCAGCCTTTCCTTATAACACAGTGTATTTTTCTTTTCTATTCACTCAAAGTTGTTACAACCACTGACTCCGGCCTCTGTGGCCCATTTGGCTCCAGCCTTTCCTTATAACACATTGTATTTTGCTTTTGTGTTCACTCAAAGTTGTTACGATCATTGACTCCGGCCTCTGTGGCCCATTTCGCTCCAGCCTTTCCTTATAACACAGTATATTTTGCTTTTGTGTTCACTCAAAGTTGTTACAACCACTGACTCCGGCCTCTGTGGCCCATTTCGCTCCAGCCTTTCCTTATAACACATTGTATTTTGCTTTTGTGTTCACTCAAAGTTGTTACAACCACTGACTCCGGCCTCTGTGGCCCATTTCGCTCCAGCCTTTCCTTATAACACAGTATATTTTGCTTTTGTGTTCACTCAAAGTTGTTACAACCACTGACTCCCACCTCTGTGGCCCATTTCGCTCCAGCCTTTCCTTATAACATAGTGTATTTTGCTTTTGTGTTCACTCAAAGTGGTTACAATCACTGACTACGGCCTCTATGGCCCATTTCGCTCCAGCTTTTCCTTATAAGACAGTCCATTTGCTTTTGTGTTCACTCAAAGTTGTTACAACCACTGACTCCAGCCTCTGTGGCCCGTTTTGCTCCAGCCTTTCCTTATAACACAGTGTATTTTGCTTTTGTGTTCACCCAAAGTTGTTACAACCACTGACTCCGGCCTCTGTGGCCCATTTCGCTTCAGCCTTTTCTCTATAACACAGTGTATTTTGCTTTTGTGTCCACTCAAAATTATTACAACCATTGACTCTGTCTTCTGTGGCTCGTTTCACTCCATCCTTTCCTTATAACATAGTGTATTTTGCTTTCGTGTTCACTCAAAGTTGTTACAACCACTGACTCCTGCCTCTGTGGTCCATTTCGCTCCAGCCGTTCCTTATAACACAGTGTATTTTGCTTTTGTGTTCACTCAAAGTTGTTACAACCACTGACTCCGGCCTCTGTGGCGCATTTTGCACCAGCCTTTCCTTATAACACAGTGTATTTTGCTTTTGTGTTCACTCAAAGTTGTTACAACCACTGACTCCGGCCTCTGTGGCCCATTTCGCTCCAGCCTTTCATTATAACACAGTGTATTTCGCTTTTGTGTACACTCAAAGTTGTTACAACCACTGACTCCGGCCTCTGTGGCCCATTTCGCTCCAGCCTTTCCTTATAACACAGTGTATTTTGCTTTTCTATTCACTCAAAGTTGTTACAACCACTGACTCCCGCCTCTGTGGCCCATTTCGCTCCAGCCTTTCCTTATAACATAGTTTATTTTGCTTTTGTGTTCACTCAAAGTTGTTACAACCACTGACTCCTGCCTCTGTGGCCCATTTCGCTTCAGCCTTTTCTCTGTAACACAGTGCAGTTTGCTTTTGTGTTCACCCAAAGTTGTTACAACCACTTACTCCGGCCTCTGTGGCCCATTTCGCTCCAGCCTTTCCTTATAACACAGTGTATTTGCTTTTGTGTTCAATCCAAATTGTTACAACCACTGACTCCAACCTCTGTGGCCCGTTTTGCTCCAGCCTTTCCTTATAACACAGTGTATTTTGCTTTTGTGTTCACTCAAAGTTGTTACAACCACTGACTCCTGCCTCTGTGGCCCATTTCGCTCCAGCCTTTCCTTATAACACAGTGTATTTTGCTTTTGTGTTCACTCAAAGTTGTTACAACCACTGACTCCTGCCTCTGTGGCCCATTTCGCTCCAGCCTTTCATTATAACACAGTGTATTTTGCTTTTGTGTACACTCAAAGTTGTTACAACCACTGACTCCGGCCTCTGTGGCCCATTTCGCTCCAGCCTTTCCTTATAACACAGTGTATTTTTCTTTTCTATTCACTCAAAGTTGTTACAACCACTGACTCCGGCCTCTGTGGCCCATTTGGCTCCAGCCTTTCCTTATAACACATTGTATTTTGCTTTTGTGTTCACTCAAAGTTGTTACGATCACTGGCTCCGGCCTCTGTGGCCCATTTCGCTCCAGCCTTTCCTTATAACACAGTATATTTTGCTTTTGTGTTCACTCAAATTTGTTACAACCACTGACTCCCGCCTCTGTGGCCCATTTTGCTCCAGCCTTTCCTTATAACATAGTGTATTTTGCTTTTGTGTTCACTCAAAGTGGTTACAACCACTGACTCCGGCCTCTATGGCCCATTTCGCTCCAGCTTTTCCTTATAACACAGTGTATTTTGCTTTTGTGTTCACTCAAGGTTGTTACAACCACTGACTCCAGCCTCTGTGGCCCATTTCGCTCCAGCCTTTCCTTATAACACAGTGTATTTTGCTTTTGTGTTCACCCAAAGTTGTTACAACCACTGACTCCAGCCTGTGTGGCCCATTTCGCTCCAGCCTATCCTTATAACACAGTGTATTTTGCTTTTGTGTTCACTCAAAGTTGTTACAACAACTGACTCCTGCCTCTGTGGCCCATTTCGCTCCAGCCGTTCCTTATAAAACAGTGTATTTTGCTTTTGTGTTCACTCAAAGTTGTTACAACCACTGACTCCGGCCTCTGTGGCCCATTTCTCTCCAGCCTTTCCTTATAACACAGTGTATTTTGCATTTGTGTTCACTCAAAGTTGTTAGAACCACTGACTCCGGCCTCTGTGGCCCATTTCGCTCCAGCCTTTCCTTATAACACAGTGTATTTTGCTTTTGTGTTCACTCAAAGTTGTTACAACCACTGACTCTGGCCTCTGTGGCCTATTTCGCTTCAGCCTTGTCTGTATAACACAGTGTATTTTGCTTTTGTGTTCATTCAAAGTTGTTACAACCACTGATTCTAGCCTCTGTGGCCCATTTCGCTTCAGCCTTTTCTGTATAACACAGTGTATTTTGCTTTTGTGTTCACTCAAAATTGTTACAACCATGGACTCCGGCCTCTGTGGCCCGTTTCGCTCCAGCCTTTCCTTATAACACAGTGTATTTTGCTTTTGTGTTCACTCAAAGTTGTTACAACCACTGACTCCTGCCTCTGTGGCCCGTTTTGCTCCAGCCTTTCCTTATAACACAGTGTATTTTGCTTTTGTGTTCACCCAAAGTTGTTACAACCACTGACTCCAGCCTCTGTGGCCCATTTCGCTCCAGCCTTTCCTTATAACACAGTGTATTTTGCTTTTGTGTTCACCCAAAGTTGTTACAACAACTGACTCCTGCCTCTGTGGCCCATTTCGCTCCAGCCGTTCCTTATAACACATTGTATTTTGCTTTTGTGTTCACTCAAAGTTGTTACAACCACTGACTCCAGCCTCTGTGGCCCATTTCGCTCCAGCCTTTCCTTATAACACAGTGTATTTTGCTTTTGTGTTCACCCAAAGTTGTTACAACAACTGACTCCTGCCTCTGTGGCCCATTTCGCTCCAGCCGTTCCTTATAACACATTGTATTTTGCTTTTGTATTCACTCAAAGTTGTTACAACCACTGACTCCGGCCTCTTTGGCCCATTTCGCTCCATCCTTTCCTTATAACACAGTGTATTTTGCTTTTGTGTTCACTCAAAGTTGTTACAACCACTGACTCCAGCCTCTGTGGCCCATTTCGCTCCAGCCTTTCCTTATAACACAGTGTATTTTGCTTTTGTGTTCACCCAAAGTTGTTACAACAACTGACTCCTGCCTCTGTGGCCCATTTCGCTCCAGCCGTTCCTTATAACACATTGTATTTTGCTTTTGTGTTCACTCAAAGTTGTTACAACCACTGACTCCGGCCTCTGTGGCCCATTTCGCTCCAGCCTTTCTATATAACACAGTGTATTTTGCTTTTGTGTTCACTCAAAGTTGTTACAACCACTGACTCCGGCCTCTGTGGCCTATTTCGCTTCAGCCTTGTCTGTATAACACAGTGTATTTTGCTTTTGTGTTCATTCAAAGTTGTTACAACCACTGATTCTGGACTCTGTGGCCCATTTCGCTTCAGCCTTTTCTGTATAACACAGTGTATTTTGCTTTTGTGTTCACTCAAAATTGTTACAACCATGGACTCCGGCCTCTGTGGCCCATTTCGCTCCAGCCTTTCTATATAACACAGTGTATTTTGCTTTTGTGTTCACTCAAAGTTGTTACAACCACTGACTCCTGCCTCTGTGGCCCATTTCGCTCCAGCCTTTCATTATAACACAGTGTATTTTGCTTTTGTGTACACTCAATGTTGTTACAACCACTGACTCCGGCCTCTGTGGCCCATTTGGCTCCAGCCTTTCCTTATAACACATTGTATTTTGCTTTTGTGTTCACTCAAAGTTGTTACGATCACTGACTCCGGCCTCTGTGGCCCATTTCGTTCCAGCCTTTCCTTATAACACAGTATATTTTGCTTTTGTGTTCACTCAAAGTTGTTACAACCACTGACTCCCGCCTCTGTGGCCAATTTCGCTCCAGCCTTTCCTTATAACATAGTGTGTTTTGCTTTTGTGTTCACTCAAAGTGGTTACAACCACTGACTCCGACCTCTGTGGCCCATTTCGCTCCAGCCTTTCCTTATAACATAGTGTATTTTGCTTTTGTGTTCACTCAAAGTGGTTACAACCACGGACTCTGGCCTCTGTGGCCCATTTCGCTCCAGCCTTTCTTTATAACACAGTGTATTTTGCTTTTGTGTTCACTCAAAGTTGTTACAACCACTGGCCACTGTGGCCCATTTCGCTTCAGCCTTTTGTGTATAACACAGTGTATTTTGCTTTTGTGTTCATTCAAAGTTGTTACAACCACTGACTCTGGCCTCTGTGGCCCATTTCGCTTCAGCCTTTTCTGTATAACACAGTGTATTTTTGCTTTTGTGTTCACTCAAAGTTGTTACAACCACTGACTCCGGCCTCTGTGGCCCATTTCGCTCCAGCCTTTCCTTATAAGACAGTATATTTTGCTTTTGTGTTCACTCAAAGTTGTTACAACCACGGACTCCGGCCTCTGTGGCCCGTTTCGCTCCAGCCTTTCCTTATAACACAGTGTATTTTTCTTTTGTGTTCACTCAAAGTTGTTACAACCAGTGACTCCTGCCTCTGTGGCCCATTTCGCTCCAGCCTTTCATTATAACACAGTGTATTTTGCTTTTGTGTTCACTCAAAGGTGTTACAACCACTGACTCCGGCCTCTGTGGCCCATTTCGCTCCAGCCTTTCCTTATAACACAGTGTATTTTGCTTTTGTGTTCACTCAAAGTTGTTACAACCACTGACTCCGGCCTCTGTGGCCCATTTCCCTCCAGCCTTTCCTTATAACACAGTGTATTTTGCTTTTCTATTCACTCAAAGTTGTTACAACCACTGACTCCTGCCTCTGTGGCCCATTTCGCTCCAGCCTTTCATTATAACACAGTGTATTTTGCTTTTGTGTACACTCAAAGTTGTTACAACCACTGACTCCGGCCACTGTGGCCCATTTCGCTCCAGCCTTTCCTTATAACACAGTGTATTTTGCTTTTCTATTCACTCAAAATTGTTACAACCACTGACTCCGGCCTCTGTGGCCCATTTGGCTCCAGCCTTTTCTTTATAACACATTGTATTTTGCTTTTGTGTTCACTCAAAGTTGTTACGATCACTGACTCCGGCCTCTGTGGCCCATTTCGCTCCAGCCTTTCCTTATAACACAGTGTATTTGCTTTTGTGTTCAATCAAAATTGTTACAACCACTGACTCCGGGATCTGTGGCCCATTTCGCTCCAGCCTTTCCTTATAACACAGTGTATTTTGCTTTTGTGTTCACTCAAAGTTGTTACAACCACTGACTCCTGCCTCTGTGGCCCATTTCGCTCCAGTCTTTCATTATAACACAGTGTATTTTGCTTTTGTGTACACTCAAAGTTGTTACAACCACTGACTCCGGCCTCTGTGGCCCATTTCGCTCCAGCCTTTCCTTATAACACAGTGTATTTTTCTTTTCTATTCACTCAAAGTTGTTACAACCACTGACTCCGGCCTCTGTGGCCCATGTGGCTCCAGCCTTTCCTTATAACACAGTGTATTTTGCTTTTGTGTTCACTCAAAGTTGTTACGATCATTGACTCCGGCCTCTGTGGCCCATTTCGCTCCAGCCTTTCCTTATAACACACTATATTTTGCTTTTGTGTTCACTCAAAGTTGTTACAACCACTGACTCCGGCCTCTGTGGCCCATTTCGCTCCAGCCTTTCCTTATAACACAGTGTATTTTGCTTTTGTGTTCACTCAAAGTTGTTACGATCATTGACTCCTGCCTCTGTGGCCCATTTCGCTCCAGCCTTTCATTATAACACAGTGTATTTTGCTTTTGTGTACACTCAAAGTTGTTACAACCACTGACTCCGGCCACTGTGGCCCATTTCGCTCCAGCCTTTCCTTATAACACAGTGTATTTTGCTTTTCTATTCACTCAAAATTGTTACAACCACTGACTCCGGCCTCTGTGGCCCATTTGGCTCCAGCCTTTTCTTTATAACACATTGTATTTTGCTTTTGTGTTCACTCAAAGTTGTTACGATCACTGACTCCGGCCTCTGTGGCCCATTTCGCTCCAGCCTTTCCTTATAACACAGTGTATTTGCTTTTGTGTTCAATCAAAATTGTTACAACCACTGACTCCGGCCTCTGTGGCCCATTTCGCTCCAGCCTTTCCTTATAACACAGTGTATTTTGCTTTTGTGTTCACTCAAAGTTGTTACAACCACTGACTCCTGCCTCTGTGGCCCATTTCGCTCCAGTCTTTCATTATAACACAGTGTATTTTGCTTTTGTGTACACTCAAAGTTGTTACAACCACTGACTCCGGCCTCTGTGGCCCATTTCGCTCCAGCCTTTCCTTATAACACAGTGTATTTTTCTTTTCTATTCACTCAAAGTTCTTACAACCACTGACTCCGGCCTCTGTGGCCCATGTGGCTCCAGCCTTTCCTTATAACACAGTGTATTTTGCTTTTGTGTTCACTCAAAGTTGTTACGATCATTGACTCCGGCCTCTGTGGCCCATTTCGCTCCAGCCTTTCCTTATAACACACTATATTTTGCTTTTGTGTTCACTCAAAGTTGTTACAACCACTGACTCCGGCCTCTGTGGCCCATTTCGCTCCAGCCTTTCCTTATAACACAGTGTATTTTGCTTTTGTGTTCACTCAAAGTTGTTACGATCATTGACTCCAGCCTCTGTGGCCCATTTCGCTCCAGCCTTTCCTTATAACACAGTATATTTTGCTTTTGTGTTCACTCAAAGTTGTTACAACCACTGACTCCCGCCTCTGTGGCCCATTTCGCTCCAGCCTTTCCTTATAACATAGTGTATTTTGCTTTTGTGTTCACTCAAAGTGGTTACAATCACTGACTACGGCCTCTATGGCCCATTTCGCTCCAGCTTTTTCTTATAAGACAGTCCATTTGCTTTTGTGTTCACTCAAAGTTGTTACAACCACTGACTCCAGCCTCTGTGGCCCGTTTTGCTCCAGCCTTTCCTTATAACACAGTGTATTTTGCTTTTGTGTTCACCCAAAGTTGTTACAACAACTGACTCCGGCCTCTGTGGCCCATTTCGCTCCAGCCTTTCCTTATAACACAATGTATTTTGCTTTTGTGTTCACTCAAAGGTGTTACGATCACTGACTCCGGCCTCTGTGGCCCATTTCGCTCCAGCCTTTCCTTATAACACAGTGTATTTGCTTTTGTGTTCACTCAAAATTGTTACAACCACTGACTCCGGCCTCTGTGGCCCATTTGGCTCCAGCCTTTCCTTATAACACACTATATTTTGCTTTTGTGTTCACTCAAAGTTGTTACAACCACTGACTCCGGCCTCTGTGGCCCATTTCGCTCCAGCCTTTCCTTATAACACAGTGTATTTTGCTTTTGTGTTCACTCAAAGTTGTTACGATCATTGACTCCTGCCTCTGTGGCCCATTTCGCTCCAGCCTTTCATTATAACACAGTGTATTTTGCTTTTGTGTACACTCAAAGTTGTTACAACCACTGACTCCGGCCACTGTGGCCCATTTCGCTCCAGCCTTTCCTTATAACACAGTGTATTTTGCTTTTCCATTCACTCAAAATTGTTACAACCACTGACTCCGGCCTCTGTGGCCCATTTGGCTCCAGCCTTTTCTTTATAACACATTGTATTTTGCTTTTGTGTTCACTCAAAGTTGTTACGATCACTGACTCCGGCCTCTGTGGCCCATTTCGCTCCAGCCTTTCCTTATAACACAGTGTATTTGCTTTTGTGTTCAATCAAAATTGTTACAACCACTGACTCCGGCCTCTGTGGCCCATTTCGCTCCAGCCTTTCCTTATAACACAGTGTATTTTGCTTTTGTGTTCACTCAAAGTTGTTACAACCACTGACTCCTGCCTCTGTGGCCCATTTCGCTCCAGTCTTTCATTATAACACAGTGTATTTTGCTTTTGTGTACACTCAAAGTTGTTACAACCACTGACACCGGCCTCTGTGGCCCATTTCGCTCCAGCCTTTCCTTATAACACAGTGTATTTTTCTTTTCTATTCACTCAAAGTTGTTACAACCACTGACTCCGGCCTCTGTGGCCCATGTGGCTCCAGCCTTTCCTTATAACACAGTGTATTTTGCTTTTGTGTTCACTCAAAGTTGTTACGATCATTGACTCCGGCCTCTGTGGCCCATTTCGCTCCAGCCTTTCCTTATAACACACTATATTTTGCTTTTGTGTTCACTCAAAGTTGTTACAACCACTGACTCCGGCCTCTGTGGCCCATTTCGCTCCAGCCTTTCCTTATAACACAGTGTATTTTGCTTTTGTGTTCACTCAAAGTTGTTACGATCATTGACTCCAGCCTCTGTGGCCCATTTCGCTCCAGCCTTTCCTTATAACACAGTATATTTTGCTTTTGTGTTCACTCAAAGTTGTTACAACCACTGACTCCCGCCTCTGTGGCCCATTTCGCTCCAGCCTTTCCTTATAACATAGTGTATTTTGCTTTTGTGTTCACTCAAAGTGGTTACAATCACTGACTACGGCCTCTATGGCCCATTTCGCTCCAGCTTTTTCTTATAAGACAGTCCATTTGCTTTTGTGTTCACTCAAAGTTGTTACAACCACTGACTCCAGCCTCTGTGGCCCGTTTTGCTCCAGCCTTTCCTTATAACACAGTGTATTTTGCTTTTGTGTTCACCCAAAGTTGTTACAACAACTGACTCCGGCCTCTGTGGCCCATTTCGCTCCAGCCTTTCCTTATAACACAATGTATTTTGCTTTTGTGTTCACTCAAAGGTGTTACGATCACTGACTCCGGCCTCTGTGGCCCATTTCGCTCCAGCCTTTCCTTATAACACAGTGTATTTGCTTTTGTGTTCACTCAAAATTGTTACAACCACTGACTCCGGCCTCTGTGGCCCATTTCGCTTCAGCCTTTTCTCTATAACACAGTGTATTTTGCTTTTGTGTTCACTCAAAGTTATTACAACCATTGACTCTGTCCTCTGTGGCTCGTTTCACTCCATCCTTTCCTTATAACATAGTGTATTTTGCTTTTGTGTTCACTCAAAGTTGTTACAACCACTGACTCCTGCCTCTGTGGTCCATTTCGCTCCAGCCGTTCGTTATAACACAGTGTATTTTGCTTTTGTGTTCACTCAAAGTTGTTACAACCACTGACTCCGGCCTCTGTGGCCCATTTCGCTCCAGCCTTTCCTTATAACACAGTGTATTTTGCTTTTCTATTCACTCAAAGTTGTTACAACCACTGACTCCCGCCTCTGTGGCCCATTTCGCTCCAGCCTTTCCTTATAACATAGTTTATTTTGCTTTTGTGTTCACTCAAAGTTGTTACAACCACTGACTCCTGCCTCTGTGGCCCATTTCGCTTCAGCCTTGTCTGTATAACACAGTGTATTTTTCTTTTCTATTCACTCAAAGTTGTTACAACCACTGACTCCGGCCTCTGTGGCCCATGTGGCTCCAGCCTTTCCTTATAACACAGTGTATTTTGCTTTTGTGTTCACTCAAAGTTGTTACGATCATTGACTCCGGCCTCTGTGGCCCATTTCGCTCCAGCCTTTCCTTATAACACACTATATTTTGCTTTTGTGTTCACTCAAAGTTGTTACAACCACTGACTCCGGCCTCTGTGGCCCATTTCGCTCCAGCCTTTCCTTATAACACAGTGTATTTTGCTTTTGTGTTCACTCAAAGTTGTTACGATCATTGACTCCGGCCTCTGTGGCCCATTTCGCTCCAGCCTTTCCTTATAACACAGTATATTTTGCTTTTGTGTTCACTCAAAGTTGTTACAACCACTGACTCCCGCCTCTGTGGCCCATTTCGCTCCAGCCTTTCCTTATAACATAGTGTATTTTGCTTTTGTGTTCACTCAAAGTGGTTACAATCACTGACTACGGCCTCTATGGGCCATTTCGCTCCAGCTTTTTCTTATAAGACAGTCCATTTGCTTTTGTGTTCACTCAAAGTTGTTACAACCACTGACTCCAGCCTCTGTGGCCCGTTTTGCTCCAGCCTTTCCTTATAACACAGTGTATTTTGCTTTTGTGTTCACCCAAAGTTGTTACAACAACTGACTCCGGCCTCTGTGGCCCATTTCGCTCCAGCCTTTCCTTATAACACAATGTATTTTGCTTTTGTGTTCACTCAAAGGTGTTACGATCACTGACTCCGGCCTCTGTGGCCCATTTCGCTCCAGCCTTTCCTTATAACACAGTGTATTTGCTTTTGTGTTCACTCAAAATTGTTACAACCACTGACTCCGGCCTCTGTGGCCCATTTCGCTTCAGCCTTTTCTCTATAACACAGTGTATTTTGCTTTTGTGTTCACTCAAAGTTATTACAACCATTGACTCTGTCCTCTGTGGCTCGTTTCACTCCATCCTTTCCTTATAACATAGTGTATTTTGCTTTTGTGTTCACTCAAAGTTGTTACAACCACTGACTCCTGCCTCTGTGGTCCATTTCGCTCCAGCCGTTCGTTATAACACAGTGTATTTTGCTTTTGTGTTCACTCAAAGTTGTTACAACCACTGACTCCGGCCTCTGTGGCCCATTTCGCTCCAGCCTTTCCTTATAACACAGTGTATTTTGCTTTTCTATTCACTCAAAGTTGTTACAACCACTGACTCCCGCCTCTGTGGCCCATTTCGCTCCAGCCTTTCCTTATAACATAGTTTATTTTGCTTTTGTGTTCACTCAAAGTTGTTACAACCACTGACTCCTGCCTCTGTGGCCCATTTCGCTTCAGCCTTTTCTCTGTAACACAGTGCATTTTGCTTTTGTGTTCACCCAAAGTTGTTACAACCACTTACTCCGGCCTCTGTGGCCCATTTCGCTCCAGCCTTTCCTTATAACACAGTGTATTTTGCTTTTCTATTCACTCAAAGTTGTTACAACCACTGACTCCGGCCTCTGTGGCCCATTTGGCTGCAGCCTTTCCATATAACAAATTGTATTTTGCTTTTGTGTTCACTCAAGGTTGTTTCGATCACTGACTCCGGCCTCTGTGGCCCATTTCGCTCCATCCTTTCCTTATAACACAGTATATTTTGCTTTTGTGTTCACTGAAAGTTGTTACAACCACTGACTCTGGCCTCTGTGGCCCATTTCCCTCCAGCCTTTCCTTATAAGACAGTGTATTTTGCTTTTGTGTTCACTCAAAGTTGTTACAACCACTGACTCCTGCCTCTGTGGCCCATTTCGCTACATCCTTTCATTATAACACAGTGTATTTTGCTTTTGTGTACACTCAATGTTGTTACAACCACTGACTCCAGCCTCTGTGGCCCATTTCGCTCCATCCTTTCCTTATAACACAGTGTATTTTGCTTTAGTGTTCACTCAAAGTTGTTACAACCACTGACTCCCGCCTCTGTGGCCCATTTCGCTCCAGCCTTTCCTTATAACATAGTGTATTTTGCTTTTGTGTTCACTCAAAGTGGTTACAACCACTGACTCCGACCTCTGTGGCCCATTTCGCTCCAGCCTTTCCTTATAACATAGTGTATTTTGCTTTTGTGTGCACTCAAAGTGGTTACAACCACGGACTCTGGCCTCTTTGGCCCATTTCGCTCCAGCCTTTCTTTATAACACAGTGTATTTTGCTTTTGTGTTCACTCAAAGTTGTTACAACCACTGGCCTCTGTGGCCCATTTCGCTTCAGCCTTTTCTGTATAACACAGTGTATTTTGCTTTTGTGTTCATTCAAAGTTGTTACAACCACTGACTCTGGCCTCTGTGGCCCATTTCGCTTCAGCCTTTTCTGTATAACACAGTGTATTTTTGCTTTTGTGTTCACTCAAAGTTGTTACAACCACTGACTCCAGCCTCTGTGGCCCATTTCGCTCCAGCCTTTCCTTATAACACAGTATATTTTGCTTTTGTGTTCACTCAAAGTTGTTACAACCACGGACTCCGGCCTCTGTGGCCCGTTTCGCTCCAGCCTTTCCTTATAACACAGTGTATTTTTCTTTTGTGTTCACTCAAAGTTGTTACAACCACTGACTCCTGCCTCTGTGGCCCATTTCGCTCCAGCCTTTCATTATAACACAGTGTATTTTGCTTTTGTGTTCACTCAAAGTTTTTACAACCACTGACTCCGGCCTCTGTGGCCCATTTCGCTCCAGCCTTTCCTTATAACACAGTGTATTTTGCTTTTGTGTTCACTCAAAGTTGTTACAACCACTGACTCCGGCCTCTGTGGCCCATTTCGCTTCAGCCTTTTCTCTGTAACACAGTGCATTTTGCTTTTGTGTTCACCCAAAGTTGTTACAACCACTGACTCCGGCCACTGTGGCCCATTTCGCTCCAGCCTTTCCTTATAACACAGTGTATTTTGCTTTTCTATTCACTCAAAATTGTTACAACCACTGACTCCGGCCTCTGTGGCCCATTTGGCTCCAGCCTTTTCTTTATAACACATTGTATTTTGCTTTTGTGTTCACTCAAAGTTGTTACGATCACTGACTCCGGCCTCTGTGGCCCATTTCGCTCCAGCCTTTCCTTATAACACAGTGTATTTGCTTTTGTGTTCAATCAAAATTGTTACAACCACTGACTCCGGCCTCTGTGGCCCATTTCGCTCCAGCCTTTCCTTATAACACAGTGTATTTTGCTTTTGTGTTCACTCAAAGTTGTTACATCCACTGACTCCTGCCTCTGTGGCCCATTTCGCTCCAGTCTTTCATTATAACACAGTGTATTTTGCTTTTGTGTACACTCAAAGTTGTTACAACCACTGACTCCGGCCTCTGTGGCCCATTTCGCTCCAGCCTTTCCTTATAACACAGTGTATTTTTCTTTTCTATTCACTCAAAGTTGTTACAACCACGGACTCTGGCCTCTGTGGCCCATGGGGCTCCAGCCTTTCCTTATAACACAGTGTATTTTGCTTTTGTGTTCACTCAAAGTTGTTACGATCATTGACTCCGGCCTCTGTGGCCCATTTCGCTCCAGCCTTTCCTTATAACACAGTATATTTTGCTTTTGTGTTCACTCAAAGTTGTTACAACCACTGACTCCGGCCTCTGTGGCCCATTTCGCTCCAGCCTTTCCTTATAACACAGTGTATTTTGCTTTTGTGTTCACTCAAAGTTGTTACGATCATTGACTCCGGCCTCTGTGGCCCATTTCGCTCCAGCCTTTCCTTATAACACAGTATATTTTGCTTTTGTGTTCACTCAAAGTTGTTACAACCACTGACTCCCGCCTCTGTGGCCCATTTCGCTCCAGCCTTTCCTTATAACATAGTGTATTTTGCTTTTGTGTTCACTCAAAGTGGTTACAATCACTGACTACGGCCTCTATGGCCCATTTCGCTCCAGCTTTTTCTTATAAGACAGTCCATTTGCTTTTGTGTTCACTCAAAGTTGTTACAACCACTGACTCCAGCCTCTGTGGCCCGTTTTGCTCCAGCCTTTCCTTATAACACAGTGTATTTTGCTTTTGTGTTCACCCAAAGTTGTTACAACAACTGACTCCGGCCTCTGTGGCCCATTTCGCTCCAGCCTTTCCTTATAACACAATGTATTTTGCTTTTGTGTTCACTCAAAGGTGTTACGATCACTGACTCCGGCCTCTGTGGCCCATTTCGCTCCAGCCTTTCCTTATAACACAGTGTATTTGCTTTTGTGTTCACTCAAAATTGTTACAACCACTGACTCCGGCCTCTGTGGCCCATTTCGCTCCAGCCTATCCTTATAACACAGTGTATTTTGCTTTTGTGTTCACTCAAAGTTGTTACAACCACTGACTCCGGCCTCTGTGGCCCATTTCGCTCCAGCCGTTCCTTATAAAACAGTGTATTTTGCTTTTGTGTTCACTCAAAGTTGTTACAACCACTGACTTCGGCCTCTGTGGCCCATTTCGCTCCAGCCTTTCCTTATAACACAGTGTATTTTGCATTTGTGTTCACTCAAAGTTGTTAGAACCACTGACTCCGGCCTCTGTGGCCCATTTCGCTCCAGCCTTTCCTTATAACACAGTGTATTTTGCTTTTGTGTTCACTCAAAGTTGTTACAACCACTGACTCTGGCCTCTGTGCCCTATTTCGCTTCAGCCTTGTCTGTATAACACAGTGTATTTTGCTTTTGTGTTCATTCAAAGTTGTTACAACCACTGACTCCGGCCTCTGTGGCCCATTTCGCTTCAGCCTTTTCTCTATAACACAGTGTATTTTGCTTTTGTGTTCACTCAAAGTTATTACAACCATTGACTCTGTCCTCTGTGGCTCGTTTCACTCCATCCTTTCCTTATAACATAGTTATTTTGCTTATGTGTTCACTCAAAGTTGTTACAACCACTGACTCCTGCCTCTGTGGTCCATTTCGCTCCAGCCGTTCGTTATAACACAGTGTATTTTGCTTTTGTGTTCACTCAAAGTTGTTACAACCACTGACTCCGGCCTCTGTGGCCCATTTCGCTCCAGCCTTTCCTTATAACACAGTGTATTTTGCTTTTCTATTCACTCAAAGTTGTTACAACCACTGACTCCCGCCTCTGTGGCCCATTTCGCTCCAGCCTTTCCTTATAACATAGTTTATTTTGCTTTTGTGTTCACTCAAAGTTGTTACAACCACTGACTCCTGCCTCTGTGGCCCATTTCGCTTCAGCCTTTTCTCTGTAACACAGTGCATTTTGCTTTTGTGTTCACCCAAAGTTGTTACAACCACTTACTCCGGCCTCTGTGGCCCGTTTTGCTCCAGCCTTTCCTTATAACACAGTGTATTTTGCTTTTGTGTTCACTCAAAGTTGTTACAACCACTGACTCCTGCCTCTGTGGCCCATTTCGCTCCAGCCTTTCCTTATAACACAGTGTATTTTGCTTTTGTGTTCACTCAAAGTTGTTACAACCACTGACTCCTGCCTCTGTGGCCCATTTCGCTCCAGCCTTTCATTATAACACAGTGTATTTTGCTTTTGTGTACACTCAAAGTTGTTACAACCACTGACTCCGGCCTCTGTGGCCCATTTCGCTCCAGCCTTTCCTTATAACACAGTGTATTTTGCTTTTCTATTCACTCAAAGTTGTTACAACCACTGACTCCGGCCTCTGTGGCCCATTTGGCTGCAGCCTTTCCTTATAACACATTGTATTTTGCTTTTGTGTTCACTCAAAGTTGTTACGATCACTGACTCCGGCCTCTGTGGCCCATTTCGCTCCATCCTTTCCTTATAACACAGTATATTTTGCTTTTGTGTTCACTGAAAGTTGTTACAACCACTGACTCTGGCCTCTGTGGCCCATTTCCCTCCAGCCTTTCCTTATAAGACAGTGTATTTTGCTTTTGTGTTCACTCAAAGTTGTTACAACCACTTACTCCTGCCTCTGTGGCCCATTTCGCTCCATCCTTTCATTATAACACAGTGTATTTTGCTTTTGTGTACACTCAATGTTGTTACAACCACTGACTCCAGCCTCTGTGGCCCATTTCGCTCCAGCCTTTCCTTATAACACAGTGTATTTTGCTTTTCAATTCACTCAGAGTTGTTACAACCACTGACTCCCGCCTCTGTGGCCCATTTCGCTCCAGCCTTTCCTTATAACATAGTGTATTTTGCTTTTGTGTTCACTCAAAGTGGTTACAATCACTGACTACGGCCTCTATGGCCCATTTCGCTCCAGCTTTTTCTTATAAGACAGTCCATTTGCTTTTGTGTTCACTCAAAGTTGTTACAACCACTGACTCCAGCCTCTGTGGCCCGTTTTGCTCCAGCC
Source organism: Anolis sagrei (assembly GCF_037176765.1). Taxonomy (NCBI): domain Eukaryota; kingdom Metazoa; phylum Chordata; class Lepidosauria; order Squamata; family Anolidae; genus Anolis; species Anolis sagrei. Next base: position 62,175,333 of record NC_090035.1, on the reverse strand, counting down.
TTTCCTTATAACACAGTGTATTTTGCTTTTGTGTTCACCCAAAGTTGTTACAACAACTGACTCCGGCCTCTGTGGCCCATTTCGCTCCAGCCTTTCCTTATAACACAATGTATTTTGCTTTTGTGTTCACTCAAAGGTGTTACGATCACTGACTCCGGCCTCTGTGGCCCTTTTCGCTCCAGCCTTTCCTTATAACACAGTGTATTTGCTTTTGTGTTCACTCAAAATTGTTACAACCACTGACTCCGGCCTCTGTGGCCCATTTCGCTTCAGCCTTTTCTCTATAACACAGTGTATTTTGCTTTTGTGTTCACTCAAAGTTATTACAACCATTGACTCTGTCCTCTGTGGCTCGTTTCACTCCATCCTTTCCTTATAACATAGTTATTTTGCTTTTCTGTTCACTCAAAGTTGTTACAACCACTGACTCCGGCCTCTGTGGCCCATTTCGCTCCAGCCTTTCCTTATAACACAGTGTATTTTGCTTTTCTATTCACTCAAAGTTGTTACAACCACTGACTCCCGCCTCTGTGGCCCATTTCGCTCCAGCCTTTCCTTATAACATAGTTTATTTTGCTTTTGTGTTCACTCAAAGTTGTTACAACCACTGACTCCTGCCTCTGTGGCCCATTTCGCTTCAGCCTTTTCTCTGTAACACAGTGCATTTTGCTTTTGTGTTCACCCAAAGTTGTTACAACCACTTACTCCGGCCTCTGTGGCGCGTTTTGCTCCAGCCTTTCCTTATAACACAGTGTATTTTGCTTTTGTGTTCACTCAAAGTTGTTACAACCACTGACTCGTGCCTCTGTGGCCCATTTCGCTCCAGCCTTTCCTTATAACACAGTGTATTTTGCTTTTGTGTTCACTCAAAGTTGTTACAACCACTGACTCCTGCCTCTGTGGCCCATTTCGCTCCAGCCTTTCATTATAACATAGTGTATTTTGCTTTTGTGTACACTCAAAGTTGTTACAACCACTGACTCTGGCCTCTGTGGCCCATTTCGCTCCAGCCTTTCCTTATAACACAGTGTATTTTGCTTTTCTATTCACTCAAAGTTGTTACAACCACTGACTCCGGCCTCTGTGGCCCATTTGGCTGCAGCCTTTCCTTATAACACATTGTATTTTGCTTTTGTGTTCACTCAAAGTTGTTACGATCACTGACTCCGGCCTCTGTGGCCCATTTCGCTCCATCCTTTCCTTATAACACAGTATATTTTGCTTTTGTGTTCACTGAAAGTTGTTACAACCACTGACTCTGGCCTCTGTGGCCCATTTCCCTCCAGCCTTTCCTTATAAGACAGTGTATTTTGCTTTTGTGTTCACTCAAAGTTGTTACAACCACTGACTCCTGCCTCTGTGGCCCATTTCGCTCCATCCTTTCATTATAACACAGTGTATTTTGCTTTTGTGTACACTCAATGTTGTTACAACCACTGACTCCAGCCTCTGTGGCCCATTTCGCTCCAGCCTTTCCTTATAACACAGTGTATTTTGCTTTTCAATTCACTCAGAGTTGTTACAACCACTGACTCCGGCCTCTGTGGCCCATTTGGCTCCAGCCTTTCCTTATAACACATTGTATTTTGCTTTTGTGTTCACTCAAAGTTGTTACGTTCACTGACTCCGGCCTCTGTGGCCCATTTCGTTTCAGCCTTTCCTTATAACACAGTATATTTTGCTTTTGTGTTCACTCAAAGTTGTTACAACCACTGACTCCCGCCTCTGTGGCCCATTTCGCTCCAGCCTTTCCTTATAACATAGTGTATTTTGCTTTTGTGTTCACTCAAAGTGGTTACAACCACTGACTCCGACCTCTGTGGCCCATTTCGCTCCAGCCTTTCCTTATAACATAGTGTATTTTGCTTTTGTGTGCACTCAAAGTGGTTACAACCACGGACTCTGGCCTCTGTGGCCCATTTCGCTCCAGCCTTTCTTTATAACACAGTGTATTTTGCTTTTGTGTTCACTCAAAGTTGTTACAACCACTGGCCTCTGTGGCCCATTTCGCTTCAGCCTTTTCTGTATAACACAGTGTATTTTGCTTTTGTGTTCATTCAAAGTTGTTACAACCACTGACTCCTGCCTCTGTGGCCCATTTCGCTTCAGCCTTTTCTGTATAACACAGTGTATTTTTGCTTTTGTGTTCACTCAAAGTTGTTACAACCACTGACTCCGGCCTCTGTGGCCCATTTCGCTCCAGCCTTTCCTTATAATACAGTATATTTTGCTTTTGTGTTCACTCAAAGTTGTTACAACCACGGACTCCGGCCTCTGTGGCCCGTTTCGCTCCAGCCTTTCCTTATAACACAGTGTATTTTTCTTTTGTGTTCACTCAAAGTTGTTACAACCACTGACTCCTGCCTCTGTGGCCCATTTCGCTCCAGCCTTTCCTTATAACACAGTGTATTTTGCTTTTTTGTTCACTCAAAGTAATTACAACCACTGACTCCTGCCTCTGTGGCCCATTTCGCTCCAGCCTTTCCTTATAACACAGTGTATTTTGCTTTTGTGTTCACTCAAAGTTGTTACAACCACTGACTCCTGCCTCTGTGGCCCATTTCGCTCCAGTCTTTCCTTATTACACAGTGTATTTTGCTTTTGTGTACACTCAAAGTTGTTACAACCACTGACTCCTGCCTCTGTGGCCCATTTCGCTCCAGTCTTTCATTATAACACAGTGTATTTTGCTTTTGTGTTCACTCAAAGATGTTACAACCACTGACTCCGGCCTCTGTGGCCCATTTGGCTCCAGCCTTTCCTTATAACACATTGTATTTTGCTTTTGTGTTCACTCAAAGTTGTTACGATCACTGACTCCGGCCTCTGTGGCCCATTTCGCTCCAGCCTTTCCTTATAACACAGTATATTTTGCTTTTGTGTTCACTCAAAGTTGTTACAACCACTGACTCCCGCCTCTGTGGCCCATTTCGCTCCAGCCTTTCCTTATAACACAGTGCAGTTTGCTTTTGTGTTCACCCAAAGTTGTTACAACCACTGACTCCGGCCTCTGTGGCCCATTTCGCTCCAGCCTTTCCTTATAACACAATGTATTTTGCTTTTGTGTTCACTCAAAGGTGTTACGATCACTGACTCCGGCCTCTGTGGCCCATTTCGCTCTAGCCTTTCCTTTAACACAGTGTATTTGCTTTTGTGTTCACTCAAAATTGTTACAACCACTGACTCCGGCCTCTGTGGCCCATTTCTCTTCAGCCTTTTCTCTATAACACAGTGTATTTTGCTTTTGTGTTCACTCAAAGTTATTACAACCATTGACTCTGTCCTCTGTGGCTCGTTTCACTCCATCCTTTCCTTATAACATAGTGTATTTTGCTTTTGTGTTCACTCAAAGTTGTTACAACCACTGACTCCTGCCTCTGTGGCCCATTTCGCTCCAGCCGTTCCTTATAACACAGTGTATTTTGCTTTTGTGTTCACTCAAAGTTGTTACAACCACTGACTCCGGCCTCTGTGGCCCATTTTGCTCCAGCCTTTCCTTATAACACAGTGTATTTTGCTTTTGTGTTCACTCAAAGTTGTTACAACCACTGACTCCAGACTCTGTGGCCCATTTCGCTCCAGCCTTTCATTATAACACAGTGTATTTTGCTTTTGTGTTCACTCAAAGTTGTTACAACCACTGACTCCTGCCTCTGTGGCCCTTTTCGCTTCAGCCTTTTCTCTGTAACACAGTGTATTTTGCTTTTGTGTTCACCCAAAGTTGTTACAACCACTTACTCCGGCCTCTGTGGCCCATTTCGCTCCAGCCTTTCCTTATAACTGCTGCGGCGCCCTCCCGCTTTTCCATCTGGCGGAGGCATCGTGGAGGGATCGAGCTGCTGCATCCTCTTGTTTTCCATCTAGCGGAGGCTCAGGCGCGCATTAGCAGCTGGAGCGGCATCCAGAGGCATCGGGGGACAGCGGCCGCATACCCATCCATCGACGGCGGAGGCTCCAGTGGAGGGGAGGGGCGCTCCTCAGCGGAGGGAACATCCATTTTGGTGCCTCCCACGCGCTTCCTCCTCCGCGCTCCATCTCTAGCGGAGGTGGAGGCCCGCACTCCCTCCTCCGCGCTCCCAATTCATCTTGCTGGGCCTGTGCTGTGTGGTGTCAATATTTTTAACATCAAACTGACACCAATTTGACAACACCATAGCTGCGGACGCACAGGACCTAACAGCCACCGGAAGATATGTCCGCCTCATGACTCAGCGTTTTTGCGGCTTTACCATCAATGCCCTAGACTTAAGATCTAGCTAATTGTTCCACACTGCCCCCTCTGGCTGAGCCGAGTGGTGCAAGTTATATCATCTCGCAAAACTTGGAATATTGTGCTGACAGCCAGTGGAAACACAGTTATTGTCTTCATTGTACCATCTCAGTCGCTAACATCTCCATCATTTCTTCTGGACAGCCAAGAAGATCTGGGGACCTGACCATTGGCTGCCGGCTTGCTTTCCACGGGGCCAAGAGGCTGGGCTCCCACGGTTTGAACTGGCTGCCCGACTGAATGATCTGGACCTATTCCTAGAGACATTAACTTGAACTACAGAACTGGCTCTTGCACTAAGGCACTTTAGCCCGAGCACTTTACAGTCCTTCTTTAATTTTTTAATCTGCCAGAGTCCGCACCATTAACCTGATTGGTGTAAATTATCATATCTATGATCCAAGTATTACTGTAACTATAGCACTTTGTAACAAATGCACTGTCCTGCACTGTCACTTTAGAACTAATTACACATACTGTGAACTAGCTGCACTTTACGCCTTATGTCACCACCTATGTCAATTGTGCTGCTTTTGACAATTTATCAACTACCTATACAAGTGCACTTTACGATCCTTGGCATAGGGAAAGGAACAGGATGTATTAAGGGGCGGGAAGGCCAGGACCTAGCTATGTGCAATCATAATAACAATATCTGTTACCAAATGCTGACAGGCGGATTAACAACAGAGGAGAATGGAGGGAACTTCCCCGGGGGCGGTGGTTCCGTGGGTGGGGGGGCCGCCATAGAGGTGGTGACAGGTAGAGGGAGATACGGGAAAGGGAGAACAAAAGATTCATTTTGGCCCAAAATTTATAACAATAAATTGGCGAACCTAAGCAATCCCAGACATAAACAAATTCGGCCCAAAATTCATAATAGAATATTGGCAACTCCAAAGATCACTCAATTTCCATCCCAACAACTCATTCGGCCCGAAAGTAACAATGGCCCATTGACAACTCCAAAATATTCTCCTGACAAGATACAACTGAGGTGCCAGGTTGGTGGCCCCTCCAGGCTAAAAGTGGTGCTGTTCAATGCCAGGTCGGTAAATGGGAAAACCTCCATTATTCAAGATCTAATCCTGGAGGAACAAGCTGACCTGGCTTGTATAACGGAGACCTGGTTGGACGAGGGGGGAGGGGTAAATCTCTCCCAACTCTGTCCGCCAGGTTACTCCGTTCAGCACCAACCGAGGCTTGGAGGGCGGGGAGGCGGAGTCGCAGTGGTCTATAAGGTTTGTATTCCCCTGATCAGGTGCCCCATCCCACAATCATCTTCTTTTGAGTGTGCCGGCTTTAGGATAGGTGACCGGGACAGGATAGGGATCCTGTTGGTGTACCGACCACCCCGCTGCACAACAGTCTCCTTACCTGAGCTAGCGGGAGTGGTCTCGGACTTGGCATTGAGCTTCCAACGGCTTATAGTCCTGGGGGACTTCAATGTCCAGGCCGAGACCTCTCTTACGGGTGCAGCTCAGGACTTCATGGCCACCATGGCAACCATGGGCCTGTCCCAATTAGTATCTGGTCCCACCCATAGTGCCGGGCACACACTGGATTTGGTCTTCTCTCAAGGATGGGGTGAAAGTGACGGTGTGGAGGAGCTGACCATCGCTCCATTGCCATGGACCGATCACCACCTGATCAGGTTTAGACTTGCTGCGCCTCCTAACCTCCGCAGGGGTGGTGGACCTATTAGAATGGTCCGCCCCAGGAGGCTTATGGAGCCAAAAGGCTTCCTGACGGCTCTTGGGGAAGTTTCCACCTTCTTGGCTGGCGACTCTGTCGATGTCTTGGTCTCTCGCTGGGATAGGGAAATGACCAGGGCAATCGACACAATCGCTCCGGAACGCCCCCTCTCGAGTAACCGAGCTAAACCAGATCCTTGGTTTACCGAGGAGCTGGCAGCGATGAAGCGAAAGAAGAGGAGGCTAGAGTGCGTGTGGCGCCGGAACCCCACCAACCCTGCCCAAACACACCTGAATGCCTTCCTAAGGTCCTACGGTGTGGCAATAGCGGCGGCACAGAAAACATTTCTTGCCGCCAACATTGCATCTGCGAAGAACCGTCCAGCTGAGTTGTTCCGAGTTGTCAGGGGTCTGTTAAACCCGCCGAAAAGCGAGGCCCCTGACGACTCGGTAGCTCGCTGTGAAGCATTTGCTCGATTCTTCGCGGATAAAATTGGGCGGATTCGGTCGGGCTTTGACGCCACATTAACGGCAGTCTCTGGGGATGTGGCGAGAGCATCTGCTTGTCCAGTTTTGTTGGATTCATTTCAATTGGTTCAGCTTGAGGATGTGGACAGGATCCTTGGAGAGGTACGACCCACCACATGCATCCTAGACCCCTGCCCTTCCTGGCTGATCAAGGAAGCCAGAGGGGGTTTGGCAGGGTGGGTGAAGGTGATGGTTAATACCTCCTTACAGAAAGGAGAGTTTCCAGTGAGCTTAAAACAAGCTATTATAAAACCACTGTTGAAGAAACCATCACTGGATCCCACCCAATTCGACAACTATCGGCCAGTTTCCAATCTCCCCTACTTGGGCAAAGTCATGGAACGTGTGGTGGCGACACAACTCCAGGGGTTTCTGGTAGACACTGATTATCTAGATCCGGCACAGTCTGGCTTTAGGCCGGGACATGGTACTGAGACAGCCTTGGTCGCCTTGGTAGATGATCTGCGCAGGGAACTAGACAGGGGGAGTGTGTCCCTGTTAGTTCTGCTGGACCTCTCAGCGGCCTTCGATACCGTCGATCACGGTATCCTTCTGGGACGCCTCATGGATATGGGGCTCGGGGGCACTGCTCTGCGGTGGCTCCGATCCTTCCTTGAGGGCCGGTCTCAGAAGGTGTCATTGGGTGACACCTGTTCGGCCCCACAACCGTTGTTGTGTGGAGTCCCACAGGGTTCAATTCTGTCCCCGATGTTATTCAACATCTACATGAAGCCGTTGGGGGAGATCATTCGGAGTTTCGGAATGAGATGTTATCTCTACGCAGATGATGTCCAAATCTGTCACTCCTTCTCACCTGTCACTAAGGAGGCTGTCCATACCTTGAATCGGTGCTTGGCTGCTGTGTCGGACTGGATGAGAGCTAACAAATTGAAGTTGAATCCAGACAAGACAGAGGTCCTACTGGTCAATCGTAAGGCCGAACAGGGTATAGGGTTACAGCCTGTGTTAGACGGGGTTACACTCCCCCTGAAGACGCAGGTTCGCAGCTTGGGAGTGATCCTGGACTCATCGCTGAGCCTGGAACCCCAGGTCTCAGCGGTGGCCGGGAGAGCTTTCGCACAATTAAAACTTGTGCGCCAGCTGCGCCCGTACCTTGGGAAGTCGGATCTGGCCACGGTGGTCCACGCTCTTGTCACATCCCGGCTGGATTACTGCAACGCACTCTACGTGGGGTTGCCCTTGAAGACTGCTCGGAAACTTCAACTAGTCCAACGGGAGGCAGCCAGATTGCTCACCGGAGCGGCATACAGGGAGCATACCACCCCCCTGTTATGCCAGCTCCACTGGCTGCCGATCCAATTCCGAGCACAATTCAAGGTGCTGGTTTTGACCTATAAAATCCTATACGGTTCCGGCCCAGTGTACTTGTCCGAACGGATCTCCCTCTACACACCACCTCGGAGTTTAAGATCCTCTGGGGAGGCCCTGCTCTCGACCCCGCCTTTATCACAAGTGAGATTGGTGGGGACGAGGGGCAGGGCCTTCTCAGTGGTGGCCCCCCGCCTGTGGAACTCACTCCCCGGGGAGATTAGAACAGCCCCCTCCCTTCTCTCATTCAGGAAACAGCTGAAAACTTGGATGTGGGACCAGGCTTTCGGAAACTCTGGCAGCTAAAAAGAAGGACCATAATGAAGGGCAAATATTGTAGGAACCTATTTCAACCTATTGGACCTACGGAACGCGAAACACTGACCATGAGATTGCTTACTGTTGTGCTATGGTGCTATATATTGATGTTTTTAATCTGTTAATTATCTAATTACTGTTTTTATATCTGTATGTATTTGTATAAGGGCATCGAATTGTGCCTTCTGTGTAAGCCGCCCTGAGTCCCCCCTTGGGGGTGAGAAGGGCGGGGTATAAGTAGCAGAAATAAATAAATAAATAATAATAAATAACACAGTGTATTTGCTTTTGTGTTCACTCAAAGTTGTTACAACCACTGACTCCTGCCTCTGTGGCCCATTTCGCTCCAGCCTTTCCTTATAACACAGTGTATTTTGCTTTTGTGTTCACTCAAAGTTGTTACAACAACTGACTCCTGCCTCTGTGGCCCATTTCGCTCCAGCCTTTCATTATAACACAGTGTATTTTGCTTTTGTGTACACTCAAAGTTGTTACAACCACTGACTCCGGCCTCTGTGGCCCATTTCGCTCCAGCCTTTCCTTATAACACAGTGTATTTTGCTTTTCTATTCACTCAAAGTTGTTACAACCACTGACTCCGGCCTCTGTGGCCCATTTGGCTCCAGCCTTTCCTTATAACACATTGTATTTTGCTTTTGTGTTCACTCAAAGTTGTTACGATCACTGACTCCGGCCTCTGTGGCCCATTTCGCTCCAGCCTTTCCTTATAACACAGTATATTTTGCTTTTGTGTTCACTGAAAGTTGTTACAACCACTGACTCCCGCCTCTGTGGCCCATTTTGCTCCAGCCTTTCCTTATAACATAGTGTATTTTGCTTTTGTGTTCACTCAAAGTGGTTACAATCACTGACTACGGCCTCTATGGCCCATTTCGCTCCAGCCTTTCCTTATAAGACAGTCCATTTGCTTTTGTGTTCACTCAAAGTTGTTACAACCACTGACTCCAGCCTCTGTGGCCCGTTTTGCTTCAGCCTTTCCTTATAACACACTGTATTTTGCTTTTGTGTTCACCCAAAGTTGTTACAACCACTGACTCCGGTCTCTGTGGCACATTTCGCTCCAGCCTTTCTTTATAACACAATGTATTTTGCTTTTGTGTTCACTCAAAGGTGTTACGATCACTGACTCCGGCCTCTGTGGCATATTTCGCTCCAGCCTTTACTTATAACACAGTGTATTTGGTTTTGTGTTCACTCAAAATTGTTACAACCACTGACTCCGGCCTCTGTGGCCCATTTCGCTTCAGCCTTTTCTCTATAACACAGTGTATTTTGCTTTTGTGTTCACTCAAAGTTATTACAACCATTGACTCTGTCCTCTGTGGCTCGTTTCGCTCCATCCTTTCCTTATAACACAGTGTATTTTGCTTTTGTGTTCACTCAAAGTTGTTAAAACCACTGACTCCGGCCTCTGTGGCCCATTTCGCTCCAGCCTTTCCTTATAACACAGTGTATTTTGCTTTTGTGTTCACCCAAAGTTGTTACAACCACTGACTCCGGCCTGTGTGGCCCATTTCGCTCCAGCCTATCCTTATAACACAGTGTATTTTGCTTTTGTGTTCACTCAAAGTTGTTACAACAACTGACTCCTGCCTCTGTGGCCCATTTTGCTCCAGCCGTTCCTTATAACACATTGTATTTTGCTTTTGTGTTCACTCAAAGTTGTTACAACCACTGACTCCGGCCTCTGTGGCCCATTTCGCTCCAGCCTTTCCTTATAACGCAGTGTATTTTTCTTTTGTGTTCACTCAAAGTTGTTATAACCACTGACTCCGGCCTCTGTGGCCCATTTCGCTCCAGCCTTTCCTTATAACACAGTGTATTTTGCTTTTGTGTTCACTCAAAGTTGTTACAACAACTGACTCCTGCCTCTGTGGCCCATTTTGCTCCAGCCTTTCCTTATAACACATTGTATTTTGCTTTTGTGTTCACTCAAAGTTGTTACAACCACTGACTCCGGCCTCTGTGGCCCATTTCGCTCCAGCCTTTCCTTATAACACAGTGTATTTTGCTTTTGTGTTCACTCAAAGTTGTTACAACCACTGACTCCAGCCTCTGTGGCCCATTTCGCTCCAGCCTTTCCTTATAACACAGTGTATTTTGCTTTTGTGTTCACCCAAAGTTGTTACAACCACTGACTCCGGCCTGTGTGGCCCATTTCGCTCCAGCCTATCCTTATAACACAGTGTATTTTGCTTTTGTGTTCACTCAAAGTTGTTACAACAACTGACTCCTGCCTCTGTGGCCCATTTTGCTCCAGCCGTTCCTTATAACACATTGTATTTTGCTTTTGTGTTCACTCAAAGTTGTTACAACCATTGACTCCGGCCTCTGTGGCCCATTTCGCTCCAGCCTTTCCTTATAACACAGTGTATTTTTCTTTTGTGTTCACTCAAAGTTGTTACAACCACTGACTCCGGCCTCTGTGGCCCATTTCGCTCCAGCCTTTCCTTATAACACAGTGTATTTTGCTTTTGTGTTCACTCAAAGTTGTTACAACAACTGACTCCTGCCTCTGTAGCCCATTTTGCTCCAGCCGTTCCTTATAACACATTGTATTTTGCTTTTGTGTTCACTCAAAGTTGTTACAACCACTGATTCTGGCCTCTGTGGCCCATTTCGCTCCAGCCTTTCCTTATAACACAGTGTATTTGCTTTTGTGTTCACTCAAAATTGTTACAACCACTGACTCCGGCCTCTGTGGCCCATTTCGCTTCAGCCTTTTCTCTATAACACAGTGTATTTTGCTTTTGTGTTCACTCAAAGTTATTACAACCATTGACTCTGTCCTCTGTGGCTCATTTCACTCCATCCTTTCCTTATAACATAGTGTATTTTGCTTTTGTGTTCACTCAAAGTTGTTACAACCACTGACTCCTGCCTCTGTGGTCCATTTCGCTCCAGCCGTTCCTTATAACACAGTGTATTTTGCTTTTGTGTTCACTCAAAGTTGTTACAACCACTGACTCCGGCCTCTGTGGCGCATTTTGCTCTAGCCTTTCCTTATAACACAGTGTATTTGGTTTTGTGTTCACTCAAAATTGTTACAACCACTGACTCCAGCGTCTGTGGCCCATTTCGCTCCCGCCTTTCATTATAACACAGTGTATTTTGCTTTTGTGTTCACCCAAAGTTGTTACAACCACTGACTCCGGCCTGTGTGGCCCATTTCGCTCCAGCCTATCCTTATAACACAGTGTATTTTGCTTTTGTGTTCACTCAAAGTTGTTACAACCACTGACTCCGGCCTCTGTGGCCCATTTTGCTCCAGCCGTTCCTTATAACACATTGTATTTTGCTTTTGTGTTCACTCAAAGTTGTTACAACCACTGACTCCGGCCTCTGTGGCCCATTTCGCTCCAGCCTTTCCTTATAACACAGTGTATTTTTCTTTTGTGTTCACTCAAAGTTGTTACAACCACTGACTCCGGCCTCTGTGGCCCATTTCGCTCCAGCCTTTCCTTATAACACAGTGTATTTTGCTTTTGTGTTCACTCAAAGTTGTTACAACAACTGACTCCTGCCTCTGTGGCCCATTTTGCTCCAGCTGTTCCTTATAACACATTGTATTTTGCTTTTGTGTTCACTCAAAGTTGTTACAACCATTGACTCCGGCCTCTGTGGCCCATTTCGCTCCAGCCTTTCCTTATAACACAGTGTATTTGCTTTTGTGTTCACTAAAAATTGTTACAACCACTGACTCCGGCCTCTGTGGCCCATTTCGCTTCAGCCTTTTCTCTATAACACAGTGTATTTTGCTTTTGTGTTCACTCAAAGTTATTACAACCATTGACTCTGTCCTCTGTGGCTCGTTTCACTCCATCCTTTCCTTATAACACAGTGTATTTTGCTTTTGTGTTCATTCAAAGTTGTTACAACCACTGACTCTGGCCTCTGTGGCCCATTTCGCTCCAGCCTTTCCTTATAACACAGTATATTTTGCTTTTGTGTTCACTCAAAGTTGTTACAACCACTGACTCCCGCCTCTGTGGCCCATTTCGCTCCAGATTTCCTTATAAGACAGTGTATTTTGCTTTTGTGTTCACTCAAAGTTGTTACAACCACTGACTCCGGCCTCTGTGGCCCATTTTGCTCCAGCCTTTCCTTATGACACAGTGTATTTTGCTTTTGTGTTCACTCAAAGTTGTTACAACCACTGACTCCAGACTCTGTGGCCCATTTCGCTCCAGCCTTTCATTATAACACAGTGTATTTTGCTTTTGTGTACACTCAAAGTTGTTACAACCACTGACTCCGGCCTCTGTGGCCCATTTCGCTCCAGCCTTTCCTTATAACACAGTGTATTTTGCTTTTCTATTCACTCAAAGTTGTTACAACCACTGACTCCCGCCTCTGTGGCCCATTTCGCTCCAGCCTTTCCTTATAACACAGTGTATTTTGCTTTTGTGTTCACTCAAAGTTGTTACAACCACTGACTCCTGCCTCTGTGGCCCATTTCGCTCCAGCCTTTCATTATAACACAGTGTATTTTGCTTTTGTGTACACTCAAAGTTGTTACAACCACTGACTCCGGCCTCTGTGGCCCATTTCGCTCCAGCCTTTCCTTATAACACAGTGTATTTTGCTTTTCTATTCACTCAAAGTTGTTACAACCACTGACTCCGGCCTCTGTGGCCCATTTGGCTCCAGCCTTTCCTTATAACACATTGTATTTTGCTTTTGTGTTCACTCAAAGTTGTTACGATCACTGACTCCGGCCTCTGTGGCCCATTTCGCTCCAGCCTTTCCTTATAACACAGTGTATTTTGCTTTTCTGTTCACTCAAAGTTGTTACAACCACTGACTCCGGCCTCTGTGGCCCATTTTGCTCCAGCCTTTCCTTATAACATAGTGTATTTTGCTTTTGTGTTCACTGAAAGTTGTTACAACCACTGACTCCCGCCTCTGTGGCCCATTTTGCTCCAGCCTTTCCTTATAACATAGTGTATTTTGCTTTTGTGTTCACCCAAAGTTGTTACAACCACTGACTCCGGCCTCTGTGGCCCATTTCGCTCCAGCCTTTCCTTATAAGACAGTCCATTTGCTTTTGTGTTCACTCAAAGTTGTTACAACCACTGACTCCAGCCTCTGTGGCCCGTTTTGCTCCAGCCTTTCCTTATAACACAGTGTATTTTGCTTTTGTGTTCACCCAAAGTTGTTACAACCACTGACTCCGGCCTCTGTGGCCCATTTCGCTCCAGCCTTTCCTTATAACACAATGTATTTTGCTTTTGTGTTCACTCAAAGGTGTTACGATCACTGACTCCGGCCTCTGTGGCCCATTTCGCTCCAGTCTTTCCTTATAACACAGTGTATTTGCTTTTGTGTTCACTCAAAATTGTTACAACCACTGACTCCGGCCTCTGTGGCCCATTTCGCTTTAGCCTTTTCTCTATAACACAGTGTATTTTGCTTTAGTGTTCACTCAAAGTTATTACAACCATTGACTCTGTCCTCTGTGGCTCGTTTCACTCCATCCTTTCCTTATAACACAGTGTATTTTGCTTTTGTGTTCACTCAAAGTTGTTACAACCACTGACTCCAGACTCTGTGGCCCATTTCGCTCCAGCCTTTCATTATAACACAGTGTATTTTGCTTTTGTGTACACTCAAACTTGTTACAACCACTGACTCCGGCCTCTGTGGCCCATTTCGCTCCAGCCTTTCCTTATAACACAGTGTATTTTGCTTTTCTATTCACTCAAAGTTGTTACAACCACTGACTCCCGCCTCTGTGGCCCGTTTCGCTCCAGCCTTTCCTTATAACATAGTTTATTTTGCTTTTGTGTTCACTCAAAGTTGTTACAACCACTGACTCCTGCCTCTGTGGCCCATTTCGCTTCAGCCTTTTCTCTGTAACACAGTGTATTTTGCTTTTGTGTTCACCCAAAGTTGTTACAACCACTTACTCCGGCCTCTGTGGCCCATTTCGCTCCAGCCTTTCCTTATAACACAGTGTATTTGCTTTTGTGTTCAATCCAAATTGTTACAACCACTGACTCCAGCCTCTGTGGCCCGTTTCGCTCCAGCCTTTCCTTATAACACAGTGTATTTTGCTTTTCTATTCACTCAAAGTTGTTACAACCACTGACTCCTGCCTCTGTGGCCCATTTCGCTCCAGCCGTTCCTTATAACACAGTGTATTTTGCTTTTGTGTTCACTCAAAGTTGTTACAACCACTGACTCCGGCCTCTGTGGCCCATTTCGCTCCAGCCTTTCCTTATAACACAGTGTATTTTGCTTTTCTATTCACTCAAAGTTGTTACAACCACTGACTCCTGCCTCTGTGGCCCATTTCGCTCCAGCCGTTCCTTATAACACAGTGTATTTTGCTTTTGTGTTCACTCAAAGTTGTTACAACCACTGACTCCGGCCTCTGTGGCCCATTTTGCTCCAGCCTTTCCTTATAACACAGTGTATTTTGCTTTTGTGTTCACTCAAAGTTGTTACAACCACTGACTCCAGACTCTGTGGCCCATTTCGCTCCAGCCTTTCATTATAACACAGTGTATTTTGCTTTTGTGTTCACTCGAAGGTGTTACGATCACTGACTCCGGCCTCTGTGGCCCATTTCGCTCCAGCCTTTCCTTATAATACATTGTATTTTGCTTTTCTGTTCACTCGAAGGTGTTACGATCACTGACTCCGGCCTCTGTGGCCCATTTCGCTCCAGCCTTTCCTTATAACTCAGTTTATTTGCTTTTGTGTTCAATCAAAATTGTTACAACCACTGACTCCGGCCTCTGTGGCCCATTTCGCTCCAGCCTTTCCTTATACACAGTGTATTTTGCTTTTCTATTCAGCCTTTCCTTATACACAGTGTATTTTGCTTTTCTATTCACTCAAAGTTGTTACAACCACTGACTCCCGCCTCTGTGGCCCGTTTCGCTCCAGCCTTTCCTTATAACATAGTTTATTTTGCTTTTGTGTTCACTCAAAGTTGTTACAACCACTGACTCCTGCCTCTGTGGCCCATTTCGCTTCAGCCTTTTCTCTGTAACACAGTGTATTTTGCTTTTGTGTTCACCCAAAGTTGTTACAACCACTTACTCCGGCCTCTGTGGCCCATTTCGCTCCAGCCTTTCCTTATAACACAGTGTATTTGCTTTTGTGTTCAATCCAAATTGTTACAACCACTGACTCCAGCCTCTGTGGCCCGTTTCGCTCCAGCCTTTCCTTATAACACAGTGTATTTTGCTTTTCTATTCACTCAAAGTTGTTACAACCACTGACTCCTGCCTCTGTGGCCCATTTCGCTCCAGCCGTTCCTTATAACACAGTGTATTTTGCTTTTGTGTTCACTCAAAGTTGTTACAACCACTGACTCCGGCCTCTGTGGCCCATTTCGCTCCAGCCTTTCCTTATAACACAGTGTATTTTGCTTTTCTATTCACTCAAAGTTGTTACAACCACTGACTCCTGCCTCTGTGGCCCATTTCGCTCCAGCCGTTCCTTATAACACAGTGTATTTTGCTTTTGTGTTCACTCAAAGTTGTTACAACCACTGACTCCGGCCTCTGTGGCCCATTTTGCTCCAGCCTTTCCTTATAACACAGTGTATTTTGCTTTTGTGTTCACTCAAAGTTGTTACAACCACTGACTCCAGACTCTGTGGCCCATTTCGCTCCAGCCTTTCATTATAACACAGTGTATTTTGCTTTTGTGTTCACTCGAAGGTGTTACGATCACTGACTCCGGCCTCTGTGGCCCATTTCGCTCCAGCCTTTCCTTATAATACATTGTATTTTGCTTTTCTGTTCACTCGAAGGTGTTACGATCACTGACTCCGGCCTCTGTGGCCCATTTCGCTCCAGCCTTTCCTTATAACTCAGTTTATTTGCTTTTGTGTTCAATCAAAATTGTTACAACCACTGACTCCGGCCTCTGTGGCCCATTTCGCTCCAGCCTTTCATTATAACACAGTGTATTTTGCTTTTTTGTTCACTCAAAGTTGTTACAACCACTGACTCCTGCCTCTGTGGCCCATTTCGCTCCAGCCTTTCCTTATAACACAGTGTATTTTGCTTTTGTGTTCACTCAAAGTTGTTACAACCACTGACTCCTGCCTCTGTGGCCCATTTCGCTCCAGTCTTTCCTTATTACACAGTGTATTTTGCTTTTGTGTACACTCAAAGTTGTTACAACCACTGACTCCTGCCTCTGTGGCCCATTTCGCTCCAGTCTTTCATTATAACACAGTGTATTTTGCTTTTGTGTTCACTCAAAGATGTTACAACCACTGACTCCGGCCTCTGTGGCCCATTTGGCTCCAGCCTTTCCTTATAACACATTGTATTTTGCTTTTGTGTTCACTCAAAGTTGTTACGATCACTGACTCCGGCCTCTGTGGCCCATTTCGCTCCAGCCTTTCCTTATAACACAGTATATTTTGCTTTTGTGTTCACTCAAAGTTGTTACAACCACTGACTCCCGCCTCTGTGGCCCATTTCGCTCCAGCCTTTCCTTATAACACAGTGCAGTTTGCTTTTGTGTTCACCCAAAGTTGTTACAACCACTGACTCCGGCCTCTGTGGCCCATTTCGCTCCAGCCTTTCCTTATAACAAAATGTATTTTGCTTTTGTGTTCACTCAAAGGTGTTACGATCACTGACTCCGGCCTCTGTGGCCCATTTCGCTCTAGCCTTTCCTTTAACACAGTGTATTTGCTTTTGTGTTCACTCAAAATTGTTACAACCACTGACTCCGGCCTCTGTGGCCCATTTCGCTTCAGCCTTTTCTCTATAACACAGTGTATTTTGCTTTTGTGTTCACTCAAAGTTATTACAACCATTGACTCTGTCCTCTGTGGCTCGTTTCACTCCATCCTTTCCTTATAACATAGTGTATTTTGCTTTTGTGTTCACTCAAAGTTGTTACAACCATTGACTCTGTCCTCTGTGGCCCATTTCGCTCCAGCCGTTCCTTATAACACAGTGTATTTTGCTTTTGTATTCACTCAAAGTTGTTACAACCACTGACTCCGGCCTCTGTGGCCCGTTTTGCTCCAGCCTTTTCTTATAACACAGTGTATTTTGCTTTTGTGTTCACTCAAAGTTGTTACAACCACTGACTCCAGACTCTGTGGCCCATTTCGCTCCAGCCTTTCATTATAACACAGTGTATTTTGCTTTTGTGTTCACTCAAAGTTGTTACAACCACTGACTCCTGCCTCTGTGGCCCTTTTCGCTTCAGCCTTTTCTCTGTAACACAGTGTATTTTGCTTTTGTGTTCACCCAAAGTTGTTACAACCACTTACTCCGGCCTCTGTGGCCCATTTCGCTCCAGCCTTTCCTTATAACACAGTGTATTTGCTTTTGTGTTCACTCAAAGTTGTTACAACCACTGACTCCTGCCTCTGTGGCCCATTTCGCTCCAGCCTTTCCTTATAACACAGTGTATTTTGCTTTTGTGTTCACTCAAAGTTGTTACAACAACTGACTCCTGCCTCTGTGGCCCATTTCGCTCCAGCCTTTCATTATAACACAGTGTATTTTGCTTTTGTGTACACTCAAAGTTGTTACAACCACTGACTCCGGCCTCTGTGGCCCATTTCGCTCCAGCCTTTCCTTATAACACAGTGTATTTTGCTTTTCTATTCACTCAAAGTTGTTACAACCACTGACTCCGGCCTCTGTGGCCCATTTGGCTCCAGCCTTTCCTTATAACACATTGTATTTTGCTTTTGTGTTCACTCAAAGTTGTTACGATCACTGACTCCGGCCTCTGTGGCCCATTTCGCTCCAGCCTTTCCTTATAACACAGTATATTTTGCTTTTGTGTTCACTGAAAGTTGTTACAACCACTGACTCCCGCCTGTGTGGCCCATTTTGCTCCAGCCTTTCCTTATAACATAGTGTATTTTGCTTTTGTGTTCACTCAAAGTGGTTACAATCACTGACTACGGCCTCTATGGCCCATTTCGCTCCAGCCTTTCCTTATGAGACAGTCCATTTGCTTTTGTGTTCACTCAAAGTTGTTACAACCACTGACTCCAGCCTCTGTGGCCCGTTTTGCTTCAGCCTTTCCTTATAACACAGTGTATTTTGCTTTTCTATTCACTCAAAGTTGTTACAACCACTGACTCCGGCCTCTGTGGCCCATTTCGCTCCAGCCTTTCTTTATAACACAATGTATTTTGCTTTTGTGTTCACTCAAAGGTGTTACGATCACTGACTCCGGCCTCTGTGGCATATTTCGCTCCAGCCTTTACTTATAACACAGTGTATTTGGTTTTGTGTTCACTCAAAATTGTTACAATCACTGCCTCCGGCCTCTGTGGCCCATTTCGCTTCAGCCTTTTCTCTATAACACAGTGTATTTTGCTTTTGTGTTCACTCAAAGTTATTACAACCATTGACTCTGTCCTCTGTGGCTCGTTTCGCTCCATCCTTTCCTTATAACACAGTGTATTTTGCTTTTGTGTTCACTCAAAGTTGTTACAACCACTGACTCCAGCCTCTGTGGCCCATTTCGCTCCAGCCTTTCCTTATAACACAGTGTATTTTGCTTTTGTGTTCACCCAAAGTTGTTACAACCACTGACTCCGGCCTGTGTGGCCCATTTCGCTCCAGC
Source organism: Anolis sagrei (assembly GCF_037176765.1). Classification (NCBI taxonomy): domain Eukaryota; kingdom Metazoa; phylum Chordata; class Lepidosauria; order Squamata; family Anolidae; genus Anolis; species Anolis sagrei. The sequence continues at coordinate 62,156,601 of NC_090035.1, read as the reverse complement.
CTATCCTTATAACACAGTGTATTTTGCTTTTGTGTTCACTCAAAGTTGTTATAACCACTGACTCCGGCCTCTGTGGCCCATTTCGCTCCAGCCTTTCCTTATAACACAGTGTATTTTGCTTTTGTGTTCACTCAAAGTTGTTACAACAACTGACTCCTGCCTCTGTGGCCCATTTTGCTCCAGCCTTTCCTTATAACACATTGTATTTTGCTTTTGTGTTCACTCAAAGTTGTTACAACCACTGACTCCGGCCTCTGTGGCCCATTTCGCTCCGGCCTTTCCTTATAACACAGTGTATTTTGCTTTTGTGTTCACTCAAAGTTGTTACAACCACTGACTCCAGCCTCTGTGGCCCATTTCGCTCCAGCCTTTCCTTATAACACAGTGTATTTTGCTTTTGTGTTCACCCAAAGTTGTTACAACCACTGACTCCGGCCTGTGTGGCCCATTTCGCTCCAGCCTATGCTTATAACACAGTGTATTTTGCTTTTGTGTTCACTCAAAGTTGTTACAACAACTGACTCCTGCCTCTGTGGCCCATTTTGCTCCAGCCGTTCCTTATAACACATTGTATTTTGCTTTTGTGTTCACTCAAAGTTGTTACAACCACTGACTCCGGCCTCTGTGGCCCATTTCGCTCCAGCCTTTCCTTATAACACAGTGTATTTTTCTTTTGTGTTCACTCAAAGTTGTTACAACCACTGACTCCGGCCTCTGTGGCCCATTTCGCTCCAGCCTTTCCTTATAACACAGTGTATTTTGCTTTTGTGTTCACTCAAAGTTGTTACAACAACTGACTCCTGCCTCTGTAGCCCATTTTGCTCCAGCCGTTCCTTATAACACATTGTATTTTGCTTTTGTGTTCACTCAAAGTTGTTACAACCACTGATTCTGGCCTCTGTGGCCCATTTCGCTCCAGCCTTTCCTTATAACACAGTGTATTTGCTTTTGTGTTCACTCAAAATTGTTACAACCACTGACTCCGGCCTCTGTGGCCCATTTCGCTTCAGCCTTTTCTCTATAACACAGTGTATTTTGCTTTTGTGTTCACTCAAAGTTATTACAACCATTGACTCTGTCCTCTGTGGCTCATTTCACTCCATCCTTTCCTTATAACATAGTGTATTTTGCTTTTGTGTTCACTCAAAGTTGTTACAACCACTGACTCCTGCCTCTGTGGTCCATTTCGCTCCAGCCGTTCCTTATAACACAGTGTATTTTGCTTTTGTGTTCACTCAAAGTTGTTACAACCACTGACTCCGGCCTCTGTGGCGCATTTTGCTCTAGCCTTTCCTTATAACACAGTGTATTTGGTTTTGTGTTCACTCAAAATTGTTACAACCACTGACTCCTGCCTCTGTGGCCCATTTCGCTCCCGCCTTTCATTATAACACAGTGTATTTTGCTTTTGTGTTCACCCAAAGTTGTTACAACCACTGACTCCGGCCTGTGTGGCCCATTTCGCTCCAGCCTATCCTTATAACACAGTGTATTTTGCTTTTGTGTTCACTCAAAGTTGTTACAACCACTGACTCCGGCCTCTGTGGCCCATTTTGCTCCAGCCGTTCCTTATAACACATTGTATTTTGCTTTTGTGTTCACTCAAAGTTGTTACAACCACTGACTCCGGCCTCTGTGGCCCATTTCGCTCCAGCCTTTCCTTATAACACAGTGTATTTTTCTTTTGTGTTCACTCAAAGTTGTTACAACCACTGACTCCGGCCTCTGTGGCCCATTTCGCTCCAGCCTTTCCTTATAACACAGTGTATTTTGCTTTTGTGTTCACTCAAAGTTGTTACAACAACTGACTCCTGCCTCTGTGGCCCATTTTGCTCCAGCTGTTCCTTATAACACATTGTATTTTGCTTTTGTGTTCACTCAAAGTTGTTACAACCATTGACTCCGGCCTCTGTGGCCCATTTCGCTCCAGCCTTTCCTTATAACACAGTGTATTTGCTTTTGTGTTCACTCAAAATTGTTACAACCACTGACTCCGGCCTCTGTGGCCCATTTCGCTTCAGCCTTTTCTCTATAACACAGTGTATTTTGCTTTTGTGTTCACTCAAAGTTATTACAACCATTGACTCTGTCCTCTGTGGCTCGTTTCACTCCATCCTTTCCTTATAACACAGTGTATTTTGCTTTTGTGTTCATTCAAAGTTGTTACAACCACTGACTCTGGCCTCTGTGGCCCATTTCGCTCCAGCCTTTCCTTATAACACAGTATATTTTGCTTTTGTGTTCACTCAAAGTTGTTACAACCACTGACTCCCGCCTCTGTGGCCCATTTCGCTCCAGATTTCCTTATAAGACAGTGTATTTTGCTTTTGTGTTCACTCAAAGTTGTTACAACCACTGACTCCGGCCTCTGTGGCCCATTTTGCTCCAGCCTTTCCTTATGACACAGTGTATTTTGCTTTTGTGTTCACTCAAAGTTGTTACAACCACTGACTCCAGACTCTGTGGCCCATTTCGCTCCAGCCTTTCATTATAACACAGTGTATTTTGCTTTTGTGTACACTCAAAGTTGTTACAACCACTGACTCCGGCCTCTGTGGCCCATTTCGCTCCAGCCTTTCCTTATAACACAGTGTATTTTGCTTTTCTATTCACTCAAAGTTGTTACAACCACTGACTCCCGCCTCTGTGGCCCATTTCGCTCCAGCCTTTCCTTATAACACAGTGTATTTTGCTTTTGTGTTCACTCAAAGTTGTTACAACCACTGACTCCTGCCTCTGTGGCCCATTTCGCTCCAGCCTTTCATTATAACACAGTGTATTTTGCTTTTGTGTACACTCAAAGTTGTTACAACCACTGACTCCGGCCTCTGTGGCCCATTTCGCTCCAGCCTTTCCTTATAACACAGTGTATTTTGCTTTTCTATTCACTCAAAGTTGTTACAACCACTGACTCCGGCCTCTGTGGCCCATTTGGCTCCAGCCTTTCCTTATAACACATTGTATTTTGCTTTTGTGTTCACTCAAAGTTGTTACGATCACTGACTCCGGCCTCTGTGGCCCATTTCGCTCCAGCCTTTCCTTATAACACAGTGTATTTTGCTTTTCTGTTCACTCAAAGTTGTTACAACCACTGACTCCGGCCTCTGTGGCCCATTTTGCTCCAGCCTTTCCTTATAACATAGTGTATTTTGCTTTTGTGTTCACTGAAAGTTGTTACAACCACTGACTCCCGCCTCTGTGGCCCATTTTGCTCCAGCCTTTCCTTATAACATAGTGTATTTTGCTTTTGTGTTCACTCAAAGTGGTTACAATCACTGACTACGGCCTCTATGGCCCATTTCGCTCCAGCTTTTCCTTATAAGACAGTCCATTTGCTTTTGTGTTCACTCAAAGTTGTTACAACCACTGACTCCAGCCTCTGTGGCCCGTTTTGCTCCAGCCTTTCCTTATAACACAGTGTATTTTGCTTTTGTGTTCACCCAAAGTTGTTACAACCACTGACTCCGGCCTCTGTGGCCCATTTCGCTCCAGCCTTTCCTTATAACACAATGTATTTTGCTTTTGTGTTCACTCAAAGGTGTTACGATCACTGACTCCGGCCTCTGTGGCCAATTTCACTCCAGCCTTTCCTTATAACACAGTGTATTTGCTTTTGTGTTCACTCAAAATTGTTACAACCACTGACTCCGGCCTCTGTGGCCCATTTCGCTTTAGCCTTTTCTCTATAACACAGTGTATTTTGCTTTTGTGTTCACTCAAAGTTATTACAACCATTGACTCTGTCCTCTGTGGCTCGTTTCACTCCATCCTTTCCTTATAACATAGTGTATTTTGCTTTTGTGTTCACTCAAAGTTGTTACAACCACTGACTCCAGACTCTGTGGCCCATTTCGCTCCAGCCTTTCCTTATAACACAGTATATTTTGCTTTTGTGTTCACTCAAAGTTGTTACAACCACTGACTCCCGCCTCTGTGGCCCATTTCGCTCCAGATTTCCTTATAAGACAGTGTATTTTGCTTTTGTGTTCACTCAAAGTTGTTACAACCACTGACTCCGGCCTCTGTGGCCCATTTTGCTCCAGCCTTTCCTTATGACACAGTGTATTTTGCTTTTGTGTTCACTCAAAGTTGTTACAACCACTGACTCCAGACTCTGTGGCCCATTTCGCTCCAGCCTTTCATTATAACACAGTGTATTTTGCTTTTGTGTACACTCAAAGTTGTTACAACCACTGACTCCGGCCTCTGTGGCCCATTTCGCTCCAGCCTTTCCTTATAACACAGTGTATTTTGCTTTTCTATTCACTCAAAGTTGTTACAACCACTGACTCCCGCCTCTGTGGCCCATTTCGCTCCAGCCTTTCCTTATAACACAGTGTATTTTGCTTTTGTGTTCACTCAAAGTTGTTACAACCACTGACTCCTGCCTCTGTGGCCCATTTCGCTCCAGCCTTTCATTATAACACAGTGTATTTTGCTTTTGTGTACACTCAAAGTTGTTACAACCACTGACTCCGGCCTCTGTGGCCCATTTCGCTCCAGCCTTTCCTTATAACACAGTGTATTTTGCTTTTCTATTCACTCAAAGTTGTTACAACCACTGACTCCGGCCTCTGTGGCCCATTTGGCTCCAGCCTTTCCTTATAACACATTGTATTTTGCTTTTGTGTTCACTCAAAGTTGTTACGATCACTGACTCCGGCCTCTGTGGCCCATTTCGCTCCAGCCTTTCCTTATAACACAGTGTATTTTGCTTTTCTGTTCACTCAAAGTTGTTACAACCACTGACTCCGGCCTCTGTGGCCCATTTTGCTCCAGCCTTTCCTTATAACATAGTGTATTTTGCTTTTGTGTTCACTGAAAGTTGTTACAACCACTGACTCCCGCCTCTGTGGCCCATTTTGCTCCAGCCTTTCCTTATAACATAGTGTATTTTGCTTTTGTGTTCACTCAAAGTGGTTACAATCACTGACTACGGCCTCTATGGCCCATTTCGCTCCAGCTTTTCCTTATAAGACAGTCCATTTGCTTTTGTGTTCACTCAAAGTTGTTACAACCACTGACTCCAGCCTCTGTGGCCCGTTTTGCTCCAGCCTTTCCTTATAACACAGTGTATTTTGCTTTTGTGTTCACCCAAAGTTGTTACAACCACTGACTCCGGCCTCTGTGGCCCATTTCGCTCCAGCCTTTCCTTATAACACAATGTATTTTGCTTTTGTGTTCACTCAAAGGTGTTACGATCACTGACTCCGGCCTCTGTGGCCAATTTCGCTCCAGCCTTTCCTTATAACACAGTGTATTTGCTTTTGTGTTCACTCAAAATTGTTACAACCACTGACTCCGGCCTCTGTGGCCCATTTCGCTTTAGCCTTTTCTCTATAACACAGTGTATTTTGCTTTTGTGTTCACTCAAAGTTATTACAACCATTGACTCTGTCCTCTGTGGCTCGTTTCACTCCATCCTTTCCTTATAACATAGTGTATTTTGCTTTTGTGTTCACTCAAAGTTGTTACAACCAGTGACTCCTGCCTCTGTGGCCCATTTCGCTCCAGCCGTTCCTTATAACACAGTGTATTTTGCTTTTGTGTTCACTCAAAGTTGTTACAACCACTGACTCCGGCCTCTGTGGCCCATTTTGCTCCAGCCTTTCCTTATAACACAGTGTATTTTGCTTTTGTGTTCACTCAAAGTTGTTACAACCACTGACTCCAGACTCTGTGGCCCATTTCGCTCCAGCCTTTCATTATAACACAGTGTATTTTGCTTTTGTGTACACTCAAAGTTGTTACAACCACTGACTCCGGCCTCTGTGGCCCATTTCGCTCCAGCCTTTCCTTATAACACAGTGTATTTTGCTTTTCTATTCAATCAAATTGTTACAACCACTGACTCCGGCCTCTGTGGCCCGTTTCGCTCCAGCCTTTCCTTATAACATAGTTTATTTTGCTTTTGTGTTCACTCAAAGTTGTTACAACGACTGACTCCTGCCTCTGTGGCCCATTTCGCTTCAGCCTTTTCTCTGTAACACAGTGTATTTTGCTTTTGTGTTCACCCAAAGTTGTTACAACCACTTACTCCGGCCTCTGTGGCCCATTTCGCTCCAGCCTTTCCTTATAACACAGTGTATTTGCTTTTGTGTTCAATCCAAATTGTTACAACCACTGACTCCAGCCTCTGTGGCCCGTTTCGCTCCAGCCTTTCCTTATAACACAGTGTATTTTGCTTTTGTGTTCACTCAAAGTTGTTACAACTACTGACTCCTGCCTCTGTGGCCCATTTCGCTCCAGCCTTTCCTTATAACACAGTGTATTTTGCTTTTCTATTCACTCAAAGTTGTTACAACCACTGAAACCTGCCTCTGTGGCCCATTTCGCTCCAGCCGTTCCTTATAACACAGTGTATTTTGCTTTTGTGTTCACTCAAAGTTGTTACAACCACTGACTCCGGCCTCTGTGGCCCATTTTGCTCCAGCCTTTCCTTATAACACAGTGTATTTTGCTTTTGTGTTCACTCAAAGTTGTTACAACCACTGACTCCAGACTCTGTGGCCCATTTCGCTCCAGCCTTTCATTATAACACAGTGTATTTTGCTTTTGTGTACACTCAAAGTTGTTACAACCACTGACTTCGGCCTCTGTGGCCCATTTCGCTCCAGCCTTTCCTTATAACACAGTGTATTTTGCTTTTCTATTCACTCAAAGTTGTTACAACCACTGACTCCCGCCTCTGTGGCCCATTTCGCTCCAGCCTTTCCTTATAACATAGTTTATTTTGCTTTTGTGTTCACTCAAAGTTGTTACAACCACTGACTCCTGCCTCTGTGGCCCATTTTGCTTCAGCCTTTTCTCTGTAACACAGTGTAATTTGCTTTTGTGTTCACTCAAAGTTATTACAACCATTGACTCTGTCCTCTGTGGCTCGTTTCACTCCATCCTTTCCTTATAACATAGTGTATTTTGCTTTTGTGTTCACTCAAAGTTGTTACAACCACTGACTCCTGCCTCTGTGGCCCATTTCGCTCCAGCCGTTCCTTATAACACAGTGTATTTTGCTTTTGTGTTCACTCAAAGTTGTTACAACCACTAACTCCGGCCTCTGTGGCCCATTTTGCTCCAGCCTTTCCTTATTACACAGTGTATTTTGCTTTTGTGTTCACTCAAAGTTGTTACAACCACTGACTCCAGACTCTGTGGCCCATTTCGCTCCAGCCTTTCATTATAACACAGTGTATTTTGCTTTTGTGTACACTCAAAGTTGTTACAACCACTGACTCCGGCCTCTGTGGCCCATTTCGCTCCAGCCTTTCCTTATAACACAGTGTATTTTGCTTTTCTATTCACTCAAAGTTGTTACAACCACTGACTCCCGCCTCTGTGGCCCATTTCGCTCCAGCCTTTCCTTATAACACAGTGTATTTTGCTTTTGTGTTCACTCAAAGTTGTTACAACCACTGACTCCTGCCTCTGTGGCCCATTTCGCTCCAGCCTTTCATTATAACACAGTGTATTTTGCTTTTGTGTACACTCAAAGTTGTTACAACCACTGACTCCGGCCTCTGTGGCCCATTTCGCTCCAGCCTTTCCTTATAACACAGTGTATTTTGCTTTTCTATTCACTCAAAGTTGTTACAACCACTGACTCCGGCCTCTGTGGCCCATTTGGCTCCAGCCTTTCCTTATAACACATTGTATTTTGCTTTTGTGTTCACTCAAAGTTGTTACGATCACTGACTCCGGCCTCTGTGGCCCATTTCGCTCCAGCCTTTCCTTATAATACAGTATATTTTGCTTTTGTGTTCACTGAAAGTTGTTACAACCACTGACTCCCGCCTCTGTGGCCCATTTTGCTCCAGCCTTTCCTTATAACATAGTGTATTTTGCTTTTGTGTTCACTCAAAGTGGTTACAATCACTGACTACGGCCTCTATGGCCCATTTCGCTCCAGCTTTTCCTTATAAGACAGTCCATTTGCTTTTGTGTTCACTCAAAGTTGTTACAACCACTGACTCCAGCCTCTGTGGCCCGTTTTGCTCCAGCCTTTCCTTATAACACAGTGTATTTTGCTTTTGTGTTCACCCAAAGTTGTTACAACCACTGACTCCGGCCTCTGTGGCCCATTTCGCTCCAGCCTTTCCTTATAACACAATGTATTTTGCTTTTGTGTTCACTCAAAGGTGTTACGATCACTGACTCCGGCCTCTGTGGCATATTTCGTTCCAGCCTTTCCTTATAACACAGTGTATTTGGTTTTGTGTTCACTCAAAATTGTTACAACCACTGACTCCGGCCTCTGTGGCCCATTTCGCTTCAGCCTTTTCTCTATAACACAGTGTATTTTGCTTTTCTGTTCACTCAAAGTTATTACAACCATTGACTCTGTCCTCTGTGGCTCGTTTCGCTCCATCCTTTCCTTATAACACAGTGTATTTTGCTTTTGTGTTCACTCAAAGTTGTTACAACCACTGACTCCAGCCTCTGTGGCCCATTTCGCTCCAGCCTTTCCTTATAACACAGTGTATTTTTCTTTTGTGTTCACTCAAAGTTGTTACAACCACTGACTCCGGCCTCTGTGGCCCATTTCGCTCCAGCCTTTCCTTATAACACAGTGTATTTTGCTTTTGTGTTCACTCAAAGTTGTTACAACCACTGACTCTGGCCTCTGTGGCCCATTTCGCTTCAGCCTTTTCTGTATAACACAGTGTATTTTGCTTTTGTGTTCATTCAAAGTTGTTACAACCACTGACTCTGGCCTCTGTGGCCCATTTCGCTCCAGCCTTTCCTTATAACACAGTATATTTTGCTTTTGTGTTCACTCAAAGTTGTTACAACCACTGACTCCCGCCTCTGTGGCCCATTTCGCTCCAGCCTTTCCTTGTAACATAGTGTATTTTGCTTTTGTGTTCACTCAAAGTGGTTACAATCACTGACTACGGCCTCTATGGCCCATTTCGCTCCAGCTTTTCCTTATAAAACAGTCCATTTGCTTTTGTGTTCACTCAAAGTTGTTACAACCACTGACTCCAGCCTCTGTGGCCCATTTTGCTCCAGCCTTTCCTTATAACACAGTGTATTTTGCTTTTGTGTTCACCCAAAGTTGTTACAACCACTGACTCCGGCCTCTGTGGCCCATTTCGCTCCAGCCTTTCCTTATAACACAATGTATTTTGCTTTTGTGTTCACTCAAAGGTGTTACGATCACTGACTCCGGCCTCTGTGGCATATTTCGTTCCAGCCTTTCCTTATAACACAGTGTATTTGGTTTTGTGTTCACTCAAAATTGTTACAACCACTGACTCCGGCCTCTGTGGCCCATTTCGCTTCAGCCTTTTCTCTATAACACAGTGTATTTTGCTTTTGTGTTCACTCAAAGTTATTACAACCATTGACTCTGTCCTCTGTGGCTCGTTTCGCTCCATCCTTTCCTTATAACACAGTGTATTTTTCTTTTGTGTTCACTCAAAGTTGTTACAACCACTGACTCCAGCCTCTGTGGCCCATTTCGCTCCAGCCTTTCCTTATAACACAGTGTATTTTTCTTTTGTGTTCACTCAAAGTTGTTACAACCACTGACTCCGGCCTCTGTGGCCCATTTCGCTCCAGCCTTTCCTTATAACACAGTGTATTTTGCTTTTGTGTTCACTCAAAGTTGTTACAACCACTGACTCTGGCCTCTGTGGCCCATTTCGCTTCAGCCTTTTCTGTATAACACAGTGTATTTTGCTTTTGTGTTCATTCAAAGTTGTTACAACCACTGACTCTGGCCTCTGTGGCCCATTTCGCTCCAGCCTTTCCTTATAACACAGTATATTTTGCTTTTGTGTTCACTCAAAGTCGTTACAACCACTGACTCCCGCCTCTGTGGCCCATTTCGCTCCAGCCTTTCCTTGTAACATAGTGTATTTTGCTTTTGTGTTCACTCAAAGTGGTTACAATCACTGACTACGGCCTCTATGGCCCATTTCGCTCCAGCTTTTCCTTATAAAACAGTCCATTTGCTTTTGTGTTCACTCAAAGTTGTTACAACCACTGACTCCAGCCTCTGTGGCCCGTTTTGCTCCAGCCTTTCCTTATAACACAGTGTATTTTGCTTTTGTGTTCACCCAAAGTTGTTACAACCACTGACTCCGGCCTCTGTGGCCCATTTCGCTCCAGCCTTTCCTTATAACACAATGTATTTTGCTTTTGTGTTCACTCAAAGGTGTTACGATCACTGACTCCGGCCTCTGTGGCCCATTTCGCTCCAGCCTTTCCTTATAACACAGTGTACTTGCTTTTGTGTTCACTCAAAATTGTTACAACCACTGACTCCGGCCTCTGTGGCCCATTTCGCTTTAGCCTTTTCTCTATAACACAGTGTATTTTGCTTTTGTGTTCACTCAAAGTTATTACAACCATTGACTCTGTCCTCTGTGGCTCGTTTCACTCCATCCTTTCCTTTTAACATAGTGTATTTTGCTTTTGTGTTCACTCAAAGTTGTTACAACCACTGACTCCTGCCTCTGTGGCCCATTTCGCTCCAGCCGTTCCTTATAACACAGTGTATTTTGCTTTTGTGTTCACTCAAAGTTGTTACAACCACTGACTCCGGCCTCTGTGGCCCATTTTGCTCCAGCCTTTCCTTATAACACAGTGTATTTTGCTTTTGTGTTCACTCAAAGTTGTTACAACCACTGACTCCAGACTCTGTGGCCCATTTCGCTCCAGCCTTTCATTATAACACAGTGTATTTTGCTTTTGTGTACACTCAAAGTTGTTACAACCACTGACTCCTGCCTCTGTGGCCCATTTCGCTCCAGCCTTTCCTTATAACACAGTGTATTTTGCTTTTCTGTTCACTCAAAGTTGTTACAACCACTGACTCCCGCCTCTGTGGCCCGTTTCGCTCCAGCCTTTCCTTATAACATAGTTTATTTTGCTTTTGTGTTCACTCAAAGTTGTTACAACCACTGACTCCTGCCTCTGTGGCCCATTTCGCTTCAGCCTTTTCTCTGTAACACAGTGTATTTTGCTTTTGTGTTCACCCAAAGTTGTTACAACCACTTACTCCGGCCTCTGTGGCCCATTTCGCTCCAGCCTTTCCTTATAACACAGTGTATTTGCTTTTGTGTTCACTCAAAATTGTTACAACCACTGACTCCGGCCTCTGTGGCCCATTTCGCTTTAGCCTTTTCTCTATAACACAGTGTATTTTGCTTTTGTGTTCACTCAAAGTTATTACAACCATTGACTCTGTCCTCTGTGGCTCGTTTCACTCCATCCTTTCCTTTTAACATAGTGTATTTTGCTTTTGTGTTCACTCAAAGTTGTTACAACCACTGACTCCTGCCTCTGTGGCCCATTTCGCTCCAGCCGTTCCTTATAACACAGTGTATTTTGCTTTTGTGTTCACTCAAAGTTGTTACAACCACTGACTCCGGCCTCTGTGGCCCATTGTGCTCCAGTCTTTCCTTATAACACAGTGTATTTTGCTTTTGTGTTCACTCAAAGTTGTTACAACCACTGACTCCAGACTCTGTGGCCCATTTCGCTCCAGCCTTTCATTATAACACAGTGTATTTTGCTTTTGTGTACACTCAAAGTTGTTACAACCACTGACTCCTGCCTCTGTGGCCCATTTCGCTCCAGCCTTTCCTTATAACACAGTGTATTTTGCTTTTCTGTTCACTCAAAGTTGTTACAACCACTGACTCCCGCCTCTGTGGCCCGTTTCGCTCCAGCCTTTCCTTATAACATAGTTTATTTTGCTTTTGTGTTCACTCAAAGTTGTTACAACCACTGACTCCTGCCTCTGTGGCCCATTTCGCTTCAGCCTTTTCTCTGTAACACAGTGTATTTTGCTTTTGTGTTCACCCAAAGTTGTTACAACCACTTACTCCGGCCTCTGTGGCCCATTTCGCTCCAGCCTTTCCTTATAACACAGTGTATTTGCTTTTGTGTTCAATCCAAATTGTTACAACCACTGACTCCAGCCTCTGTGGCCCGTTTCGCTCCAGCCTTTCCTTATAACACAGTGTATTTTGCTTTTGTGTTCACTCAAAGTTGTTACAACCACTGACTCCTGCCTCTGTGGCCCATTTCGCTCCAGCCTTTCCTTATAACACAGTGTATTTTGCTTTTGTGTTCACTCAAAGTTGTTACAACCACTGACTCCTGCCTCTGTGGCCCATTTCGCTCCAGCCTTTCATTATAACACAGTGTATTTTGCTTTTGTGTACACTCAAAGTTGTTACAACCACTGACTCCGGCCTCTGTGGCCCATTTCGCTTCAGCCTTTTCTCTGTAACACAGTGTATTTTGCTTTTGTGTTCACCCAAAGTTGTTACAACCACTTACTCCGGCCTCTGTGGCCCATTTCGCTCCAGCCTTTCCTTATAACACAGTGTATTTGCTTTTGTGTTCAATCCAAATTGTTACAACCACTGACTCCAGCCTCTGTGGCCCGTTTCGCTCCAGCCTTTCCTTATAACACAGTGTATTTTGCTTTTGTGTTCACTCAAAGTTGTTACAACCACTGACTCCTGCCTCTGTGGCCCATTTCGCTCCAGCCTTTCCTTATAACACAGTGTATTTTGCTTTTGTGTTCACTCAAAGTTGTTACAACCACTGACTCCTGCCTCTGTGGCCCATTTCGCTCCAGCCTTTCATTATAACACAGTGTATTTTGCTTTTGTGTACACTCAAAGTTGTTACAACCACTGACTCCGGCCTCTGTGGCCCATTTCGCTCCAGCCTTTCCTTATAACACAGTGTATTTTGCTTTTCTATTCACTCAAAGTTGTTACAACCACTGACTCCGGCCTCTGTGGCCCATTTGGCTCCAGCCTTTCCTTATAACACATTGTATTTTGCTTTTGTGTTCACTCAAAGTTGTTACGATCACTGACTCCGGCCTCTGTAGCCCATTTTGCTCCAGCCTTTCCTTATAACACAGTGTATTTTGCTTTTGTGTTCATTCAAAGTTGTTACAACCACTGACTCCGGCCTCTGTGGCCCATTTCGCTCCAGCCTTTCCTTATAACACAGTGTATTTTGCTTTTCTATTCACTCAAAGTTGTTACAACCACTGACTCCGGCCTCTGTGGCCCATTTGGCTCCAGCCTTTCATTATAACACATTGTATTTGCTTTTGTGTTCAATCAAAATTGTTACAACCACGGACTCCGGCCTCTGTGGCCCGTTTCGCTCCAGCCTTTCCTTATAACACAGTGTATTTTTCTTTTGTGTTAACTCAAATTTGTTACAACCACTGACTCCGGCCTCTGTGGCCCATTTTGCTCCAGCCTTTCCTTATAACACAGTGTATTTTGCTTTTGTGTTCACTCAAAGTTGTTACAACCACTGACTCCAGACTCTGTGGCCCATTTCGCTCCAGCCTTTCATTATAACACAGTGTATTTTGCTTTTGTGTACACTCAAAGTTGTTACAACCACTGACTCCTGCCTCTGTGGCCCATTTCGCTCCAGCCTTTCCTTATAACACAGTGTATTTTGCTTTTCTGTTCACTCAAAGTTGTTACAACCACTGACTCCCGCCTCTGTGGCCCGTTTCGCTCCAGCCTTTCCTTATAACATAGTTTATTTTGCTTTTGTGTTCACTCAAAGTTGTTACAACCACTGACTCCTGCCTCTGTGGCCCATTTCGCTTCAGCCTTTTCTCTGTAACACAGTGTATTTTGCTTTTGTGTTCACCCAAAGTTGTTACAACCACTTACTCCGGCCTCTGTGGCCCATTTCGCTCCAGCCTTTCCTTATAACACAGTGTATTTGCTTTTGTGTTCAATCCAAATTGTTACAACCACTGACTCCAGCCTCTGTGGCCCGTTTCGCTCCAGCCTTTCCTTATAACACAGTGTATTTTGCTTTTGTGTTCACTCAAAGTTGTTACAACCACTGACTCCTGCCTCTGTGGCCCATTTCGCTCCAGCCTTTCCTTATAACACAGTGTATTTTGCTTTTGTGTTCACTCAAAGTTGTTACAACCACTGACTCCTGCCTCTGTGGCCCATTTCGCTCCAGCCTTTCATTATAACACAGTGTATTTTGCTTTTGTGTACACTCAAAGTTGTTACAACCACTGACTCCGGCCTCTGTGGCCCATTTCGCTTCAGCCTTTTCTCTGTAACACAGTGTATTTTGCTTTTGTGTTCACCCAAAGTTGTTACAACCACTTACTCCGGCCTCTGTGGCCCATTTCGCTCCAGCCTTTCCTTATAACACAGTGTATTTGCTTTTGTGTTCAATCCAAATTGTTACAACCACTGACTCCAGCCTCTGTGGCCCGTTTCGCTCCAGCCTTTCCTTATAACACAGTGTATTTTGCTTTTGTGTTCACTCAAAGTTGTTACAACCACTGACTCCTGCCTCTGTGGCCCATTTCGCTCCAGCCTTTCCTTATAACACAGTGTATTTTGCTTTTGTGTTCACTCAAAGTTGTTACAACCACTGACTCCTGCCTCTGTGGCCCATTTCGCTCCAGCCTTTCATTATAACACAGTGTATTTTGCTTTTGTGTACACTCAAAGTTGTTACAACCACTGACTCCGGCCTCTGTGGCCCATTTCGCTCCAGCCTTTCCTTATAACACAGTGTATTTTGCTTTTCTATTCACTCAAAGTTGTTACAACCACTGACTCCGGCCTCTGTGGCCCATTTGGCTCCAGCCTTTCCTTATAACACATTGTATTTTGCTTTTGTGTTCACTCAAAGTTGTTACGATCACTGACTCCGGCCTCTGTAGCCCATTTTGCTCCAGCCTTTCCTTATAACACAGTGTATTTTGCTTTTGTGTTCATTCAAAGTTGTTACAACCACTGACTCCGGCCTCTGTGGCCCATTTCGCTCCAGCCTTTCCTTATAACACAGTGTATTTTGCTTTTCTATTCACTCAAAGTTGTTACAACCACTGACTCCGGCCTCTGTGGCCCATTTGGCTCCAGCCTTTCATTATAACACATTGTATTTGCTTTTGTGTTCAATCAAAATTGTTACAACCACGGACTCCGGCCTCTGTGGCCCGTTTCGCTCCAGCCTTTCCTTATAACACAGTGTATTTTTCTTTTGTGTTAACTCAAATTTGTTACAACCACTGACTCCTGCCTCTGTGGCCCATTTCGCTCCAGCCGTTCCTTATAACACAGTGTATTTTGCTTTTGTGTTCACTCAAAGTTGTTACAACCACTGACTCCGGCCTCTGTGGCCCATTTTGCTCCAGCCTTTCCTTATAACACAGTGTATTTTGCTTTTGTGTTCACTCAAAGTTGTTACAACCACTGACTCCAGACTCTGTGGCCCATTTCGCTCCAGCCTTTCATTATAACACAGTGTATTTTGCTTTTGTGTACACTCAAAGTTGTTACAACCACTGACTTCTGCCTCTGTGGCCCATTTGGCTCCAGCCTTTCCTTATAACACAGTGTATTTTGCTTTTCTATTCACTCAAAGTTGTTACAACCACTGACTCCCGCCTCTGTGGCCCATTTCGCTCCAGCCTTTCCTTATAACATAGTTTATTTTGCTTTTGTGTTCACTCAAAGTTGTTACAACCACTGACTCCTGCCTCTGTGGCCCATTTTGCTTCAGCCTTTTCTCTGTAACACAGTGTAATTTGCTTTTGTGTTCACTCAAAGTTATTACAACCATTGACTCTGTCCTCTGTGGCTCGTTTCACTCCATCCTTTCCTTATAACATAGTGTATTTTGCTTTTGTGTTCACTCAAAGTTGTTACAACCACTGACTCCTGCCTCTGTGGCCCATTTCGCTCCAGCCGTTCCTTATAACACAGTGTATTTTGCTTTTGTGTTCACTCAAAGTTGTTACAACCACTAACTCCGGCCTCTGTGGCCCATTTCGCTCCAGCCTTTCCTTATTACACAGTGTATTTTGCTTTTGTGTTCACTCAAAGTTGTTACAACCACTGACTCCAGACTCTGTGGCCCATTTCGCTCCAGCCTTTCCTTATTACACAGTGTATTTTGCTTTTCTGTTCACTCAAAGTTGTTACAACCACTGACTCCAGACTCTGTGGCCCATTTCGCTCCAGCCTTTCATTATAACACAGTGTATTTTGCTTTTGTGTACACTCAAAGTTGTTACAACCACTGACTCCGGCCTCTGTGGCCCATTTCGCTCCAGCCTTTCCTTATAACACAGTGTATTTTGCTTTTCTATTCACTCAAAGTTGTTACAACCACTGACTCCCGCCTCTGTGGCCCATTTCGCTCCAGCCTTTCCTTATAACACAGTGTATTTTGCTTTTGTGTTCACTCAAAGTTGTTACAACCACTGACTCCTGCCTCTGTGGCCCATTTCGCTCCAGCCTTTCCTTATAACACAGTGTATTTTGCTTTTGTGTACACTCAAAGTTGTTACAACCACTGACTCCGGCCTCTGTGGCCCATTTCGCTCCAGCCTTTCCTTATAACACAGTGTATTTTGCTTTTCTATTCAATCAAAGTTGTTACAACCACTGACTCCGGCCTCTGTGGCCCATTTGGCTCCAGCCTTTCCTTATAACACATTGTATTTTGCTTTTGTGTTCACTCAAAGTTGTTACGATCACTGACTCCGGCCTCTGTGGCCCATTTCGCTCCAGCCTTTCCTTATAATACAGTATATTTTGCTTTTGTGTTCACTGAAAGTTGTTACAACCACTGACTCCCGCCTCTGTTGCCCATTTTGCTCCAGCCTTTCCTTATAACATAGTGTATTTTGCTTTTGTGTTCACTCAAAGTGGTTACAATCACTGACTACGGCCTCTATGGCCCATTTCGCTCCAGCTTTTCCTTATAAGACAGTCCATTTGCTTTTGTGTTCACTCAAAGTTGTTACAACCACTGACTCCAGCCTCTGTGGCCCGTTTTGCTCCAGCCTTTCCTTATAACACAGTGTATTTTGCTTTTGTGTTCACCCAAAGTTGTTACAACCACTGACTCCGGCCTCTGTGGCCCATTTCGCTCCAGCCTTTCCTTATAACACAATGTATTTTGCTTTTGTGTTCACTCAAAGGTGTTACGATCACTGACTCCGGCCTCTGTGGCATATTTCGTTCCAGCCTTTCCTTATAACACAGTGTATTTGGTTTTGTGTTCACTCAAAATTGTTACAACCACTGACTCCGGCCTCTGTGGCCCATTTCGCTTCAGCCTTTTCTCTATAACACAGTGTATTTTGCTTTTCTGTTCACTCAAAGTTATTACAACCATTGACTCTGTCCTCTGTGGCTCGTTTCGCTCCATCCTTTCCTTATAACACAGTGTATTTTGCTTTTGTGTTCACTCAAAGTTGTTACAACCACTGACTCCAGCCTCTGTGGCCCATTTCGCTCCAGCCTTTCCTTATAACACAGTGTATTTTTCTTTTGTGTTCACTCAAAGTTGTTACAACCACTGACTCCGGCCTCTGTGGCCCATTTCGCTCCAGCCTTTCCTTATAACACAGTGTATTTTGCTTTTGTGTTCACTCAAAGTTGTTACAACCACTGACTCTGGCCTCTGTGGCCCATTTCGCTTCAGCCTTTTCTGTATAACACAGTGTATTTTGCTTTTGTGTTCATTCAAAGTTGTTACAACCACTGACTCTGGCCTCTGTGGCCCATTTCGCTCCAGCCTTTCCTTATAACACAGTATATTTTGCTTTTGTGTTCACTCAAAGTTGTTACAACCACTGACTCCCGCCTCTGTGGCCCATTTCGCTCCAGCCTTTCCTTGTAACATAGTGTATTTTGCTTTTGTGTTCACTCAAAGTGGTTACAATCACTGACTACGGCCTCTATGGCCCATTTCGCTCCAGCTTTTCCTTATAAAACAGTCCATTTGCTTTTGTGTTCACTCAAAGTTGTTACAACCACTGACTCCAGCCTCTGTGGCCCATTTTGCTCCAGCCTTTCCTTATAACACAGTGTATTTTGCTTTTGTGTTCACCCAAAGTTGTTACAACCACTGACTCCGGCCTCTGTGGCCCATTTCGCTCCAGCCTTTCCTTATAACACAATGTATTTTGCTTTTGTGTTCACTCAAAGGTGTTACGATCACTGACTCCGGCCTCTGTGGCATATTTCGTTCCAGCCTTTCCTTATAACACAGTGTATTTGGTTTTGTGTTCACTCAAAATTGTTACAACCACTGACTCCGGCCTCTGTGGCCCATTTCGCTTCAGCCTTTTCTCTATAACACAGTGTATTTTGCTTTTGTGTTCACTCAAAGTTATTACAACCATTGACTCTGTCCTCTGTGGCTCGTTTCGCTCCATCCTTTCCTTATAACACAGTGTATTTTTCTTTTGTGTTCACTCAAAGTTGTTACAACCACTGACTCCAGCCTCTGTGGCCCATTTCGCTCCAGCCTTTCCTTATAACACAGTGTATTTTTCTTTTGTGTTCACTCAAAGTTGTTACAACCACTGACTCCGGCCTCTGTGGCCCATTTCGCTCCAGCCTTTCCTTATAACACAGTGTATTTTGCTTTTGTGTTCACTCAAAGTTGTTACAACCACTGACTCTGGCCTCTGTGGCCCATTTCGCTTCAGCCTTTTCTGTATAACACAGTGTATTTTGCTTTTGTGTTCATTCAAAGTTGTTACAACCACTGACTCTGGCCTCTGTGGCCCATTTCGCTCCAGCCTTTCCTTATAACACAGTATATTTTGCTTTTGTGTTCACTCAAAGTTGTTACAACCACTGACTCCCGCCTCTGTGGCCCATTTCGCTCCAGCCTTTCCTTGTAACATAGTGTATTTTGCTTTTGTGTTCACTCAAAGTGGTTACAATCACTGACTACGGCCTCTATGGCCCATTTCGCTCCAGCTTTTCCTTATAAAACAGTCCATTTGCTTTTGTGTTCACTCAAAGTTGTTACAACCACTGACTCCAGCCTCTGTGGCCCGTTTTGCTCCAGCCTTTCCTTATAACACAGTGTATTTTGCTTTTGTGTTCACTCAAAGTTATTACAACCATTGACTCTGTCCTCTGTGGCTCGTTTCACTCCATCCTTTCCTTTTAACATAGTGTATTTTGCTTTTGTGTTCACTCAAAGTTGTTACAACCACTGACTCCGGCCTCTGTGGCCCATTTGGCTCCAGCCTTTCATTATAACACAGTGTATTTGCTTTTGTGTTCAATCAAAATTGTTACAACCACGGACTCCGGCCTCTGTGGCCCGTTTCGCTCCAGCCTTTCCTTATAACACAGTGTATTTTTCTTTTGTATTCACTCAAATTGTTACAACCACTGACTCCTGCCTCTGTGGCCCATTTCGCTCCAGCCTTTCATTATAACACAGTGTATTTTGCTCTTGTGTTCACTCAAAGTTTTTACAACCACTGACTCCGGCCTCTGTGGCCCATTTCGCTCCAGCCTTTCCTTATAACACAGTGTATTTTGCTTTTGTGTTCACTCAAAGTTGTTACAACCACTGACTCCGGCCTCTGTGGCCCATTTCCCTCCAGCCTTTCCTTATAACACAGTGTATTTTGCTTTTCTATTCACTCAAAGTTGTTACAACCACTGACTCCTGCGTCTGTGGCCCATTTCGCTCCAGCCTTTCATTATAACACAGTGTATTTTGCTTTTGTGTACACTCAAAGTTGTTACAACCACTGACTCCGGCCACTCTGGCCCATTTCGCTCCAGCCTTTCCTTATAACACAGTGTATTTTTCTTTTGTGTTCACTCAAATTGTTACAACCACTGACTCCTGCCTCTGTGGCCCATTTCGCTCCAGCCTTTCATTATAACACAGTGTATTTTGCTCTTGTGTTCACTCTAAGTTTTTACAACCACTGACTCCGGCCTCTGTGGCCCATTTCGCTCCAGCCTTTCCTTATAACACAGTGTATTTTGCTTTTGTGTTCACTCAAAGTTGTTACAACCACTGACTCCGGCCTCTGTGGCCCATTTCCCTCCAGCCTTTCCTTATAACACAGTGTATTTTGCTTTTCTATTCACTCAAAGTTGTTACAACCACTGACTCCTGCGTCTGTGGCCCATTTCGCTCCAGCCTTTCATTATAACACAGTGTATTTTGCTTTTGTGTACACTCAAAGTTGTTACAACCACTGACTCCGGCCACTCTGGCCCATTTCGCTCCAGCCTTTCCTTATAACACAGTGTATTTTTCTTTTGTGTTCACTCAAATTGTTACAACCACTGACTCCTGCCTCTGTGGCCCATTTCGCTCCAGCCTTTCATTATAACACAGTGTATTTTGCTCTTGTGTTCACTCAAAGTTTTTACAACCACTGACTCCGGCCTCTGTGGCCCATTTCGCTCCAGCCTTTCCTTATAACACAGTGTATTTTGCTTTTGTGTTCACTCAAAGTTGTTACAACCACTGACTCCGGCCTCTGTGGCCCATTTCCCTCCAGCCTTTCCTTATAACACAGTGTATTTTGCTTTTCTATTCACTCAAAGTTGTTACAACCACTGACTCCTGCCTCTGTGGCCCATTTCGCTCCAGCCTTTCATTATAACACAGTGTATTTTGCTTTTGTGTACACTCAAAGTTGTTACAACCACTGACTCCAGCCACTGTGGCCCATTTCGCTCCAGCCTTTCCTTATAACACAGTGTATTTTGCTTTTCTATTCACTCAAAGTTGTTACAACCACTGACTCCGGCCTCTGTGGCCCATTTGGCTCCAGCCTTTCCTTATAACACATTGTATTTTGCTTTTGTGTTCACTCAAAGTTGTTACAATCACTGACTCCGGCCTCTGTGGCCCATTTTGCTCCAGCCTTTCCTTATAACACAGTATATTTTGCTTTTGTGTTCACTCAAAGTTGTTACAACCACTGACTCCCGCCTCTGTGGCCCATCTCGCTCCAGCCTTTCCTTATAACATAGTGTATTTTGCTTTTGTGTTCACTGAAAGTGGTTACAACCACTGACTCCGACCTCTGTGGCCCATTTCGAATCAAGTAACATGAAAGGCACTGCAGACTACTCTCAGCCTGTTGGGCATTGCCTGCTGTATGCGGGAACATTGGAACATTGAAAATCAAGTCTACTTTGCTTTGTGTTGCCAAAAACAACTATTGCCTGCTATATGTGGGAGCATTGGAACATTGAAAATCAAGTCTACTTTCCTTTGTGTTGCCTAAAATTACTATTGCCTGCTGTATGCGGGAACCTTGGAACATTGAAAATCAAGTTTACTTTGCTTTGTGTTGCCTAAAATTACTATTGCCTGCTGTATGCGGGAAAACATTGGAACATTGAAAATCAAGTCTACTTTGCTTTGTGTTGCCTAAAGTTACTATTGCCTGCTGTATGTGGGAACATTGGAACATTGAAAATCATGTTTACTTTGCTTTCTGTTGCTGAAAATAACTATTGCCTGCTGTCTGCAGGAACATTGCCCCACTGTTTTCCTGCCCGTATTGAAAATCAAGTTTATTTTGCTTTTTGTTGCCAAAAATAACTATTACCTGCTGTCTGCGGGAACATTGCCCCACTGGGGTTCTGCCCTTATTGAAAATACAGTGTTCTTTGCTTTTGTGTTCACTCAAAGTTGTTACAACTACTGACTCCGGCCTCTGTGGCCCTTTGGGGATCAGCCCTTATTGAAAATCATTTTTTCTTTGCGTTGTGTTTCCACAAATTTCTTACACCAAGAAAATCCAACAAATGCTACATTCAGCAAAGGACAAGAGGGATCCTCTCACCTCTGCAGGAGTCTACCGTATACGATACACCTGTGGACAGGTCTACATAGGGACCACCAAACGCAGCGCCCAAACATGAATCAAGTAACATGAAAGGCACTGCAGACTATTTCAGCGTGTTGGGCATCGCCTCTGGAGTGCCCGGAAAAGAGGTACTCCTGTACTCCTTTGTACGCTAAAATAACTATTGCCTGCTGTATGCGGGAACATTGGAACATTGAAAATCAAGTTTACTTTGCTTTGTGTTGCCGAAAATAACTATTGCCTGCTGTATGTGGGAACATTGGAACATTGAAAATCAAGTCAATCAATGATTTATTACGGTCTTTGACCAGCACAGTACAGAATGGGGCATCGGTACCCAAGGAAGGGAATCGCAGTTCCCAAGTAGATAGTAGGTATAAATATAGGTATAGTTCCCAAGTAGATAAGTAAGTATAAAAGCAGATTAAAAGCAGATTAAAAACATGTTATAAAAGAGACAAATTAAAAAGATAAAACAGACTAAACTTACAGTTTAAAGTGCATGTATGAATCTAAAATAGGGGGCGGCTAATAACAAATAGCAGACGACTGGGAGGCTATAAAAGGGATGAGAGGGGAGCATTTACAGCATTTCAGTTATTACAAATCATTCTAACTATATTCTTGGCAGGAAGTTGCCTGGTGTAGTCTGTCATCAGCCGTCTAATGTTAATTGCTGCTGCACAGAACTTGGCAACACTGTAGGTTGTCGCAGAGCAAGTGTCCGAGAGCAACAGGGAGGTGTAATATCTTTCAGTGCACCCTGGATGTTTTAAAAGCCATAGAGTGATGAAATTAGCTCTAATGTCTCTATAGAACACACATTGGAGGAGCACATGTTCAGTTGTTTCGATGTAGCCAGACTCACACGGACATAGTCTCTCCTGGGCAGGGGTCTTCCGGTACCTCCCCTCCAGTACTGCCGATGGGAGGGCATGGCATCTTGTAAAAGTGAAAGCTCTTCGGTGTTTAGGCACCTCCAGGATAGCTACGTGAGGCTACTTTGCTTTGTGTAGCCTAAAATAACTATTGCCTGCTGTATGCGGGAACATTGGAACATTGAAAATCACGTTTACTTTGCTTTGTGTTGCCTAAAATTACTATCACCTGCTGTATGCGGGAACATTGGAACATTGAAAAACAAGTCTACTTTGCTTTGTGTGGCCAAAAATAACTATTGCCTGCTGTATGCGGGAACATTGGAACATTGAAAATCTAGTTTACTTTGCTTTGTGTTGCCTAAAATTACTATTGCCTGCTGTATGCGGGAACATTGGAACATTGAAAATCAAGTCTGCTTTGAGTTGCCAAAAACAACTATTGCCTGCTGAATGCGGGAACATTCGAACATTGAAAATCAAGTCTACTTTGCTTTGTGTTGCCAAAAATTACTATTGCCTGCTGTACGCAGGAACATTGGAACATTGAAAATCATGTTTGCTTTGTGTTGCCGAAAATAACTATTGCCTGCTGTATGCGGGAACATTGGAACATTGAATACCAAGTCTACTTTGAATTGTGTTGCCTAAAATTACTATTGCCTGCTGTATGCGGGAACATTGGAACATTGAAAATCATGTTTATTTTGCTTTGTGTTGCCGAAAATAACTATTGCTTGCTGTCTGCGGGAACATTGCCCCACTGTTTTCCTGCCCTTATTGAAAATCAAGTTTACTTTGCTTTGTGTTGCCAAAAAAAACTATTGCCTGCTGTCTGTGGGAACATTTCCCCACTGGGGTCCTGCCCTTATTGAAAATACAGTGTTCTTTGCTTTTGTGTTCATTCAAAGTTGTTACAACCACTGACTCCGGCCTCTGTGGCCCTTTGGGGACCAGCCCTTATTGAAAATCATTTTTCTTTGCCTTGTGTTTCCACAAATTTCTTGCAGCAAGAAAATCCAACAAATGCTACATTCAGCAAAGGACAAGAGGGATCCTCTCACCTCTGCAGGAGTCTACGTATACCATGCACCTGTGGAGAAGTCTACATAGGGACCACCAAACGCAGCGCCCAAAAACGAATCAAGTAACATGAAAGGCACTGCAGACTACTTTCAGCGTGTTGGGCATCGCCTCTGGAGTGCCCGGAAAAGAGGTACTCCTCTACTCCGGTGTACTCTAAAATAACTATTGCCTGCTGTATGCAGGAACATTGGAACATTGAAAATCAGGTTTACTTTGCTTTGTGTTGCCTAAAATTACTATTGCCTGCTGTAAACGGGAACATTGGAATATTGAAAATCAAGTCTACTTTGCTTTGTGTTGCCTATAATAACTATCGCCTGCTGTATGCAGGAACATTGGAACATTGAAAATCAAGTCTACTTTGCTTTGTGTTGCCTAAAATTACTATTGCCTGCTGTATGCGGGAACATTGGAACATTGAAAATCAAGTCTACTTTGCTTTGTGTTGCCAAAAACAACTATTGCCTGCTGTATGCGGGAACATTAGTACATTGAAAATCAAGTCTACGTTGCTTTGTGTTGCCTAAAATTACTATTGCCTGCTGTATGCGGGAACATTGGAACATTGAAAAACAAGTCTACTTTGCTTTGTGTTGCGTAAAATTACTATTGCCTGCTGTATGCGGGAACATTGGAACATTGAAAATCATGTTTACTTTGCGTTGTGTTGCCTAAAATTACTATCACCTGATGTCTGCATACAGCAGACAATAGTAATTTTAGGCATCACAAAGCAAAGTAGAATTGATTTTCAATATTCCAATATTCCCGCATACAGCAGGCAATAGTTGTTTTTGGCAACACAAAGCAAAGTAGACTTGTTTTTCAATCTTCCAATGTTCCCGCATACAGCAGGCAATAGTAATTTTAGGCAACACAAAGCAAAGTAGACTTGATTTTCAATGTTCCAATGTTCCCGCATACAGCAGGCAATAGTTATTTTAGCGTACACAGGAGTACAGGAGTACCTCTTTTCCGGGCACTTCAGAGGCGATGCCCAACAGGCTGAAAGTAGTCTGCAGTGCCTTTCATGTTACTTGATTTTTTTTTGTGCGCTGCGTTTGGTGGTCCCTATGTAGACTTGTCCACAGGTGCATTGTGTACGGTAGACTCCTGCAGAGGTGAGAGGATCCCTCTTGTCCTTTGCTGAATATAGCATTTGTTGGATTTTCTTGCTGTAAGAAATTTGTGGAAACACAACGCAAAGAAAAATGATTTTCAATAAGGGCTGGTCCCCAAAGGGCCACAGAGGCCGGAGTCAGTGGTTGTAACAACTTTGAGTGAACACAAAAGAAAAGAACACTGTATTTTCAATAAGGGCAGGACCCCAGTGGGGCAATGTTCCCGCAGACAGCAGGCAATAGATATTTTTTGGCAACACAAAGCAAAGTAATCTTGATTTCCAATAAGGGCAGGAAAACAGTGGGGCAATGTTCCCGCAGACAGCAAGCAATAGTTATTTTCAGCAACACAAAGCAAAGTAAACATGATTTTCAATGTTCCAATGTTCCCGCATACAGCAGGCAATAGTAATTTTAGGGAACACAAAGCAAAGTAGACTTGATTTTCAATGTTCCAATGTTCCCACATACAGCAGGCAATAGTAATTTTGGGCAACACAAAGCAAAGTAAACTTGATTTTCAATAAGGGCAGGAAAACAGTAGGGCAGTGTTCCCGCAGACAGCAGGCAATAGTTATTTTCAGCAACACAAAGCAAAGTAAAATTGATTTTCAATGTTCCAATGTTCCCGCATACAGCAGGCAATAGTAATTTTAGGCAACACAAAGCAAAGTAAACT
Organism: Anolis sagrei; assembly: GCF_037176765.1. Taxonomy (NCBI): domain Eukaryota; kingdom Metazoa; phylum Chordata; class Lepidosauria; order Squamata; family Anolidae; genus Anolis; species Anolis sagrei. The sequence continues at coordinate 62,131,194 of NC_090035.1, read as the reverse complement.
TGATTTTTAATGTTCCAATGTTCCCGCATTGGAATGTTGAAAATCGAGTCTACTTTGCTTTGGGTTGCCTAAAATTACTATTGCCTGCTGTATGCGGGAACATTGCAATATTGAAAATCAAGTTTACTTTGCTTTGCGTTGCCTAAAATTACTATTGTCTGCTGTATGTGGGGACATTGGAACATTGAATATCATGTTTACTTTGCTTTCTGTTGCAGAAAATAACTATTGCCTGTTTTCTGCGGGAACATTGCCCCATTGTTTTCCTGCCCTTATTGAAAATCAAGTTTACTTTGCTTTGTGTTGCCACAAACAACTATTGCCTGCTGTATGCGGGAATATTGGAATATTGAAAATCAATTCTACTTTGCTTTGTGATGCCTAAAATTACTATTGTCTGCTGTATGCGGGAACATTGGAACATTGAAAAACAAGTCTACTTTGCTTTGTGTTGCGTAAAATTACTATCACCTGCTATATGCGGGAAGATTGGAACATTGAAAATCAAGTTTACTTTGCTTTGTTTTGCCTAAAATTACTATTGCCTGCTGTATGCGGGAACATTGTAACATTGAAAATCAAGTCTACTTTACTTTGTGTTGCCTAAAATTACTATCACCTGCTGTATGCGGGAACATTGGAATGTTGAAAATGGAGTCTACTTTGCTTTGTGTTGCCTAAAATTACAATTGCCTGCTGTATGCGGGAACATTGCAATATTGAAAATCAAGTTTACTTTGCTTTGCGTTGCCTAAAATTACTATTGTCTGCTGTATGTGGGAACATTGGAACATTGAAAATCAAGTCTACTTAGCTTTGTGTTTCCTAAAATTACTATTGCCTGCTGTATGTGGGAACATTGGAACATTGAATATCATGTTTAATTTGCTTTCTGTTGCAGAAAATAACTATTGCCTGTTTTCTGTGGGAACATTGCCCCACTGTTTTCCTGCCCTTATTGAAAATCAAGTTTACTTTGCTTTGTGTTGCCAAAAAATAACTATTGCCTGCTGTCTGCGGGAACATTGCCCCACTGGGGTCCTGCCCTTATTGAAAATACAGTGTTCTTTGCTTTTGTGTTCACTCAAAGTTGTTACAACCACTGACTCTGGCCTCTGTGGCCCTTTGGGGACCAGCCCTTATTGAAAATCATTTTTCTTTGCGTTGTGTTTCCACAAATTTCTTACAGCAAGAAATTCCAACAAATGCTACATTCAGCAAAGGACAAGAGGGATCGTCTCACCTCTGCAGGAGTCTACCGTATACCATGCACCTGTGGACAAGTCTACATAAGGAACACCAAATGCAGCACCCAAAAACGAATCAAGTAACATGAAAGGCACTGCAGACTACTCTCAGCCTGTTGGGCATCGCCTCTGAAGTGCCCGGAAAAGAGGTACTCCTGTACTCCTGTGTACGCTAAAAAAACTATTGCTTGCTGTATGCGGAAACATTGGAACATTGAAAATCAAGTTAACTTTTCTTTGTGTTGCCTAAAATTACTATTGCCTGCTGTATGCGGGAACATTGGAACATTGAAAATCAGGTCTACTTTGCTCTGTGTTGCCAAAGACAACTATTGCCTGCTGTATGCGGGAACATTGGAACAATGAAAATCATGTCTACTTTGCTTTGTGTTGCCTAAAATTACTATTGCCTGCTGTATGTGGTAACATTGGAACATTGAAAATCATGTTTACTTTGCTTTGTGTTGCCGAAAATAACTATTGCCTGCTGTATGCGGGAACATTGGAACATTGAATATCAAGTCTACTATGCTTTGTGTTGTCTAAAATTACTATTGCCTGCTGTATGTGGGAACATTGGAACATTGAAAATCAAGTCTACTTTGCTTTGTGTTGCCTAAAATTACTATCACCTGCTGTATGCGGGAACATTGGAAAATTGAAAATCAAGTTTACTTTGCTTTGTGTTGCCTAAAATTACTATTGCCGGCTGTATGCGGGAACATTGGAACATTGAAAAAGTCTACTTTGCTTTGTGTTGCCTAAAATTACTATTGCCTGCTGTATGTGGGAACATTGGAACATTGAAAATCATGTTTACTTTGCTTTGTGTTGCAGAAAATAAATATTGCTTGCTGTCTGCGAGAACACTGCCCCACTGTTTTCCTGCCCTTATTGAAAATCAAGTTTACTTTGCTTTGTGTTGCCAAAAAAAAACCTATTGCCTGCTGTCTGCGGGAACATTGCCCCACTGGGGTCCTGCCCTTATTGAATATACAGTGTTCTTTGCTTTTGTGTTCACTCAAAGTTGTTACAACCACTGATTCCGGCCTCTGTGGTCCTTTGGGGACCAGCCCTTATTGAAAATCATTTTTGTATGCCTTGTGTTTCCACAAATTTCTTGCAGCAAGAAAATCCAACAAATGCTACATTCAGCAAAGGACAAGAGGGATCCTCTCACCTCTGCAGGAGTCTACGTATACCATGCACCTGTGGAGAAGTCAACATAGGGACCACCAAACGCAGCGCCCAAAAACAAATCAAGTAACATGAAAGGCACTGCAGACTACTTTCAGCCTGTTGGGCATCGCCTCTGAGTTGCCCGGAAAAGAGGTACTCCTGTACTCCTGTTTACGCTAAAATAACTATTGCCTGCTGTATGCAGGAACATTGGAACATTGAAAATCAAGTTTACTTTGCTTTGTGTTGCCGAAAGTACTATTGCCTGCTGTATGCGGGAACATTGGAATATTGAAAATCAAGTCTACTTTGCTTTGTGTTGCCAAAAACAACTATTGCCTGCTGTATGCGGCAACATTGGTACATTGAAAATCAAGTCTACTTTGCTTTGTGTTGCCTAAAATTACTATTGCCTGCTGTATGCGGGAACATTGGAACATTGAAAAACAAGTCTACTTTGCTTTGTGTTGCCTAAAATTACTATTGCCTGCTGTATGCGGGAACATTGGAATATTGAAAATCAAGTTTACTTTGCTTTGCGTTGCCGAAAATTACTATTGTCTGCTGTATGTGGGAACATTGGAACATTGAAAATCAAGTCTACTTAGCTTTGTGTTTCCTAAAATTACTATTGCCTGCTGTATGTGGGAACATTGGAACATTGAATATCATGTTTACTTTGCTTTCTGTTGCAGAAAATAACTATTGCCTGTTTTCTGCAGGAACATTGCCCCACTGTTTTCCTGCCCTTATTGAAAATCAAGTTTACTTTGCTTTGTGTTGCCAATAAATAACTCTTGCCTGCTGTCTGCGGGAACATTGCCCCACTGGGGTCCTGCCCTTATTGAAAATACAGTGTTCTTTGCTTTTGTGTTCACTCAAAGTTGTTACAACCACTGACTCTGGCCTCTGTGGCCCTTTGGGGACCAGCCCTTATTGAAAATCCTTTTTCTTTGCGTTGTGTTTCCACAAATTTCTTACAGCAAGAAAATCCAACAAATGCTACATTCAGCAAAGGACAAGAGGGATCGTCTCACCTCTGCAGGAGTCTACCGTATACCATGCACCTGTGGACAAGTCTACATAAGGAACACCAAATGCAGCACCCAAAAACGAATCAAGTAACATGAAAGGCACTGCAGACTACTCTCAGCCTGTTGGGCATCGCCTCTGAAGTGCCCGGAAAAAAGGTACTCCTGTACTCCTGTGTACGCTAAAAAAACTATTGCCTGCTGTATGCGGAAACATTGGAACATTGAAAATCAAGTTAACTTTTCTTTGTGTTGCCTAAAATTACTATTGCCTGCTGTATGCGGGAACATTGGAACATTGAAAATCAGGTCTACTTTGCTCTGTGTTGCCAAAGACAACTATTGCCTGCTGTATGCGGGAACATTGGAACAATGAAAATCATGTCTACTTTGCTTTGTGTTGCCTAAAATTACTATTGCCTGCTGTATGTGGTAACATTGGAACATTGAAAATCATGTTTACTTTGCTTTGTGTTGCCGAAAATAACTATTGCCTGCTGTATGCGGGAACATTGGAACATTGAATATCAAGTCTACTATGCTTTGTGTTGTCTAAAATTACTATTGCCTGCTGTATGTGGGAACATTGGAACATTGAAAATCAAGTCTACTTTGCTTTGTGTTGCCTAAAATTACTATCACCTGCTGTATGCGGGAACATTGGAAAATTGAAAATCAAGTTTACTTTGCTTTGTGTTGCCTAAAATTACTATTGCCGGCTGTATGCGGGAACATTGGAACATTGAAAAACAAGTCTACTTTGCTTTGTGTTGCCTAAAATTACTATTGCCTGCTGTATGTGGGAACATTGGAACATTGAAAATCATGTTTACTTTGCTTTGTGTTGCCGAAAATAAATATTGCTTGCTGTCTGCGAGAACACTGCCCCACTGTTTTCCTGCCCTTATTGAAAATCAAGTTTACTTTGCTTTGTGTTGCCAAAAAAAAACCTATTGCCTGCTGTCTGCGGGAACATTGCCCCACTGGGGTCCTGCCCTTATTGAATATACAGTGTTCTTTGCTTTTGTGTTCACTCAAAGTTGTTACAACCACTGATTCCGGCCTCTGTGGTCCTTTGGGGACCAGCCCTTATTGAAAATCATTTTTGTATGCCTTGTGTTTCCACAAATTTCTTGCAGCAAGAAAATCCAACAAATGCTACATTCAGCAAAGGACAAGAGGGATCCTCTCACCTCTGCAGGAGTCTACGTATACCATGCACCTGTGGAGAAGTCAACATAGGGACCACCAAACGCAGCGCCCAAAAACAAATCAAGTAACATGAAAGGCACTGCAGACTACTTTCAGCCTGTTGGGCATCGCCTCTGAGTTGCCCGGAAAAGAGGTACTCCTGTACTCCTGTTTACGCTAAAATAACTATTGCCTGCTGTATGCAGGAACATTGGAACATTGAAAATCAAGTTTACTTTGCTTTGTGTTGCCGAAATTACTATTGCCTGCTGTATGCGGGAACATTGGAATATTGAAAATCAAGTCTACTTTGCTTTGTGTTGCCAAAAACAACTATTGCCTGCTGTATGCGGGAACATTGGTACATTGAAAATCAAGTCTACTTTGCTTTGTGTTGCCTAAAATTACTATTGCCTGCTGTATGCGGGAACATTGGAACATTGAAAAACAAGTCTACTTTGCTTTGTGTTGCCTAAAATTACTATTGCCTGCTGTATGCGGGAACATTGGAATATTGAAAATCAAGTTTACTTTGCTTTGCGTTGCCTAAAATTACTATTGTCTGCTGTATGTGGGAACATTGGAACATTGAAAATCAAGTCTACTTAGCTTTGTGCTTCCTAAAATTACTATTGCCTGCTGTATGTGGGAACATTGGAACATTGAATATCATGTTTACTTTGCTTTCTGTTGCAGAAAATAACTATTGCCTGTTTTCTGCAGGAACATTGCCCCACTGTTTTCCTGCCCTTATTGAAAATCAAGTTTACTTTGCTTTGTGTTGCCAATAAATAACTCTTGCCTGCTGTCTGCGGGAACATTGCCCCACTGGGGTCCTGCCCTTATTGAAAATACAGTGTTCTTTGCTTTTGTGTTCACTCAAAGTTGTTACAACCACTGACTCTGGCCTCTGTGGCCCTTTGGGGACCAGCCCTTATTGAAAATCCTTTTTCTTTGCGTTGTGTTTCCACAAATTTCTTACAGCAAGAAAATCCAACAAATGCTACATTCAGCAAAGGACAAGAGGGATCGTCTCACCTCTGCAGGAGGCTACCGTATACCATGCACCTGTGGACAAGTCTACATAGGGACCACCAAATGCAGCGCCCAAAAACGAATCAAGTAACATGAAAGGCACTGCAGACTACTCTCAGCCTGTTGGGCATCGCCTCTGGGGTGCCCGGAAAAGAGGTACTCCTGTACTCCTGTGTACGCTAAAATAACTATTGCCTGCTGTATGCGGAAACATTGGAACATTCAAAATCAAGTTGACTTTTCTTTGTGTTGCCTAAAATTACTATTGCCTGCTGTATGTGGGAACATTGGAACATTGAAAATCAGGTCTACTTTGCTTTGTGTTGCCAAAGACAACTATTGCCTGCTGTATGCGGGAACATTGGAACAATGAAAATCAAGTCTACTTTGCTTTGTGTTGCATAAAATTACTATTGCCTGCTGTATGTGGTAACATTGGAACATTGAAAATCATGTTTACTTTGCTTTGTGTTGCCGAAAATAACTATTGCCTGCTGTATGCGGGAACATTGGAACATTGAATATCAAGTCTACTATGCTTTGTGTTGCCTAAAATTACTATTGCCTGCTGTATGTGGGAACATTGGAACATTGAAAATCAAGTCTACTTTGCTTTGTGTTGCCTAAAATTACTATTGCCTGCTGTATGCGGGAACATTGGAACATTGAAAATCAAGTCTACTTTGCTTTGTGTTGCCAAAAACAACTATTGCCTGTTGTATGCGGGAACATTGGAACATTGAAAATCAAGTCTACTTTGCTTTGTGTTGCCTAAAATTAATATTGCCTGCTGTATGCGGGAACATTGGAATATTGAAAATCAAGTTTACTTTGCTTTGCGTTGCCTAAAATTACTATTGTCTGCTGTATGTGGGAACATTGGAACATGGAAAATCAAGTCTACTTAGCTTTGTGTTTCCTAAAATTACTGTTGCCTGCTGTATGTGGGAACATTGGAACATTGAATATCATGTTTACTTTGCTTTCTGTTGCAGAAAAAACTATTGCCTGTTTTCTGCGGGAACATTGCCCCACTGTTTTCCTGCCCTTATTGAAAATCAAGTTTACTTTGCTTTGTGTTGCCAAAAAATAACTTTTGCCTGCTGTCTGCAGGAACATTGCCCCACTGGGGCCCTGCCCTTATTGAAAATACAGTGTTCTTTGCTTTTGTGTTCACTCAAAGTTGTTACAACCACTGACTCCGGCCTCTGTGGCCCTTTGGGGACCAGCCCTTATTGAAAATCCTTTTTCTTTGCATTGTGTTTCCACAAATTTCTTACAGCAAGAAAATCCAACAAATGCTACATTCAGCAAAGGACAAGAGGGATCGTCTCACCTCTGCAGGAGTCTACCGTATACCATGCACCTGTGGACAAGTCTACATAGGAACCACCAAATGCAGCGCCCAAAAACGAATCAAGTAACATGAAAGGCACTGCAGACTACTCTCAGCCTGTTGGGCATCGCCTCTGGAGTGCCCAGAAAAGAGGTACTCCTGTACTCCTGTGTACGCTAAAATAACTATTGCCTGCTGTATGCGGAAACATTGGAACATTGAAAATCAAGCTGACTTTTCTTTGTGTTGCCTAAAATTACTATTGCCTGCTGTATGCGGGAACATTGGAACATTGAAAATCAGGTCTACTTTGCTTTGTGTTGCCAAAGACAACTATTGCCTGCTGTATGCGGAAACATTGGAACATTGAAAATCAAGCTGACTTTTCTTTGTGTTGCCTAAAATTACTATTGCCTGCTGTATGCGGGAACATTGGAACATTGAAAATCAGGTCTACTTTGCTTTGTGTTGCCAAAGACAACTATTGCCTGCTGTATGCGGGAACATTGGAACATTGAAAATCAAGTCGACTATGCTTTGTGTTGCCTAAAATTACTATTGCCTGCTGTATGTGGGAACATAGGAACATTGAAAATCAAGTCTACTTTGCTTTGTGTTGCCTAAAATTACTATTGCCTGCTGTATGCGGGAACATTGGAACATTGAAAATCAAGTCTACTTTGCTTTGTGTTGCCAAAAACAACTATTGCCTGCTGTATGCGGGAACATTGGAACATTGAAAATCAAGTCTACTTTGCTTTGTGTTGCCTAAAATTACTATTGCCTGCTGTATGCGGGAACATTGGAACATTGAAAAACAAGTCTACTTTGCTTTGTGTTGCCTAAAATTACTATCACCTGTTGTATGTTGGAACATTGGAACATTGAAAATCAAGTTTACTTTGCTTTGTGTTGCCTAAAATTACTATTGCCTGCTGTATGTGGGAACATTGGAACATTGAAAATCATGTTTACTTTGCTTTGTGTTGCCGAAAATAACTATTGCCTGTTTTCTGCAGGAACATTGCCCCACTGTTTTCCTGCCCTTATTGAAAATCAAGTTTACTTTGCTTTGTGTTGCCAAAAAATAACTCTTGCCTGCTGTCTGCGGGAACATTGCACCACTGGGGTCCTGCCCTTATTGAAAATACAGTGTTCTTTGCTTTTGTGTTCACTCAAAGTTGTTACAACCACTGACTCCGGCCTCTGTGGCCCTTTGGGGACCAGCCCTTATTGAAAATCCTTTTTCTTTGCGTTGTGTTTCCACAAATTTCTTACAGCAAGAAAATCCAACAAATGCTACATTCAGCAAAGGACAAGAGGGATCGTCTCACCTCTGCAGGAGGCTACCGTATACCATGCACCTGTGGACAAGTCTACATAGGGACCACCAAATGCAGCGCCCAAAAACGAATCAAGTAACATGAAAGGCACTGCAGACTACTCTCAGCCTGTTGGGCATCGCCTCTGGGGTGCCCGGAAAAGAGGTACTCCTGTACTCCTGTGTACGCTAAAATAACTATTGCCTGCTGTATGCGGAAACATTGGAACATTCAAAATCAAGTTGACTTTTCTTTGTGTTGCCTAAAATTACTATTGCCTGCTGTATGTGGGAACATTGGAACATTGAAAATCAGGTCTACTTTGCTTTGTGTTGCCAAAGACAACTATTGCCTGCTGTATGCGGGAACATTGGAACAATGAAAATCAAGTCTACTTTGCTTTGTGTTGCATAAAATTACTATTGCCTGCTGTATGTGGTAACATTGGAACATTGAAAATCATGTTTACTTTGCTTTGTGTTGCCGAAAATAACTATTGCCTGCTGTATGCGGGAACATTGGAACATTGAATATCAAGTCTACTATGCTTTGTGTTGCCTAAAATTACTATTGCCTGCTGTATGTGGGAACATTGGAACATTGAAAATCAAGTCTACTTTGCTTTGTGTTGCCTAAAATTACTATTGCCTGCTGTATGCGGGAACATTGGAACATTGAAAATCAAGTCTACTTTGCTTTGTGTTGCCAAAAACAACTATTGCCTGTTGTATGCGGGAACATTGGAACATTGAAAATCAAGTCTACTTTGCTTTGTGTTGCCTAAAATTAATATTGCCTGCTGTATGCGGGAACATTGGAATATTGAAAATCAAGTTTACTTTGCTTTGTGTTGCCTAAAATTACTATTGTCTGCTGTATGTGGGAACATTGGAACATGGAAAATCAAGTCTACTTAGCTTTGTGTTTCCTAAAATTACTGTTGCCTGCTGTATGTGGGAACATTGGAACATTGAATATCATGTTTACTTTGCTTTCTGTTGCAGAAAAAACTATTGCCTGTTTTCTGTGGGAACATTGCCCCACTGTTTTCCTGCCCTTATTGAAAATCAAGTTTACTTTGCTTTGTGTTGCCAAAAAATAACTTTTGCCTGCTGTCTGCAGGAACATTGCCCCACTGGGGCCCTGCCCTTATTGAAAATACAGTGTTCTTTGCTTTTGTGTTCACTCAAAGTTGTTACAACCACTGACTCCGGCCTCTGTGGCCCTTTGGGGACCAGCCCTTATTGAAAATCCTTTTTCTTTGCGTTGTGTTTCCACAAATTTCTTACAGCAAGAAAATCCAACAAATGCTACATTCAGCAAAGGACAAGAGGGATCGTCTCACCTCTGCAGGAGTCTACCGTATACCATGCACCTGTGGACAAGTCTACATAGGGACCACCAAATGCAGCGCCCAAAAACGAATCAAGTAACATGAAAGGCACTGCAGACTACTCTCAGCCTGTTGGGCATCGCCTCTGGGGTGCCCGGAAAAGAGGTACTCCTGTACTCCTGTGTACGCTAAAATAACTATTGCCTGCTGTATGCGGAAACATTGGAACATTCAAAATCAAGTTGACTTTTCTTTGTGTTGCCTAAAATTACTATTGCCTGCTGTATGTGGGAACATTGGAACATTGAAAATCAGGTCTACTTTGCTTTGTGTTGCCAAAGACAACTATTGCCTGCTGTATGCGGGAACATTGGAACAATGAAAATCAAGTCTACTTTGCTTTGTGTTGCATAAAATTACTATTGCCTGCTGTATGTGGTAACATTGGAACATTGAAAATCATGTTTACTTTGCTTTGTGTTGCCGAAAATAACTATTGCCTGCTGTATGCGGGAACATTGGAACATTGAATATCAAGTCTACTATGCTTTGTGTTGCCTAAAATTACTATTGCCTGCTGTATGTGGGAACATTGGAACATTGAAAATCAAGTCTACTTTGCTTTGTGTTGCCTAAAATTACTATTGCCTGCTGTATGCGGGAACATTGGAACATTGAAAATCAAGTCTACTTTGCTTTGTGTTGCCAAAAACAACTATTGCCTGTTGTATGCGGGAACATTGGAACATTGAAAATCAAGTCTACTTTGCTTTGTGTTGCCTAAAATTAATATTGCCTGCTGTATGCGGGAACATTGGAATATTGAAAATCAAGTTTACTTTGCTTTGCGTTGCCTAAAATTACTATTGTCTGCTGTATGTGGGAACATTGGAACATGGAAAATCAAGTCTACTTAGCTTTGTGTTTCCTAAAATTACTGTTGCCTGCTGTATGTGGGAACATTGGAACATTGAATATCATGTTTACTTTGCTTTCTGTTGCAGAAAAAACTATTGCCTGTTTTCTGCGGGAACATTGCCCCACTGTTTTCCTGCCCTTATTGAAAATCAAGTTTACTTTGCTTTGTGTTGCCAAAAAATAACTTTTGCCTGCTGTCTGCAGGAACATTGCCCCACTGGGGCCCTGCCCTTATTGAAAATACAGTGTTCTTTGCTTTTGTGTTCACTCAAAGTTGTTACAACCACTGACTCCGGCCTCTGTGGCCCTTTGGGGACCAGCCCTTATTGAAAATCCTTTTTCTTTGCGTTGTGTTTCCACAAATTTCTTACAGCAAGAAAATCCAACAAATGCTACATTCAGCAAAGGACAAGAGGGATCGTCTCACCTCTGCAGGAGTCTACCGTATACCATGCACCTGTGGACAAGTCTACATAGGGACCACCAAATGCAGCGCCCAAAAACGAATCAAGTAACATGAAAGGCACTGCAGACTACTCTCAGCCTGTTGGGCATCGCCTCTGGAGTGCCCAGAAAAGAGGTACTCCTGTACTCCTGTGTACGCTAAAATAACTATTGCCTGCTGTATGCGGAAACATTGGAACATTGAAAATCAAGCTGACTTTTCTTTGTGTTGCCTAAAATTACTATTGCCTGCTGTATGCGGGAACATTGGAACATTGAAAATCAGGTCTACTTTGCTTTGTGTTGCCAAAGACAACTATTGCCTGCTGTATGCGGAAACATTGGAACATTGAAAATCAAGCTGACTTTTCTTTGTGTTGCCTAAAATTACTATTGCCTGCTGTATGCGGGAACATTGGAATATTGAAAATCAGGTCTACTTTGCTTTGTGTTGCCAAAGACAACTATTGCCTGCTGTATGCGGGAACATTGGAACATTGAAAATCAAGTCGACTATGCTTTGTGTTGCCTAAAATTACTATTGCCTGCTGTATGTGGGAACATAGGAACATTGAAAATCAAGTCTACTTTGCTTTGTGTTGCCTAAAATTACTATTGCCTGCTGTATGCGGGAACATTGGAACATTGAAAATCAAGTCTACTTTGCTTTGTGTTGCCAAAAACAACTATTGCCTGCTGTATGCGGGAACATTGGAACATTGAAAATCAAGTCTACTTTGCTTTGTGTTGCCTAAAATTACTATTGCCTGCTGTATGCGGGAACATTGGAACATTGAAAAACAAGTCTACTTTGCTTTGTGTTGCCTAAAATTACTATCACCTGTTGTATGTTGGAACATTGGAACATTGAAAATCAAGTTTACTTTGCTTTGTGTTGCCTAAAATTACTATTGCCTGCTGTATGTGGGAACATTGGAACATTGAAAATCATGTTTACTTTGCTTTGTGTTGCCGAAAATAACTATTGCCTGTTTTCTGCAGGAACATTGCCCCACTGTTTTCCTGCCCTTATTGAAAATCAAGTTTACTTTGCTTTGTGTTGCCAAAAAATAACTCTTGCCTGCTGTCTGCGGGAACATTGCACCACTGGGGTCCTGCCCTTATTGAAAATACAGTGTTCTTTGCTTTTGTGTTCACTCAAAGTTGTTACAACCACTGACTCCGGCCTCTGTGGCCCTTTGGGGACCAGCCCTTATTGAAAATCCTTTTTCTTTGCGTTGTGTTTCCACAAATTTCTTACAGCAAGAAAATCCAACAAATGCTACATTCAGCAAAGGACAAGAGGGATCGTCTCACCTCTGCAGGAGGCTACCGTATACAATGCACCTGTGGACAAGTCTACATAGGGACCACCAAATGCAGCGCCCAAAAACGAATCAAGTAACATGAAAGGCACTGCAGACTACTCTCAGCCTGTTGGGCATCGCCTCTGGGGTGCCCGGAAAAGAGGTACTCCTGTACTCCTGTGTACGCTAAAATAACTATTGCCTGCTGTATGCGGAAACATTGGAACATTCAAAATCAAGTTGACTTTTCTTTGTGTTGCCTAAAATTACTATTGCCTGCTGTATGTGGGAACATTGGAACATTGAAAATCAGGTCTACTTTGCTTTGTGTTGCCAAAGACAACTATTGCCTGCTGTATGCGGGAACATTGGAACAATGAAAATCAAGTCTACTTTGCTTTGTGTTGCATAAAATTACTATTGCCTGCTGTATGTGGTAACATTGGAACATTGAAAATCATGTTTACTTTGCTTTGTGTTCCCGAAAATAAATATTGCCTGCTGTATGCGGGAACATTGGAACATTGAATATCAAGTCTACTATGCTTTGTGTTGCCTAAAATTACTATTGCCTGCTGTATGTGGGAACATTGGAACATTGAAAATCAGGTATACTTTGCTTTGTGTTGCCAAAGACAACTATTGCCTGCTGTATGCGGAAACATTGGAACATTGAAAATCAAGTCTACTTTTCTTTGTGTTGCCTAAAATTACTATTGCCTGCTGTATGCGGGAACATTTGAACATTGAAAATCAGGTCTACTTTGCTTTGTGTTGCCAAAGACAACTATTGCCTGCTGTATGCGGGAACATTGGAACATTGAAAATCAAGTCGACTATGCTTTGTGTTGCCTAAAATTACTATTGCCTGCTGTATGTGGGAACATAGGAACATTGAAAATCAAGTCTACTTTGCTTTGTGTTGCCTAAAATTACTATTGCCTGCTGTATGCGGGAACATTGGAACATTGAAAATCAAGTCTACTTTGCTTTGTGTTGCCAAAAACAACTATTGCCTGCTGTATGCGGGAACATTGGAACATTGAAAATCAAGTCTACTTTGCTTTGTGTTGCCTAAAATTACTATTGCCTGCTGTATGCGGGAACATTGGAACATTGAAAAACAAGTCTACTTTGCTTTGTGTTGCCTAAAATTACTATCACCTGTTGTATGTTGGAACATTGGAACATTGAAAATCAAGTTTACTTTGCTTTGTGTTGCCTAAAATTACTATTGCCTGCTGTATGTGGGAACATTGGAACATTGAAAATCATGTTTACTTTGCTTTGTGTTGCCGAAAATAACTATTGCCTGTTTTCTGCAGGAACATTGCCCCACTGTTTTCCTGCCCTTATTGAAAATCAAGTTTACTTTGCTTTGTGTTGCCAAAAAATAACTCTTGCCTGCTGTCTGCGGGAACATTGCACCACTGGGGTCCTGCCCTTATTGAAAATACAGTGTTCTTTGCTTTTGTGTTCACTCAAAGTTGTTACAACCACTGACTCCGGCCTCTGTGGCCCTTTGGGGACCAGCCCTTATTGAAAATCCTTTTTCTTTGCGTTGTGTTTCCACAAATTTCTTACAGCAAGAAAATCCAACAAATGCTACATTCAGCAAAGGACAAGAGGGATCGTCTCACCTCTGCAGGAGGCTAACGTATACCATGCACCTGTGGACAAGTCTACATAGGGACCACCAAATGCAGCGCCCAAAAACGAATCAAGTAACATGAAAGGCACTGCAGACTACTCTCAGCCTGTTGGGCATCGCCTCTGGGGTGCCCGGAAAAGAGGTACTCCTGTACTCCTGTGTACGCTAAAATAACTATTGCCTGCTGTATGCGGAAACATTGGAACATTCAAAATCAAGTTGACTTTTCTTTGTGTTGCCTAAAATTACTATTGCCTGCTGTATGTGGGAACATTGGAACATTGAAAATCAGGTCTACTTTGCTTTGTGTTGCCAAAGACAACTATTGCCTGCTGTATGCGGGAACATTGGAACAATGAAAATCAAGTCTACTTTGCTTTGTGTTGCATAAAATTACTATTGCCTGCTGTATGTGGTAACATTGGAACATTGAAAATCATGTTTACTTTGCTTTGTGTTGCCGAAAATAACTATTGCCTGCTGTATGCGGGAACATTGGAACATTGAATATCAAGTCTACTATGCTTTGTGTTGCCTAAAATTACTATTGCCTGCTGTATGTGGGAACATTGGAACATTGAAAATCAAGTCTACTTTGCTTTGTGTTGCCTAAAATTACTATTGCCTGCTGTATGCGGGAACATTGGAACATTGAAAATCAAGTCTACTTTGCTTTGTGTTGCCAAAAACAACTATTGCCTGTTGTGTGCGGGAACATTGGAACATTGAAAATCAAGTCTACTTTGCTTTGTGTTGCCTAAAATTAATATTGCCTGCTGTATGCGGGAACATTGGAATATTGAAAATCAAGTTTACTTTGCTTTGTGTTGCCTAAAATTACTATTGTCTGCTGTATGTGGGAACATTGGAACATGGAAAATCAAGTCTACTTAGCTTTGTGTTTCCTAAAATTACTGTTGCCTGCTGTATGTGGGAACATTGGAACATTGAATATCATGTTTACTTTGCTTTCTGTTGCAGAAAAAACTATTGCCTGTTTTCTGCGGGAACATTGCCCCACTGTTTTCCTGCCCTTATTGAAAATCAAGTTTACTTTGCTTTGTGTTGCCAAAAAATAACTTTTGCCTGCTGTCTGCAGGAACATTGCCCCACTGGGGCCCTGCCCTTATTGAAAATACAGTGTTCTTTGCTTTTGTGTTCACTCAAAGTTGTTACAACCACTGACTCCGGCCTCTGTGGCCCTTTGGGGACCAGCCCTTATTGAAAATCCTTTTTCTTTGCGTTGTGTTTCCACAAATTTCTTACAGCAAGAAAATCCAACAAATGCTACATTCAGCAAAGGACAAGAGGGATCGTCTCACCTCTGCAGGAGTCTACCGTATACCATGCACCTGTGGACAAGTCTACATAGGGACCACCAAATGCAGCGCCCAAAAACGAATCAAGTAACATGAAAGGCACTGCAGACTACTCTCAGCCTGTTGGGCATCGCCTCTGGGGTGCCCGGAAAAGAGGTACTCCTGTACTCCTGTGTACGCTAAAATAACTATTGCCTGCTGTATGCGGAAACATTGGAACATTCAAAATCAAGTTGACTTTTCTTTGTGTTGCCTAAAATTACTATTGCCTGCTGTATGTGGGAACATTGGAACATTGAAAATCAGGTCTACTTTGCTTTGTGTTGCCAAAGACAACTATTGCCTGCTGTATGCGGGAACATTGGAACAATGAAAATCAAGTCTACTTTGCTTTGTGTTGCATAAAATTACTATTGCCTGCTGTATGTGGTAACATTGGAACATTGAAAATCATGTTTACTTTGCTTTGTGTTGCCGAAAATAACTATTGCCTGCTGTATGCGGGAACATTGGAACATTGAATATCAAGTCTACTATGCTTTGTGTTGCCTAAAATTACTATTGCCTGCTGTATGTGGGAACATTGGAACATTGAAAATCAAGTCTACTTTGCTTTGTGTTGCCTAAAATTACTATTGCCTGCTGTATGCGGGAACATTGGAACATTGAAAATCAAGTCTACTTTGCTTTGTGTTGCCAAAAACAACTATTGCCTGTTGTATGCGGGAACATTGGAACATTGAAAATCAAGTCTACTTTGCTTTGTGTTGCCTAAAATTAATATTGCCTGCTGTATGCGGGAACATTGGAATATTGAAAATCAAGTTTACTTTGCTTTGCGTTGCCTAAAATTACTATTGTCTGCTGTATGTGGGAACATTGGAACATGGAAAATCAAGTCTACTTAGCTTTGTGTTTCCTAAAATTACTGTTGCCTGCTGTATGTGGGAACATTGGAACATTGAATATCATGTTTACTTTGCTTTCTGTTGCAGAAAAAACTATTGCCTGTTTTCTGCGGGAACATTGCCCCACTGTTTTCCTGCCCTTATTGAAAATCAAGTTTACTTTGCTTTGTGTTGCCAAAAAATAACTTTTGCCTGCTGTCTGCAGGAACATTGCCCCACTGGGGCCCTGCCCTTATTGAAAATACAGTGTTCTTTGCTTTTGTGTTCACTCAAAGTTGTTACAACCACTGACTCCGGCCTCTGTGGCCCTTTGGGGACCAGCCCTTATTGAAAATCCTTTTTCTTTGCGTTGTGTTTCCACAAATTTCTTACAGCAAGAAAATCCAACAAATGCTACATTCAGCAAAGGACAAGAGGGATCGTCTCACCTCTGCAGGAGTCTACCGTATACCATGCACCTGTGGACAAGTCTACATAGGGACCACCAAATGCAGCGCCCAAAAACGAATCAAGTAACATGAAAGGCACTGCAGACTACTCTCAGCCTGTTGGGCATCGCCTCTGGAGTGCCCAGAAAAGAGGTACTCCTGTACTCCTGTGTACGCTAAAATAACTATTGCCTGCTGTATGCGGAAACATTGGAACATTGAAAATCAAGCTGACTTTTCTTTGTGTTGCCTAAAATTACTATTGCCTGCTGTATGCGGGAACATTGGAACATTGAAAATCAGGTCTACTTTGCTTTGTGTTGCCAAAGACAACTATTGCCTGCTGTATGCGGAAACATTGGAACATTGAAAATCAAGCTGACTTTTCTTTGTGTTGCCTAAAATTACTATTGCCTGCTGTATGCGGGAACATTGGAACATTGAAAATCAGGTCTACTTTGCTTTGTGTTGCCAAAGACAACTATTGCCTGCTGTATGCGGGAACATTGGAACATTGAAAATCAAGTCGACTATGCTTTGTGTTGCCTAAAATTACTATTGCCTGCTGTATGTGGGAACATAGGAACATTGAAAATCAAGTCTACTTTGCTTTGTGTTGCCTAAAATTACTATTGCCTGCTGTATGCGGGAACATTGGAACATTGAAAATCAAGTCTACTTTGCTTTGTGTTGCCAAAAACAACTATTGCCTGCTGTATGCGGGAACATTGGAACATTGAAAATCAAGTCTACTTTGCTTTGTGTTGCCTAAAATTACTATTGCCTGCTGTATGCGGGAACATTGGAACATTGAAAAACAAGTCTACTTTGCTTTGTGTTGCCTAAAATTACTATCACCTGTTGTATGTTGGAACATTGGAACATTGAAAATCAAGTTTACTTTGCTTTGTGTTGCCTAAAATTACTATTGCCTGCTGTATGTGGGAACATTGGAACATTGAAAATCATGTTTACTTTGCTTTGTGTTGCCGAAAATAACTATTGCCTGTTTTCTGCAGGAACATTGCCCCACTGTTTTCCTGCCCTTATTGAAAATCAAGTTTACTTTGCTTTGTGTTGCCAAAAAATAACTCTTGCCTGCTGTCTGCGGGAACATTGCACCACTGGGGTCCTGCCCTTATTGAAAATACAGTGTTCTTTGCTTTTGTGTTCACTCAAAGTTGTTACAACCACTGACTCCGGCCTCTGTGGCCCTTTGGGGACCAGCCCTTATTGAAAATCCTTTTTCTTTGCGTTGTGTTTCCACAAATTTCTTACAGCAAGAAAATCCAACAAATGCTACATTCAGCAAAGGACAAGAGGGATCGTCTCACCTCTGCAGGAGGCTACCGTATACAATGCACCTGTGGACAAGTCTACATAGGGACCACCAAATGCAGCGCCCAAAAACGAATCAAGTAACATGAAAGGCACTGCAGACTACTCTCAGCCTGTTGGGCATCGCCTCTGGGGTGCCCGGAAAAGAGGTACTCCTGTACTCCTGTGTACGCTAAAATAACTATTGCCTGCTGTATGCGGAAACATTGGAACATTCAAAATCAAGTTGACTTTTCTTTGTGTTGCCTAAAATTACTATTGCCTGCTGTATGTGGGAACATTGGAACATTGAAAATCAGGTCTACTTTGCTTTGTGTTGCCAAAGACAACTATTGCCTGCTGTATGCGGGAACATTGGAACAATGAAAATCAAGTCTACTTTGCTTTGTGTTGCATAAAATTACTATTGCCTGCTGTATGTGGTAACATTGGAACATTGAAAATCATGTTTACTTTGCTTTGTGTTCCCGAAAATAAATATTGCCTGCTGTATGCGGGAACATTGGAACATTGAATATCAAGTCTACTATGCTTTGTGTTGCCTAAAATTACTATTGCCTGCTGTATGTGGGAACATTGGAACATTGAAAATCAGGTATACTTTGCTTTGTGTTGCCAAAGACAACTATTGCCTGCTGTATGCGGAAACATTGGAACATTGAAAATCAAGCTGACTTTTCTTTGTGTTGCCTAAAATTACTATTGCCTGCTGTATGCGGGAACATTTGAACATTGAAAATCAGGTCTACTTTGCTTTGTGTTGCCAAAGACAACTATTGCCTGCTGTATGCGGGAACATTGGAACATTGAAAATCAAGTCGACTATGCTTTGTGTTGCCTAAAATTACTATTGCCTGCTGTATGTGGGAACATAGGAACATTGAAAATCAAGTCTACTTTGCTTTGTGTTGCCTAAAATTACTATTGCCTGCTGTATGCGGGAACATTGGAACATTGAAAATCAAGTCTACTTTGGTTTGTGTTGCCAAAAACAACTATTGCCTGCTGTATGCGGGAACATTGGAACATTGAAAATCAAGTCTACTTTGCTTTGTGTTGCCTAAAATTACTATTGCCTGCTGTATGCGGGAACATTGGAACATTGAAAAACAAGTCTACTTTGCTTTGTGTTGCCTAAAATTACTATCACCTGTTGTATGTTGGAACATTGGAACACTGAAAATCAAGTTTACTTTGCTTTGTGTTGCCTAAAATTACTATTGCCTGCTGTATGTGGGAACATTGGATCATTGAAAATCATGTTTACTTTGCTTTGTGTTGCCGAAAATAACTATTGCCTGTTTTCTGCAGGAACATTGCCCCACTGTTTTCCTGCCCTTATTGAAAATCAAGTTTACTTTGCTTTGTGTTGCCAAAAAATAACTCTTGCCTGCTGTCTGCGGGAACATTGCACCACTGGGGTCCTGCCCTTATTGAAAATACAGTGTTCTTTGCTTTTGTGTTCACTCAAAGTTGTTACAACCACTGACTCCGGCCTCTGTGGCCCTTTGGGGACCAGCCCTTATTGAAAATCCTTTTTCTTTGCGTTGTGTTTCCACAAATTTCTTACAGCAAGAAAATCCAACAAATGCTACATTCAGCAAAGGACAAGAGGGATCGTCTCACCTCTGCAGGAGGCTACCGTATACAATGCACCTGTGGACAAGTCTACATAGGGACCACCAAATGCAGCGCCCAAAAACGAATCAAGTAACATGAAAGGCACTGCAGACTACTCTCAGCCTGTTGGGCATCGCCTCTGGGGTGCCCGGAAAAGAGGTACTCCTGTACTCCTGTGTACGCTAAAATAACTATTGCCTGCTGTATGCAGAAACATTGGAACATTCAAAATCAAGTTGACTTTTCTTTGTGTTGCCTAAAATTACTATTGCCTGCTGTATGTGGGAACATTGGAACATTGAAAATCAGGTCTACTTTGCTTTGTGTTGCCAAAGACAACTATTGCCTGCTGTATGCGGGAACATTGGAACAATGAAAATCAAGTCTACTTTGCTTTGTGTTGCATAAAATTACTATTGCCTGCTGTATGTGGTAACATTGGAACATTGAAAATCATGTTTACTTTGCTTTGTGTTCCCGAAAATAAATATTGCCTGCTGTATGCGGGAACATTGGAACATTGAATATCAAGTCTACTATGCTTTGTGTTGCCTAAAATTACTATTGCCTGCTGTATGTGGGAACATTGGAACATTGAAAATCAGGTCAACTTTGCTTTGTGTTGCCAAAGACAACTATTGCCTGCTGTATGCGGAAACATTGGAACATTGAAAATCAAGCTGACTTTTCTTTGTGTTGCCTAAAATTACTATTGCCTGCTGTATGCGGGAACATTTGAACATTGAAAATCAGGTCTACTTTGCTTTGTGTTGCCAAAGACAACTATTGCCTGCTGTATGCGGGAACATTGGAACATTGAAAATCAAGTCGACTATGCTTTGTGTTGCCTAAAATTACTATTGCCTGCTGTATGTGGGAACATAGGAACATTGAAAATCAAGTCTACTTTGCTTTGTGTTGCCTAAAATTACTATTGCCTGCTGTATGCGGGAACATTGGAACATTGAAAATCAAGTCTACTTTGCTTTGTGTTGCCAAAAACAACTATTGCCTGCTGTATGCGGGAACATTGGAACATTGAAAATCAAGTCTACTTTGCTTTGTGTTGCCTAAAATTACTATTGCCTGCTGTATGCGGGAACATTGGAACATTGAAAAACAAGTCTACTTTGCTTTGTTTTGCCTAAAATTACTATCACCTGTTGTATGTTGGAACATTGGAACACTGAAAATCAAGTTTACTTTGCTTTGTGTTGCCTAAAATTACTATTGCCTGCTGTATGTGGGAACATTGGATCATTGAAAATCATGTTTACTTTGCTTTGTGTTGCCGAAAATAACTATTGCCTGTTTTCTGCAGGAACATTGCCCCACTGTTTTCCTGCCCTTATTGAAAATCAAGTTTACTTTGCTTTGTGTTGCCAAAAAATAACTCTTGCCTGCTGTCTGCGGGAACATTGCACCACTGGGGTCCTGCCCTTATTGAAAATACAGTGTTCTTTGCTTTTGTGTTCACTCAAAGTTGTTACAACCACTGACTCCGGCCTCTGTGGCCCTTTGGGGACCAGCCCTTATTGAAAATCCTTTTTCTTTGCGTTGTGTTTCCACAAATTTCTTACAGCAAGAAAATCCAACAAATGCTACATTCAGCAAAGGACAAGAGGGATCGTCTCACCTCTGCAGGAGGCTACCGTATACAATGCACCTGTGGACAAGTCTACATAGGGACCACCAAATGCAGCGCCCAAAAACGAATCAAGTAACATGAAAGGCACTGCAGACTACTCTCAGCCTGTTGGGCATCGCCTCTGGGGTGCCCGGAAAAGAGGTACTCCTGTACTCCTGTGTACGCTAAAATAACTATTGCCTGCTGTATGCGGAAACATTGGAACATTCAAAATCAAGTTGACTTTTCTTTGTGTTGCCTAAAATTACTATTGCCTGCTGTATGTGGGAACATTGGAACATTGAAAATCAGGTCTACTTTGCTTTGTGTTGCCAAAGACAACTAATGCCTGCTGTATGCGGGAACATTGGAACAATGAAAATCAAGTCTACTTTGCTTTGTGTTGCATAAAATTACTATTGCCTGCTGTATGTGGTAACATTGGAACATTGAAAATCATGTTTACTTTGCTTTGTGTTCCCGAAAATAAATATTGCCTGCTGTATGCGGGAACATTGGAACATTGAATATCAAGTCTACTATGCTTTGTGTTGCCTAAAATTACTATTGCCTGCTGTATGTGGGAACATTGGAACATTGAAAATCAAGTCTACTTTGCTTTGTGTTGCCTAAAATTACTATTGCCTGCTGTATGCGGGAACATTGGAACATTGAAAATCAAGTCTACTTTGCTTTGTGTTGCCAAAAACATCTATTGCCTGTTGTATGCGGGAACATTGGAACATTGAAAATCAAGTCTACTTTGCTTTGTGTTGCCTAAAATTAATATTGCCTGCTGTATGCGGGAACATTGGAATATTGAAAATCAAGTTTACTTTGCTTTGCGTTGCCTAAAATTACTATTGTCTGCTGTATGTGGGAACATTGGAACATTGAAAATCAAGTCTACTTAGCTTTGTGTTTCCTAAAATTACTATTGCCTGCTGTATGTGGGAACATTGGAACATTGAAAATCAAGTCTACTTTGCTTTGTGTTGCCTAAAATTACTATTGCCTGCTGTATGCGGGAACATTGGAATATTGAAAATCAAGTTTACTTTGCTTTGCGTTGCCTAAAATTACTATTGTCTGTTGTATGTGGGAACATTGGAACATTGAAAATCAAGTCTACTTAGCTTTGTGTTTCCTACAATTACTATTGCCTGCTGTATGTGGGAACATTGGAACATTGAAAAACAAGTCTACTTTGCTTTGTGTTGCCTAAAATTACTATCACCTGTTGTATGTTGGAACATTGGAACATTGAAAATCAAGTTTACTTTGCTTTGTGTTGCCTAAAATTACTATTGCCTGCTGTATGTGGGAACATTGGAACATTGAAAATCATGTTTACTTTGCTTTGTGTTGCCGAAAATAACTATTGCCTGTTTTCTGCAGGAACATTGCCCCACTGTTTTCCTGCCCTTATTGAAAATCAAGTTTACTTTGCTTTGTGTTGCCAAAAAATAACTCTTGCCTGCTGTCTGCGGGAACATTGCACCACTGGGGTCCTGCCCTTATTGAAAATACAGGGTTCTTTGCTTTTGTGTTCACTCAAAGTTGTTACAACCACTGACTCCGGCCTCTGTGGCCCTTTGGGGACCAGCCCTTATTGAAAATCCTTTTTCTTTGCGTTGTGTTTCCACAAATTTCTTACAGCAAGAAAATCCAACAAATGCTACATTCAGCAAAGGACAAGAGGGATCGTCTCACCTCTGCAGGAGGCTACCGTATACAATGCACCTGTGGACAAGTCTACATAGGGACCACCAAATGCAGCGCCCAAAAACGAATCAAGTAACATGAAAGGCACTGCAGACTACTCTCAGCCTGTTGGGCATCGCCTCTGGGGTGCCCGGAAAAGAGGTACTCCTGTACTCCTGTGTACGCTAAAATAACTATTGCCTGCTGTATGCGGAAACATTGGAACATTCAAAATCAAGTTGACTTTTCTTTGTGTTGCCTAAAATTACTATTGCCTGCTGTATGTGGGAACATTGGAACATTGAAAATCAGGTCTACTTTGCTTTGTGTTGCCAAAGACAACTATTGCCTGCTGTATGCGGGAACATTGGAACAATGAAAATCAAGTCTACTTTGCTTTGTGTTGCATAAAATTACTATTGCCTGCTGTATGTGGTAACATTGGAACATTGAAAATCATGTTTACTTTGCTTTGTGTTCCCGAAAATAAATATTGCCTGCTGTATGCGGGAACATTGGAACATTGAATATCAAGTCTACTATGCTTTGTGTTGCCTAAAATTACTATTGCCTGCTGTATGTGGGAACATTGGAACATTGAAAATCAGGTCTACTTTGCTTTGTGTTGCCAAAGACAACTATTGCCTGCTGTATGCGGAAACATTGGAACATTGAAAATCAAGCTGACTTTTCTTTGTGTTGCCTAAAATTACTATTGCCTGCTGTATGCGGGAACATTTGAACATTGAAAATCAGGTCTACTTTGCTTTGTGTTGCCAAAGACAACTATTGCCTGCTGTATGCGGGAACATTGGAACATTGAAAATCAAGTCGACTATGCTTTGTGTTGCCTAAAATTACTATTGCCTGCTGTATGTGGGAACATAGGAACATTGAAAATCAAGTCTACTTTGCTTTGTGTTGCCTAAAATTACTATTGCCTGCTGTATGCGGGAACATTGGAACATTGAAAATCAAGTCTACTTTGCTTTGTGTTGCCAAAAACAACTATTGCCTGCTGTATGCGGGAACATTGGAACATTGAAAATCAAGTCTACTTTGCTTTGTGTTGCCTAAAATTACTATTGCCTGCTGTATGCGGGAACATTGGAACATTGAAAAACAAGTCTACTTTGCTTTGTGTTGCCTAAAATTACTATCACCTGTTGCATGTTGGAACATTGGAACATTGAAAATCAAGTTTACTTTGCTTTGTGTTGCCTAAAATTACTATTGCCTGCTGTATGTGGGAACATTGGATCATTGAAAATCATGTTTACTTTGCTTTGTGTTGCCGAAAATAACTATTGCCTGTTTTCTGCAGGAACATTGCCCCACTGTTTTCCTGCCCTTATTGAAAATCAAGTTTACTTTGCTTTGTGTTGCCAAAAAATAACTCTTGCCTGCTGTCTGCGGGAACATTGCACCACTGGGGTCCTGCCCTTATTGAAAATACAGTGTTCTTTGCTTTTGTGTTCACTCAAAGTTGTTACAACCACTGACTCCGGCCTCTGTGGCCCTTTGGGGACCAGCCCTTATTGAAAATCCTTTTTCTTTGCGTTGTGTTTCCACAAATTTCTTACAGCAAGAAAATCCAACAAATGCTACATTCAGCAAAGGACAAGAGGGATCGTCTCACCTCTGCAGGAGGCTACCGTATACAATGCACCTGTGGACAAGTCTACATAGGGACCACCAAATGCAGCGCCCAAAAACGAATCAAGTAACATGAAAGGCACTGCAGACTACTCTCAGCCTGTTGGGCATCGCCTCTGGGTGCCCGGAAAAGAGGTACTCCTGTACTCCTGTGTACGCTAAAATAACTATTGCCTGCTGTATGCGGAAACATTGGAACATTCAAAATCAAGTTGACTTTTCTTTGTGTTGCCTAAAATTACTATTGCCTGCTGTATGTGGGAACATTGGAACATTGAAAATCAGGTCTACTTTGCTTTGTGTTGCCAAAGACAACTATTGCCTGCTGTATGCGGGAACATTGGAACAATGAAAATCAAGTCTACTTTGCTTTGTGTTGCATAAAATTACTATTGCCTGCTGTATGTGGTAACATTGGAACATTGAAAATCATGTTTACTTTGCTTTGTGTTGCCAAAAATAAATATTGCCTGCTGTATGCGGGAACATTGGAACATTGAATATCAAGTCTACTATGCTTTGTGTTGCCTAAAATTACTATTGCCTGCTGTATGTGGGAACATTGGAACATTGAAAATCAAGTCTACTTTGCTTTGTGTTGCCTAAAATTGCTATTGCCTGCTGTATGCGGGAACATTGGAACATTGAAAATCAAGTCTACTTTGCTTTGTGTTGCCAAAAACATCTATTGCCTGTTGTATGCGGGAACATTGGAACATTGAAAATCAAGTCTACTTTGCTTTGTGTTGCCTAAAATTAATATTGCCTGCTGTATGCGGGAACATTGGAATATTGAAAATCAAGTTTACTTTGCTTTGCGTTGCCTAAAATTACTATTGTCTGCTGTATGTGGGAACATTGGAACATTGAAAATCAAGTCTACTTAGCTTTGTGTTTCCTAAAATTACTATTGCCTGCTGTATGTGGGAACATTGGAACATTGAAAATCAAGTCTACTTTGCTTTGTGTTGCCTAAAATTACTATTGCCTGCTGTATGCGGGAACATTGGAATATTGAAAATCAAGTTTACTTTGCTTTGCGTTGCCTAAAATTACTATTGTCTGTTGTATGTGGGAACATTGGAACATTGAAAATCAAGTCTACTTAGCTTTGTGTTTCCTACAATTACTATTGCCTGCTGTATGTGGGAACATTGGAACATTGAATATCATGTTTACTTTGCTTTCTGTTGCAGAATATAACTATTGCCTGTTTTCTGCGGGAACATTGCCCCACTGTTTTCCTGCCCTTATTGAAAATCAAGTTTACTTTGCTTTGTGTTGCCACAAAATAACTATTGCCTGCTGTCTGCGGGAACATTGCCCCGCTGGGGCCCTGCCCTTATTGAAAATACAGTGTTCTTTGCTTTTGTGTTCACTCAAAGTTGTTACAACCACTGACTCCGGCCTCTGTGGCCCTTTGGGGACCAGCCCTTATTGAAAATCCTTTTTCTTTGCGTTGTGTTTCCACAAATTTCTTACAGCAAGAAAATCCAACAAATGCTACATTCAGCAAAGGACAAGAGGGATCGTCTCACCTCTGCAACAGGCTACCGTATACCATGCACCTGTGGACAAGTCTACATAGGGACCACCAAATGCAGCGCCCAAAAACGAATCAAGTAACATGAAAGGCACTGCAGACTACTCTCAGCCTGTTGGGCATCGCCTCTGGAGTGCCCGGAAAAGAGGTACTCCTCTACTCCTGTGTACGCTAAAATAACTATTGCCTGCTGTATGCGGAAACATTGGAACATTCAAAATCAAGTTGACTTTGCTTTGTGTTGCCTAAAATTACTATTGCCTGCTGTATGCGGGAACATTGGAACATTGAAAATCATGTTTACTTTGCTTTGTGTTGCCGAAAATAACTATTGCCTGCTGTATGCGGGAACATTGGAACATTGAATATCAAGTCTACTATGCTTTGTGTTGCCTAAAATTACTATTGCCTGCTGTATGCGGGAACATTGGAACATTGAAAATCAAGTCTACTTTGCTTTGTGTTGCCTAAAATTACTATTGCCTGCTGTATGCGGGAACATTGGAACATTGAAAATCAAGTCTACTTTGCTTTGTGTTGCCAAAAACAATTATTGCCTGCTGTATGCGGGAACATTGGTACATTGAAAATCAAGTCTACTTTGCTTTGTGTTGCCTAAAATTACGATTGCCTGCTGTATGCGGGAATAATTGGAATATTGAAAATCAAGTTTACTTTGCTTTGCGTTGCCTAAAATTACTATTGTCTGCTGTATGTGGGAACATTGGAACATTGAAAATCAAGTCTACTTAGCTTTGTGTTTCCTAAAATTACTATTGCCTGCTGTATGTGGGAACATTGGAACATTGAATATCATGTTTACTTTGCTTTCTGTTGCAGAAAAAACTATTGCCTGTTTTCTGCGGGAACATTGCCCCACTGTTTTCCTGCCCTTATTGAAAATCAAGTTTACTTTGCTTTGTGTTGCCAAAAAATAACTTTTGCCTGCTGTCTGCGGGAACATTGCCCCACTGGGGCCCTGCCCTTATTGAAAATACAGTGTTCTTTGCTTTTGTGTTCACTCAAAGTTGTTACAACCACTGACTCCGGCCTCTGTGGCCCTTTGGGGACCAGCCCTTATTGAAAATCCTTTTTCTTTGCGTTGTGTTTCCACAAATTTCTTACAGCAAGAAAATCGAACAAATGCTACATTCAGCAAAGGACAAGAGGGATCGTCTCACCTCTGCAGGAGTCTACCGTATACCATGCACCTGTGGACAAGTCTACATAGGGACCACCAAATGCAGCGCCCAAAAACGAATCAAGTAACATGAAAGGCAGTGCAGACTACTCTCAGCCTGTTGGGCATCGCCTCTGGAGTGCCCAGAAAAGAGGTACTCCTGTACTCCTGTGTACGCTAAAATAACTATTGCCTGCTGTATGCGGAAACATTGGAACATTGAAAATCAAGCTGACTTTTCTTTGTGTTGCCTAAAATTACTATTGCCTGCTGTATGCGGGAACATTGGAACATTGAAAATCAGGTCTACTTTGCTTTGTGTTGCCAAAGACAACTATTGCCTGCTGTATGCGGGAACATTGGAACATTGAATATCAAGTCGACTATGCTTTGTGTTGCCTAAAATTACTATTGCCTGCTGTATGTGGGAACATTGGAACATTGAAAATCAGGTCTACTTTGCTTTGTGTTGCCTAAAATTACTATTGCCTGCTGTATGCGGGAACATTGGAACATTGAAAATCAAGACTACTTTGCTTTGCGTTGCCTAAAATAACTCTCAACTGTTGTATGTTGGAACATTGGAACATTGAAAATCAAGTCTACTTTGCTTTGTGTTGCCTAAAATTACTATTGCCTGCTGTATGCGGGAACATTGGAATATTGAAAATCAAGTTTACTTTGCTTTGCGTTGCCTAAAATTACTATCAACTGTTGTATGTTGGAACATTGGAACTTTGAAAATCAAGTTTACTTTGCTTTGTGTTGCCTAAAATTACTATTGCCTGCTGTATGTGGGAACATTGGAACATTGAAAATCATGTTTACTTTCCTTTGTGTTGCCGAAAATAACTATTGCCTGTTTTCTGCAGGAACATTGCCCCACTGTTTTCCTGCCCTTATTGAAAATCAAGTTTACTTTGCTTTGTGTTGCCAAAAAATAACTCTTGCCTGCTGTCTGCGGGAACATTGCCCCACTGGGGTCCTGCCCTTATTGAAAATACAGTGTTCTTTGCTTTTGTGTTCACTCAAAGTTGTTACAACCACTGACTCCGGCCTCTGTGGCCCTTTGGGGACCAGCCCTTATTGAAAATCCTTTTTCTATGCGTTGTGTTTCCACAAATTTCTTACAGCAAGAAAATCCAACAAATGCTACATTCAGCAAAGGACAAGAGGGATCGTCTCACCTCTGCAGGAGGCTACCGTATACCATGCACCTGTGGACAAGTCTACATAGGGACCACCAAATGCAGCGCCCAAAAACGAATCAAGTAACATGAAAGGCACTGCAGACTACTCTCAGCCTGTTGGGCATCGCCTCTGGAGTGCCCGGAAAAGAGGTACTCCTGTACTCCTGTGTACGCTAAAATAACTATTGCCTGCTGTATGCAGGAACATTGGAACATTGAAAATCAAGGCGACTATGCTTTGTGTTGCCGAAAATAACTATTGCCTGCTGTATGCGGGAACATTGGAACATTGAAAATCAAGTCTACTTAGCTTTGTGTTTCCTAAAATTACTATTGCCTGCTGTATGTAGGAACATTGGTACATTGAAAATCAAGTCTACTTTGCTTTGTGTTGCCTAAAATTACTATTGCCTGCTGTATGCGGGAACATTGGAATATTGAAAATCAAGTTTACTTTGCTTTGCGTTGCCTAAAATTACTATTGTCTGCTGTATGTGGGAACATTGGAACATTGAAAATCAAGTCTACTTAGCTTTGTGTTTCCTAAAATTACTATTGCCTGCTGTATGTGGGAACATTGGAACATTGAATATCATGTTTACTTTGCTTTCTGTTGCAGAATATAACTATTGCCTGTTTTCTGCGGGAACATTGCCCCACTGTTTTCCTGCCCTTATTGAAAATCAAGTTTACTTTGCTTTGTGTTGCCACAAAATAACTATTGCCTGCTGTCTGTGGGAACATTGCCCCACTGGGGTCCTGCCCTTATTGAAAATACAGTGTTCTTTGCTTTTGTGTTCACTCAAAGTTGTTACAACCACTGACTCTGGCCTCTGTGGCCCTTTGGGGACCAGCCCGTATTGAAAATCCTTTTTCTTTGCGTTGTGTTTCCACAAATTTCTTACAGCAAGAAAATCCAACAAATGCTACATTCAGCAAAGGACAAGAGGGATCGTCTCACCTCTGCAGGAGGCTACCGTATACCATGCACCTGTGGACAAGTCTACATAGGGACCACCAAATGCAGCGCCCAAAAACGAATCAAGTAACATGAAATGCACTCCAGACTACTTTCATCCTGTTGGGCATCGCCTCTGGAATTCCCGGAAAAGAGGTACTCCTGTACTCCTGTTTACGCTAAAATAACTATTGCCTGCTGTATGCGGAAACATTGGAACATTCAAAATCAAGTTTACTTTTCTTTGTGTTGCCTAAAATTACTATTGCCTGCTGTATGCGGGAACATTGGAACATTGAAAAACAAGTCTACTTTGCTTTGTGTTGCCTAAAATTACTATCACCTGTTGTATGTGGGAACATTGGAACATTGAAAATCAAGTTTACTTTGCTTTGTGTTGCCTAAAATTACTATTGCCTGTTGTATGTGGGAACATTGGAACATTGAAAATCATGTTTACTTTGCTTTGTGTTGCCGAAAATAACTATTGCTTGCTGTCTGCGAGAACATTGCCCCACTGTTTTCCTGCCCTTATTGAAAATCAAGTTTACTTTGCTTTGTGTTGCCAAAAAAAAACCCTATTGCCTGCTGTCTGCGGGAACATTGCCCCACTGGGGTCCTGCCCTTATTGAAAATAGTGTTCTTTGCTTTTGTGTTCACTCAAAGTTGTTACAAACAGTGATTCCGGCCTCTGTGGCCCTTTGGGGAGCAGCACTTATTGAAAATCATTTTTCTTTGCGTTGTGTTTCCACAAATTTCTTGCAGCAAGAAAATCCAACAAATGCTACATTCAGCAAAGGACAAGAGGGATACTCTCACCTCTGCAGGAGTCTACGTATACCATGCACCTGTGGAGAAGTCTACATAGGGACCACCAAACGCAGCGCCCTAAAACGAATCAAGTAACATGAAAGGCACTGCAGACTACTTTCATCCTGTTGGGCATCGCCTCTGGAGTTCCCGGAAAAGAGGTACTACTCTACTCCTGTGTACGCTAAAATAACTATTGCCTGCTGTATGCAGGAACATTGGAACATTGAAAATCAAGTTTATTTTGCTTTGTGTTACCTAAAATTACTATTGCCTGCTGTATGCGGGAACATTGAAATATTGAAAATCAAGTCTACTTTGCTTTGTGTTGCCTAAAATTACTATTGCCTGCTATATGTGGTAACATTGGAACATTTAAAATCATGTTTACTTTGCCTTGTGTTGCCGAAAATAACTATTGCCTGCTGTATGCGGGAACATTGGAACATTGAATATCAAGTCTACTATGCTTTGTGTTGCCTAAAATTACTATTGCCTGCTGTATGTGGGAACATTGGAACATTGAAAATCAAGTCTACTTTGCTTTGTGTTGCCTAAAATTACTATTGCCTGCTGTATGCGGGAACATTGAAATATTGAAAATCAAGTCTACTTTGCTTTGTGTTGCCTAAAATTACTATTGCCTGCTATATGTGGTAACATTGGAACATTTAAAATCATGTTTACTTTGCCTTGTGTTGCCGAAAATAACTATTGCCTGCTGTATGCGGGAACATTGGAACATTGAATATCAAGTCTACTATGCTTTGTGTTGCCTAAAATTACTATTGCCTGCTGTATGTGGGAACATTGGAACATTGAAAATCAAGTCTACTTTGCTTTGTGTTGCCTATAATTACTATTGCCTGCTGTATGCGGGAACATTGGAACATTGAAAATCAAGTCTACTTTGCTTTGTGTTGCCAAAAACAACTATTGCCTGCTGTATGCGGGAACATTGGAACATTGAATATCAAGTCTACTTTGCTTTGTGTTGCCTAAAATTACTATTGCCTGCTGTATGCGGGAACATTGGAACATTGAAAAACTAGTCTACTTTGCTTTGTGTTGCCTAAAATTACTATCACCTGTTGTATGCGGGAACATTGGAACATTGAAAATCAAGTTTACTTTGCTTTGTGTTGCCTAAAATTACTATCGCCTGCTGTATGCGGGAACATTGGAACATCGAAAATCAAGTCTACTTTGCTTTGTGTTGCCTAAAATTACTATTGCCTGCTGTATGTGGGAACATTGGAACATTGAAAATCATGCTTACTTTGCTTTGTGTTGCCGAAAATAACTATTGCTTGCTGTCTGCGAGAACATTGCCCCACTGGGGTCCTGCCCTTATAGAAAATAAAGTGTCCTTTGCTTTTGTGTTCACTCAAAGTTGTTACAACCACTGATTCCGGCCTCTGTGTCCCTTTGGGGACCAGCCCTTATTGAAAATCCTTTTTCTTTGCGTTGTGTTTCCACAAATTTCTTGCAGCAAGAAAATCCAACAAATGCTACATTCAGCAAAGGACAAGACGGATCGTCTCACCTCTGCAGGAGTCTACCGTATACCATGCACCTGTGGACAAGTCTACATAGGGACCACCAAATGCAGCGCCCAAAAACGAATCAAGTAACATGAAAGGCACTCCAGACTACTTTCATCCTGTTGGGCATCGCCTCTGGTGTGCCCGGAAAAGAGGTACTCCTGTACTCCTGTTTACTCTAAAATAACTATTGCCTGCTGTATGCAGGAACATTGGAACATTGAATATCAAGTCTACTTTGCTTTGTGTTGCCTAAAATTACTATTGCCTGCTGTATGCGGGAACATTGGAACATTGAAAATCAAGTCTACTTTGCTTTGTGTTGCCTAAAATTACTATTGCCTGCTGTATGCGGGCACATAGGAACATTGAAAAACAAGTCTACTTTGCTTTGTGTTGCCTAAAATTACTATCGCCTGCTGTATGCGGTAACATTGGAACATTGAAAATCAAGTTTACTTTGCTTTGTGTTGCCTAAAATTACTATTGCCTGCTGTATGCGGGAACATTGGAACATTGAAAATCAAGTCTACTTTGCGTTGTGTTGCCTAAAATTACAATTGCCTGCTGTATGCGGGAACATTGGAACATTGAAAATCAAGTCTACTTTGCGTTGTGTTGCCTAAAATTACAATTGCCTGCTGTATTCGGGAACATTGGAACATTGAAAAACAAGTCTACATTGCTTTGTGTTGCCTAAAATTACTATCTCTTACTCTACGCGGGAACATCGGAACATTGAAAATCAAGTTTACTTTGCTTTGTGTTGCCTAAAATTACTATTGCCTGCTGTATGCGGGAAATTGGAACATTGAAAATCAAGTCTACTTTGCTTTGTGTTGCCTAACATTACTATTTCCTGCTGCATGCGGGAACATTGAAACATGGAAAATAATGTTTACATTGCTTTGTGTTGCCGAAAATAACTATTGCCTGCTGTCTGCGGGAACATTGCCCCACTGTCTACCTGCTCTTATTGAAAATCAAGTATATTTTGCTTTGTGTTTCCAAAAAATTACTATTGCCTGCTGTCTGCGGGAACATTGCCCTACTGGGGTCCTGCCCTTATTGAACATACAGTGTTCTTTGCTTTTATGTTCACTCAAAGTTGTTACAACCACTGACTTCGGCCTCTGTGGCCCTTTTGGGACCAGCCCTTATTGAAAATCACTTTTCTTTGCGTTGTGTTTCCACAAATTTCTTACACCAAGAAAATCCAACAAATGCTACATTCAGCAAAGGACAAGAGGGATCCTCTCACCTCTGCAGGAGTCTACAGTATACCATGCACCTGTGGACAAGTCTACATAGGGCCAACCAAACGCAGCGCCTAAACACGAATCAAGTAACATGAAAGGCACTGCAGACTACTTTCAGCCTGTTGGGCCTCGCCACTGAAGTGCCCGGAAAAGAGGTACTCCTCTACTCCTGTGTACGCTAAAATAACTATTACCTGCTGTATGCAGGAACATTGGAACATTGAAAATCAAGTTTACTTTGCTTTGTGTTGCCTAAAATTATTATCGCCTGCTGTATGCAGGAACATTGGAACATTGAAAATCAAGTTTACTTTGCTTTGTGTTGCCGAAACAACTATTGCGGGAACATTGGAACATTGAAAATCAAGTCTACTTTCCTTTGTGTTGCCTAAAATTACTATCGCCTGCTGTATGCGGAAACATTGGAACATGGAAAATCAAGTTTACTTTCCTTTGTGTTGCCTAAAATTACTATTCCCTGCTGTATGCGGGAAAATTGGAACAGTGAAAATCAAGTCTACTTTGCTTTGTGTTGCCTAAAATTACTATCGCCTGCTGTAGGCGGGAACATTGGAACATTGAAAATCCAGTTTACTTTGCTTTGTGTTGCCTAAAATTACTATCGCCTGCTGTATGCAGGAACATTGGAACATTGAAAATCAAGTTTACTTTGATTTGTGTTGCCGAAAATAACTATTGCCTGCTGTCTGCGGGAACATTGCCCCACTGTTTTCCTGCCCTTATTGAAAATCAAGTTTATTTTGCTTTGTGTTGCCAAAAAGTAACTATTGCCTGCTGTCTGCGGGAACTTTGCCCTACTGGAGTACTGCCCTTATTGAAAATACAGTGTTCTTTGCTTTTATGTTCACTCAAAGTTGTTACAACCACTGACTCCGGCCTCTGTGGTCCTCTGGGGACCAGCCCTTACCGAAAATCATTTTTCTTTCCATTGTGTTTCCACAAATTTCTTACACCAAGAAAATCCAACAAATGCTACATTCAGCAAAGGACAAGAGGGATCCTCTCACCTCTGCAGGAGTTTACTGTATGCCATGCACCTGTGGACAAGTCTACATAGGGACAACCAAACGCAGCGCCCAAACACGAATCAAGTAACATGAAAGGCACTGCAGACTACTTTCAGCGTGCTGGGCATCGCCTCTGGAGTGCCCGGAAAAGAGGTACTACTCTACTCCTGTGTACGCTAAAATAACTATTGCCTGCTGTATGCAGGAACATTGGAACATTGAAAATCAAGTTTACTTTGCTTTGTGTTGCCTAAAATAACTATCGCCTGCTGTAGGCGGGAACATTGGAACATTGAAAATCAAGTTTACTTTGCTTTGTGTTGCCTAAAATTACTATCGTCTGCTGTATGCAGGAACATTGGAACATTGAAAATCAGGTTTACTTTGCTTTGTGTTGCCGAAAATAACTATTGCCTGCTGTCTGCGGGAACATTGCGCTACTGTTTTCCTGCCCTTATTGAAAATCAAGTTTACTTTGCTTTGTGTTGCCAAAAAATAACTATTGCCTGCTGTATGCAGGAACATTGCCGTACTAAGGTCTTGCCCTTATTGAAAATACAGTGTTCTTTGCTTTTATGTTCACTCAAAGTTGTTACAACCACTGACTCGGGCCTCTGTGGCCCTTTTGGGACCAGCCCTTATTGAAAATCACTTTTCTTTGCGTTGTGTTTCCACAAATTTCTTACACCAAGAAAATCCAACAATAGCTACATTCAGCAAAGGACAAGAGGGATCCTCTCACCTCTGCAGGAGTCTAGCGTATACCATGCACCTGTGGACAAGTCTACATAGGGACAACCAAACGCAGCGCCGAAACACGAATCAAGTAACATGAACGGCACTGCAGACTACTTTCAGCGTGCTGGGCATCGCCTCTGGAGTTCCCGGAAAAGAGGTACTACTCTACTCCTGTGTACGCTAAAATAACTATTGCCTGCTGTATGCGGGAACATTGGAACATTGAAAATCAAGTTTACTTTGCTTTGTGTTGCCTAAAATAACTATCGCCTGCTGTAGGCGGGAACATTGGAACATTGAAAATCAAGTTTACTTTGCTTTGTGTTGCCTAAAATTACTATCGTCTGCTGTATGCAGGAACATTGGAACATTGAAAATCAGGTTTACTTTGCTTTGTGTTGCCGAAAATAACTATTGCCTGCTGTCTGCGGGAACATTGCGCTACTGTTTTCCTGCCCTTATTGAAAATCAAGTTTACTTTGCTTTGTGTTGCCAAAAAATAACTATTGCCTGCTGTATGCAGGAACATTGCCGTACTAAGGTCTTGCCCTTATTGAAAATACAGTGTTCTTTGCTTTTATGTTCACTCAAAGTAGTTACAACCACTGACTCCGGCCCCTGTGGCCCTTTTGGGACCGGCCCTTATTGAAAATCACTTTTCTTTGCGTTGTGTTTCCACAAATTTCTTACACCAAGAAAATCCAACAAATGCTACATTCAGCAAAGGACAAGAGGGATCCTCTCACTTCTGCAGGAGTCTACCGTATACCATGCACCTGTGGACAAGTCTACATAGGGACAACCAAACGCAGCACCGAAACACGAATCAAGTAACATGAAAGGCACTGCAGATTACTTTCAGCGTGCTGGGCATCGCCTCTGGAGTGCCCGGAAAAGAGGTACTACTCTACTCCGGTGTACGCTAAAATAACTATTGCCTGCTGTATGCGGGAACATTGGAACATTGAAAATCAAGTTTACTTTGCTTTGTGTTGCCTAAAATTACTATCGCCTGCTGTATGCGGGAACATTGGAACATTGAAAATCAAGTTTACTTTGCTTTGTGTTGCCTAAAATTATTATTGCCTGCTGTATGCGGGAACATTGGAACGTTGAAAATCAAGTTTACTTTGCTTTGTGTTCCCGAAAATAACTATTGCCTGCTGTCTGCGGGAACATTGCCCTACTGGGGTCCTGCCCTTATTGAAAATACAGTGTTCTTTGCTTTTATGTTCACTCAAAGTTGTTACAACCACTGACTCTGGCCTCTGTGGCCCTTTGGGGACAAGCCCTTATTGAATATCATTTTTCTTTGCGTTGTGTTTCCACAAATTCCTTGCACCAAGAAAATCCAACAAATGCTACATTCAGCAAAGGACAAGAGGGGTCCTCCCACCTCTGCAGGAGTCTACTGTATACCATGCACCTGTGCACAAGTCTACATAGGGGCAACCGAACGCAGCGCCCGAACACGAATCAAGTAACATGAAAGGCACTGCAGACTACTTTCAGCCTGTTGGGCATTGCCTCTGGAGTGCCCGGAAAAGAGGTACTCCTCTACTCATGTGTACGCTAAAATAACTATTGCCTGCTGTATGCAGGAACATTGGAACATTGAAAATCAAGTTTACTTTGCTTTGTGTTGCCAAAAAGTAACTATTGCCTGCTGTCTGAGGGAACATTGCCCTACTGGGGTCCTGCCCTTATTGAAAATACAGTGTTCTTTGCTTTTATGTTCACTTAAAGTTGTTACAACCACTGACTTCGGCCTCTGTGGCCCTTTGGGGACCAGCCCTTATTGAAAATCATTTTTCTTTTCATTGTGTTTCCACAAATTTCTTACAGCAAGAAAATCCAACAAATGCTACATTCAGCAAAGGACAAGAGGGATCCTCTCACCTCTGCAGGAGTCTACCGTACACGATGCACCTGTGGACAAGTCTACATAGGGACCACCAAACGCAGCGCCCAAAAACGAATCAAGTAACATGGAAGGCACTGCAGACTACTTTCATCCTGTTGGGCATCGCCTCTGGTGTGCCCGGAAAAGAGGTACTCCTCTACTCCGGTGTACTCTAAAATAACTATTGCCTGCTGTATGCAGGAACATTGGAACATTGAAAATCAGGTTTACTTTGCTTTGTGTTGCCTAAAATTACTATTGCCTGCTGTATGCGGGAAAATTGGAATATTGAAAATCAAGTCTACTTTGCTTTGTGTTGCCTATAATAACTATCGCCTGCTGTATGCAGGAACATTGGAACACTGAAAATCAAGTCTACTTTGCTTTGTGTTGCCTAAAATTACTATTGCCTGCTGTATGCGGGAACATTGGAATATTGAAAATCAAGTTTACTTTGCTTTGCGTTGCCTAAAATTACTATTGTCTGCTGTATGTGGGAACATTGGAACATTGAAAATCAAGTCTACTTAGCTTTGTGTTTCCTAAAATTACTATTGCCTGCTGTATGTGGGAACATTGGAACATTGAATATCATGTTTACTTTGCTTTCTGTTGCAGAATATAACTATTGCCTGTTTTCTGCGGGAACATTGCCCCACTGTTTTCCTGCCCTTATTGAAAATCAAGTTTACTTTGCTTTGTGTTGCCACAAAATAACTATTGCCTGCTGTCTGTGGGAACATTGCCCCACTGGGGTCCTGCCCTTATTGAAAATACAGTGTTCTTTGCTTTTGTGTTCACTCAAAGTTGTTACAACCACTGACTCCGGCCTCTGTGGCCCTTTGGGGACCAGCCCTTATTGAAAATCCTTTTTCTTTGCGTTGTGTTTCCACAAATTTCTTACAGCAAGAAAATCCAACAAATGCTACATTCAGCAAAGGACAAGAGGGATCGTCTCACCTCTGCAGGAGGCTACCGTATACCATGCACCTGTGGACAAGTCTACATAGGGACCACCAAATGCAGCGCCCAAAAACGAATCAAGTAACATGAAATGCACTCCAGACTACTTTCATCCTGTTGGGCATCGCCTCTGGAATTCCCGGAAAAGAGGTACTCCTGTACTCCTGTTTACGCTAAAATAACTATTGCCTGCTGTATGCAGGAACATTGGAACCATGAAAATCAAGTTTACTTTGCTTTGTGTTGCCTAAAATTACTATTGCCTGCTGTATGCGGGAACATTGGAACATTGAAAATCAAGTCTACTTAGCTTTGTGTTTCCTAAAATTACTATTGCCTGCTGTATGTGGGAACATTGGAACATTGAAAATCAAGTCTACTTTGCTTTGTGTTGCCTAAAATTACTATTGCCTGCTGTATGCGGGAACATTGGAATATTGAAAATCAAGTTTACTTTGCTTTGCGTTGCCTAAAATTACTATTGTCTGCTGTATGTGGGAACATTGGAACATTGAAAATCAAGTCTACTTAGCTTTGTGTTTCCTAAAATTACTATTGCCTGCTGTATGTGGGAACATTGGAACATTGAATATCATGTTTACTTTGCTTTCTGTTGCAGAAAATAACTATTGCCTGTTTTCTGCGGGAACATTGCCCCACTGTTTTCCTGCCCTTATTGAAAATCAAGTTTACTTTGCTTTGTGTTGCCACAAAATAACTATTGCCTGCTGTCTGCGGGAACATTGCCCCACTGGGGTCCTGCCCTTATTGAAAATACAGTGTTCTTTGCTTTTGTGTTCACTCAAAGTTGTTACAACCACTGACTCCCGCCTCTGTGGC
The DNA here is from genome assembly GCF_037176765.1 of Anolis sagrei. Lineage (NCBI taxonomy): Eukaryota > Metazoa > Chordata > Lepidosauria > Squamata > Anolidae > Anolis > Anolis sagrei. The sequence goes on along the minus strand of NC_090035.1, from coordinate 62,092,644 downwards.
CCTTTGGGGACCAGCCCTTATTGAAAATCCTTTTTCTTTGCGTTGTGTTTCCACAAATTTCTTACAGCAAGAAAATCCAACAAATGCTACATTCAGCAAAGGACAAGAGGGATCGTCTCACCTCTGCAGGAGGCTACCGTATACCATGCACCTGTGGACAAGTCTACATAGGGACCACCAAATGCAGCGCCCAAAAACGAATCAAGTAACATGAAAGGCACTGCAGACTACTCTCAGCCTGTTGGGCATCGCCTCTGAAGTGCCCAGAAAAGAGGTACTCCTGTACTCCTGTGTACGCTAAAATAACTATTGCCTGCTGTATGCGGAAACATTGGAACATTCAAAATCAAGTTTACTTTTCTTTGTGTTGCCTAAAATTACTATTGCCTGCTGTATGCGGGAACATTGGAACATTGAAAAACAAGTCTACTTTGCTTTGTGTTGCCTAAAATTACTATCACCTGTTGTATGTGGGAACATTGGAACATTGAAAATCAAGTTTACTTTGCTTTGTGTTGCCTAAAATTACTATTGCCTGTTGTATGTGGGAACATTGGAACATTGAAAATCATGTTTACTTTGCTTTGTGTTGCCGAAAATAACTATTGCTTGCTGTCTGCGAGAACATTGCCCCACTGTTTTCCTGCCCTTATTGAAAATCAAGTTTACTTTGCTTTGTGTTGCCAAAAAAAAACCCTATTGCCTGCTGTCTGCGGGAACATTGCCCCACTGGGGTCCTGCCCTTATTGAAAATAGTGTTCTTTGCTTTTGTGTTCACTCAAAGTTGTTACAAACAGTGATTCCGGCCTCTGTGGCCCTTTGGGGAGCAGCACTTATTGAAAATCATTTTTCTTTGCGTTGTGTTTCCACAAATTTCTTGCAGCAAGAAAATCCAACAAATGCTACATTCAGCAAAGGACAAGAGGGATACTCTCACCTCTGCAGGAGTCTACGTATACCATGCACCTGTGGAGAAGTCTACATAGGGACTGTCAGAGTTCAGACTCTCCAGTCTGGCGCAGCAAGCATGTAGTTTCAAAAATAAACAAGCTCAGGCAGCATTCTTCTAAGAGAGCTTTACTAAAGCATCTACTGCATAGGAACTACATTTTTGGAACACTAAAAGATGGCGACGGACACAGCACAAAACATACAGGCAAAAGATAAACATTCTGTCCTTCAAGCTGGGTAACTCCTTTTTTCTTCCCTGGGCAAAGGAATTTCTGTTATCTCTGTCTCAAGGTTCTTTCTCTCTCTGCCTCTTAATAACAATTCTAACACTCAGCTGAATCCATCTTTGAAATGCAAACTAATACATTGTAATACATTATAATACTAATACAAACACATTGAAAACATACATACATATGAAATACCTATAACCACTCTGACAATTCCCCCTCTTTTTCAATGTGTTACAATACCTCTCTTCATACATACATGTGGTTTGCATAATAGTAACTTCTTGACTCTTAACTCTCAACTTCAATATTCACTTATTCTTTACTCTTTAACTTTTATAATAACTTCATCATACATTTGCTTCTCTTAACTTCTCTTAGCAATCTAATAACATTTTTATTACATACAATCATGTCTTTGTTTGTTTCTATTACATCTTAAACACATATAATACTTCTTCCATATTACTCTGCTTTGCTTCATTGTAACTTTTCTACACACAGTAACTTCTTTTCATTACATAACACATTTCTGCAAACTTATAATGTCTTAGTACATACAATCATGTCCCCATACAATTCTGCATTTCTTTTACATATCAACTCTATATCATTACTGCTCTTCATTTCATAATGTCTCTTTGTGATTCTATAATCTCTTCAATACACACAATTACTCTTCTTCATTACTTCTTATTGCATATCATTCTCTTAATACATATCATTCTTACATTTCTTCTTAAAGTACATCATAGCTACTTAATACATCATATCTTCAATATAACTACTATTCTTCGTTACTTTAATGCTTTAATAACCATTACCTTTAATAATCATTTCATAATAATTGTAACCTTTTACACTCTATAACTTTACACCACATGATATGACTTCTTGGTCTCAATACAATAATACAGGGGAAATAAATGCATTATAAAAAATCTTAGCAATACACATAGCAAAACTACAAAGGACATAAAACACATTGCATTTTTGCAAAGGCACCTACGCTTTTTTAGTTGAATACAATTTCAAACATCTTGCACTATTACATTTTTGACAATCTAAACCAATTCATAACAAACTCATTTCATTTCAAAACATTCTGGTACTTGCTGGTTCTAGAAATCACTATCGTCCCAGCTATAATCTTTACCTACTGCAACTGTATCTACGTCCCCAGTGGCTGAATTATGGTACTGCATGTATTTCACTGCATCTCTCTCATTCACGACACCAACTTGCTTTGTAACCACCGGCTCTTCAGGTTCCTGTTTAACTTGCAAACTCTTTCTTTCAGGTGTTTTTGTCATTTCTCCTCTACTTTTTGGTGATTCTGTTTCTGACTTGTATGTGGCTTCTCTTTCCTTTGAATGTGTACCTCTTTCTGCCAACTCTTGCACCCTCTGCATCACTTCTGCATATTGCTTAGCTATTTTCTCACTCTTTGTCTGTGTGTGTGTTCCTGACTCATGTCTCTTTTTCACTTCTGTGCCTGTGGCAACACTCCTTTCCTTTCTACGTGTATCTGGCTCAATCTTTACCTCTTGTTTCTGCTTCTGCTCAACCTGTACATCTGGTGCAACTCTATTCTCCTCTCTCTTTGTGGGTAAACCATGTAAATTCTCTTTGTTAGTGTGTATGTCTTCCCAGTCTCTCAATCTTTGAAAATATGCCACTCTAGCTAACTTGACTGTTTGTGGTGAACTCAAAAATTTTAGATAATTTTTATAATAGCCTATGAAAAACATCTCACGATAACGGTTGCGTTTGTTTCTCTCATTCACAGGTAATAACACATTTGCACAGTGTCCAAAGATTCTCATGTGTCTGAAACTTGGTGCATAGCCATACAACTTACGAAAAGGAATATCATCCAACACCTGATCCCATAAACGATTCATTATATAATTAGCTGTGTGAATTGCTTCCGGCCAGTAAACATTCTCAATCTTCGAGTCTTTGAAAATACATGTTTTCATTTCATTTATATACTCCATTCTTTTATCTGCAATTCCTTCCTCATTCTTAAACTGACTCATTTCAATGACTTCAATTCCTTCTGACTTCACAAACTGTTTTAACTCATCTTTACACACTTCAGCTCCTTTATCGATATACAGCGTCTCCAGTTGCACATCAAAAACATTCTCATTGCTCTCTGTCTGATTCAATTTCTCAAACATTAAGTACATTTTATCTTTCTTCACACCCTTGGCAATCAAGACACCCTTGGGGTCAAAAATATAACAATAAATTCCCTTGAACTTTACTTGATAATTATGTTCAGTCAAAGTTGCTACGCTTAACAGATTAGTTCTCATTTCTGGTACATACAATACTTTCTCCCAACAAACATTAAGACAAGGGATATAACAAGTACCAAACTTTTCAAACATGAGATAAGACCCATCAGCCATTGTTACCATACTCCCCTGGGTATATTGGGTGCAATTAAAATTACGTAGAGAATTCGAAATATGATGCGTCGCACCCGAATCCAAAATCCATCTGTCTCTTTTGATGTCATCCAGTTCTCCTACAGCAGCAACCATGATCCTCGCTTCTTCGGCTTGACTTGAGCTATTTCTCCCATAATAGCCCCCTCTGCTTCCGCGACCTCTGGAACCATAAGCACGACTGCTTCTGGGTTGATCTCTTCTCTCAACACAATTACGTGCCAAATGTCCAATTCTATTGCAGTTGAAACATCTCCGGTCAGTTGTAACAGACCTGACTGATGGCTGTGCTTCATCGGCTGTGTTTATTGACTCCCCCACGCAAAGACTTTGTTCTCTCTCATAACGTCGCCGCTCATCTTCTTGCAAAATTCGACTGCACACCAATTCTACTGTTAAATCTTGTGCTCTTACTGATTGTAATGAATGAAATAAAAAGTCCCACTCAGAGCTTAATGATGCCAAAAGAATGTAAGCTCTTGATTCATTGCTCAGCTCCACTCCCCGGGAACTGCATCCCATAAACAATTCTTTCATCAGCTTGAGATGTGTGCGAATGTCTCCTCCTGATTCAAGCTTAGCTCTGTAAAGCCGCTTTGTCCAAATTAATTTTGCCACAACACTGTCAGTAACATGTATTTCCTTTAAAGTATCCCAGATCTCCTTTGCAGTTTGTAAATTCCTTATGTGTAAAAGTTGACCACCACTCAGGCACAATACAATAGTAGAAATAGCTTTACGATTCTTCTCAGGATCTGCTTCAGTCCCAGTTAAACAATTTTGTAATCCTTCTCTTGCCAACAAATGCTGCATGTATATGGACCATTCATTGTAATTGTCATCATTCAGTTTGTCAAAACTTACTGTAGGATGATTGATAGACGTAGCCATGTTTTAACCCTCGGTCCCCGAGTTTAAGCCCAGCTGTAAGAAAAACAGCTTCTGGCAGTTTTATGGCTTGGCAGATTCCAACATCAATCACCTTCTTAATCACTCAATTGGCCCAGCGCGCCCCGCTGCGTATCTTCCTTCAAAACTCAGCCTCGTTACTCACCGCAGGCTGCAATCTTTGTCATCAACTCACACTGAATAGCCACGGCAAAATCTCTCTTTTGCTCCGTCAGGCTGTTTCAGTTCCCATGCTCCGTCAGCCTCTTCTGTCAACTGGGTTGCAATTCAGGGCTCCGGCAGCATGCTTACAGGTCTGCTCCTTGGTACTCTTATCATCCATAAATCTGGTCATCAGGGCGTAATTCTGGGCATAATCTGGGCCCATAACCAATGTCAGAGTTCAGACTCTCCAGTCTGGCGCAGCAAGCATGTAGTTTCAAAAATAAACAAGCTCAGGCAGCATTCTTCTAAGAGAGCTTTACTAAAGCATCTACTGCATAGGAACTACATTTTTGGAACACTAAAAGATGGCGACGGACACAGCACAAAACATACAGGCAAAAGATAAACATTCTGTCCTTCAAGCTGGGTAACTCCTTTTTTCTTCCCTGGGCAAAGGAATTTCTGTTATCTCTGTCTCAAGGTTCTTTCTCTCTCTGCCTCTTAATAACAATTCTAACACTCAGCTGAATCCATCTTTGAAATGCAAACTAATACATTGTAATACATTATAATACTAATACAAACACATTGAAAACATACATACATATGAAATACCTATAACCACTCTGACAGGGACCACCAAACGCAGCGCCCTAAAACGAATCAAGTAACATGAAAGGCACTGCAGACTACTTTCATCCTGTTGGGCATCGCCTCTGGAGTTCCCGGAAAAGAGGTACTACTCTACTCCTGTGTACGCTAAAATAACTATTGCCTGCTGTATGCAGGAACATTGGAACATTGAAAATCAAGTTTATTTTGCTTTGTGTTACCTAAAATTACTATTGCCTGCTGTATGTGGGAACATTGAAATATTGAAAATCAAGTCTACTTTGCTTTGTGTTGCCTAAAATTACTATTGCCTGCTATATGTGGTAACATTGGAACATTTAAAATCATGTTTACTTTGCCTTGTGTTGCCGAAAATAACTATTGCCTGCTGTATGCGGGAACATTGGAACATTGAATATCAAGTCTACTATGCTTTGTGTTGCCTAAAATTACTATTGCCTGCTGTATGTGGGAACATTGGAACATTGAAAATCAAGTCTACTTTGCTTTGTGTTGCCTAAAATTACTATTGCCTGCTGTATGCGGGAACATTGGAACATTGAAAATCAAGTCTACTTTGCTTTGTGTTGCCAAAAACAACTATTGCCTGCTGTATGCGGGAACATTGGAACATTGAATATCAAGTCTACTTTGCTTTGTGTTGCCTAAAATTACTATTGCCTGCTGTATGCGGGAACATTGGAACATTGAAAAACAAGTCTACTTTGCTTTGTGTTGCCTAAAATTACTATCACCTGTTGTATGCGGGAACATTGGAACATTGAAAATCAAGTTTACTTTGCTTTGTGTTGCCTAAAATTACTATCGCCTGCTGTATGCGGGAACATTGGAACATCGAAAATCAAGTCTACTTTGCTTTGTGTTGCCTAAAATTACTATTGCCTGCTGTATGTGGGAACATTGGAACATTGAAAATCATGCTTACTTTGCTTTGTGTTGCCGAAAATAACTATTGCTTGCTGTCTGCGAGAACATTGCCCCACTGGGGTCCTGCCCTTATTGAAAATAAAGTGTCCTTTGCTTTTGTGTTCACTCAAAGTTGTTACAACCACTGATTCCGGCCTCTGTGTCCCTTTGGGGACCAGCCCTTATTGAAAATCCTTTTTCTTTGCGTTGTGTTTCCACAAATTTCTTGCAGCAAGAAAATCCAACAAATGCTACATTCAGCAAAGGACAAGACGGATCGTCTCACCTCTGCAGGAGTCTACCGTATACCATGCACCTGTGGACAAGTCTACATAGGGACCACCAAATGCAGCGCCCAAAAACGAATCAAGTAACATGAAAGGCACTCCAGACTACTTTCATCCTGTTGGGCATCGCCTCTGGTGTGCCCGGAAAAGAGGTACTCCTGTACTCCTGTTTACTCTAAAATAACTATTGCCTGCTGTATGCAGGAACATTGGAACATTGAATATCAAGTCTACTTTGCTTTGTGTTGCCTAAAATTACTATTGCCTGCTGTATGCGGGAAAATTGGAATATTGAAAATCAAGTCTACTTTGCTTTGTGTTGCCTATAATAACTATCGCCTGCTGTATGCAGGAACATTGGAACACTGAAAATCAAGTCTACTTTGCTTTGTGTTGCCTAAAATTACTATTGCCTGCTGTATGCGGGAACATTGGAATATTGAAAATCAAGTTTACTTTGCTTTGCGTTGCCTAAAATTACTATTGTCTGCTGTATGTGGGAACATTGGAACATTGAAAATCAAGTCTACTTAGCTTTGTGTTTCCTAAAATTACTATTGCCTGCTGTATGTGGGAACATTGGAACATTGAATATCATGTTTACTTTGCTTTCTGTTGCAGAATATAACTATTGCCTGTTTTCTGCGGGAACATTGCCCCACTGTTTTCCTGCCCTTATTGAAAATCAAGTTTACTTTGCTTTGTGTTGCCACAAAATAACTATTGCCTGCTGTCTGTGGGAACATTGCCCCACTGGGGTCCTGCCCTTATTGAAAATACAGTGTTCTTTGATTTTGTGTTCACTCAAAGTTGTTACAACCACTGACTCCGGCCTCTGTGGCCCTTTGGGGACCAGCCCTTATTGAAAATCCTTTTTCTTTGCGTTGTGTTTCCACAAATTTCTTACAGCAAGAAAATCCAACAAATGCTACATTCAGCAAAGGACAAGAGGGATCGTCTCACCTCTGCAGGAGGCTACCGTATACCATGCACCTGTGGACAAGTCTACATAGGGACCACCAAATGCAGCGCCCAAAAACGAATCAAGTAACATGAAATGCACTCCAGACTACTTTCATCCTGTTGGGCATCGCCTCTGGAATTCCCGGAAAAGAGGTACTCCTGTACTCCTGTTTACGCTAAAATAACTATTGCCTGCTGTATGCAGGAACATTGGAACCATGAAAATCAAGTTTACTTTGCTTTGTGTTGCCTAAAATTACTATTGCCTGCTGTATGCGGGAACATTGGAACATTGAAAATCAAGTCTACTTAGCTTTGTGTTTCCTAAAATTACTATTGCCTGCTGTATGTGGGAACATTGGAACATTGAAAATCAAGTCTACTTTGCTTTGTGTTGCCTAAAATTACTATTGCCTGCTGTATGCGGGAACATTGGAATATTGAAAATCAAGTTTACTTTGCTTTGCGTTGCCTAAAATTACTATTGTCTGCTGTATGTGGGAACATTGGAACATTGAAAATCAAGTCTACTTAGCTTTGTGTTTCCTAAAATTACTATTGCCTGCTGTATGTGGGAACATTGGAACATTGAATATCATGTTTACTTTGCTTTCTGTTGCAGAAAATAACTATTGCCTGTTTTCTGCGGGAACATTGCCCCACTGTTTTCCTGCCCTTATTGAAAATCAAGTTTACTTTGCTTTGTGTTGCCACAAAATAACTATTGCCTGCTGTCTGCGGGAACATTGCCCCACTGGGGTCCTGCCCTTATTGAAAATACAGTGATCTTTGCTTTTGTGTTCACTCAAAGTTGTTACAACCACTGACTCCCGCCTCTGTGGCCCTTTGGGGACCAGCCCTTATTGAAAATCCTTTTTCTTTGCGTTGTGTTTCCACAAATTTCTTACAGCAAGAAAATCCAACAAATGCTACATTCAGCAAAGGACAAGAGGGATCGTCTCACCTCTGCAGGAGGCTACCGTATACCATGCACCTGTGGACAAGTCTACATAGGGACCACCAAATGCAGCGCCCAAAAACGAATCAAGTAACATGAAAGGCACTGCAGACTACTCTCAGCCTGTTGGGCATCGCCTCTGGAGTGCCCAGAAAAGAGGTACTCCTGTACTCCTGTGTACGCTAAAATAACTATTGCCTGCTGTATGCGGAAACATTGGAACATTCAAAATCAAGTTTACTTTTCTTTGTGTTGCCTAAAATTACTATTGCCTGCTGTATGCGGGAACATTGGAACATTGAAAAACAAGTCTACTTTGCTTTGTGTTGCCTAAAATTACTATCACCTGTTGTATGTGGGAACATTGGAACATTGAAAATCAAGTTTACTTTGCTTTGTGTTGCCTAAAATTACTATTGCCTGTTGTATGTGGGAACATTGGAACATTGAAAATCATGTTTACTTTGCTTTGTGTTGCCGAAAATAACTATTGCTTGCTGTCTGCGAGAACATTGCCCCACTGTTTTCCTGCCCTTATTGAAAATCAAGTTTACTTTGCTTTGTGTTGCCAAAAAAAAACCCTATTGCCTGCTGTCTGCGGGAACATTGCCCCACTGGGGTCCTGCCCTTATTGAAAATAGTGTTCTTTGCTTTTGTGTTCACTCAAAGTTGTTACAAACAGTGATTCCGGCCTCTGTGGCCCTTTGGGGAGCAGCACTTATTGAAAATCATTTTTCTTTGCGTTGTGTTTCCACAAATTTCTTGCAGCAAGAAAATCCAACAAATGCTACATTCAGCAAAGGACAAGAGGGATACTCTCACCTCTGCAGGAGTCTACGTATACCATGCACCTGTGGAGAAGTCTACATAGGGACCACCAAACGCAGCGCCCTAAAACGAATCAAGTAACATGAAAGGCACTGCAGACTACTTTCATCCTGTTGGGCATCGCCTCTGGAGTTCCCGGAAAAGAGGTACTACTCTACTCCTGTGTACGCTAAAATAACTATTGCCTGCTGTATGCAGGAACATTGGAACATTGAAAATCAAGTTTATTTTGCTTTGTGTTACCTAAAATTACTATTGCCTGCTGTATGTGGGAACATTGAAATATTGAAAATCAAGTCTACTTTGCTTTGTGTTGCCTAAAATTACTATTGCCTGCTATATGTGGTAACATTGGAACATTTAAAATCATGTTTACTTTGCCTTGTGTTGCCGAAAATAACTATTGCCTGCTGTATGCGGGAACATTGGAACATTGAATATCAAGTCTACTATGCTTTGTGTTGCCTAAAATTACTATTGCCTGCTGTATGTGGGAACATTGGAACATTGAAAATCAAGTCTACTTTGCTTTGTGTTGCCTAAAATTACTATTGCCTGCTGTATGCGGGAACATTGGAACATTGAAAATCAAGTCTACTTTGCTTTGTGTTGCCAAAAACAACTATTGCCTGCTGTATGCGGGAACATTGGAACATTGAATATCAAGTCTACTTTGCTTTGTGTTGCCTAAAATTACTATTGCCTGCTGTATGCGGGAACATTGGAACATTGAAAAACAAGTCTACTTTGCTTTGTGTTGCCTAAAATTACTATCACCTGTTGTATGCGGGAACATTGGAACATTGAAAATCAAGTTTACTTTGCTTTGTGTTGCCTAAAATTACTATCGCCTGCTGTATGCGGGAACATTGGAACATCGAAAATCAAGTCTACTTTGCTTTGTGTTGCCTAAAATTACTATTGCCTGCTGTATGTGGGAACATTGGAACATTGAAAATCATGCTTACTTTGCTTTGTGTTGCCGAAAATAACTATTGCTTGCTGTCTGCGAGAACATTGCCCCACTGGGGTCCTGCCCTTATTGAAAATAAAGTGTCCTTTGCTTTTGTGTTCACTCAAAGTTGTTACAACCACTGATTCCGGCCTCTGTGTCCCTTTGGGGACCAGCCCTTATTGAAAATCCTTTTTCTTTGCGTTGTGTTTCCACAAATTTCTTGCAGCAAGAAAATCCAACAAATGCTACATTCAGCAAAGGACAAGACGGATCGTCTCACCTCTGCAGGAGTCTACCGTATACCATGCACCTGTGGACAAGTCTACATAGGGACCACCAAATGCAGCGCCCAAAAACGAATCAAGTAACATGAAAGGCACTCCAGACTACTTTCATCCTGTTGGGCATCGCCTCTGGTGTGCCCGGAAAAGAGGTACTCCTGTACTCCTGTTTACTCTAAAATAACTATTGCCTGCTGTATGCAGGAACATTGGAACATTGAATATCAAGTCTACTTTGCTTTGTGTTGCCTAAAATTACTATTGCCTGCTGTATGCTGGAACATTGGAACATTGAAAAACAAGTCTACTTTGCTTTGTGTTGCCTAAAATTACTATTGCCTGCTGTATGCGGGAACATTGGAACATTGAAAATCAAGTCTACTTTGCTTTGTGTTGCCTAAAATTACTATTGCCTGCTGTATGCGGGCACATAGGAACATTGAAAAACAAGTCTACTTTGCTTTGTGTTGCCTAAAATTACTATCGCCTGCTGTATGCGGTAACATTGGAACATTGAAAATCAAGTTTACTTTGCTTTGTGTTGCCTAAAATTACTATTGCCTGCTGTATGCGGGAACATTGGAACATTGAAAATCAAGTCTACTTTGCGTTGTGTTGCCTAAAATTACAATTGCCTGCTGTATTCGGGAACATTGGAACATTGAAAAACAAGTCTACATTGCTTTGTGTTGCCTAAAATTACTATCTCCTACTCTACGCGGGAACATCGGAACATTGAAAATCAAGTTTACTTTGCTTTGTGTTGCCTAAAATTACTATTGCCTGCTGTATGCGGGAAATTGGAACATTGAAAATCAAGTCTACTTTGCTTTGTGTTGCCTAACATTACTATTTCCTGCTGCATGCGGGAACATTGAAACATGGAAAATAATGTTTACATTGCTTTGTGTTGCCGAAAATAACTATTGCCTGCTGTCTGCGGGAACATTGCCCCACTGTCTACCTGCTCTTATTGAAAATCAAGTATATTTTGCTTTGTGTTTCCAAAAAATTACTATTGCCTGCTGTCTGCGGGAACATTGCCCTACTGGGGTCCTGCCCTTATTGAACATACAGTGTTCTTTGCTTTTATGTTCACTCAAAGTTGTTACAACCACTGACTTCGGCCTCTGTGGCCCTTTTGGGACCAGCCCTTATTGAAAATCACTTTTCTTTGCGTTGTGTTTCCACAAATTTCTTACACCAAGAAAATCCAACAAATGCTACATTCAGCAAAGGACAAGAGGGATCCTCTCACCTCTGCAGGAGTCTACAGTATACCATGCACCTGTGGACAAGTCTACATAGGGCCAACCAAACGCAGCGCCTAAACACGAATCAAGTAACATGAAAGGCACTGCAGACTACTTTCAGCCTGTTGGGCCTCGCCACTGAAGTGCCCGGAAAAGAGGTACTCCTCTACTCCTGTGTACGCTAAAATAACTATTACCTGCTGTATGCAGGAACATTGGAACATTGAAAATCAAGTTTACTTTGCTTTGTGTTGCCTAAAATTATTATCGCCTGCTGTATGCAGGAACATTGGAACATTGAAAATCAAGTTTACTTTGCTTTGTGTTGCCTAAACAACTATTGCGGGAACATTGGAACATTGAAAATCAAGTCTACTTTCCTTTGTGTTGCCTAAAATTACTATCGCCTGCTGTATGCGGAAACATTGGAACATGGAAAATCAAGTTTACTTTGCTTTGTGTTGCCTAAAATTACTATTCCCTGCTGTATGCGGGAAAATTGGAACAGTGAAAATCAAGTCTACTTTGCTTTGTGTTGCCTAAAATTACTATCGCCTGCTGTAGGCGGGAACATTGGAACATTGAAAATCCAGTTTACTTTGCTTTGTGTTGCCTAAAATTACTATCGCCTGCTGTATGCGGGAACATTGGAACATTGAAAATCAAGTTTACTTTGATTTGTGTTGCCGAAAATAACTATTGCCTGCTGTCTGCGGGAACATTGCCCCACTGTTTTCCTGCCCTTATTGAAAATCAAGTTTATTTTGCTTTGTGTTGCCAAAAAGTAACTATTGCCTGCTGTCTGCGGGAACTTTGCCCTACTGGAGTACTGCCCTTATTGAAAATACAGTATTCTTTGCTTTTATGTTCACTCAAAGTTGTTACAACCACTGACTCCGGCCTCTGTGGTCCTCTGGGGACCAGCCCTTACTGAAAATCATTTTTCTTTCCATTGTGTTTCCACAAATTTCTTACACCAAGAAAATCCAACAAATGCTACATTCAGCAAAGGACAAGAGGGATCCTCTCACCTCTGCAGGAGTTTACTGTATGCCATGCACCTGTGGACAAGTCTACATAGGGACAACCAAACGCAGCGCCCAAACACGAATCAAGTAACATGAAAGGCACTGCAGACTACTTTCAGCGTGCTGGGCATCGCCTCTGGAGTGCCCGGAAAAGAGGTACTACTCTACTCCTGTGTACGCTAAAATAACTATTGCCTGCTGTATGCAGGAACATTGGAACATTGAAAATCAAGTTTACTTTGCTTTGTGTTGCCTAAAATAACTATCGCCTGCTGTAGGCGGGAACATTGGAACATTGAAAATCAAGTTTACTTTGCTTTGTGTTGCCTAAAATTACTATCGTCTGCTGTATGCAGGAACATTGGAACATTGAAAATCAGGTTTACTTTGCTTTGTGTTGCCGAAAATAACTATTGCCTGCTGTCTGCGGGAACATTGCGCTACTGTTTTCCTGCCCTTATTGAAAATCAAGTTTACTTTGCTTTGTGTTGCCAAAAAATAACTATTGCCTGCTGTATGCAGGAACATTGCCGTACTAAGGTCTTGCCCTTATTGAAAATACAGTGTTCTTTGCTTTTATGTTCACTCAAAGTTGTTACAACCACTGACTCGGGCCTCTGTGGCCCTTTTGGGACCAGCCCTTATTGAAAATCACTTTTCTTTGCGTTGTGTTTCCACAAATTTCTTACACCAAGAAAATCCAACAATAGCTACATTCAGCAAAGGACAAGAGGGATCCTCTCACCTCTGCAGGAGTCTAGCGTATACCATGCACCTGTGGACAAGTCTACATAGGGACAACCAAACGCAGCGCCGAAACACGAATCAAGTAACATGAAAGGCACTGCAGACTACTTTCAGCGTGCTGGGCATCGCCTCTGGAGTTCCCGGAGAAGAGGTACTACTCTACTCCTGTGTACGCTAAAATAACTATTGCCTGCTGTATGCGGGAACATTGGAACATTGAAAATCAAGTTTACTTTGCTTTGTGTTGCCTAAAATAACTATCGCCTGCTGTAGGCGGGAACATTGGAACATTGAAAATCAAGTTTACTTTGCTTTGTGTTGCCTAAAATTACTATCGTCTGCTGTATGCAGGAACATTGGAACATTGAAAATCAGGTTTACTTTGCTTTGTGTTGCCGAAAATAACTATTGCCTGCTGTCTGCGGGAACATTGCGCTACTGTTTTCCTGCCCTTATTGAAAATCAAGTTTACTTTGCTTTGTGTTGCCAAAAAATAACTATTGCCTGCTGTATGCAGGAACATTGCCGTACTAAGGTCTTGCCCTTATTGAAAATACAGTGTTCTTTGCTTTTATGTTCACTCAAAGTTGTTACAACCACTGACTCCGGCCCCTGTGGCCCTTTTGGGACCAGCCCTTATTGAAAATCACTTTTCTTTGCGTTGTGTTTCCACAAATTTCTTACACCAAGAAAATCCAACAAATGCTACATTCAGCAAAGGACAAGAGGGATCCTCTCACTTCTGCAGGAGTCTACCGTATACCATGCACCTGTGGACAAGTCTACATAGGGACAACCAAACGCAGCACCGAAACACGAATCAAGTAACATGAAAGGCACTGCAGATTACTTTCAGCGTGCTGGGCATCGCCTCTGGGGTGCCCGGAAAAGAGGTACTACTCTACTCCGGTGTACGCTAAAATAACTATTGCCTGCTGTATGCGGGAACATTGGAACATTGAAAATCAAGTTTACTTTGCTTTGTGTTGCCTAAAATTACTATCGCCTGCTGTATGCGGGAACATTGGAACATTGAAAATCAAGTTTACTTTGCTTTGTGTTGCGTAAAATTATTATTGCCTGCTGTATGCGGGAACATTGGAACATTGAAAATCAAGTTTACTTTGCTTTGTGTTCCCGAAAATAACTATTGCCTGCTGTCTGCGTGAATATTGCGCCACTGTTTTCCTTCCCGTATTGAAAATCAAGTTTACTTTGCTTTGTGGTGCCAAAAAATTACTATTGCCTGCTGTCTGCGGGAACATTGCCCTACTGGGGTCCTGCCCTTATTGAAAATACAGTGTTCTTTGCTTTTATGTTCACTCAAAGTTGTTACAACCACTGACTCTGGCCTCTGTGGCCCTTTGGGGACAAGCCCTTATTGAATATCATTTTTCTTTGCGTTGTGTTTCCACAAATTCCTTGCACCAAGAAAATCCAACAAATGCTACATTCAGCAAAGGACAAGAGGGGTCCTCCCACCTCTGCAGGAGTCTACTGTATACCATGCACCTGTGCACAAGTCTACATAGGGACAACCGAACGCAGCGCCCGAACACGAATCAAGTAACATGAAAGGCACTGCAGACTACTTTCAGCCTGTTGGGCATTGCCTCTGGAGTGCCCGGAAAAGAGGTACTCCTCTACTCCTGTGTACGCTAAAATAACTATTGCCTGCTGTATGCAGGAACATTGGAACATTGAAAATCAAGTTTACTTTGCTTTGTGTTGCCAAAAAGTAACTATTGCCTGCTGTCTGAGGGAACATTGCCATACTGGGGTCCTGCCCTTATTGAAAATACAGTGTTCTTTGCTTTTATGTTCACTTAAAGTTGTTACAACCACTGACTTCGGCCTCTGTGGCCCTTTGGGGACCAGCCCTTATTGAAAATCATTTTTCTTTTCATTGTGTTTCCACAAATTTCTTACAGCAAGAAAATCCAACAAATGCTACATTCAGCAAAGGACAAGAGGGATCCTCTCACCTCTGCAGGAGTCTACCGTACACGATGCACCTGTGGACAAGTCTACATAGGGACCACCAAACGCAGCGCCCAAAAACGAATCAAGTAACATGGAAGGCACTGCAGACTACTTTCAGCCTGTTGGGCATCGCCTCTGGAGTTCCCGGAAAAGAGGTACTCCTCTACTCCGGTGTACTCTAAAATAACTATTGCCTGCTGTATGCAGGAACATTGGAACATTGAAAATCAGGTTTACTTTGCTTTGTGTTGCCTAAAATTACTATTGCCTGCTGTATGCGGGAAAATTGGAATATTGAAAATCAAGTCTACTTTGCTTTGTGTTGCCTATAATAACTATCGCCTGCTGTATGCAGGAACATTGGAACACTGAAAATCAAGTTTACTTTGCTTTGTGTTGCCTAAAATTACTATTGCCTGCTGTATGCGGGAACATTGGAACATTGAAAAACAAGTCTACTTTGCTTTGTATTGCCTAAAATTACTATTGCCTGCTGTATGCGGGAACATTGGAACATTGAAAAACAAGTCTACTTTGCTTTGTGTTGCCTAAAATTACTATTGCCTGCTGTATGCGGGAACATTGGAATATTGAAAATCAAGTTTACTTTGCTTTGTGTTGCCTAAAATTACTATTGCCTGCTGTATGCGGGGAAATTGGAACATTGAAAATCAAGTCTACTTTGCTTTGTGTTGCCTAAAATTACTATTGCCTGCTGTATGCGGGAACATTGGAACATTGAAAATCAAGTTTACTTTGCTTTGTGTTGCTGAAAATAACTATTGCCTGCTGTCTGCGGGAACACTGCGCCACTGTTTTCCTTCCCTTATCGAAAATCAAGTTTACTTTGCTTTGTGTTGCAAAAAAAAACACAACTCCGGCCTCTGTGGCTCTTTGGGGACCAGCCCTTATTGAAAATCATTTTTCTTTGCATTGTGTTTCCACATATTTCTTACACCAAGAAAATCCAACAAATGCTACATTCAGCAAAGGACAAGAGGGATCCTCTCACCTCTGCAGGAGTCTACTGTATACCATGCACCTGTGGACAAGTGCATAGGAACCACCAAACACAGCGCCCAAACACGAATCAAGTAACATGAAAGGCACTGCAGACTACTTTCAGCCTGTTGGGCATCGCCTCTGGAGTTCCCGGAAAAGAGGTATTCCTCTACTCCGGTGTACGCTAAAATAACTATTGCCTGCTGTATGCAGGAACATTGGAATATTGAAAATCAAGTTTACTTTGCTTTGTGTTGCCTATGATAACTATCGCCTGCAGTATGCGGGAACATTGGAACATTGAAAATCAAGTTTACTTTGCTTTGTGTTGCCTAAAATTACTATTGCCTGCTGTATGCGGGAACATTGGAACATTGAAAATCAAGTTTACTTTGCTTTGTGTTGCCGAAAATAACTATTGCCTGCTGTCTGCGGGAACATTTCCCCACTGTTTTCCTGCCCGTATTGAAAATCAAGTTTACTTTACTTTGTGTTGCCAAAAAATAAGTATTGCCTGCTGTCTGCGGAACATTGCTCTACTGGGGTCCTACCCTTATTGAAAATACAGTGTTCTTTGCTTTTATGTTCATTCAAAGTTGTTACAACCACTGACTCCGGGCTCTGTGGCCCTTTGGGGACCAGCCCTTATTGAAAATCCTTTTTCTTTGCGTTGTGTTTCCACAAATTTCTTACAGCAAGAAAATCCAACAAATGCTACATTCAGCAAAGGACAAGAGGGATCCTCTCACCTCTGCAGGAGTCTACCGTATACCATGCACCTCTGGACAATTCTACATAGGGACAACCAAACGCAGCGCCCAAACACGAATCAAGTAACATGGAAGGCACTGCAGACTACTTTCAGCCTGTTGGGCATCGACTCTGAAGTTCCCGGAAAAGAGGTACTCCTCTACTCCTGTGTACGCTAAAATAACTATTGCCTGCTGTATGCGGGAACATTGGAACACTGAAAATCAAGTCTACTTTGCTTTGTGTTGCCTAAAATTACTATTGCCTGCTGTATGCGGGAACATTGGAACATTGAAAAACAAGTCTACTTTGCTTTGTGTTGCCTAAAATTACTATTGCCTGCTGTATGCGGGAACATTGGAATATTGAAAATCAAGTTTACTTTGCTTTGTGTTGCCTAAAATTACTATTGCCTGCTGTATGCGGGGAAATTGGAACATTGAAAATCAAGTCTACTTTGCTTTGTGTTGCCTAAAATTACTATTGCCTGCTGTATGCGGGAACATTGGAACATTGAAAATCAAGTTTACTTTGCTTTGTGTTGCTGAAAATAACTATTGCCTGCTGTCTGCGGGAACACTGCGCCACTGTTTTCCTTCCCTTATTGAAAATCAAGTTTACTTTGCTTTGTATTGCAAAAAAAACACAGCTCCGGCCTCTGTGGCTCTTTGGGGACCAGCCCTTATTGAAAATCATTTTTCTTTGCGTTGTGTTTCCACAAATTTCTTACACCAAGAAAATCCAACAAATGCTACATTCAGCAAAGGACAAGAGGGATCCTCTCACCTCTGCAGGAGTCTACTGTATACCATGCACCTGTGGACAAGTGCATAGGAACCACCAAACGCAGCGCCCAAACACGAATCAAGTAACATGAAAGGCACTGCAGACTACTTTCAGCCTGTTGGGCATCGCCTCTGGAGTTCCCGGAAAAGAGGTACTCCTCTACTCCGGTGTACGCTAAAATAACTATTGCCTGCTGTATGCAGGAACATTGGAATATTGAAAATCAAGTTTACTTTGCTTTGTGTTGCCTATGATAACTATCGCCTGCAGTATGCGGGAACATTGGAACATTGAAAATCAAGTTTACTTTGCTTTGTGTTGCCTAAAATTACTATTGCCTGCTGTATGCGGGAACATTGGAACATTGAAAATCAAGTTTACTTTGCTTTGTGTTGCCGAAAATAACTATTGCCTGCTGTCTGCGGGAACATTTCCCCACTGTTTTCCTGCCCGTATTGAAAATCAAGTTTACTTTACTTTGCGTTGCCAAAAAATAAGTATTGCCTGCTGTCTGCGGGAACATTGCTCTACTGGGGTCCTACCCTTATTGAAAATACAGTGTTCTTTGCTTTTATGTTCATTCAAAGTTGTTACAACCACTGACTCCGGCCTCTGTGGCCCTTTGGGGACCAGCCCTTATTGAAAATCATTTTTCTTTGCGTTGTGTTTCCACAAATTTCTTGCACCAAGAAAATCCAACAAATGCTACATTCAGCAAAGGACAAGAGGGATCCTCTCACCTCTGCAGGAGTGTACTGTATACCATGCACCTGTGGACAATTCTACATAGGGACAACCAAACGCAGCGCCCAAACACGAATCAAGTAACATGAAAGGCACTGCAGACTACTTTCAGCCTGTTGGGCATCGACTCTGGAGTTCCCGGAAAAGAGGTACTCCTCTACTCCTGTGTACGCTAAAATAACTATTGCCTGCTGTATGCGGGAACATTGGAACATTGAAAATCAAGTTTACTTTGCTTTGTGTTGCTTAAAATTACTATTGTCTGCTGTATGCGGGAACATTGGAACATTGAAAATCAAGTCTACTTTGCTTTGTGTTGCCTATAATAACTATTGCCTGCTGCATGCGGGAACACTGGATCATTGAAAATCAAGTTTACTTTGCTTTGTGTTGCCTAAAATTACTATCGCCTGCTGTATGCGGGAACATTGGAACATTGAAAATCAGGTTTACTTTGCTTTGTGTTGCCGAAAATAACTATTGCCTGCTGTCTGCGGGAACATTGCCCCACTGTTTTCCTGCCCTTATTGAAAATCAAGTTTATTTTGCTTTGTGTTGCCAAAAAGTAACTATTGCCTGCTGTCTGCAGGAACATTGCCCTACTGGAGTACTGCCCTTATTGAAAATACAGTGTTCTTTGCTTTTATGTTCACTCAAAGTTGTTACAACCACTGACTCCGGCCTCTGTGGTCCTTTGGGGACCAGCCCTTATTGAAAATCATTTTTCTTTCCATTGTGTTTCCACAAATTTCTTACACCAAGAAAATCCAACAAATGCTACATTCAGCAAAGGACAAGAGGGATCCTCTCACCTCTGCAGGAGTTTACTGTATGCCATGCACCTGTGGACAAGTCTACATAGGGACAACCAAACGCAGCGCCCAAACACGAATCAAGTAACATGAAAGGCACTGCAGACTACTTTCAGCCTGTTGGGCATCGCCTCTGAAGTGCCCGGAAAAGAGGTACTCCTCTACTCCTTTGTACGCTAAAATAACTACTGCCTGCTGTATGCAGGAACATTGGAACATTGAAAATCAAGTTTACTTTGCTTTGTGTTGCCTAAAATTACTATCGCCTGCTGTAGGCGGGAACATTGGAACATTGAAAATCAAGTTTACTTTGCTTTGTGTTGCCTAAAATTACTATCGTCTGCTGTATGCAGGAACATTGGAACATTGAAAATCAGGTTTACTTTGCTTTGTGTTGCCGAAAATAACTATTGCCTGCTGTCTGCGGGAACATTGCGCTACTGTTTTCCTGCCCTTATTGAAAATCAAGTTTACTTTGCTTTGTGTTGCGAAAAAATAACTATTGCCTGCTGTATGCAGGAACATTGCCGTACTAACGTCTTGCCCTTATTGAAAATTCAGTGTTCTTTGCTTTTATGTTCACTTAAAGTTGTTACAACCACTGACTCGGGCCTCTGTGGCCCTTTTGGGACCAGCCCTTATTGAAAATCACTTTTCTTTGCGTTGTGTTTCCACAAATTTCTTACACCAAGAAAATCCAACAAATGCTACATTCAGCAAAGGACAAGAGGGATCCTCTCACCTCTGCAGGAGGCTACCGTATACCATGCACCTGTGGACAAGTCTACATAGGGACAACCAAACGCAGCGCCGAAACACGAATCAAGTAACATGAAAGGCACTGCAGACTACTTTCAGCGTGCTGGGCATCGCCTCTGGAGTGCCCGGAAAAGAGGTACTACTCTACTCCGGTGTACGCTAAAATAACTATTGCCTGCTGTATGCGGGAACATTGGAACATTGAAAATCAAGTTTACTTTGCTTTGTGTTGCCTAAAATTACTATCGCCTGCTGTATGCGGGAACATTGGAACATTGAAAATCAAGTTTACTTTGCTTTGTGTTGCCTAAAATTACTATTGCCTGCTGTATGCGTGAACATTGCGCCACTGTTTTCCTTCCCGTATTGAAAATCAAGTTTACTTTGCTTTGTGTTGCCAAAAAATTACGATTGCCTGCTGTCTGCGGGAACATTGCCCTACTGGGGTCCTGCCCTTATTGAAAATACAGTGTTCTTTGCTTTTATGTTCACTTAAAGTTGTTACAACCACTGACTTCGGCCTCTGTGGCCCTTTGGGGACCAGCCCTTATTGAAAATCATTTTTCTTTTCATTGTGTTTCCACAAATTTCTTACAGCAAGAAAATCCAACAAATGCTACATTCAGCAAAGGACAAGAGGGATCGTCTCACCTCTGCAACAGGCTACCGTATACCATGCACCTGTGGAGAAGTCTACATAGGGACCACCAAACGCAGCGCCCAAAAACGAATCAAGTAACATGAAAGGCACTGCAGACTACTTTCAGCCTGTTGGGCATCGCCTCTGAAGTTCCCGGAAAAGAGGTACTCCTCTACTCCGGTTTACTCTAAAATAACTATTGCCTGCTGTATGCAGGAACATTGGAACATTGAAAATCAGGTTTACTTTGCTTTGTGTTGCCTAAAATTACTATTGCCTGCTGTATGCGGGAACATTGGAATATTGAAAATCAAGTCTACTTTGCTTTGTGTTGCCTAAAATTACTATTGCCTGCTGTATGCGGGAACATTGGAACATTGAAAAACAAGTCTACTTTGCTTTGTGTTGCCTAAAATTACTATTGCCTGCTGTATGCGGGAACATTGGAACATTGAAAATCAGGTTTACTTTGCTTTGTGTTGCCGAAAATAACTATTGCCTGCTGTCTCCGGGAACATTGCACTACTGTTTTCCTGCCCTTATTGAAAATCAAGTTTACTTTGCTTTGTGTTGCCAAAAAATAACTATTGGCTGCTGTATGCAGGAACATTGCCGTACTAAGGTCTTGCCCTTATTGAAAATACAGTGTTCTTTGCTTTTATGTTCACTCAAAGTTGTTACAACCACTGACTCGGGCCTCTGTGGCCCTTTTGGGACCAGCCCTTATTGAAAATCACTTTTCTTTGCGTTGTGTTTCCACAAATTTCTTACACCAAGAAAATCCAACAAATGCTACATTCAGCAAAGGACAAGAGGGATCCTCTCACCTCTGCAGGAGTCTACCGTATACCATGCACCTGTGGACAAGTCTACATAGGGACAACCAAACGCAGCGCCGAAACACGAATCAAGTAACATGAAAGGCACTGCAGACTACTTTCAGCGTGCTGGGCATCGCCTCTGGAGTTCCCGGAAAAGAGGTACTACTCTACTCCTGTGTACGCTAAAATAACTATTGCCTGCTGTATGCAGGAACATTGGAACATTGAAAATCAAGTTTACTTTGCTTTGTGTTGCCTAAAATAACTATCGCCTGCTGTAGGCGGGAACATTGGAACATTGAAAATCAAGTTTACTTTGCTTTGTGTTGCCTAAAATTACTATCGTCTGCTGTATGCAGGAACATTGGAACATTGAAAATCAGGTTTACTTTGCTTTGTGTTGCCGAAAATAACTATTGCCTGCTGTCTGCGGGAACATTGCGCTACTGTTTTCCTGCCCTTATTGAAAATCAAGTTTACTTTGCTTTGTGTTGCCAAAAAATAACTATTGCCTGCTGTATGCGGGAACATTCCCCTACTGGGGTCCTGCCCTTATTGAAAATACAGTGTTCTTTGCTTTTATGTTCACTTAAAGTTGTTACAACCACTGACTTCGGCCTCTGTGGCCCTTTGGGGACCAGCCCTTATTGCTGTATGCAGGAACATTAGAACATTGAAAATCAGGTTTACTTTGCTTTGTGTTGCCTAAAATTACTATTGCCTGCTGTATGCGGGAACATTGGAATATTGAAAATCAAGTCTACTTTGCTTTGTGCTGCCTATAATAACTATCGCCTGCTGTATGCAGGAACATTGGAACACTGAAAATCAAGTCTACTTTGCTTTGTGTTGCTTAAAATTACTATTGCCTGCTGTATGCGGGAACATTGGAACATTGAAAAACAAGTCTACTTTGCTTTGTGTTGCCTAAAATTACTATTGCCTGCTGTATGCGGGAACATTGGAACATTGAAAAACAAGTCTACTTTGCTTTGTGTTGCCTAAAATTACTATTGCCTGCTGTATGCGGGAACATTGGAATATTGAAAATCAAGTTTACTTTGCTTTGTGTTGCCTAAAATTACTATTGCCTGCTGTATGCGGGGAAATTGGAACATTGAAAATCAAGTCTACTTTGCTTTGTGTTGCCTAAAATTACTATTGCCTGCTGTATGCGGGAACATTGGAACATTGAAAATCAAGTTTACTTTGGTTTGTGTTGCCGAAAATAACTATTGCCTGCTGTCTGCGGGAACATTGCGCCACTGTTTTCCTTCCCTTATTGAAAATCAAGTTTACTTTGCTTTGTGTTGCAAAAAAAACACAACTCCGGCCTCTGTGGCTCTTTGGGGACCAGCCCTTATTGAAAATCATTTTTCTTTGCATTGTGTTTCCACAAATTTCTTACACCAAGAAAATCCAACAAATGCTACATTCAGCAAAGGACAAGAGGGATCTCTCACCTCTGCAGGAGTCTACTGTATACTATGCACCTGTGGACAGGTGCATAGGAACCACCAAACGCAGCGCCCAAACACGAATCAAGTAACATGAAAGGCACTGCAGACTACTTTCAGCCTGTTGGGCATCGCCTCTGGAGTTCCCGGAAAAGAGGTACTCCTCTACTCCGGTGTACGCTAAAATAACTATTGCCTGCTGTATGCAGGAACATTGGAATATTGAAAATCAAGTTTACTTTGCTTTGTGTTGCCTATGATAACTATCGCCTGCAGTATGCGGGAACATTGGAACATTGAAAATCAAGTTTACTTTGCTTTGTGTTGCCTAAAATTACTATTGCCTGCTGTATGCGGGAACATTGGAACATTGAAAATCAAGTTTACTTTGCTTTGTGTTGCCGAAAATAACTATCGCCTGCTGTCTGCGGGAACATTTCCCCACTGTTTTCCTGCCCGTATTGAAAATCAAGTTTACTTTACTTTGTGTTGCCAAAAAATAAGTATTGCCTGCTATCTGCGGGAACATTGCTCTACTGGGGTCCTACCCTTATTGAAAATACAGTGTTCTTTGCTTTTATGTTCATTCAAAGTTGTTACAACCACTGACTCCGGCCTCTGTGGCCCTTTGGGGACCAGCCCTTATTGAAAATCCTTTTTCTTTGCGTTGTGTTTCCACAAATTTCTTGCACCAAGAAAATCCAACAAATGCTACATTCAGCAAAGGACAAGAGGGATCCTCTCACCTCTGCAGGAGTCTACTGTATACCATGCACCTGTGGACAATTCTACATAGGGACAACCAAACGCAGCGCCCAAACACGAATCAAGTAACATGAAAGGCACTGCAGACTACTTTCAGCCTCTTGGGCATCGACTCTGACGTTCCCGGAAAAGAGGTACTCCTCTACTCCTGTGTACGCTAAAATAACTATTGCCTGCTGTATGCGGGAACATTGGAACATTGAAAATCAAGTTTACTTTGCTTTGTGATGCTTAAAATTACTATTGTCTGCTGTATGCGGGAACATTGGAACATTGAAAATCAAGTCTACTTTGCTTTGTGTTGCCTATAATAACTATTGCCTGCTGCATGCGGGAACACTGGATCATTGAAAATCAAGTCTACTTTGCTTTGTGTTGCCTAAAATTACTATTGCCTGCTGTATGCGGGAACATTGGAACATTGAAAAACAAGTCTACTTTGCTTTGTGTTGCCTAAAATTACTATCACCTGCTGTATGCGGGAACATTGGAACATTGAAAAACAAGTCTACTTTGCTTTGTGTTGCCTAAAACTACTATTGCCTGCTGTATGCGGGAACATTGGAACATTGAAAAACAAGTCTATTTTGCTTTGTGTTGCCTAAAATTACTATCGCCTGCTGTATGCGGGAACATTGGAACATTGAAAATCAAGTTTACTTTGTTTTGTGTTGCCTAAAATTACTATTGCATACTGTATGCATGAACATTGGAACATTGAAAATCAAGTCTACTTTGCTTTGTATTGCCTAAAATTAGTATCGCCTGCTGTATGCGGGAACATTGGAACATTGAAAATCAAGTTTACTTTGCTTTGTGTTGCCTAAAGTTACTATTGCCTGCTGTATGCGGGAAAATTGGAACATTGAAAAACAAGTCTACTTTTCTTTGTGTTGCCTAAAATTACTATTGCCTGCTGTATGCGGGAAAATTGGAACATTGAAAATCAAGTCTACTTTGCTTTGTGTTGCCTAAAATTACTATTGCCTGCTGTATGCGGGAACATTGAAAATCATGTTTACTTTGCTTTGTGTTGCCGAAAATAACTATTGCTTGCTGTCTGCGGGAACATTGCCCCACTCTTTTCCTGCCCGTATTGAAAATCAAGTTTACTTTGATTTCTGTTGCCAAAAAATAACTATTGCCTGCTGTCTTCGGGAACATTGCCCCACTGGGGTCCTGCCCTTATTGAAAATAGTGTTCTTTGCTTTTGTGTTCACTCAAAGTTGTTACAACCACTGACTCGGGCCTCTGTGGCCCTTTGGGGAGCAGCCCTTATTGAAAATCATTTTTCTTTGCGTTGTGTTTCCACAAATTTCTTACACCAAGAAAATCCTACAAATGCTACATTCAGCAAAGGACAAGAGGGATCCTCTCACCTCTGCAGGAGTCTACTGTATACCATGCACCTGTGGACAAGTCTACATAGGGACCACCAAACGCAGCGCCCAAACAGGAATCAAGTAACATGAAAGGCACTGCATACTACTTTTAGCGTGTTGGGCATCGCATCTGGAGTGCCCGGAAAAGAGGTACTACTCTACTCCTGTGTACGCTAACTATTACCTGCTGTCTGCGGGAACATTGCCCCACTCGGGTCCTGCCCTTATTGAAAATACAGTGTTCCTTGCTTTTGTGTTCACTCAAAGTTGTTACAACCACTGACTCCGGCCTCTGTGGCCCTTTGGGGACCAGCCCTTATTGAAAATCACTTTTTTTGCGTTGTGTTTCCACAAATTTTTCACACCAAGAAAATCCAACAAATGCTACATTCAGCAAAGGACAAGAGGGATCCTCTCACCTCTGCAGGAGTCTACCGTATACCATGCACCTGTGGACAAGTCTACATAGGGACCACCAAACGCAGCGCCCAAACACGAATCAAGTAACATGAAAGGCACTGCAGACTGCTTTCACCCTGTTGGGCATCGCCTCTGGTGTGCCCGGAAAAGAGGCAGTCCTCTACTCCTGTGTACGCTTCCCCGCAACTCCCTTTCATACACCATTTCCCCAGTCCTTCCCGGCCGGTCCCCTGTTGAGCATCTTTCAGCCTGTTGGGCATCTCCTCTGAGATGCCCGGAAAAGAGGCACTCCTCTACTCCTGTGTACGCATCCCCCCTACTCCCTTTCATACACCATTTCCCCAGTCATTCCCGGCCGGTCCCCTTTCAGCCTGTTGGGCATCACCTCTGGAATGCCCGGAAAAGAGGCACTCCTCTACTCCTGTGTATGCTTCCCCCCAACTCCCTTTCATACACCATTTCCCCAGTCATTCCCAGCCGGTCCCCTTTCAGCCTGTTGGGCATCGCGTCTGGGGTGCCCGGAAAAGTGGCACTCCTCTACTCCTGTGTACGCTTCCCCCCAATCCCTTTCATACACCATTTCCCCAGTCATTCCCAGCCGGTCCCCTTTCAGCCTGTTGGGCATCGCCTCTGGGGTGCCCGGAAAAGAGGCACTCCTCTACTCCTGTGTACGCTTCCCCCAACTCCTTTTCATACACCATTTCCCCAGTCATTCCCGGCTGATCCCCTTTCAGCCTGTTGGGCATTGCCTCTGGGGTGCCCGGAAAAGAGGCACTCCTCTGCTCCTGTGTACGCTTCCCTCCAACTCCCTTTCATTCACCATTTCCCCAGTCATTCCTGGCCGGTCCCCTTTCAGCCTGTTGGGCATCGCCTCTGGGGTGCCCGGAAAAGAGGCACTCCTCTACTCCTGTGTACGCTTCCCCCCAACTCCCTTTCATACACCATTTCCCCAGTCATTCCCGGCCGGTCCCCTTTCAGCCTGTTGGGCATCGCCTCTGGGGTGCCCGGAAAAGAGGCACTCCTCTACTCCTGTGTATGCTTCCCCCCAACTCCCTTTCATACACCATTTCCCCAGTCATTCCCGGCCGGTTCCCTTTCAGCCTATTGGGCATCGCCTCTGAGGTGCCCGGAAAAGAGGCACTCCTCTATTCCTGTGCACGCTTCCCCCCAACTCCCTTTCATTCACCATTTCCCCAGTCATTCCCGGCCGGTCTCCTTTCAGCCTGTTGGGCACCGCCTCTGAGGTGCCCGGAAAAGAGGCACTCCTCTACTCCTGTGTACGCTTTCCCCCAACTACCTTTCATACACCCTTTCCCCAGTCATTCCTTTCCCCAGTTGTTGTCATGTGTGCATTTCTCTTTCACTGCATCTGTGGCGTCCCTTCACTTTTCAGCCTCGCGGGCAACGCCTCTGGAGTGCCTGCAAAAGAGGGCGCATGCGTAGGAACACTTTCCTCTTTGCCTCCTTTTTACGCGCAGTCACACAGCAGGCAGGCAGGCAGGCAGGCACTGCAGTCCAGGGGGATCCATGATGAACCCCCCCCCAGAAGGGCTTAGAGACAGTCTCACTGCAGTGTGACTGATATGCTGTAAAAGATGATTCCACGGAGACACACCCGGGGGGGGGCTTAATGCCCCCCCCCGGGAGGACTTGGTTAAGGCTGGGAAGGGTCTTATTGGCCTGTATGCTTCCCCCCAACTCCCTTTTATACACCCTTTCCTTTCCGGTTGTCATGTGTTCATTTACGTTTCACAGCATCTCTGCCGTCCCCCTCCATAGAGGGCGGACATTCTCACTCAAAGGCAAGCTTGACTTCCCCTTTCCTCATGAGGTGGCCAAAGAAGTACTGTCTGCTTCCCCCAACACCCCTTTTAAGCACCCTTTTCTTATGGTTGTCATGTATGCCACTTTTCAGCCTGGCGGGCAATGCCTCTGAGGTTCCCGGAAGAGAGGGCGCATCCGTTGGGCTTTCATAACAGGGGAGCCATCATGCCCGAGGCCCCTTGCCGTTGCCATGTGTGCATTTAGCTTTCACAGCAGGCAAGCAGGCATTCCCGGCGCGCTAATTGGCCCTTTGGGGTCGAGCCGTTCTGCAGAAAACAGTGTGGTTTGCTTTTGTGTTAACTCAATTTAGTTACAGCCGCTTTCCTTTGTCATTCCCCGGCCGCCCTTGCGGTTGTCATGCGTGCATTTATCTTTCACTGCATCTCTGCCGTCCCCCTCCATCGAGGGTGGGCATCCTTTCTCAAAGGCCAGCTTGACTTCCCCTTTCCTCATGATGTGGCCAAAGTACTACTGTGTGCTTCCCTCAACTCCCTTTTCTGCACCCTTTTTCTGCACTCTCATCTTTAATCAAAACACTTTAATCAATTATTTTCCAAAACGAAACTCAAAAACGCCCTAAAAATGAATCGATTTTAGAAACAAATTTTTCCATTGTTACCCAGGCCTATTACTTAGTGCAATCATTCACAGGTGTCCTTTATGTATTGTTGCCAAGAACATTCCCTTGGCAAGGTCATGACGACAATCATTCGCTCACTTCATATAATTATTAACTTCTACCTATTGTTTCCAGATGACATGTCCTATTGATATTTAACTTAATCCAAATGGGACTATTTACTGTTCCAACTATTTACGGAACAAGCCACTCCAACCTTTTATTGTTCTATTGAATTTCCCTTGCTGTAGAACTCTCCTGTCAGCATTTAAGGTAAGACTTTTCTCTGTTCATTTTAAATGTATTTTTATAATAATAATAATAATTATTATTATTATATTATTATATTTTCTCCTAATGGCTGCCACAGTCGGACTGTCCAGGTAGTTGGATAACGTAGTTGGTCAGCACAATTGGTCCACACACAGCCTGGTACGCACCGTTGGTCAACACAAGGGTCGGTCTACACAGGTGGTTGAATGGCGCAGTTGGTCAGCACAATTGATTCACACATAGCCTGGTCTGCACAGTCGGTCAACACAGGAGTCGGTCTGCACGGGTGGGTGTTAGCGTGATTGGTCAGCACAGTTGGTTCACACGTGGCCAGCGAAGCCGTCCATTCATCCGCCTGTCAAGGTCGAGTCGTTTCAATGATGGTATGCTGATCAGGCTGGGAGAGGCCGGACGGGATGGAAAAAGGCTGGGAGAGGCCGGACCAACAGGATGGAAAAAGGGGTTGGCTATGTGTGAGGCCCTGGTAGTTGCTAGGCCGCAATTAATGGTCTGGCTGCCAATCTCTGGTGGTAGGAACAAAAGGAGCGCTCACTGCCCTGCAGCAGCAAACTGCTAGGCCGTGTCCAGGCCTTCGCTACAGGAACAAAGGGGCAGGAATAAGGGGTGCCCACCGCCCAGCAGCCGCAGCTGTTAGGCTGTGTCCAGGCCTTCAGATGGCTCCTGGCCTGGTCCCAGCAGCGATTGCAACGATGGCGGCCGCAATATCAGCAGCAGCACAGGCCAGGCAATATCGGCAGCAGCACAGGCCAGGCAGGCCGTGGCTCGCGCCTTCCCAGTAGTCGGGGGGGGGGGCAACTCCAGCGGCAACCCAGCGGCGACACAGATCGAGCAAGCCGCGGCTCACACCCTCCCAACGATCTAAAGAGGAGGGGGGCGACTCCAGCCGACCGCGATGATGGCAGTGGCGGCCGCGGCAGCGGCCCGAGCTCGCAGGCTTGTCCCTTCCCCCGTTTCGAGGAGAAGCAGCTCCAACCACAATGGCAGCGGCGTCCACGGCGGCGGCCTCAGCAATTGCACCGGCCGGGCGGAGCGCTTCCTCTCACAATGCCCCGAGAAGGCAGTCGGAGCACCAACAGTCAGTCACCGGTGAGGCTTTGTTGTTGTTAAGGAGGGGGAGCCGGCCGCGTTGCAATGGCGGCGCTCCCTTGTCTTCCTCCGCCTCAGCCTCCCTAGTTCCTTCTTCCTGTGCTCCTCAGCTCCCCAACAGAGCCTGGGGTCTTCTGATGCTCCCCCCTCTCGGGGTCGGTGGTCAAGGAGGGTGGGGATCGCTCAGATTCCCTCGGATTTTAATTCTGGTCGGCGCAGCTCTAATTCTTGCTGCTGATCGCCATACCGGAACTGGAAATCATATATTAGAAACCAACATTTTGACATTACTTTATTTTCCAGATCACAAGACTGGGCCACAGCAACGCGTGGCAGGGGACAGCTAGTATATATATATATATATATATCAACTTATCTTGTGGGAAGTGTAAATTAGTCTGCATTTGTACTTGTCCTTAGTTGAACAGGTAAAATGCCAGAATATGCAAGAGTCACAAGAGTCTGAGGAGGGAGCCCTCCCTCAACAGCGGGTGATCAGTTCTGAGTTCGTAAAGGAATGAAACCCATTCTTCTGGGAGAAAGTTAAAGAAAAACATCAGGATGAAGAAAACTCTGTAAACTTTGTAAAAATGAAGTTGGGGGGGGGGGGGCAGGGAACAGTTCCATCTTGTCTCCTGTGCTATGCTAATAATATAATATAATGTAATATATTGTATATACATATAATATTTATTGTTCTGGAACAGCTGTTCCAGGAGCTCCAGATTTATTTGCTGTGTTTGCATGTTTGTGTGCAATCCCATGCTTGGGATTTGTAGCAGGGGGTTTCCTGTTATAATTTGCATTTATAGGGTAAGCCACCTGCCAGTTATAGTTAGGTTCCCTGATCCTGCCCCTTTTTGAGTTTTGGAGGGGAAAAAAACCATTTTGAGTTAGTTCTCACAGAGAAGCCTTTCACACAGGACATAGAACGAAGTGGCTCCTTTAGAAAAGCTTCATCTTTTACAGCTTGGCCGGGGTTATACAGCCCTACGGCTTGGCCAGGAGACATACAGCCACAGTTTGGCTGAGGGACTCCAGCCGGCCATCACAGCAACCTGAACTCCTTCTTTTTCCCTGGAGGTCTACAAAGCTCTGTTGAGGCAAGGGTCACTCGCGGAAGCCAGACGCAGTTGGTACCGGGTGCAGGGGCTCCACGTCAACAGAGGCAAGTACAGACTGCCCAGATTAGAAGCTAGGATTTCCCCATCAGTTAGTTACAGTTAAGAAGACAGTGCCTATTCCTAGTGGACAAGATTTGAAAGAGCCTATAGACTGTTAAGAAAACCGTTAAAGTACCTGTTTGTTCCTGTTTGTTTTGTTGGATTTACTTTAAGCATCTAAAGACTCTGTTTGGGGGAATCTAAGGGCCTTTAATCTGAGGCAGCCCCGGCGTCCCGTTGGGCACACAGAATGTATGTCCTGTGTACAGTCTAATGCACAGGCCCAGCGTGCGACAGCACATTTATAATATTATAATGTAATACTATATAATGCTAATAATATAATTATAGATTTTATATTACATATAAATTACTAATAATATTAAAATATAATGGTATAGTACTGTACAATATAGTAATATATAATACCGATATTGTACTATGCTAATAATATAATACATTGTATGTGTATATATCTTGTATGCCACTCTGAGTCCCCTTCGTGATGAGAAGGGTGGCATATAAATGTGCTCTGCCATGGCTGACTTCTCCGGTTGAACTAGTCTGCATTGCTTTTCATGTTCCTTGATTTGTGTCTGGGAAATGCTGCTGTGTTTGGTGGTCCCTATGCAAACTTGTCCACAGCTGCATGGTACACGGAAGACTCCTGCAGAGTTGAGAGGATCCCTCTGTCCTTTCTGAGTGTAGCATTTATTAAATTTACTTAGTGGGTCTGTACATTGTAGGTTGTGTTTCTTCATCAGCTTCCCTATGCGGTCAGTGGTTCCCTTGATGTATGGTAAGAACACTTTTCCTCCAGGTGGATCTTTGTCTTTACTGAGAACCTTTTTTCCTGATGTTTTGCCTGCATCTGTGGCTGGAAGATCTTCAGAGGAGATGGAGGATCAGATTGAGGAACTTCAGAGGATCAGATGGGGGATCTTCAAATGATCAGAGGATCTTCAGAGAATCACATAGAGGATCACATGGGGGATCTTCAGAAGAATAGATGGGAGATCTTCAGAGGAAGAGATGGAGGAACTTCAGAGGATTGGAGGATCTTCAGAGTATCATATGGGGATCTTCAGAGGATCATATGAGGATCTTCAGAGGATCATATGGGGATCTTCAGAGGATTGGAGGATCTTCAGAGAATCGCACAGAGGATCTTCAGAGGAACAAGTAGGGAATCTTCAGAGGATCATATGGAGGATCTTCAGAGGATCAGATGGGGATCTCCAGAGGATCAGATGGAGGATCTTCAGAGAATCGCATGTTAGATCCTCCATCTGATCCTCTGAAGATACCTGCCAGTCACAGAGGCAGGTGCAACATTGCCCTAACCTTGCCCCTCCCTCCCAGGCATGGGCAGACTTGGGCCCGCCCTCCAGGTGTTTTGGACTTTCACGTTGTTTTGTTTCTTTCGTGTCAGGAGCGACTTGAGAAACTGCAAGTTGCTTCTGGTGTGAGAGAATTGGCCATGTACAAGGACGTTGCCCAGGGGATGCCCGGATGTTTTAATGTTTTACCAGAGCTACAGAAAGTTAAAGGTAAAGGTTTTCCAGTGACATTAAGTCCTGTATTTTGGAATTCAGTAAAGGTTTTTGCTTTGTTTCGTTTTTTCTTTTCGTGACAGGAGCGACTTGAGAAACTGCAAGTCTCTTCTGGTGTGAGAGAATTGGCTGTCTGCAAGGACGTTGCCCAGTGGACACCCAGATGTTTTGATGTTTTACCAGAGCTGTAAAAAAGGAAAGGTTTTCCCCTGACATTAAATCCAGTAGCGTCCGACTCTGGGGGTTGGTGCTGATCTCCATCTCTAAGCTGAAGAGCTGGCGTTGTCCGTAGACACCTCCAAGGCCAGCATGACTGCATTGAGCGCCGTTACCTTATCGCTGGATCTATAGATCTCATTTGCATGTTTTTGAACTCGTAGGTTGGCAGAAGCTGGGACTAACAGCAGGAGCTCACGCCGCTTCCCAGATTCAAACCTGCAACTTTTCTGTCAGCAAGTTTAGCAGCTCAGTGGTTTAACCCACTGCTCCACGGGGGTGGGGGTGGGGATGGGGATGGGGATGGGTGGGAGCTGTAGCCAGGGGAAAAAATGGAGGGAGGGTGGAAACCTTTTTGTTAGCAAATAATGAAGAGTAGTTCCATAACACAAAATAATTTAATATGATTCATTTTATATTTGTATATAGATTTAATTAAATCCATTTTCTATTTTAGTTACAAAGTTTCAAGTTTTAAAATAACTGGAAATGACTTAATTGGTTATTTATAGTTACAAAAGAATACAATGTCTGTTGGAAACACTTGAAAACGTGTCAATACACTTTTCAGAAATCAGCCTCTATCATTAAACTTCAGTGGACACTCAAGAGTGCCAGTCCAGTCAGTCTTTCTTGCCCCGTTGTGCTTCTTATGTGTGTTTTCAAATGTTTAAGAGTTGAAAATTACCTACACACACACATACATACACACACACACTTTAAATTGTCCTATCTAAAAATCAAGATCAATGACTCTACATACAATACTAGAAACTACATAGGGAGCCCCCGGTTGCGCAGTGGGTTAAACCACCGAACTGCTAAACTTGTTGACCGAAAAGTCGCAGGTTCAAATCTGGGAGCAGCGTGAGCTTCCGCTGTCAGCCACAGCTTCTGCCAACCTAGCAGTTCAAAAACATGCTCCGGTCGGAAGGTGACAGTACTCCTTGCAGTCATGCTGAGCACATGACCTTGGAGGTGTCTACGGACAACACCGGCTCTTTGGCTTGGAAATGGCAATGAGCACTAACC
The DNA here is from genome assembly GCF_037176765.1 of Anolis sagrei. NCBI lineage: Eukaryota > Metazoa > Chordata > Lepidosauria > Squamata > Anolidae > Anolis > Anolis sagrei. The sequence goes on along the minus strand of NC_090035.1, from coordinate 62,059,004 downwards.
CCCAGAGTCAGACACGACTGGACTTAATATCAGGGGAAAACCTTTACCTTTACCTATATACAATACTTTTAATCTGGTATCTAATTATTAAAAAAAAATTTGATACTCTAGGAGAAATTAAAGTATAAACTTTTAAAGCAAGCACAAATTATCACAGTCATTATATACCTGGAAACATCATAAAAACGTAAGTTTTTCTTATGGGTTTTTTGGGATTACAATCCCCCAAATGAATGAGGCTTGGCAAAAGAAAAAAGCACAGCCCTAAAAGATACTGCCAGGATATTCACCACAATGAATATTTATTTATTTATTTGTTTATTTGAAACATTTATACCCTGTCCTTCTCAACCTCCGAAGACGGCCTCAGGATGGCTTCCAACAGGCAACCATTCAGTGATAAAAGATATCATAAAATAAAACCATATACATTAAAACAGTAGGCCTGGGTAACAACGGAAAAAATTGTTTCTAAAATCGATTTGTATTTGAGGGTTTTTTTTGTTTCGATATTTAAAATAATTACAAAATTTTCCTTTTAAAAAGTTCGATATTTACGAAATTTCGTAAATGGTAAAAAATTAACGAATCGATTTCCGAAACAATAACGAATCGATTCGTTAATGGCGGACGCGACCGCGAAATACGCTAAAAAACCTCCAAAACCTTCTGAAGCTTCCCTCTCCCTCTGTTGTTGACTGTTGGTGTGATATTATAATTTTTTTTCACTAATTAAACCATAAAACTGGCCCAGACATGCGGAAATAATAACGAAACGACCTCAAAACAATAACGAAATGAATACAATATCGAAATACGAAGCATTTACAAAATGTTTTTGAAAATTCATTTTTTTTAATAATTGCTCCAGAATGGTTCGTTATCGTTTTGTAATTGAAAAAATTAACGAATTATTAACGAATTACGAATTAACGAAACGAAACCGCCCAGCCCTATAAAACAGATATCAATATAAATTAAAAACACTTTACCAGGTTAAAATCGTCATCTAAATCAGTCTGAATAGACTACTGCAACGCACTCTACAATAAGACTTTATTGCGGACAAATAAAGTCTTTTCACCAGTAAATCGGTCTATTCTGCAAACGCTTGATCCCATAGCCAGTGTGCAGGTACAGCTGTACCAGGAGCTCAAATTTTGTTTGCTTTGCATTGAATGTTTGTTATAGTCCTGCGTTTCAGGGACTCTGCAGATAGTTGGCTTCTTTTGGCTGCAATCATAGGGCAAGCCACCTGTCAATTATAGTTAGGTTCCCTGCCCCCCCCCCCTTTTGGGTTTTTGGAGGGAATACGAGCTATTTTGGGTCAGTCCACACAGAGAAGTCTTTGTTGAACCTTTAACCAACCTAAAGACTCGGTTTTACGGAAATCCAAGGGCCTTTAATCTGAGGCGGCCCCGGCGGCCCGTTGGGCACACAGAATTTATGTCCTGTCTACAGTATTATGTTCAGGCCCAGCGTGCGACGGCACAGTAGAAGATGGAAGCTGGTGGCTTCTGCCACCCGGGAGTAGAGAATAGGACCTTTAGAGCTACAGAACAGTGTTTTAGGGAGTCTGTACAAGCCATTTCAAGTCTTCTTTACCAATATCCACCTGTTCGTGTCTGGGGAGTTTCGGCCATCTTGGAGAGGAGCCCATCTGCTTGTGTCTCTTCATTTTCAGCCATTTTGGAAGACACCCCATGGGACCAGAAGCGAGGGGCTGGCAGCCTCCTTCTTTGTTTCAAGCTCCACCTTCCTTGCAGAGGAGCCTGAAAGTCTGCAAAGTTTGCTACAAGTTCCCGCCTTTTTGAAGATCTACTCAGCTAGCTTTGCAAGTTTGCTACAATCCTCAGCTAGTTTTTGCACAGCAGGTCTGCACAGAATTGCAACAGTTTGTTCAAGCCACAGAAGCAAGCTTTTCCAGCCCTTTTGTAGCAAGCCCTGCTACAGCCTTGCGCAACTTTGCCTTTTCAAATTTCTGGAAAGGAGCCTTTGCAATCGCCTTTGGCTTTTGCAGCCTTACAGCAAGAGTTTAATGTGCATTTGGATTATTGTGTCTGCTGTGTTTTACTCTCTGCCTTAAAGTGATAAGCCATTTGTGTGTGCCAATTGCACTGTTATATTGCTCTATTTGTAATATTTGCATTGATACACTGACTGCTTCATTACTGCATTGCTATATCGCCTGCTCTTTGTGTTTATGATTGCATTTTCACATTGTGTGTTCTATTGACTGTTGGTTATTGATATACTGATTGCATTACTTGCCAGTTTACCTGCATTGCTGTATTGTTTGGGCAGTTTTCTGCCATGGCTCATACCTCAAGTTCACCAAAATCTCAGAGAAGACCTTATGACCTAAGATCCCACAGTTCTTTGCACCCCATGCAAAAGGCATTAGATTCACTTTTGGAGGAGAAAGTTCAGCTCACAGATAAGGCTGAAAGCATCTGGCTTTCTATTATTGGTCTGGATAGCCAGCTACAGAGTTCTGGGGATGTAAAGCAGTCACAAGACATCAAAGCAGACCTTAAAGCTTTGATTAATAAGTGGAGAGGTTTAGTTGATGCCATTGCCCAAGGGCTTGGCAAAATAAACAGTCAAGAAGCAAACCTCAGGCAGTTCAGTTTTTAAACAGGGTTAAGCAGAGGGAAACTAGTTATGCGCACCTGTTTCATGTAGCTGATTTTAGGCCCTCCCCCAGAAGGGAAAGGGATGATCAAGCTTTGCCCACTCATAGTGTGATTTCAGATCTCCTTAAACATTCCCCAAAGACCTTGAGTGCACAGAGCAGTCAGGGAGGTGCTTCTGGCCAAAGCAAGCACAACCACACAAGCAGGAAGCATGGCAGCAGACATAGCTCCACGTCAGGGTCTTCCGTCAGCAGGAGTAGCTCCTCATTGATGGTGGCCCTTTACAACAAAGAAGCCAAGCGGATGGAGCTGCAGGAAAAAATCCTTGAAGCTGAAGTTGAGACAGCAGCAGCTGATCTAGGCATGGACTTCGAGCGGGCTCATATTGAACTCCAGGCCGAACAAGCTAACTTGGAGGCAAAGCAGAAGTTGTCGCAAACCGAATTAGAGAAAAAGTTAAAGTTGATGCACATCCAACAGGAGGCAGCTCAACATCCTAGCGAAGGCACTGCAGGGGGAGTTGTCTCAGGAAAACATCAACTGTTTGCCAACACCACCTACCACGCCTTTTCTGCCAGCCCACGTTGGCTTCCAAGACAGCAACTTGGTGCATGTGGACATCGACATCGTGCCACCCAGGCAAGATAGAGAAACTAGGGGCAGGAGCCCACAGCCACCAACTCACGGAGCGAGACCTATTATGGAAACCAGGGTTTCACCCATACCTGAGGCTACAGGTGTTCCTGGGAAAGGACCTTCTAGATTTCAGAAGAACTTCACCTTTACCCCTGACCAAACACCCCTTCCATTTCTTCAAACTCCTCAGTCTCAGCTTGAATCTTTGTTTAGAAACCCAAAGAAGGATTTGAGGGACAAAGGGATGGAGAAATTCTCTGACCGGCCAGAAGATTTCCTACTTTGGAAAAGGACTTTTCAGCGAGCCACACAGAGTTTAAGATTCACCTCTGAGGAACAATTGACTCTTATGATCGCCTTGCTTGGTCCAGTATCAGCTCAGCAGGTGAGAAGGATTTTCTCAGCTCTCATCGACCAACCAGACATTGGACACTGCATGGACGAGGCTTGATCAGCGCTACAGGTCCAGCACCCCAATCGAAGCTTCGCTGATGGACAGACTTCATAAGTTCCCGGTGTTTAACACTAATGACTTTAAGCGGCTTTGGGACCTGTCAGACTTATTAGTTGAGCTCCAGTCAGCCAAGGGAAACCCACAGCTTCCAGGGTTTGCCTGCCTGGACCAACTGCCATCACTCAGAAACTGCCGCACTCCTTGCAAGAAGAGTGGGGCAGAGAAGTCTTCAGATTCAAGCAGGCCAATCATCAGGTCTACCCACCGTTCACCCATCTTGTGGGTTTTGTTACAAATGTGGCAATGCAACTCAACGACCCTCAGACGGGATTTCCAACTCTTTATGGGACTCCAACGACGGTCAGGCCCATCAAAGACCTTAAGAAACCTGCAAAAGACAGTGGCACCAAGAGAAACATCGCCGTCAAGTCCACGGAGACGAACTCATCTCCAGATGATGCCAAGATAATGCCTAAGGATGTTTTGTGCCCACTGCATGCGAAACCCCACAGTTTGGCCGACTGCAGAGAGTTTGCCAGGAAGCCCCACACAGACAAGGTCGAGATCCTCAAGAAGTCCAGGATCTGCTTCAGGTGCTGGAGTGCAATTCCCCATCAGTCAAAGTCATGCAAAGAAAAAGTAAAGTGTGAGGTGTGCCAATCTGAAAAGCATTGCTCAGCTATGCATGACAGGGATTTCGTGCCCTCCAAGGTCAAGAGTGGAGCCACCAGACAACGCTCCCCAGAAGTTTCGGCTGGACCTTCATCGGGCACTGAGGCACCCTCTGTGGCCTGCAAGCCCAAAGACCAGGATTTGCCACCCCATTTGATTGGCAGAGGTCTTTCCTGCCACCAAGCCTTGGATAAAGAAGAAAATGTACGTGGCCCTCGACAACCAAAGCGACGGTTCCCTGGCCACCCCTGACTTCTTCAGAATCTTTAAAGGGCAGGCAAAGACTATTGACTATTGTATTTCTACTTGTACGGGCAAACAAAGAGAAAGCTATTGCAGCTGTGGCTTATGCAAGATAAAGACATTCTAGTTCTTGCACTTTGGGTTTTGTCATGGCCAAGGCCAAGATTGCTCCATTGCACGCCACTATCCCTAGCTTAGAACTGTGTGCAGCTGTGCTAGCCATCCAATTAGCTCAGATAATTAGGAGAGAAACAAGTCATTTATTTTCAGTTATCTTCACTTGTTTAATTATCTGAGCCATTCACATCGAGATGATTGAGTGTATGGATACTTCAGCCCTTTTAAATGCAGAAAAGGTTACATGGCTATTTAATGTACCACATGTGTCTCACATGGGGGTGGGTGGTGGGTGGGTGGGAACGTATGATTGGTTTGTGTAGAAAGATTTTAAATGCTATGCTTTTAGAGTGTAAGAATTTGACCCATGATGTTTTGATCACTTTGATGACGGAGGTGACAGCTATTGTAAATAGCCGCCCATTGGTGCCCATCACCACGGACTCAGATGTTCCACAGCTTCTCAATCCTGCTTCCATTTTGACCCAAAAGACTTCTGAATGGCAGGAAATTCTGTCCCCGAAGGATCTTACAAAGCACTCTGGAAACAAACTCAAACTCTTGCCAATCAGTTTTGGAGACGCTGGAAGGCAGAGTACCTGGCTAAACTCCAGAGTCGCAGGAAGTGGAAAGACTCCAAGCCCAACCTCCAAGTTGGGGACATTGTTTTGCTTAAAGACAAATACTTACCTCATTTCAAGTGGCCTTTGGCCAAAGTTACAGAGACCTTGCCAAGTCCGGATAGATTGGTAAGGAAGGTAAAATTAAGAGTGTGCCAAAATGGCAATGTTTCTGTATTACACAGACCAATTTATGATATTGTGTTGTTATTGAATGGGTAATTGTTCATTGCCAAATTAGATTTGTCACTGTTATAGTGTAGATTTCTCAACATTGAGAAATCTAGGCCAGGAGTGTGCAGGTGTCCAGAAGCCCCAATTTTGTGTCCAGGAGCCCCAATTTTGTTTGCTTTGTATTGAATGTTTGTTGTAGTCCTAAGTTTCAGGGACTCTGCAGATAGGTGGCTTCTTTTGGCTGCAATCATAGGGCAAGCCACCTGTCAATTATAGTTAGGTTCCCTGGTCCCGCCCCCTTTTGGGTTTTTGGAGGGAATAGGAGCCTTTTTGAGTTCAGTCCACACAGAGAAGCTTTCCATGCAGGACATAATACCAAGAGCTCCTGTAGAAAGCTTTGTCTTCTATGGCTTGGCTGGGGAGATACAGCCCCACAGCTTGGCCGGAAAATATACAGCCTTACAGCTCCCAGTGGACAAGATTGAGAGATCCAATAGACTATTAAGAAAGCCTTAAAGTACTTGTTTGTTTTCAATAATAAAGAACTTTGTTGAACCTTTAAGCAATCTAAAGACTCTGTTTTAAGGAAATCCAAGGGCCTTTAATCTGAGGCAGTCCCGGCGTCCTGTTGGGCACACAGAATTTATGTCCTGTCTATAGTCTTATGCCCAGGCCCAGCGTGCGACAGCACAGCCAGGATTTAAGTTTCTTCCAGAAGGTCAGGTGGGGGGGGGGGGCAGATCTAAGCTTATTACAGAGGGAGTTCCACAGCTGAGGAGCCACCACGGAGAAGGCCCTGTCGCTCGTCCCCACCAAATACGACTGCAATGGTATTGTGCAGGGCCTCCCTGAATGATCTTAAAGTCCTTGGTGGTTTGTAGAGAGAGATACGTTCGGACAGATAAATTGGGCTGAAACCATTTAGAGCTTTATAGGTTAAAACCAGCACTTTGAATTGTGCTTAGAAGCTAATAGGCAGCCAATGGAGTGGGGTAACATGGGAATTGTACGCTCTCTGTACCCCGCTCCCATGAGCAACCTGACTGCTGAGGTTGCTCATGGGAGCACCACACTTTGCCCAAAAAAGGGGAGATTGGAAACTGGCCGATAGCTGATGAATCGAGTGAGGTCCAATGATATTTTTTCAATAGCGGTTTTATTACAGCTTCTTTTAAGCTGACTGGAATAGTGCCTTCCCGAAGGGAGGCATTAACCATCACCTTCACCCACTCTGCCAAACCCCCTCTGGCTTCCTTTACCAGCCAGGATGGGGTTTAGGATGCATGTGGTAAATATAATGCAGATTTTTATTTAATCTATGTATCTTACTCTATGGCTGAGAGTGTGTGACTGTGCCTTTCGGGGGTTAGACTATGAGCCTGAATGAGTAGGACCCGCCAAGTTCTCTCAAACACTGTAGAAACAGGCATCCCCTGTGGCAGCAAAACAAACAGCCTCTTCCAGAAAGGACCCAATATGCGGCCTATCATGAGGTAAAAATACAGTGAAATATTAACTATGAATATATAAATAACTATAAATCTCAACAACTACAACTCCCAAATGTCAAACTCTGTTTTCCCCAAACTCCACCATTTGGGCATATTGAGTATTCGTGCCAAGTTTGTTTCAGAACTATCACTGTTTGAGTCCACAGTGCTCTCTGGATATAGGTGAACTACAACGCCAAAACTTAAGGTCAATGTTCACCAAACCCTTCCAGTATTTCCTGTTGGTCATGGGAGTTCTGTGTGTCAAGTTCGATTCAATTCCATCGTTGGTGGAGTTCAGAATGCTCTTTGATGGTAGGTGAACTATCAATCCCAGCACTACAACTCCCAAATGACAAAATCAATCCCCCTAGTATTCAAATTTGAGTGTATTGGGTATTTGTGCCAAATTTGGTCCAGTGAATGAAAATACTTACAGCACATCAGGTATTTACATGACGATTCATAACAGTAGCAAAATTATAGTTATGAAGTAGCAACAAAAAAAATTATGGTTGAGGGTCACCACAAGATGAGGAACTGTATTAAGGTGTTGCGGCATGAGGGAGGTTAAGAACCTCTGGTGTAATGAGTCATGGATTGTCATCATTATTTTTGTTTTTCTGTCCAGATCATCCAGCTCTGCTTGTGTCCAGTGTATCTGATAACGGGGATGGCCCAGGTGTTGATAGCCTTGATTGTATTTCTGCCATTTAAATTGCTCTTCAAAATTTTTCTCACGCTTTCGACATATTCTTTGCTGACCACATCTTTCATATGTCCATGCTTGATATTGATATTATTACTATTATTATTATTACTATTATTATTATTATTATTATTCTGACACAGTATGTCACAGCAAACGAGATATATATGTTGGATTTCACAAGTCAAACACTTCTCTTTTTTAAAATATTTTTATTAGTTTTTCAGGTACAATAAAAAGTGGGGGAACAGAATCATGGTAAAGAAAAGTAGGAAAATTGATATTAAGGAATGGAGAAAGTAAATGGGGAAGGTAGAATGGGTTGTGTTTTGGGGTAGTAGGTAAAGGGGGGGAGGGGGTTTGAAGGGATGGAATTGTAGTCAAACACTTCTCAAGTGTTTAGAACTGTGTGATGTATTTTTGAATGATGCGTGCAGATCCAAGTAAGGTGGGCTTTTGCAGTTGACAGATCAATGTTTATTGTTTCCAAATGTGGGTTAAGATCTTTTGGCACAGCATCCAGTGTGCTGATTACCACTGGGACCACCTGTTCTGGTTTGCAGTTCGATTTTGAGGTCCTGAGTTTTTCCTGTTGTTTTTCCTCAATGCAACTGTCACCTGGTATGGCGACATCAACAATCCAAAATTTTCTTTTCCACAGTCATTGTGCTGTCATGTGTTGGGCCTGTGGAAGAGTCTGTAGACAGGACATGTTTTCTGAATGCGCAATGGGACGCCGGGGGTGCCACAGCTGAGAGGCCTTTCGGATTTCCCCACACAAAGTTCTTTTAATAAAGTGAATATACAGTGGAAGTGAAGAACAGATTTGAAGGAATAGATTTAGTAAACAGAGTTCCAGAAGAACTATGGACAGAAGTCCGCGACATTGTTCAGGAGGCAGCAACAAAGTATGTCCCAAAGAAAAAGAAAACCAAGAAGGCAAAATGGTTGTCTGCTGAGACACTGGAAGTAGCCCAAGAAAGGAGGAAAGCAAAAGGAAACAGTGATAAGGGGAGATATGCCCAGTTAAATGCGCAATTCCAGAGGTTAGCCAGAAGATATAAGGAACTATTTTTAAATAAGCAATGCATGGAAGTGGAAGAAGACAACAGAATAGGAAGGACAAGAGACCTTGTGACGACGTGTAAGTTTTACTTCTTTGGTTATGTGTAGTTTGGACAGTGGTTTAGGGATGGTAAGTATGGGAGATTATGTTTTGTGGGAGAGGGTGGCTTGGTGTTAGCTGAGTTGCCATAGCAGTTGTAAGCCGGTGAGCTACAGGAAGGGACTGATTTCTCTAGTGGGAGAAACAGGGAATTAGTCAGTACGCCAGTGAGCTGCTGAGAGGACTGGGTCTCTGGGTGGAGATTCAGGGAATGTGTCTGTAGTCAGTGTGCTATAGGGAATTCTGTTAAAATAAGCCTTTTAGCTTATTTGTTATATTAGGGCAGTTGTCCAGAAGGGTTACATCTGCTTAAAGAAACTTCTTGAAGACTGTGCCTGAGATTACTCATGAAACCTTTCCAATGTAACCATCAAGATCTGTGCCTCTTGAGAAGAAACAGTTAAATATGTTATACTCATGTTAAAATAAACTTGTTACTGTTCTCCTCAAGCCTTGCCTGATACAGTTTCTTCTAAGCTGAACAGCCTGCAATAGTGAAGTCAGCCAGAGACAGTAAACGCTACGCTATCCACTGAATAAAACGTTCTGTAATTAACAGTCCCTTTATAAAATAGTTCCTAGGCTGATATTGATCGTTGCCCAGCTTCCCTCACAGATTAGGTGACAGTGGGTGTTTTACCACTCGCACCTTCACATTTGGTGGCATTCGGTGGCATTAAAACGGTCTTCTTTACAATTGGTGGCAAGCGACGGGATACGTTTAACATCTGATTTAGTGCCTAAGATCACCTAAAGAAGAAAATCTTGAGGTAAAAGTTGGAGCCAAAGATGGCGGCTAAAAAGCAAGGCAAAGTAACAAAGGAGGTTGAGGCTTATCAAGAAGAGGGAAGCTCAGACTCAGACCAAACTCCTACATCTGAGTTACAGTAGAAATATCAACTAGAGTTAAGGAAATAGGAAATTGAGGCACAGGACAGGGCGAGACAGGCAGAAATGGAAGCCCAAAAGAGACAGGCAGAAATGGAAGCCCAAAGGGCACAAATGGAGTTTGAGGAGAGAGAAAAAGTCAGGCAGGCTGAATTATGGAAAATGGAATTAGAAATTGAAAAACAACGTTTAACTCTCCCTCAGGCACAAGTGAATATACAGGAGAGACCAGAGGAGATCCCTATGGATCATATTTTGAGAAAATTCCCAAGATACAATAAAGATGACAATATTGAAAATTTCCTAATTTCCTTCGAAAGATGTTGTAGGGACTTCAATGTGGTTGAGGAAAAATGGATGGCATATTTCGCAGATTAGGAATCCCCATCCCAAGTCCTAGATGCACTTTAGCACAACTATTGTTGCTGCACACCGCACTTTTAATCTTACGTTCCTCCTACCATCTCAGCACTTTTAACCCTGTACCCCATTGCGCTGGCCGAACCAGTTTTAATAGTGTCTTGATGTATTGTCATTGTGGTTATTTTGCTTAATTGCTTTGTTTATTGTTGTGTTATGTTTCTATTGTATTGTATTTGAGGCTTCGGCCCGTGTAAGCCGCATCGAGTCCTTCGGGAGATGCTAGCGGGGTACAAATAAAGTTAATAATAATAATAATAATAATAATAATAATATTTAAGGCCACAGATTTGTGGTAAACTCCTGGAGATTTACAGCGACATGGCAGAGACAGAACATAGAGATTATTCTAAGTTCAAACGACAAGTCCAACAGAAATTACAGCTGACACCTGAATTTTAAAGGATGAAGTTCAGGATGATCAAAAAAGAAAAATATGAGAGTTATTCTCAATTAGCTTCCAAGCAGGCACAATACTTTGAGAGCTGGATCAAAGGCGCTGAGATAAATGACTTCCAGCAGCTCAAAAACTTAATTTAAAAGGAGCAGTGTTATCAACAGGTCCCCCTTGATTATAAATGGATTATACAGGATAGAAACCTCCAAACTTCAACACAAGCAGCTATCATGGTGGACCAGTTGATTACTTTAAAGGAAGGATTTAAAGAAGAAGGAGTCAAAAAGGAAACAAGACAATTCCAACCGCCATTAAAAAAATCCCCTCACAGTCAGCCAGGGAGAGGCTTTTCAGTAGAAAACACCGTCTGGAGGATGGCAGGCGCCATGCAGCCTAACAGTACTGAGGGAAATAAGGGCTGTTTTCATTGCGGAAAATTAGGACATTTTAAGTCCCAATGTAATCTCCTGAGAAAAGAGAAATCCACCTTCTTCATTAGAAAAAGAAATACCCCTGAAGAAGAAATGGAACCCAGTGCTAAGAAGGATTGCACTGAGGTGGTTCAAAAAGGGGAACAGATTGAAAAACAGTGTTTGTTTGTGATACGAAACACAGTACCAAATGACTATTTGGAACCCATCAAAATAGATGGAAACCTGTTACATGGATGGAGAGACACAGGTTCCGAAGTTTGTGTAATTCATTCAAAGATGGTACCTGAGAGATATCAAAATCCTACTTCTCAGATTAATTTAAAAGGTTTAGGACCAGCGATTACTTCAAATGTGGTCTCTTTGCCTATAAAATATGGCAATTGTACAGGCATGTGGGATTTTGCCATAAGTTCAGAGATCCCTTACTCATGCTTGATTGGAAATGACCTGGCCAGAAGGATTAAAAAAATATCAGAGATACCTAAAGAGGAAAAAGACCTGACTGTAGAACAGACTGGAGAACAAAACACTTCATGTTTACCCATCTGTCAACCTCTGGGGCAGAAACCCGAAGCAAGCTCTATTATAACTGAGTTAGTTCAAGGGACGAAAGGAGAAAAGGAAATTTCTAAAGAACAAAAGGCTGATGACACACTCCAGACCTTGTTTGATACAACTCAAACCGAAAAGACAGAGATAACTCCAGAGAAACCAAACCGATTTGTAATCAAAAATGAAGTTCTATATAGGGAAGTTTTAGACCACAAGTCTACAGCTGTTTCTTACACCCAAAGTGTGGTACCTCAGAAACATGATGAGCACCCAGATAGAGCCAGTGATGAGAATATAGAAACAGTGGTTCCTGCAGAACAAGTGATAAATTCTGAGGAGAAAAAAAGAGCTGAAAGAATCGTTGACTTTCAAAGATGTATTAACTTCAGCTGCAAATAAAGAAATTACCTCTGCTGAGCTCATTGATAAAGACAATGAAATACAGAAAGTTGAAGAAAAGCTAACCCTTAAGGAACCTATTTATTTGACAGTAGAACATTAGGCCTGTTTGATCAAGAAAAAATTTGTTTCTAAAATCGATTTGTAATTGGGGTGTTTTTTTGTTTCGATATTTAAAATATTTACAAAACTTTCCAAAAAAATGTTTTGTTATTTACGAAATTTCGTAAATATTTACAAAACATTTTTTAAACTCCATTTGCCTAGTTTCTTTAGAAATTTTTTCTTGATCAAACAGGCCTAATAAACACCTATAAACATGTATACTTCCCACACACATTTCTATTACACAGAGAGAGACAAACAAGCCTCGGTGGAGCACAAAAGAGACAACAAACCAATGCACCTGGATGTGCACAAAACAGCAGAGGGAGAGGATTGGGAGGGGGGGGGGAGCATAAAGGCACCAAGGCTCTGTCATACACAAACACACACACACATATACAAAGCGACCCTGCATCTTGCAAAAGGGAGGCAGGAGAATGGGAGGAGAGAAAGAGAGGATGGAGGGGGGGGGGTTGCAAAGAGCTGCTGCAATCCGAAGGCGGGTGAGAAGGAAGGAAGGAAGGAAGGAAGAGGAGGGGGCGCCTGGCTGACCTTTCTCTCCTCCCTCTCTCTCTCTGTCTCTCTCTCCAAGGAGGCTGCTTCCACTCGCCCAGGCTGCCTGGCTTCCCTCCTCGCCAGCTTGGTCCCCGTTGCTGCTGACAAGCCCAGCCTGGCTCTCCTGGCCGTGCGGCAGTGGAGGCTGCTTCTGCTTCTGCTTCTGCTGCTGGGCCTGGCTGGCTCCCTTTCACGTGACGCAGCCACATGATCTCACAGCTCGCCTTGCGCTCAAAGCCCCGCAGGAAGTGCTAGGAGGAGGAGGAGGAGGGCGCAGGAGCCAGAGCCGATTGGATGGCTCCGGCTCCTGCCACGGTGCACTGCTGGGGTGCTTGGGAGCGCCGGATTGGCTCCCAGGCACCAGCAGCACTCAGCAGCCTCCATGCCATTAACGACACGAGCTGAAGCTCGTAAAATATATGGGGCTGCTGCTTCGATATTTTTAAACCCTTCCGGGTTTGAAAATATGTTTTGATATCGCGTCGGATATGGCAAAAATAACGATTTATTAACGAAATAACGAATTAACGAACTAAACCGCACAGGCCTAGAAGACATGGTTGAGAGTACCAAACATCAAAAAACCTTCTGTAAAGCAGAGATCAACACACCTAAAAGACTAGTTGAAGTGAAGATAACTTCCAAACGCGATTCATTCACTATAGAGGTTCCATATGATCGCACAAAAGAAGTTTTAAAGATCGGAACTGTAGTTGAAGTTAAGAACCTAAGTGAAACGTATCAAAAAGAAGAGAGACATTTTGCTGAGAATAAAACATTAGATCAGCTTCTCCTTACTAACCCTGAGCATTTCGATATGTCTACAACTGAAAAGAAAGTAAGCAGAGAAAGAAGATCTAATCATATATCGGAGGGAAAAGAGGATACAAACCAAGCTGATGGACTGTTAAGAAAAGTAATATACACTGACTATGTTAGTCTTGATAAAAAGACAGATCTCCAATTCCAAGATTTGGAAGTTTGTCCAGACAGCAGTGATGAGACTGCAATAGAGAAAGACAATGTTCTTGTTTGTTCTTCCAACAATGGCGAACTCTCTTCAATACCAAGAAAAGATGTGCAAGGAACTACAAATTCTTCACTAAGACCTGATGCTACGTTAAAGCAAGCCTTTATTTGAGCCTTAAAACTCAATGAAAGCAGAACTGTTCCTGATAATTGGAAGATCAGATTGAAAGAAGAAACTCCAGCAACAAAGAAAAGAGAAAACTTCCTACAACAGCGTGGTAACTTCGTGGAGAACCAAGAGACTCTTGATTGTGAACAACCTGTGATTGACTATAGAGACTTGAATCTCTTCAAATTATTCAGACTTGCTCATAAGTTTAAAGGACTTAATGATATTAAAAGACTAATATATGTAAAAAATACTGAGAATGTATGTCAGTGGAGTCACAGGGAAATTAACCAAGTATATTGCGAGGGAGATGGGAGGAATGTTGGAAGTGTGAGACTTTGATATTGCATACATGGATGATATTGGATAACTGATCAAAATATGGTTTGTATATAGTTATGATGTTGCTATTATCCAAATTATTTTTGACCATTCCAGTTGGTAGAAAAGTCAAAAATAATCCCTATGGGTTGGGAGGTGTGACGATGTGTACGTTTTATTTCTTTGGTTATGTGTAGTTTGGACAGTGGTTTAGGGATGGTAAGTATGGGAGATTATGTTTTGTGGGAGAGGGTGGCTTGGTGTTAGCTGAGTTGCCATAGCAACAGGGGCGGAGCCAACTGCCTCTTCAGGAGGCAGCTGTTTTAAAAAGCCAGTTGTAAGCCGGTGAGCTACAGGAAGGGACTGATTTCTCTAGTGGGAGAAACAGGGAATTAGTCAGTACGCCAGTGAGCTGCTGAGAGGACTGGGTCTCTGGGTGGAGATTCAGGGAATGTGTCTGTAGCCAGTGTGCTATAGGGAACTCTGTTAAAATAAGCCTTTTAGCTTATTTGTTATATTAGTGCAGTTGTCCAGAAGGGTTACATCTGCTTAAAGAAATTTCTTTAAGACTGTGCCTGAGATTACTCATGAAATCTTTCCAATGTAACAATCAAGATCTGTGCCTCTTGAGAAGAAACATTTAAATATGTTATACTCATGTTAAAATAAACTTGTTACTGTTCTCCTCAAGCCTTGCCTGATACAGTTTCTTCTAAGCTGAACAGCCTGCAATAGTGAAGTCAGCCAGAGACAGTAAACGCTATGCTATCCACTGAATAAAACCTTCTGTAATTAACAGTCCCTTTATAAAATAGTTCCTAGGCTGATATTGATCGTTGCCCGGCTTCCCTCACAGATTAGGTGACAGTGGGTGTTTTACCACTCGCACCTTCACATTTGGTGGCATTCGGTGGCATTAATACGGTCTCCTCTTTACAGACCTCTTCCAGAAAATTAGAAACATTGGAGGTAAATTTAAAGCAAAAATTGGTATGATAAGAAACAAAGATGGCAGGGACCTAACAGAAGCTGAAGAGATCAAAAGAAGGTGGCGAGGCTACTCAGAAGATCTGTATAGGAAGGATAATAATGTCGAGGATATTTTGACAGTGTGGTGAATGAATTAGAACCAGACATCCTGAGGAGTGAGGTTGAATGGGCCTTAAGAAGCATTGCTAACAACAAGGCAGCAGGAGACGACGGGATCCCAGCCGAACTGTTCAAAATCTTAAAAGATGATGCTGTCAATGTGATGCATGCCATATGCCAGCAAATATGGAAAACACAAGAATGGCCATCAGACTGGAAAAAATCAACTTATATCCCCATACCAAAAAAGGAAAATGCGAAAGACTGCTCAAACTTCCGTACAGTGGCCCTTATTTCTCATGCCAGTAAGGTAATGCTCAAGATCCTTCAAGGAAGACTCCAGCAATACATGGAGCGAGAGTTGCTAGATGTTCAAGCTGGATTTAGAAAAGGCAGAGGAACGAGAGACCAGATTGCCAATATCCGCCGGATAATGGAGAAAGGCAGGGAGTTTCAGAAAAACATCTACTTCTGCTTCATTGACTATTCTAAAGCCTTTGACTGTGTGGACCATAATAAATTATGGCAAGTTCTTGGTGGGATGGGCATCCCAAGCCACCTTGTCTCTCTCCTGAGGAATCTGTACAAGGACCAAGTAGCAACAGTCAGAACTGACTACGGAACAACAGACTGGTTCAAGATTGGGAAAGACGTACGGCAAGGCTGCATACTCTCACCCAACCTTTTTAACTTGTATGCAGAACACATCATGCAATGTGCGGGGCTTGATGAATGCAAGGCTGGGGTGAAAATTGCTGGAAGAAACATTAACAACCTCAGATATGCAGATGACACCACTCTGATGGCCGAAAGCGAGGAGGAGCTGAGGAGCCTTCTAATCAAGGTGAAAGAAGAAAGCACAAAAGCTGGGTTGCAGCTAAACATCAAAAAAACCAAGATTATGGCAACAAGAATGATAATATGCTGTGTCCAGGCTGGTTCATCAGGTGCTCTGCTATGGCTGACTTCTCTGGTTGAAGTAGTCTGCAGTGCCTTTCATGTTCCTTGATTCGTGTTTGGGCGCTGCGTTTGGTGGTCCCTATGTAGACTTGTCCACAGCTGCATGGTATACGGTAGACTCCTGCAGAGGTGAGAGGATCCGTCTTGTCCTAAGATACAAAAGAGAAGAAGTGGAAAAAGGGAGAAATCACCAAAGAAGAATTCAAACAAATAGCCAACACCTGTAGGGAAAAGGTCCACAAGGCTAAAGCACAAAACGAGCTCAGGCTTGCCAGGGACATTAAAAACAATAAAAAGGGATTATTTTCTTATGTCAGTAGAAAAAGGAAAAACAAGGAGGCGATAGGGCCTCTTCGAGGAGAAGATGGGCCAATGCTGACAGGGGATAGGGAAAAGGCAGAACTACTTAATACCTTTTTTGCCTCGGTCTTCTCACAAAAAGAAAGTCATCTTCAACCTCAGCAAGATGGAGTGGGTGAGGGATTAGAGGACATCCAACCCCAAATTGGGAAACAAGTCGTCCAGGAATACCTGGCTGCTCTAAATGAGTTCAAGTCCCCAGGGCCAGATCAACTACACCCAAGAATATTGAAGAAACTAGCGGAAGTCATTTCGGAACCATTGGCAACCATCTTTGAGAGTTCTTGGAGAACGGGAGAAGTTCCAGCAGATTGGAGGAGGGGCAATGTGATCCCAATCTTCAAGAAGGGAAAAAAGGATCACCCAAACAACTACCGTCCGGTTAGCCTCACGTCGATAACAGGCAAGATTCTGGAAAAGATTGTTAAGGAAGTGGTCTGCAAACACTTAGAAACAAATGCAGTCATTGCTAATAGTCAACATGGATTTATCAAAAACAAGTCATGCCAGACTAATCTGATCTCTTTTTTCGATAGAGTTACAAGCTGGATAGATGCAGGGAATGCCGTGGATGTGGCGTACCTGGATTTCAGTAAGGCCTTCGACAAGGTCCCCCATGACCTTCTGGCAAACAAACTAGTCCAATGTGGGCTAGGCAAAATTATGGTGAGGTGGATCTGTAATTGGTTAAATGGACGAACCCAGAGGGTGCTCACCAATGCTTCCTCTTCATCCTGGAAAGAAGTGACAAGCGGAGTGCCGCAGGGTTCCGTCCTGGGCCCGGTCCTGTTCAACATCTTTATTAATGACTTAGATGAAGGGTTAGAAGGCAGGATCATCAAGTTTGCAGACGACACCAAATTGGGAGGGATAGCCAATACTCCAGAGGACAGGAGCAGGATTCAAAACGATCTTGACAAATTAGAGAGATGGGCCAAAACTAACAAAATGAAGTTTAACAGTGACAAATACAAGATACTCCACTTTGGCAGGAAAAACAAACTGCAAAGATACAGAATGGGGAACAATGCCTGGCTCGAGAGCAGTACGTGTGAAAAAGATCTTGGAGTCCTCGTGGACAACAAGTTAAACATGAGCCAACAATGTGATGTGGCGGCAAACAAAGCCAATGGGATTTTGGCCTGCATCAATAGGAGCATAGTGTCTAGATCTAAGGAAGTAATGCTACCCTTCTATTCTGCTTTGGTTAGACCACATCTGGAATATTGTGTCCAATTCTGGGCACCACAAATCAAGAGAGACATTGACAAGCTGGAATGTGTCCAGAGGAGGGCGACTAAATGATCAAGGGTCTGGAGAACAAGCCCTATGAGGAGCGGCTTAAGGAGCTGGGCATGTTTAGCCTGAAGAAGAGAAGGCTGAGAGGAGGTATGATAGCCATGTATAAATATGTGAGAGGAAGCCAAAGGGAGGAGGGAGCAAGCTTGTTTTCTGCTTCCTTGGAGACTAGGATGCAGAACAATGGCTTCAAACTACAAGAGAGGAGATTCCATCTGAACATGAGGAAGAACTTCCTGACTGTGAGAGCCGTTCAGCAGTGGAACTCTCTGCCCCGGAGTGTGGTGGAGGCTCCTTCTTTGGAAGCTTTTAAACAGGGGCTGGATGGCCATCTATGATTCTATGATTCTATGAAAACACATATACACAGACTGGGCCACAGCAATGCGTGGCAGGGGATGGCTAGTTATACTATATTATTATAATTTATTATTATTATTTGAAACACAATATGCATTATTATTATCACAACAACATATATAAATAAAATACGAGCATTTTATTGAAATTGTGAAAACCTGCTCACGGGCCTCAATACCGAGAGGCTGCAGAACCAACTACCTTCAGGGCATTACTCCTGAAACAGCTGCCTTGTTGGAAAACTATTACAGGTTCCACAACGAAGACCCATTTAGTGAGCAAACCCTCCAGGCAGTGCAGAGGCCTCTCACAAACTAATACCCATGCCAACATAAAGGCAGATCAGATAGCACACCAACTCTTGAAGAACGGGAAACCCAACCTTGCCACCAAAGTAGGAAAGAAACCAATAGCCAGGCAACCAGAGATTGAGAACAACAACCTTCATGAAACCTTTACATCTACTGAATTGGACATGGCTCTCAATAAATGTAAAAATTGCAAAGCAGCTGGCCTGGATGATCTACAGATGGAACAAATCAAGAATTTTGGTCCCAAAGCAAGGCGCTGGCTGCTGGAGCTGATGAACAACTGCACTGCATCTTGTCAGATCCCCAAAATCTGGAGGAAAGCAAGAGTCATCGCCATCTTGAAGCCAGGCAAAGACCGTAATTACCCAAAAAGCTACAGACTAATCTCCTTGTTGTGCCACCTCTACAAAGTTCTGGAGAGACTTATTTTGCATAGAATTATGGAAAAAATAGACCCATGTCTGATTCCACAGCAAGCTGGCTTCAGGAAAGGCAAAAGCTGCACATCGCAAGTGTTGAACCTGACTCAGCACATAGAAGATGGCTTTGAAAGGCAGCAGATCACAGGAGCTGTCTTCATAGACCTGTCAGCAGCCTATGATACTGTGAATCACCGCCGCCTCCTGAGAAAAATGTATAATATCACAAAGGACTACCACCTCACCCGCCTCATAGGAAACCTGCTACAAAACAGGAGCTTTTTTGTTGAGTTCCAGGGCCAGATAAGCAGATGGCGGAAACAGAAGAACGGCCTGAATCAGGGGAGCGTGCTTGCTCCATCCATGTTCAACATCTACACAAATGACCAGCCACTGCCAGAAGGGACAGAGAGTTTCATCTACGCTGATGATCGTGCCATTACTGCTCAAGCAGGGAGCTTTGAGATGGTAGAACAGAAGCTTTCCGAAGCTCTAGGTGCTCTTACTGCCTATTGCAGGAAAAACCAGCTGATCCCTAATCCATCTAAAACACAGACATGTGCCTTTCATCTCAAGAACAGACAAGCATCTCGATCTCTGAAGATCACCTGGGAAGGAATCCCACTGGAGCATTGCAGCGCACCCAAATACCTGGGAGTCACTCTGGACCGTGCTCTTACCTACAAGAAGTACTGCCTGAACATCAAGCAAAAAGTGGGTGCTAGAAACAATATCATACGAAAGCTGACTGGCACAACCTGGGGATCACAACCAGATACAGTGAAGACATCTGCCCTTGCGCTGTGCTACTCTGCTGCTGAGTATGCATGCCCAGTGTGGAACACATCTCACCACACTAAAACAGTGGATGTGGCTCTTAATGAAACATGCCGCATTATCACGGGGTGCCTGCGCCCTACACCACTGGAGAAATTACACTGCTTAGCCGATATTGCACCACCTGACATTCGCCGGGAAGTGGCAGCCAATAGTGAAAGGACCAAGGCAGAGACATCTCCAGCTCATCCCTTGTTTGGGTATCAGCCAGCACGTCAACGACTCAAATCAAGACATAGTTTCCTAAGATCTACAGAGACACTTGCTGGAACACCCCAGCAAGCGAGAGTCCAAAAGTGGCAGGCTCAAACCCAGTACCTCAATCTATGGGTGATACCAAATGAGAGACTCCCCCCTGGGCACACAGAGGACTGGGCAACTTGGAAGGCGCTGAACAGACTGCGCTCTGGCACCACGAGATGCAGAGCCAACCTTCATAAATGGGGCTACCAAGTGGAATCCTCGACATGCGAGTGTGGAGAAAAGCAAACCACTGACCACCTGCTGCAATGCAACCTGAGCCCCGCCACATGCACAATGGAGGACCTTCTCATAGTGACACCAGAGGCACTCCAAGTGGCCAGATACTGGTCAAAGGACATTTAATCAGCTACCAAACTTACAAGTTTTGTGTTTTTCTGTTTGTTTGCTTTATTCTGTTAGATATGTAATATAATGGACTGGCTGCTCTGACACGACAAATAAAAATAAACCACAACATTAATTGTTGTTGTAATAATAATAATAATAATTATTATTATTATTACCATCATCATCATCATCAAGGGAAGGGAAGGGGAGGGAAGGGGAGGAGGTGGTGGAGGGTCTTCCATCCCGCAGGCAGGCCGAAGCGCCCCCAAGCGGCCAGGGGTGGCGCCGGGCCGGGCAGGCGGGCTCTTCCGCTCCTTCCCGGCCCTCCTTTCCCAGCTGCAGCGGCGGCACCCCGGAACATGGCGGCGATAACGGTCGCGAGGCGGTGAGGAGCCACGGCGCTGCCAGGTGAGCAGGGCCTCCGCCAGGGAGAAAGGCGGAAGAGAGGCCCGTCGGGGCGAGTCCCACTCCGGGAAGGGCGAGGGGAAAGCCGGAGGCCTCTGCAGCCCCGTAGGCCGCGTCCCTCGGGCAGAGTGACAGGCCTGCCTGTCGCACAGAGAGGGCTTTGGAGGCGCCCCCCTCTCCCAGGGCGACGCCGTGGAGGACGAGGACCAGGCCGGGCCCGCCTCCGTTACCATTGCTTAGCATCCCCTCTTTTCCCTCTCGCTCCCGCTGCGCAGAGGCCTTCTCTGGAACATCCCATGCCAAACGCGCATGGGATTGGCTTCCATACCTTGTGGCCCGCCCTGTCATTGTATGTGGCCCTCAGGTGCTGGGCAACAACTCCTGCATAACAGGCATGGGCCAACTTGGGCCCTCCCCCCTGTTGTTTTGGACTCCAACTCCCACCATTCCTCACAGCCTCAGGCCCCTTCCTTTTCCCCCTCAGCCGCTTAAGACACTCTATCCTCACCATTCTGAGGGCCCTTCAACACAGCCCTATATTCCAGCCCTATATCCCACATTATCTGCTTTAGCTGGAATATATGGCAGTGTGGACTCAGATAACCCAGGGCCCTTCCACACAGCAATATATCCCAGAATATCAAGGCAGACAATCCCACAATATCTGCTTTGAACTGGAATATATGGCAGTGTGGACTCAGATAACCCAGGGCCCTTCCACACAAGGATATATCCCAGAATATCAAGGCAGACAATCCCACAATATCTGCTTTGAACTGGAATATATGGCTGTGTGGACTCAGATAACCCAGGGCCCTTCCACACAGCCCTATATCCCAGAATATCAAGGCCGAAAATCCCACAATATCTGCTTTGAGCTGGAATATATGTCAGTGTGGACTCAGATAACCCAGGGCCCTTCCACACAACAATATATCCCAGAATATCAAGGCAGAAAATCCACAATATTTGCTTTGAACTGGAATATATGTCAGTGTGGACTCAGATAACCCAGGGCCCTTCCACACAACGATATATCCCAGAATATCAAGGCAGAAAATCCCACATTATCTGCTTTGAACTGGAATATATGGCTGTGTGGACTCAGATAACCCAGGGCCCTTCCACACAGCCCTATATCCCAGAATATCAAGGCAGACAATCCCACAATATCTGCTTTGAACTGGAATATATGGCAGATAACCCAGGGACTTCAATAGTAGAGAGGGACTTCAATAAGTTAATCACCCACAGACAACCATTCCATTCTAATTTGTCTGACATTGAAAGAACCACTTTGAACAAACTGAGTAACCTTAAAGAGGTAGTCTGGAAACCAGCAGACAAAGGGGGAGCTATAGTGCTACTCAACAAAAAAGATTACATTAAGGAAATCAACTGCCAGTTATCTAATAGTAAATTTTACAAACCTGTTGCTACAGACCCCACTTAACACATACAGTCCCTTATTAGGGTTGTGTGCCAAGAGGGATTATCCCTGGGATTTATCTCTTCTTCTACATTTAAATATCTTCAGAAAGAATTCCCTAGAATACCAATCTTTTATACTTTACCAAAGATTCATAAAGGTGTTACTCCCCCCCCAGGCCGACCCATTATTTCAGGTTCTTCTTCAGTGTTGGAACCAGTCGCTAAGTATCTGGACTCTTTCTGCCAACCCTTTGTCCCTCTCTGTGATTCCTATATCAAAGACACTAAGCACTTCATTAATATTATAGAAAACCTCAAAGTAGAGAAGGATAGTGTTTTAGTAACTATTGATGTCACCTCACTTTACACCAACATTCCATTAGATGAGGCCCGTACCACCATAGAGAATGTCCTCCATAACAGAACCAAGTTACATCCACCCACACATTTCCTTATGGACCTGTTGGATATAGTTTTAGAGAAAAATTATTTCCGTTTTCAAAATCAATTTTACTTTCAGGTCTTTGGTGTGGCAATGGGCAGTCCATTGGCCCCCTCAATTGCCAATTTATTTATGGCAAATTTAGAGAACACTGTATTATTAAATCCATCTTCAAATATGTATCACACCAATATTATATATTATGGACGATTTATTGATGACATATTCATGGTATTTAAATCAACCGAGGCCGCAGTAGGTTTCTCTAATTGGATCAACACCATACATACGTCTATTAAGTTCACCAGCCATTTCAACCTGGCACATATTAATTTTCTGGATGTCACAGTCTATAAAGATCACAATAAACTTTTAGTCAAGAACTTTAGAAAACCCACAGATAAAAATTCTTATCTTCATTACAACAGCTTCCACCATTTTAGTTTAAAAACCAATCTTCCATTTTCACAGCTCCTCAGACTTAAACGGAACTCAAGCACCAAGGAACAGTTTATTCAGGAAAGTGTCACTTTAAGCCATGAGTTCAGAAATAGAGGCTACCCCAAACATGTAATAAGGAAAGCATTAACCAAAGCTGATAAAATAGATAGGACTACCTTACTGAAAGAATGCCCCAAACCCATAAAAAATCAAATTATTTGGACACAAGAACTATCGCACTATTCCAAACAGATTACCAGAATCATCAAAAAACACTGGCATCTTCTTCAAGATATTCCAGGTTGCCAAAAACCACCCATTTTTGGTAATAGGCGTACTAAAAACATAAGAGACTTGTTAATTCATACAGATTTAACCACTACTACTACTACACCTAAAAGCACTTTGAGAGGCCATTACCCCTGTGGACGCTGTAAATGCTGTCCGCAATCATGGAAAACTAAGGAGGTACACAACTATAGGAACAAAGTGGGCACCACACTCAAACATTTTTCCAATTGTAATAGCAGTAACCTTATCTACCTTCTAACATGTGACTGTGGTTTGTGGTATATTGGAAAAACAACCAGACCTTTGAGAATTAGAATGTCTGAACATAAATCCAGAATAAAATGTTTATCTACTGAGTCCCTCCTATATTCACACTTTACACAATACAAACATTCACCCAACTCCTTTAAATTTTGTGCTCTGGAATGCATCATTCCAAAACCCCACATGGACTTAGAAAAACTACTATCCCAAAGGGAAATGTATTGGACCTTTAAGTTGAAAACCTTTTCCCCTCAGGGACTTAATGAGTCACTTAATTTTAGCTGTTTCCTTTAAGTTTCAAATTACCCTTTATAAACCTGTGGATGAACCTACAGAAGTACTCGCAGTGTGAATGTACTACTAGCAGAGTCATTTGTTGTAAATGCTATCTGGCATGATGTGAGTATACATGTTTGTTGTATGGATTATTTTGACTTCTGTAATTTTGCTGGAGAATACTTGTTACTCTATGTTATGTTATGTTATATCTTGTTATAGATAAGAGTCTAGAGTTGCTGATTACTTCAACTCCTGAAGAAGGGGATCTCTTTCCCCGAAACAGGGTACAAAAATACCCGGGCACCCCTGTTGAATGCCATTCGGACTTCTCCTACAGAGACTTATTCTGAGAAGCAGTGCTCCATTTTCACTGGACTTAATTTGGATTTATTCCATGAAGATTTTTGAGAGTGGTGCTCCATCTTCAATATAGCCTCATGACTCTATGCTTACTTTGTGTATGATTTACCTCATTGTATGTATCCCTGAAGCCTTTATACAGTGGTACCCTTGTTTAGACCTGGAACTGTTACATGTGAGAGCGGTTGCTCCTTTTGATTTTGTTTTGGGCCACTGAATTGAGCTATATACTCGGGATTTTGTTAATTAGCATACTATATGCTCTTTTGACATTATATTTTGACATTCTACATAGACTGTTTTGTGTTTGTGCTGATACCCTACAAGTACTCTGGGATATTGTATAGATAACCCAGGGACTCAGATAACCCAGGGCCCTTCCACACAACAATATATCCCAGAATATCAAGGCAGACAATCCCACAATATCTGCTTTGAACTGGGTTATCTGAGTCCGCACTCAGATAATGTGGGATTTTCTGTCTTGATATCCTGGAATTAAGGGCTGTGTGGAAGGGCTCTGAGATAGGTCATACTCACTAGCCCAAGTTAATTTTTCGTGAGAACAATAACTAGAATTTTCCCCATTCTAGAGCAACACCAGTCACTGTTCTATGCAGCTGTAAGGTTTTTAGTTAAGAGTAATAGATAAGTGGAACCTCTGCATTCCGAGGGTGGGCTAGATCTCCAAACATCAGGTGCATAAAAGTGTTATCATGATCTTCTATATGACAACTTGGTGGCTTATAAGTAGCTATTTCTGAATTGCTTATTCCTTGATTTGATGGAACAGCAGGACTGCTGACCAATGGGTCAGAAGTTCAAATCCAGGGCGAGTAAGTTGAGCTCCTGCTGTCAGCTTCAGCTCCCCATGTGGGAACGTGAGAGAAGCCTCCCACAAGGGTGGTAAAACATAAAACATCTAGGTGTCACCTGTGCAGTGTCCTTGCAGATGGCCAATTCTCTCAAACCAGAAGCAACTTGCAGTTTCTCAGGTCGTTCCTGATACGAATAAAAAGGATGGAACATGGCTCCTAGAGACTTCTAAAACACAGCGCACTGCGTTCCTCCCATTTTCCATTACATTTCAGCTAAGGCATTTTAAAACCGATTGTAGGTTCACTTTAAATGCCAACAAGGAACTGACTGTTGCAAAATTGGGCTGTTTATTCATTTTTTAGTCTTCAACTCACAAAAGTATCCGACACAGTTATGTAGATAGCACATCAGCAATAAAATACTAGAAAACAACAATCCAAAAATATTTTAGAAAGAATAACAACAAACTACATATGTTTAAAAGAAAACAACAATATTTATTCCAGTCTTTAAAAAATACAATATTGAAGCAAATGTAGCTCATATTTCTGACATCAGGACATCACAGAAAAGTCTAATTCTACCCACCACTTTGTGCATATTTCTCTCCTACTTTTTTCCAGATTGCTTCCTAGTTTGCCCTTCTTTCCTTAAAAATTGTTGTAAATTCTTCCTTCTTGGTATCTTTCTTACTTATTCAACTTTTGACAGTTGCTTTATAGCCTGCCTGTCCACATCTACCACACTAATCCGTTTGTGGCTTGAAAGAAAACAGTCAACTGGTTTCCAATTTCGTATAGTTTCCATGCTAGTTGCAATCAACCTTGTTGCAGATTGCTCTTTGCATGTTTGTATGACCAAGTAAAAGAGGGGGGGACGGGGACCATCCTTTGTTGTTGTTCATTCGTTCAGTCGTCTCCGACTCTTTGTGACCTCATGGACCAGCCCACGCCAGAGCTCCCTGTCGGCCGTCACCACCCCCAGCTCCTTCAAGGTCAATCCAGTCACTTCAAGGATGCCATCCATCCATCTTGCCCTTGGTCGGCCCCTCTTCCTTTTGCCTTCCACTTTCCCCAGCATAATTGTCTTCTCTAGGCTTTCCTGTCTCCTCATGATGTGGCCAAAGTACTTCAACTTTGTCTCTAATATCCTTCCCTCCAATGAGCAGTCGGGCTTTATTTCCTGGAGGATGGACTGGTTGGATCTTCCCGCAGTCCAAGGCACTCTCAGAACTTTCTTCCAACACCACAGTTCAAAAGCATCGATCTTCCTTCGCTCAGCCTTCCCTAAAGTCCAGCTCTCACATCTGTAGGTTACTACAGGGAATACCATGGCTTACCATCCTTATTTTCCCAGAAACCAAATGCTCAGAAAGCTGAAAAAACCCTGCACATTGCCAAATAAAACAAGTGTGGATGATGTAATGAGTCTAACAACACTTTTGAAGACAATGTAAGGAGAAATGCCTTACTTATAAAGTACAGAGAGGAAAAGTAAATCCATGAAAGTGTTTTGATTTGTAAAGCATACTTTTAAAAGCGAAAAGATACTTTTGAAAGCTATCTCATCTGATACTAGTCAATTTTAAGTTGTGAATTTCAATCTGCATTTTATGGTTGAATTTAGTCTGTATTTTATCTGTGTGCCACCTTCTCTTAATCTCTTCAGCTTCTGTTAGGTCCCTGCCATCTTTGTTTCTTATCATACCAATTTTTGCCTGAAATTTACCTCCAATGTTTCTAATTTTCTGGAAGAGGTCTCTTGTCCTTCCTATTCTGTTGTCTTCTTCCACTTCCATGCATTGCTTATTTAAAAATAGTTCCTTATCTATTCTGGCTAACCTCTGGAATTGCGCATTTAACTGATCACTGTTTCCTTTTGCTTTCCTCCTTTCTTGGGCTACTTCCAGTGTCTCCTCAGACAACCATTTTGCCTTCTTGGTTTTCTTTTTCTTTGGGACGTACTTTGTTGCCGCCTCCTGAACAATGTCGCGGACTTCTGTCCATAGTTCTTCTGGAACTCTGTTTACTAAATCTAGTCCTTCAAATCTGTTCTTCACTTACACTGTATATTCGCTAGGAATGTTAGTGAGATCATATCTAACTGGTCTGTGTGTTTTCCCTGATCTTTTTAGTTTTATTCTAAACTGAGCAATAAGAAGTTCGTGATCTGAGCTACAGTCAGCCCCAGGTCTTGTTTTCACTGACTGGATGGATGTCCGCCACCTTTGGCTGCAAAGGATGTAGTCAATCTGATTTCGGTGTTGACCACCTGGTGAGGTCCATGTATAAAGCCGTCTTTTAGGTTGTTGGAATAGAGTATTCGTTATACACAGCGAGTTTTCCTGGCAAAATTCTATCAGCCTGCGTCCCGCTTCCTTTTGTTCTCCCAGACCATGCTTGCCTGTGATCCCAGTTGTCATTTGACTTCCCACCTTAGCATTCCAGTCTCCTGTAATGAAAATAATGTCTAATGTATTGTTGAAGGCTTTCATGGCTGGCATCACTAGGTTCTTGTAGGTTTTTTGTAGGCCATGTTCTAGAGGCATTTCTCCTGACGTTTCGCCTGCATCTATGGCAAGCATCCTCAGAGGTAGTGAGGTCTGTTGGAAATAGGAAAATGGGTTTATATATCTGTGGAATGACTGGGGTGGGGCAAAGAGCTCTCTGCTGAAGCTAGGTGTGAATGTTTCAGCTGACCACCTTCATTAGCATTTCCCAGGCTCAGCCAGGCCTTCAAATGCTAATGAAGGTGGTCAGCTGAAAATAATGTCTCTTTTTGGTGTATTATCCAGTAGGTCCTGCAGATCCTCATAGAACTGATCTTCTTCAGCAGCTGTGGTTGGGGCGTATATTTGGATCACTGTGATGCTGAAAGGCTTTCCTTGCACTCGAATTGAGATCATTCTGTCATTTTTTGGGTTGTATCCAAGCACTGCTTTAGCGAATTTCTTATTAATCATGAAGGCTACTCCATTTGGCCCATTCCAGTCCATTTCAGTTCGCTGACCCCCAGAATGTCTATCTTTAGTCTTGACATCTCACCAATAACAACATCCAATTTGCCCTAGCTCATAGATCTTACATTCCAGGTTCCTATGGTGCGTTGATCTTTAGAGCATCGGATTCGTCATTCACCTCCAGTACCGTCGGCCGCTAGCCTTCCTTTTGGCTTTGAGCTAGCTGCGTCATCACATCTGGGGCTAGTTGAACTTATCCTCTGCTCCTCCCCAGTAGCATTTTGGCCATCTTCCGACCTGGGAGTCCCATCTTCCAATGGCATACTGACATATCTCTGGTTGTACTGGTCCATTTAGTTTTCTTGGCAAGGATACTGGGGTGGTTTGCCATTGCCTTCCCCAGGGATCACGTTTGGTCTGACCTCTCTGCCACGACCGTCCTGTCTTGGGTGGCCCTTCACGGTTTCGCTCATGACATCATTGAGGTGCTCAAGCTCCAGCACCACAACACGGCGGTGATCCTTTGCTGAAGAGATCAAGAGAAGGTGGCGAGACTATACAGAAGATCTGTATAGGAAGGATAATAATATCGAGGATAGTTGTGACGGTGTGATGAATGAATTAGAACCAGACATCCTGAGGAGTGAGGTTGAATGGGCCTTAAGAAGAATTGCTAACAACAAGGCAGCAGGAGACGACGGGATCCCAGCTGAACTGTTTAAAATCTTGAAAGATGATGCTGTCAATGTGATGCATGCCATATGCCAGCAAATATGGAAAACACAAGAATGGCCATCAGACTGGAAAAAATCAACTTATATCTCCATACCAAAAAAGGGAAATGCGAAAGACTGCTCAAACTTCTGTTCAGTAGCCCTTATTTCTCATGCCAGTAAGGTAATGCTCAAGATCCTTCAAGGAAGACTCCAGCAATACATGGAGCGAGAGCTGCCAGACGTTCAAGCTGTTTTTAGAAAAGGCAAAGGAACGAGAGACCAAATTGCCAATATCCGCTGGATAATGGAGAAAGGCAGGGAGTTTCAGAAAAACATCTATTTCTGCTTCATTTACTATTCTGAAGCCTTTGACTGTGTGGATCATAATAAATTGTAGCAAGTTCTTGGTGGGATGGGCATCCCAAGCCACCTTGTCTCTCTCCTGAGGAATCTGTACAAGGACCAAGTAGCAACAGTCAGAACTGACCACGGAACAACAGACTGGTTCAAGATTGGGAAAGGCGTATGGCAAGGCTTCATACTCTCACCCAACCTTTTTAACTTGTATGCAGAACACATCATGCGATGTGCGGGGCTTGATGAATGCAAAGCTGGGGTGAAAATTGCTGGAAGAAACATTAACAACCTCAGATATGCAGATGACACCACTCTGAGTGCCTTGGGCTGCTAGAAGATCCAACCAGTCCATCCTCCAGGAAATAAAGCCCGACTGCTCATTGGAGGGAAGGATACTAGAGACAAAGTTGAAGTACTTTGGCCACATCATGAGGAGACAGCAAAGCCTGGAGAAGACAATTATGCTGGGGAAAGTGGAAGGTAAAAGGAAGAGGGGCCGACCAAGGGCAAGATGGATGGATGGCATCCTTGAAGTGACTGGACTGACCTTGAAGGAGCTGGGGCTGGTGACGGCCGACAGGGAGCTCTGGCGTGGGCTGGTCCATGAGGTCACAAAGAGTCGGAGACGACTGAACGAATGAACAACAACAACAATATTTGTTATATGTATTTTAATAATGATTTGTTTTCTCTCACTGTTTTACCCATATTGTACCCTGCCTCAAGCCACAAGGAGAGGCAGGGAACGGGAACAGTTGTTGTTGTTGTTGAACGGGAACAGTTGTTGTTGTTGTTGTTGCTGTTGTTTTAGAGAGACTAAGGTCCCTTCCACATAGCTGAATAAAATCCCACATTTTCTGTTTTGAACTGAGATACATGGCAGTGTGGACTCAGATAACTCAGATAACACAGCATTATATCCCAGAATATAATGACAGAAAAACCCACATTATCTGAATGTGGAGTCAGATAACCCAGTTCAAAGCAAATATTGTGGGGTTTTCTACCTTGACATTCTGGGTTATATGGCTGTGTCGAATGGTCAGCAGGGATTCTCGTGACCTTCCAATTGTTGGACTGCAAATCTCAGCAGTCCAAATCAGTGTAGCGAAAGATGAAGCATTCTAGGAGTTGCAGCTCAAAGCACCTGTGATTCACACCCTGGTATAAATGGGGGATGTCAATCAGATTTATCTTGAATATCATTTTATGATGAAATAGAAATGGGGATTGTATGTCTATAGCAGTGCGTCTTCTAAGGTTACTTCACCCTCAAGCCTTTAAGTGCTTAAGAAATGATGAGTTATTCCTTGTTAGACTGTCTTTCTGTTCAGAAGCTTTCTAAATGTATAGAGAGGAGGCTATTGATGACAACTTGGGTTTTAGTTAGAAACGCACTTAACCTTTCTAATTCTTACTTATGGTAATCAGGGCTGATGAGATTTGGGGTCCAAACATCTGGAAAAAAACTAGTTTGGCAAGGCACTGTAATGTAGGTGAAGTGACAGCTCACCTTGCAGCTGAAAGCAAGAATGGGGGTTACTGATTGTTGAACTGCATGCCACCAGGCTTCATAGCCAATAAAGAGTTTAGAGTTGTGCTCTAACAACTTTTGAAGTGGCCAACAATTATTATTCCTGGCTTAAAGACTCAAAGGGCACAGGTGACTTCAGAAGGAATATCATTTGCTCACAAACTTTCTAGGCCTTAGCATCCTTTATAGTAGTATCATGATATTGCTGCAAATATTCAGCTTCTAATTCAGAAGTGGGCAACTATTTTTCTGTCAAAGTACAGGAGATAATCTGCTGGAGGGACATACCAACAGCAGGTAAGGGCCCAGAGGTAAAAGTAGTAATTCTATCCTTTTATTATCTACCATTCTTTTCTTCCTCTCCCAATTTAGGCTGGATCTACACTGCCCTATATTCCAGGATCTGATCCCAGATTATCTGCTTTTAACTGGATTATATAAGTCTACATTGCCAGATAATCTGGGATAAGCAGTCTGATATCAGAAAGTGGGATATAGGGCAGTGTAGATCCAGCATTAGTGTGATACTGGGGAAGGAACACAGTGTTTTTAATAGATTTCAGTGGATAACCGGTGGAGGGATTTGTTCATTGGAACTGCAGTCAACCCTTTTTTAATCAATCCCTTGCCAAACCCAATCTTAGGCTCCTTTTATACTGCCATATAATCCAGATTATCAAATCAGATAATCCACATTATCTGCTTTGAACTGAATTATATGACTCTACACTGCCATATAATCCATATCAGATAATCTGGATTTTATATGGCAGTGTAGAAGTGACATCTATCCCTACAGACTGTGCATTTAAAACATGTCTAAATCCTGGGGCTTGTTTATGCTGATTTAAAAAATCATGTTCGTCTGGTAATTGCCTTGATCCTGACACATGACAGTGAAAGCACTTCTTTTAAACTTTAATGCAATATTCCAAACCTTGCTTTGCAGTTTCTAGGGAAATCTGGTATTTTGCTGTATATTGCTGTGTGTGTATAACTAGATAAGGGTGGCTTTGGGGAAAGGGATGAGACACATTGTTGGGTGGCAAGCATTGCCATGTCCTGTACTATATGCTGAGATATATTGTTTTTGAAAATACATGCCTTTATTTTACTCTGGGAAACAGCTGATGGGGATCCCGGAATCTTCTTTTCTCCTCGGAGTCACCAGGGCAGCTGGTTTTCCACCCAAACTCTGAAGTCACATAACATTGCCTTTTGTTCTCTTTTATTTTTTGTGCTGAAAAGTTGGGGGTCCCTGAAACTTACTCCTCCAGGCCACCACTGCTGCCATCTTTCTGGTTAAGAAAGAATGTATTCCCTGTCAATCGTGTTTTGTTCTTTCCATCTATCCTAATAAGTTCTTATTTCTTATAAGCCTTTTTAAATGTTGGTGAAGACACTAATCTTATTAGTGTTGTTGCAGTTGTTCCCCTTCCATTAGGAGAGGAACTGCATAAACTTTGGCTTGCATGATGAAAGCTTCCCTTTGCCGTTTGGGTAAATAAAACTCAGATATTTACAAAGTTTTTTTTATTTTGTCTTCTTCACAGACAGATTTAAGGGCACCTCTTCCAGTCCTTTCTTGTCTTCTTTCCCCTTTTCCCTCTCCTCCCTTTTCAGTCTTTCCCAGCCTTCAAAAACATCTCCTTTAAAATTACCTAGATAATTATCATCACAGTCTCTCAAGTCTTGGCTCACATAACTCTCAGGTGAAATAAGGGTGTGTGTTTTCTTCTGCATAAGAGCGGTTCTCTCCTCATACCTCACACTCTTATAAATATATACCAGGCCTGCTCTACTTGGCAGTGGTAAGGGGCCAATATTAAAAAAGGTGAAATTTATTCGGGCCACTTCTCCTCCCTTTGAATGTCTGCACTTCTCATATGACCACCAGTATACCCATCCCTCCTCTTCTCCCTCCCACCCTCATAGAATAAGTGGATTGCATGTTGGGCAGGTCTGGTGTAGATGCACAGGGGTATCTGAGGGAAGTGTTGCAAGACAACTTCCTAGAACATGTTATTTGGGGGAAGGGGAGGAGAAATCAAGCCCTCTTACTGGATAGGACCAGGGATTGAGAAAAGCTGCTCCCACCCCAAGAAGGAAACAGAAATGGGGGAAAGTATGATAGCTGGAATCCAGTGCTGGTAGCGGTATGCTGGTTGCGTATCGCGCCTTGGAATTAGAGAAGGGAACATGTGCATGAGACAGTGCACCAAGTGAGGGACACAGCTGTGGCAGGAAACCAGTGAAGTAATGTAACACAGGTGGGGCAGGATAACAGTGAAGTAATGTAAGAGTGACTGGATTTGAATCATTTTTCACGACTGCTCGTATTTCTCCCTTCATTTCTATCCTTCCTTCCAATGCAACAATGTTTTTGAACGTGTTTACATACAATCTCCGGATAGCCTACATCAGTATGTTTGGCCGTTTCCCCTCCTCCTTTTTTATCAAACTACCTTGCATAGGATCTTCGGATAGCCTACATCAGTATGCTTGGCTGTTCCTCCCCCCTTTCTACCGAACTACCTTATCGACTGTCGTAGCTGTGTCTCTTGCACATGTGCTGCTGTGTCTGGCGCATGTGTTCCCTTCTCTAATTCAGAGCCACATTACACAACCAGCGTGGTGCTACCAGCACTGGGTCCCAGCTATCTTACTTTTGCCCAGAAATGACCGAGGAGAAGGAGCAACTGGCCAAGTAAGGTGTTCTCCTTCACACACGGGTCTCCTAATGGATCTGTTGGCTTCCCTCCATGGCTCCTTCAGACTTAGTGTCCCAAATACCTCCAGCAACTACTGGACTTTCCTACCTGCATTGTCCCTTACAACGACGGATAATCTTCTTACTATATATTCCTTTTCACTCTCTCCCCCCTTTCTTCTTTCTCTTCTTCTTCTTCTTCTTCTTCTTTGGTTAGCAGGGGTATCTTTTACCAACTTGGATTGGTATGACAGCTACAACCTTTCCTAGTTTTGATAGCCTTAAAATTGTATGACAGCAACATGCTTTATCTGGGGCTTTACATGTCCAGATTTGTGGCTCAAATAGAACTTAGTGGATAGGTCATTGAGTGGGACAGGTGACAGTGATTCTACCTAGTTGGTCTGCACATGCCTGCACATGTATGTGATAAGAAGAGATCCTTTTTGTTTTATTGACCTGTCTTTGTAATTCCCTTCTCCCTCTAGTAGAACCTTGATGACATTTCAGCACCTGTTAAAAATGTCTATTTGCTGACTTCAATCCCTATCTTATGTAAACATTTCGAATTTCGGTGGACTACTGTTTTTTTCTATTTTCTTGCTGTAATGAATTTACTATAACACTTAAGGCTTTTGATAACGTGCAGGGCATAAACCATTCAAGCAAATAATTAAGCAAAATGATGCCTTAAAACAAAATAGAATTGATCCAAAATATTCAGTTTCATTCATAAAACCCTAGAGCTGAAATGTGAACACTACTATTGATATTGGGCATTTGATTTGTAAAAAGCACACTTCTTTGACTGAAATTCTTCACCACATGTTTGACACTTCATATTCACTTATTTTCTCTTTTTAAATTCTCTTTACCTAGACAACTTCAGGTCAGTAAGCCTGAGCCAGTTCCAAGGTGAGGACCTGTAACAGACATTATAATGCGGAAGCCAAGCCCACAGAAGGGTAAGTGCTAATACACAGCCCAAGGAAAGATAGTGAGTTGATAGTTCAGTGTATGTTACTGAGAGCAGAGACAAATGATATAGATACTTTTAAAGAAAAACTTGTGGATTTTTATATTGGGTCCATAGGAAAACATTTTAGATTTATTTAGAAGTAGAAAATGGCTTGTTGTTGTTTCACACAAATAGATCTATGCATTTTCTCTTTTTTCTCTGAGCTGTTTTGCTCAGAGCAGTTTTGAACAATAACAAAATTCACACAGAAAGTAGAAATGCACAAACAAGTAGGAGTATGCAATGCATGGTGACTGTGTATGTGCATCTCACGGCAGTGTTAGGATGGGATTGCAATTTTCTTTTGAAATACATCCCACAAACTAATTTCCACCAAGCATGTTTACTTCATGGGGTGCATAGAGTCCATCACATAAGGCACTTTTTCACAAGTATTGGTGTCACATTGTGAGTTTCAAATGTTAATACATCTGAGAAGAATATTGTCAAAATTCGTAGACTTTTAGCATCATATTTTGGAGTGTGCCTCAAAATTATCTGTTTAGTTCTTTTAAAAAATATTTTTTGGAAATGAAAGCTTGTTCTTCGAAAAGGGGCCTGTCCTCTGCTTATGTTATGCTACATATTGCATTGTCAAGATGGTACTATAGTGTTGTTGCTGAGTATAGTTACTTTGATACTGCTAAGAAATAGGCACCATTTTGCCATATGTCTCTACAGATTCTCTACTTTTAGGCATGCAAGTGAACTTTATATCCCTAGTGTTTTTTAAGGAAGTTTAACAGTTAATGGGCAAGAAGTCTTTTGAGGCTGTGTTGCTGCTTTGGCTTATCATCTGCTTATACGTTCAGCATGGTGATAGCCGGTAATATGTTAGCATCTCTTTTAATGAGGCACAAAACCAAAAACCATGGCAGTTTTCTCTAGTGGCCATAATATTTTTCCTTCTACAAGGCAAATTGTGACTGTGCGTATGGCGTATGTACTTCAGCCAGTTTTTCTTTCATAGTTTACTAGTTATTAGGCTTGTGCATTTGTATAGAAACGCTATCTGTTTCTGTTTGTTTCATTTGTAAGGCCCCTGTTTTCATTTTTGAGTGCTTCCAAAAAGGGGCATCTTTCCGAATGGGTGTTTTCATTCCACATCCAAAAATACATATTTTTTTTACCCATTGGCCACTATGGGCAGGCTTCCCCAGCTCCCCTTTCCCTCAGGTTTAGGGCCAGAGGGGTGAAAATCACCACACATGAAGGATTCATCTACCACTCTTAACCCACCAAGTTTTAAAACGTTTGGGTCATCCCCCAATTTTTAGGGATTTTTTTCTCTCTATAAATAAAATCTCCTTAAAAACATTCCCTCTTTCCCTCCACTGGTCCTGCCTTCTAGGTTCTCCAGGAACAGCAGCAGGAGGGAGGCAGGCAAGGCACCCATTCCTTCCTGCCAAATGATGCTCCACACACACCACACCCACAGCCCAATGCCTAGCCTCACTCACTTCTTCTTTAACTGCTGGCAATGGGGGGGGGGGGGGGATTCCCCTCCTCTTCCCACCATTTTTGGGTTTTGTGCTCCGTTGCGAAACAAAAGGAATGAAAGAACAAATGAAATGGAAGAAACGAGGACCACATACACCTCTAACAGTTATATGTTATTTTATATATGTGATGTATTTTACATTTTAAGTAATGCATTGAATTTTGCTATTTACCTTCCTGTGAACTGCTTTGAGTTCCCCCAGCGGTGAGAAAAACTGTATATAAATAAATAATAGATAAATACTGCAGATTGCTTCATTTTCATGCCTTCCTGAACTTAACATTTGACTAGCATCTCTTCAGATGTGCCACTGGCATCGCTGCGGATCGTGACTAATCTGGTGGTACACGTCCAGAGACATGGGAACCTGTTGCCCCAAGCCCCACACCTTATCATATGGGGGAAGTATCCACTGGCTGACTTGCCCAGTTGAGGGCAATGCAATGACAGGAAGCATCCCGTGTTGCTGCTGCTTTTGGTGGCAACTCCGGTTCTACAGCAGTTTTGCCATGGAGCCGCCCTGGTACTTCTCCAGTGTGTGATGGGAACTGCTGCGGAACCAGAGTTGCCACCAAATTTTTGCCCCATGCAAAGAGGTCCATAGAGTGGAAGAGGAGATTCTAGTAACGAAAGCAGGATCTATTGTCATTGTTTATTTTCATTTGACATAAACATTGCCGTGGTTATTTTTCTAATTAATTGGTTTTTGTGTCAGGAGTGACTTGAGAAACTGCAAGTCGCTTCTGGTGTGAGAGAATTGGCCGTTTGCAAAGATGTTACTCAGGGGACACTCGGATATTTTGATGTTTTACCATCCTTGTGGGAGGCTTCTCTCATGTCCCCACGTGGGGAGCTGGAGCTGACAGAGGGAGCTCATCTGCATTCTCCCTAAATTCGAACCTTCGACCTGTTGGTCATCAGTCCTTCCGGCACAAGGGTTTAACCCATTGCACCACCGGGGGCTATTCTGAAGTTCTCCTTCTTCTGTTGAGTTCAGGTAGCATATTTATGTTTACAAGCCTCTTTATGTAGCAGTTAATAAACAAAACGTATGCAGACTAACCCCATAGAGAGATATTGTTTGTAGTTACTTTACGGCATTTTATTAAGGTATCTTATTAAAGGTATCTTATTAAAATTATTTTAAAGGTATCTTATTAAAATAAGTATCTTATTTAGGTATCTTATTAAAATTATGCATGACAGACCATTTTTTAAGGTTCTCAAAATCAACTTCCTTCCTCCTTCCTTTCTTTCATGCAGGTCATTTTGCCTGGGAGAGATATTTGAAAGAAACATGTTCCATCCCAGCTCCTGCGCATTGCTTCAAGCAGGTAATGGGAGCATTTCATGTGGTAAAGGGGTTGATATGAAAGGTTTTTTCCCCCCCTAGTCAACTCATAGATAAGTGTGGGATAGACCTCTGTGCCTTCTCATTAAGGAGAAATGTCATCAAATAATCTAATTTAACAAAGTAGATTAATAAATAATCTAATTCAATAAAGACCTGGTAGATCCAGAAAAAATGATTTTCTATATAAATTCTTTTTAATTATTTAGCAAAGTTTAATTTGCATGATTTGACTTTTTTTTGAAGCGTTAGTTGCTGTGTTGTTGACTGGATTTTTCCCCTTCGGTCCTTATGCCAGTTTCTTTTTGTTGCTTATTGTGACATCTGACTTTGAAGCATTGATGTGCCAAGAACAATTCAGGGAATTAAGAAGTCTGGAAGAAAGTCTGGAAAGAAGAGAAGGAATAATGGTGACTTACAATGAAGAAAGACTCTGGCTGACATCTGAACATAAGGCAAAGGTATTTTATGATAAACTTATGAGTCAAAAGGAGGGAGAAGAAGAGATGGGAGAAGGGGGGGGGAAGAAGAAGAAGAAGAAGAAGAAGAAACAGAAGGAGCTGAAGGAGCTGAAGAAAGAAGATTATCCACCCCCAGAAAAGGAATTAAAGCTAAAAAAGCAAGATATAAATCACCAAAGGATTATAGTTACCTCTCGAAAGATCCAAAACCACAGAGAATGACACCACGAAAAAAAGAAGGAAAAGAAGGACAGAGTATGGAACAACCAACAACTGGAACAGCGGAAACGGCTTCAGGCGACATAGGACTGGGATTAGATCAGAATGAATAACAAGATGGAGCGACAAATAAAATGTTTTTCTAACAATATTAATGGATTGAACTCCCCCCAAAAACGTAAGAAAGTCTGGAATAGTTTGAAGAAATCTAGTTATGATGTAATAGCTCTCCAGGAGACGCACATCTGTGATAGACATACAGCACACTTACCGAACAAAAAATTAGGAAAAGAATATCATTCGTCATACGAGAAAAAGAAGAGAGGAGTAGTTACATACGTAAAGGAAACAATAGAATCAGAATTGGCTTTTAGAGATTTAGAAGGAAGATGTGTTGCAGTAAAGATGATAATTGGAGATTCTAAAATTTTGATTTGTAACATCTACGCGCCTAACGGTCTCAAGATAAAATTTGTTGAATTTTTAAATGTTAAACTGAAAGAAGTGGAATTTGATGAATTGATTCTGGTAGAAGATTTTAATGGGGTATTGGACTCCCAAATGGACAAAAGCTTGAAGACTAGAAAGTCTAAGGAAGGCAAACTTCCACAAAAATTTACAGACCTTCAGAAAGAATTTGATTTAGAAGATATATGGAGAAACAGAAATAAAGATAAAAAAGACTATACCTTCTTCTCGAATAGACATCAATCTTGGTCGAGGATAGACATGGCTTGGATAACTAGGAATCTCTCCGCAAAAGTCAAGGAGATCAATATATTACCACGAGATCTGTCTGACCACTGCCCTCTAGAAATTGTTATTAACCACAAAAACTGTCTCAGAAAATGGAGATTAAATGAGAACCTGATAAAAACAGAAGAAGATAAAGAATACTACAATAAAATAATCCAAGACTTTTTGCAAATAAACAAATTGGATGAAATGGAGCCACGAGTGGTGTGGGATGCATTTAAAGCAGTTCTGAGAGGACTTTTTATACAACAAGGATCAAGGAAGAATAGAGAAAGGAATAAAAGAATAAAGGAATTGGCAGCAGAAATAGCAGCCAAGGAAATGGAATCAAAACGAAAACCATCGAAAAGAATACAGAGACAACTGTTGGCACTAAAACAAGAGAAAAACCATGTGGAGTTAGAACTCCAGTCAAGACAAATGAAATTTTTAAAACAACAGACTTTTGAAAATGCGAATAAACCTGGTAAATGGTTAGCAAATCAAATCCGGAAAAAAAGACAAATAAATTATATATCTAAAATAACAACTGCAGACAAAGACTTGAGGACGGATAAAGAAATCATAGAGGAGTTCAGGAGATTTTATACTCAATTATATACAAAGGACAATATAATGAAAGAAGATATTATGGAGTACATAGGCCAAATGAAGCTAGATAAAATAACGGATGAAGATAGAGAAGCATTGAATAAAGAGATATCTGAGGAAGAAATTGAAAAAGCAATTAATAAAATGGAGGCAGATAAGGCCCCTGGACCTGATGGGTTTACGGCGGGATTTTATAAATCCTTCAAACAACAGCTATTACCAACACTTAAAGTTATTGTAAATGAAGCGATGAAATATCAGAAGGTACCAGATTCTTGGAAGGAAGCGGAGATCACAGTGATACACAAAGAAGGCTCCCCGGAAACGGATATTAAAAATTATAGGCCAATTTCCCTCTTAAACACGGATTATAAAATATTTGCAAACATTATGGCCACAAGATTAAAACTATTCTTAAATAAATGGATTGGAGAAGAGCAAACAGGTTTTCTGCCAAATAGACATATGAAAGAAAACATACGCAACGTTCTAGATCTTTTGGAATATTATGAGATGAACCATCAAAAAGAATTCGCTATTCTATCAATAGATGCAGAGAAAGCTTTTGATAATTTGAATTGGGATTTCTTCAAGATACTAATACAAGAATTGGACATGGGGGAAAAATTTAATAATGCTATTAATGCGATCTACGAATTTCAAAAAGCTAAAGTGAAAATAAATGGTCAAATGACACAAGAATTTGAAATAGCAAAGGGTACCAGGCAAGGGTGCCCATTATCCCCATTGATTTTCATAATGGCAGTGGAGATCCTAATGAAGAAAATTAGAGAAGATGAAAAGATAAAAGGAGCGAAAATTGGAAAATTTGAATACAAGATACGAGCGTTTGCGGATGATCTATTAGGAACAATTGAGGATCCGGAGAAAAATTTACAAAATTGGATAACTAAAATAGAACAATTCGGAAAAGTGGCAGGCTTTAAAATGAATATGAAGAAAACAAAGCTCCTATTTAAGAATGTGGAAAAGGAGAAACAAGCAAAGATACAACAACAAGTGGGGATAGAGAGTGTTAAGAAAATTAGATACCTCGGAGTCTGGATTACAGCGAGAAATGGTCAACTTCTGAAGAATAATTACGAAATAGTTTGGAAGAAAATTCAAAAAGATCTACTAAAATGGAATTCTTTAAACCTATCACTTCTTGGCCGGATATCTTTAATAAAGATGAATGTTCTACCAAAACTTATATTTCTATTTCAAAATATTCCGATAATAAGAAATCAAACCCTATTCAAAAAATGGAAGAAGGATTTATTGAAATTTGTCTGGAAAGGAAAAAGGCCAAGAATAAACTACATAAATCTGATAGATAAAAAATCTAGAGGAGGGTTGGGATTTCCTGATTTGAAGACTTATCATGAGGCATGTGCTCTGTCATGGATAAGAGACTGGATGACGTTAGACAAAGAAAAGTGTTTAAATTTAGAAGGTCATGACCTGAGAGTAGGATGGCATGCATATGTTTGGTATAATAGAGAATTAAAAGAAAAAAACTTTGGTAATCATTTTGTGCGAGCCTCCCTACTGAGGACATGGATGAGATATAAAGCTCTCTTTTACAAAAACACACCATTGTGGGTCTCAGCAATGGAGGCACATCAAAGAAGATTGTTAGGATGGAGGGTTTGGCCAAGATATAAGGACATCTTGGTAAAAGGGAAAATGGAGATTAAATCTTTTGAACAACTCAAGAACTCTTATGGCAATATAACTTGGTTACATTATTTACAAATTAAAGAATATTTCAAACAAGATCAAAAAATTGGTTTTGACTGGGAAGAAAACACATGGGACAAAGTATTAAGAATACAAAAGAAAACAGTGACAATACTCTATAATAAATTGGTCCAATGGCAAACGGAAACTGAACAGGTGAAAACATGTATGATTAAGTGGGCCGAAAATTTAAGACGACCCATCCAGTTTAGAGAATGGGAGCAAATATGGAACAAAAAGTTGAAATATACATATGCCATGGACCTGAAAGAAAATTGGTATAAAATGTTTTATAGATGGTATTTGACACCGAATAAACTTAGTCATATGTATCAAAATGTCTCAGATAAATGTTGGAAATGCGGGGAACAAACAGGCACATTCTACCATATGTGGTGGACTTGTAAGGATACAACTAAGTTTTGGGCTTCGGTCCATGAGGAAACACAAAAGATGTTGAAGAAGAGATTCAAAAAGAAACCTGAGTATTATTTATTGGGATTTACAGATTCGAATTTTAAACTGGATGAGAATGAAGACAAATTATTTACATACTACACTACAGCGGCAAGGATTGTTTTTGCCAAATATTGGAAGAATGACCAAATACCGACCATTGAAGAATGGTTGGAGAAAGTTAAAGAAACAAGAGACATGGATGAACTAACTTTTTTGATGAGAAGAAATACTGGAAAATCGCTAAAGAGAACAGACTGGACCTTTTTCTATGACTACGAAAAGAAACTTAAAGATAAAAGTTTTAGAGGACAAGAATAGATAAGTAAGTTGGAGAAGTAGAGTGAGAAGATCCTGAGGTTGGAGTGGAGGTCATTTTAGATTAGTTTAGGTGTTTTTTTTTGTGTGTTTTTGTGCTACCCTTCCTTCTTTTCTATCCTCTTGTTATTGTTCCCCCTCTTTCCCTGTGTTGATTTATAAAATGTTTAATAAAAATTATTTGGAAAAAAAAAAGAAGTCTGGAAGGAACAGAACATGTGTGATCTTAAGTCTGACTGAAATCCTTGTTTTCCTCAGTCATATACTCCACCAAACAATGAATTTAAAATCAGCATGAAGCTAGAAGCCCAAGATCCTAGAAATGCTACATCTACTTGCATTGCTACTGTGGTTGGACTGACAGGTGCCCGTCTCCGATTGCGCCTCGATGGCAGTGACAATAAGAATGACTTTTGGCGTCTGGTGGATTTTGCAGAAATCCAGCCAATTGGCAACTGTGAAAAGAATGGAGGGATGCTACAGCCTCCTTTGGGTGAGTCAAAACTCTGCTTGCCTCAAGGACTAGAATTAGGATTGTCATTTTTATACTTTTATATGACCAGCAGAACGGATAGCTGTTTGGATAGCAGAACGGTACCAAAATGTACGAAGTGCTATGAGAAAAGAGGATAAATATCAGGATATGTATGCACAGTGGAGAGTATGGGAAGTCTGCCAAAAAATTACTAACTGGGTTACTCTGCAGGCACAAACCCATTTGTGTGAATTTGAAGAACTTGAAGAACCACATTTGCAGGTAAGTAACCTGCCCCTTTGATTTTTGATTTCTCCTTACCATACTTAACAAAAATACCATAATGTATCAAACGATTGTGTAACTTTGAATCACCCTAGTGGAAGCTTCCTATCTTTTGTGAGAATGCTGTGGTGAAATCACAATGATGTCAAAATGTAAGGATCGCTGGTATGGCAACGCTGTCATCTGGTGATATTCTTTTTATGGCCTCTGAATCTGTTTGTTTCAGGATTTCGGCTGAATGCTTCTTCTTGGCCCATGTTTCTTCTGAAGACTCTGAATGGAGCAGAAATGGCTCCTGTTCGAATTTTCCATAAGGTATTGTAGCAAATGAACTACATTGTTACATATTGTGAATATAGCTGGATTTTGATATGCTAAAGTTTGACCAAGGGCAAGATGGATGGATGGCATCCTTGAAGTGACTGGACTGACCTTGAAGGAGCTGGGGGTGGTGACGGCCAACAGGGAGCTCTGGCGTGGGCTGGTTCGTGAGGTCACGAAGAGTCAGAGATGACTGAACGAATGAACAACAACAACAAAGTTTGTTCATCTTCATGGTCTCTTGTGAATCACACAAATGGGTCATTTGAGCCTGTGCAGAGCTCATTCGGAACCTTATAGAATTCTACTGACACATTTTTTGCGGAACTCATGACAGGTACGAGGGTTGAATGAAAAGTAATGCCTCCACCTTCGTAATTCCTCAACAGATGGCAGTACTGGTATGCGGTAGGTACTGCCTTGTTCAGTAGACTCTCCTTTACAGTTCCATTTTGGCGGTTGTATTGTTAAAGTGTGAAGTATGGAACCCTGTGCAGATGGTCGGTCAGTGCAACTTAAGCAATGTGCAGTCATTGAATTCTTGACAGCAGAAGGTGTCACCCCAAAGGAGATTCATCAGAGAATGCAATGGTGATTATGTTGATGTGAGTACTGTGTGTTGTTGGGCGAGTAAGTTTAAAGATGTTGAGGTAGGAACATCTGACTTGCGTGATAAAGAGTTGGATGTTCTGTAACAGAAACCACTGAATTTCACAAGGAAAAGGTTGACAGATTGATTCAGGATGGTCGTCGTATCACTCAGAGAGAAATTTCAAGCATAACTACCATTTCACAAGAACGAATGGGTCACATTATTGCTTTGCTTGGCTATTGGAAGATCTGTGCACGATGGGTGGCGGAAACAGAGCATCAACGTCTACCATGATGGCTTCAGAAAACTTGTTCATCATTGGCAGAAATGTATCCAATTGTCTGGTGATTATGTGGAAAAGTGAATAGTGGTAGTTAAAGAGTACATTCTAAGGATTATTTCTGCATTTCATTTATTAAAATATTCCCATCCAAAACTAAGTAACGAAGGTGGAGGCATTATTTTTCATTCAACCCTTGTATATATTCGATAGCGTCCCAGACCCTCAGTTCCTTTTCTTCTGCCATGGTAGCATCTCTTTTAGGAAGCTCAGTCTATGCTATCTCAGAGGTTCTCCAAATGGGTATGAGTAACCACCAGGTTATCGTATGAAACTATGGACCATCTCCCACCTGAAACCATTTGTGGATACTACTCACAGTATTGCAGTGTTTTTATCTGAAAGGGGTGTCTTCTGAAGACATTTGCAAAAGAGCTATCTAGTCCACATATCTTTGAGCCACGCTACTGAATAGATGCTAGGTCCAGAAGGGATGCTGCTTTTGGCAAGATGGTATTTTTCGCATGTGTGGCATGGCATACCACCTTCTATTGTTAGTGGCTTGCTAGTCACACATTTGTGTGATTCACAGATATCATGAAGAAGAAGGACAGCTTGCTTAGCTGAAACTGTTTCTTTCAGTGGTCATCTGTAAAATGCCATGATCCTGCCCATCCTGTATCATGAACATCCAGGTTGCATTGTCTTCTGCCTTGAGGTTATGGAATTGGAGATTTGGGTGGCAACTACATTTATGTACCACAGCAGTGCAGAGGACAATACATCAGATAATGAAAGGAATGACAGTGGTGTAAAAT
This sequence comes from Anolis sagrei, assembly GCF_037176765.1. NCBI lineage: Eukaryota > Metazoa > Chordata > Lepidosauria > Squamata > Anolidae > Anolis > Anolis sagrei. The sequence goes on along the minus strand of NC_090035.1, from coordinate 62,014,460 downwards.
CTTCTGACAAGGAAGATTAAAATGTTTAAATATGTAAATTTGTTTCTCTGAACATTTGTATGTTCTCTCAAGTTGTTTTCAACATTGTTTTATTAAATAGTTGTTGTTTTGGAACCAAAAAAGGCTTTTTTCTCTCGTGTAATAGTTGCACCACTTTTTTTGCTAAAAAAGGAGGAAATATGACTATCATACCATGAAAAATGGTAGCTCTGTTCGGGCATGAGCACAGACACCATATGAATGATCAGGATACTTTATTAGATTATACAATACTTGAAGTATAAATCTAAGTATAAAATTATCATATATTGTTATAATAAGTTTTATTTTCAAGCTGGGGTGTGTTTCTTTTTCTGTGTCCTTTTGTCCAGGAACCACCATCTCCATCCCAGAATTTCTTTAAGATTGGGATGAAACTGGAGGCTGTAGACAGGAAAAATCCACATTTCATCTGCCCAGCTACTATTGGTGAGGTGCGAGGTTCTGAGGTCCTCATCACTTTTGATGGCTGGAGAGGAGCATTTGATTACTGGTGCCGCTATGATTCTCGAGACATCTTTCCTGTTGGCTGGTGTTCACTGACTGGTGACAACTTGCAGCCCCCTGGAACAAAAGGTGAGTGTACTCTCATACTTCTGCCACATTTAATCAGTGCTTTTTTCCAATAAAGGAGGATATAGCTGTGAATAATTCTTCTGTGAAAGCTATTGTGGCCGAAATCACTTGTTGACTTGAGGAGGAGAAGCCAGTTTTGTCTCATTTACATTTGTGACATAAGGGTAGATGTCTTTCGGTTTTCCATACAAATATTCAGAGCCTAATATATGTCTACCATCAACTCTGAATCTTTGGAAACCTGTTTGAGTAGTATAAAAGAAAATTTCACTTACAATCTATGAGAAACCCTTCTGATGATTACTCAGTTAATGGAATATTTTAAGTCCTTGCAAACAAGATAGTAAAATGTGGAGTAGACAACATTGGTGGATTTGTAATTAGTTGAGTGAAAATAGGGCACACCCCGGATTTGCAGATGACACCAAATTAAGAGAGGGTAGAGGTAAAGGTTTTCTCCTGACATTAAGGAGTTTAAACAGGCATGTCCTGTCCAACTCTGGGGGGTTGGTCCTGTCCAACTCTGGGGGTTGGTGCTCATCTTCATTTCGAAGCCAAAGAGCCAGTGTTGTCCATAAACATTTCGAAGCCAAAGAGCCAGTGTTGTCCATAAACATCTCCAAAGTCATGTGGCCAGCATGACTTCATGGGGCATCGTTAATTAAAAGAATTATCTGATAACCCAAAGACTGTGTTATTCAACTTTAGAATGAAGAATGTATCCTTTCCTTTTGTTTATAATTTATACAATGAAATGTTCACAGTAAATTTTGGATTAGTCTATCAGATTAGCAGTCTATGAAAAAGTAAACACTTGTGGCGAAAAGTAACAATTGGGAAAATATTGTGGTGGTAGCTAATTGTCTTCTTTCCCTGCAACTCCTTTTGGGGTAGTGATGATTCCAAAGAGCCCATTCCCTGCCATTGACGTGATATCAGAAAAGAGCAACATGCACAGTAGTATAAAAACTATCCTGGAGCATCAACCTGGACAGAGGGGCCACAAGCCTGGTCGTAAGCGAGGCCGGACACCCAAGACTTTGATCAGTCATCCCAATCCCAACCCCACAAAGACAGCGGAGCCTTTGAAATTCCCCAAAAAGAGAGGACCAAAGCCTGGCAGTAAGGTAGGTGTTGTGTATGCACAACAGTGGATTACATATCCCATCACAATCAGAATCAGTTCTGCTTCAGTACTTTAGAAAATGAAAGGTGGGCAATATAACCATAATATAAAAACAAACAAACAAACTAGTAATCGAGTTCTGAGAACACTGTATCTACTTAGTTAAAGCACTTTTTTCTCACTTTCTATGCAAAAAGTATCTGGAGCAATTGAAGGTGCATTCAATAAAATATAGCCTGTGTCTGTAGTTTAAACAGGCATGACACAAAAGGAAAGGTGAATGGGATGGAAATAGTTAGCCCCAAAGTATTTCCAAGCAAATAAGGGAAGAACTTCTCACAGTTTGGTTTATGCTTCTCCTACTTCTTCTAATACCATAGACAGGAAAAAGAAAGACGTTTAGTGTTCCCAAGTGATCTGGATAGGACTCGTCTTTGTTGACTGATTCTTTGCTCCAGATCTCCCCCCCCCCCCCCCCCGTGTCTTCCTCTAATTTCTTCTTATTTATCTAATCCAATTTTTTTAAAAAATAAGCACACTATATACTTGAATGTAAGCTGACCCGAATGTAAGCCAAGACTCCTAATTTTGCCACAAAAAACTGGGAAAACTTACTGATTTGAGTATAAGCCGAGGGTGGGAAATGCAGCAGCTACTGGGAAATTTCAAAATAAAAATACATACCAAGAAAATTACATTAATTGGGGCATTAGTAGGTTAAATGTTTTTGGATGTTTACATAAAACTGTAATTTAAGATAAGACTGTCCAACTCTGATTTAATCATTATTCTAACCTTGATCAATGTAAATGTGCTTGTGTATCCTCCAATAATCACCATAGTTTATTTTAACTATACATTTTGTTGAAAATGCTGTGTGTATATGAATAAGAAAAAGAGTGAAAGACTGGCATGGGAAGGGGGTGGGAAAGAAGGGCTAGAAACTTGAAAAATTGGAATGGGAAAGAGTGGTTGAGAAAGTGGAAAAATAAGGGGAGAAAGAGGTAGTAGGAAAATCAGGAAAGATTGGGGTGGGAAGGAGGCAACTGTGGAAGGGGGAATGAGTGAGGTGTGAAAAGAGGGGCTGGAAATGTGGGAAAGACCCCAGTCTAGCATGTGAAAGGGTGATTGGGAAAAGCTGGGGAAATTGGGGTAGGAAAGATTGGGGCAGCTGGAAAATTAGGGCAGCTGGAAAAGATTGAGATGGGGAAAGGAAGATTGCAAAATGAGTAAGACTGTGATGCAAAAGGGGGGTGCTGGAAAGGTGGAAAGATTGAAGTGGGGACAAGTGGAGGAGTAGGAAAGACTGAAGTTGGAAAGGGGGCTGGGAAAATGGGAAAGAACGGGGTGAGAAAGGGGCTGGGAAAGTGGGAAACTGTTGTGAGAGAAGGGGCAGGACTGAAAGAGAGGCTGGAACCTGGGAAAGGCTGAAATGGAAAGGGAGCTGGAAAAGTGGGAGTGAGGGGCTTGGGATAGTAAAGACAGGGATAGGAAGGGGGAAACTGGAAAAAGAAGACTGGGTGGAAAAGGGGTGATGGAAAAGTGTTGAAAAAACTGAGATGGGAAGGACTGAGGAGAGGAAGGTGAGCAGCCTCTCCTCCCCTCTCGGCACAGCAACCGAGGGTTTCTTTCAGCCCCTCACCTTCCCATCAGGACTCTCACTCAAGCATAAGTGGAGGGGGGGCTTTTTCAACCTAAAAAAAGGCTGAAAACTAGGCTTATACTTGAGTATATAGATATTTTTTAAAAGCCACTTCGCTTTTCCTTAAAACTCTTAAAGTGCCCACTCCCAACCTTCTTTTTCTTGGAGTATAAAATTTAAACAGAGTAATTTCTCCATAGTTTTTTTTCCTATGTCATAGAAAGCTTATCAAAAATTTCGGACAGCATCTCTGGCCTAACCACTGTTTCTTCCTTTCCTCTAAATCTGCTCTCTTCTGGTGGAAGGGTAGAACGTGCCCTTGGATTTATCAAGACTAGCAGGAGAACTGGTGCAGGCAAGTAAGGTAAACTCCCTCCGTAGCACTGCATTTTTGCCAGCCTCCATCAGGCTAAATTGGGTCAAGTGTCAGGAAGGCAATTGTCCCAGTATTGCAGGAGAAGGTAAGGACAGGGGCCACTCATAAATGATTGGGAATGGGCCTCCTCTGCTTCATTCCATGCAGTCATTGCCAAAGAGGCCATCACCATTAGAACAGCAAGAGTGGGAAAAACCCAGTGGGAGGGCAGGTGGTGGGAAGATGAGCATATGATTTCCCTCTCCTTCTCCATATTGTGACAGGAATGCTATGCCAGAAAGGGTACTGGACTCCAGAGGAGAACAGATAGGGATCCCATCTCCCTTAGTCTGGTTTTGCACAGCACTCTGGTGATCAGAAGGAACAGTTTTGGATCTCAGGAGGGCCATGACACTAGCATTCAGAACTCCACAACCAGATGGATTTACCTATGTTGGAAGCAAAGACGTAGGAGATATTATCTCAGACATGGATGGCTGTCATCTTGAACATGTGACGAGAGAAGTAAACGAGCTCGTAAATGCAGCAGAGGACATCTCAACCTTCAGTTATGGTGCAGCCTGTTGTTCATTCGTTCAGTCGTCTCCGACTCTTCGTGACCTCATGGACCATCCCACACCAGAGCTCCCTGTCAGCCGTCACCACCCCCAGCTCCTTCAAGGTCAGTCCAGTCACTTCAAGGATGCCATCCATCCATCTTGCCCTTGGTCAGCCCCTCTTCCTTTTACCTTCCATTTTCCCCAGCATAATTGTCTTCTCTAGGCTTTGCTGTCTCCTCATGATGTGGCCAAAGTACTTCAACTTTGTCTCTAATATCCTTCCCTCCAATGAGCAGTCGGCTTTATTTCCTGGAGGATGGACTGGTTGGATCTTCTCGCAGTCCAAGGCACTCTCAGAACTTTCCTCCAATACCACAGTTCAAAAGCATCTATCTTCCTTCGCTCAGCCTTTCCTAAGGTCCAACTCTCACATCCGTAGGTTACTATAGGGAGTACCATGGCTTTGACTATGCGGATCTTTGTTGCCAGGCTGATGTCTCTACTCTTTATTATTTTATCGAGATTGGACATTGCTCTCCTCCCAAGAAGTAAGCGTCTTCTGATTTCCTGGCTACAGTCTGCATCTGCAGTGATCTTTGTGCCTAGAAATACAAAGTCTGTCACAACCTCCACATTTTCTCTCTCTATTTTCCAGTTGTCAATCATTCTTGTTGCCATAACCTTGGTTTTTTTGATGTTTAGCTGCAACCCAGCTTTTGCGCTTTCTTCTTTCACCTTGATTAGAAGGCTCCTCAGCTCCTCCTCGCTTTCGGCCATCAGAGTGGTGTCATCTGCAAATCTGAGGTTCTTAATGTTTCTTCCAGCAATTTTCACCACAGCTTTGTATTCATCAAGCCCCGCACATCGCATGATATGTTCTGCATACACGTTAAAAAGGTTGGGTGAGAGTATGCAGCCTTGCCGTACGCCTTTCCCAATCTTGAACCAGTCTGTTGTTCCGTGGTCAGTTCTTATTGGATGGTGCAGCCTGCCAAGGCCAAATTTATGAACCCCTCCATAAGAAGCATAGGAAGCATTACCATTTGGACTCTGAACTTGGAATTTATCTCACTCCCAATAGCTACTGTGTACTAAAACTATAAACCTACAAGGACTTTAACTTTGGACTGTTTACATTGGGACTTGATTTGAATCTTATGTTGTTTGTTTAATCGGGATTTGGAAAAAACATAACAAGTGAAGGGGTTCATATTAAGATACCAGATGGAGGAAGTTGAAGACACTACTACTCATGATCATGAGGAAGATCTTGATCATACCAGCATGGCCCAGGAGAACTTTCTGAAGTCATGCGTATGATGTTGCCCCTACAAGCCCATCAAGATCTACTCACACAGGGTCAATTCACTACCACAACCTGGAGTAACTATAGCTCCACACCTGGACCATGTTAAATGACTACAGCTATTTGAATAAAGTTATTCTTATTATTTATTATTTACAGTTCTTATATTCCTCCCTTCTCACCCCGCAGGGGACTCAGGGCGGATTACAGTAAACACATATATGGCAAACATTCAATGCCAGTTTGACAAACAACATTTAACAGACAAAGGCTATTTAACTTTTTTTTTCTGGCCGCCAGGGGAGCTGCTGCTTTCATCGTCCATCAACGACACCGATGAAGTTCTTACGCATTCCACATTCCCCGGAGTCTTCTTTCTTTATGGCCTCATAAATTAGTTAAATTTAGCCTCCCACACAAGTTGGTCCCTTATTTTCCTACTTGACAGATGCAACTGTCTTTCGGGTTGCAAAGGTCGACAACGGGCTACACAATGGCTGGACACCCACTCCAGCCCGGGCTGGCTTCGAACTCATGACCTTTTGGTCAGAGTGATCTTAATGCAGCTGACACTCAGCCAGCTGTGCCACAATCCCGGTGGACACTATTCTGGTCTCCATGCCATCTTCTACTAACAGGGCGTTTTAGGGTGTTCTGCAGATGGTGCAGGCATAAGCAAACGGATTGTGCCAATTTCTCAATTCCTTCATACAGTTTCTCCAGAATGGCATTGAGAGACAGACCATGGCCATCAGTACGCTGCTATCATGTGATCAGACAAAGAAGACCACCTCGCATCCCTAGCACAGTGCAGGCAATTCTTGAAGGCATCGGTAATATCATCATTTAACAAAAGAGTCACTCAGGCCCCTTCTACACTTCCATATAATCCAGATTATCAAAGAAAAAAAATCCACATTATCTGCTTTGGATTATATGTGTCTACATTGTCATATAATCTAGTTCAAATCAGATAATCTTGATTTTACATGACAGTATAAAAGGGGCCTCGAGTATTTTTCTTGAAAAGTCCTGTTTCCAACCATTGTCACCTCAGCACTTAGGGTGCTGGAGCTCAGAGCAATTTTTGCAAGTTAAGAAGCTCTTTATCTTCAGACCAGACTCAGTGATGTTGTGGTTGGACCCAACCTTCATTCTCAGGTTGAACTCGTCCTTTCGTAGAATGTAAGAATTTATTTTTTTGTCCTTCTGCCTGCCTCCACTGAAGGAGCTGGAAAAGATCTGGCGCACACCTTGGATGAGCGCAATGCCATCTGAATTTATTTGAAAAACAGCTTCCAGTCCTTGCACTATTTGTCTCCTTCCAACCATACTCCAAGGTCGGGATGTAGAGTGGGTCAAGAGGACTCTGTGTGCCAAGTTTGGTCTTGATCGAACATTAGATGAGGGTTGCAGCAGTCTTGGGAGGGGAGTGGAGGTACTTGAAGTCCCATCGTCCTTGGTTTGTCCTTGAAAGTGCACTAGGATGTAGAGTGGGTCATGGGGACTGTGTGCCAAGTTTGTTCTTGATCAGTCATTGGCGAGGGTCAGAGTGGTCTCAGGAAGTGACTGAAGTGACTGCAAGTCCCATCATCCATTGTCAAATTCTTCCAAAGCGCACCAGGATGTAGAGTGCTTCATGGAGACTCAGTGTGCCAAGTTTGGTCTTTATGGGTAATTGATGAGGGTTGCAGTGGTCTCAAGAATTGAGCAAAGGGACTGCAAGTCCTATAATCCATGGTCCATCCCTGGCCAAACCACACCAGGACATAAGGTGGGTCATGAGAGGTCTGTCCTCCTCGAAAGTACACCAGGATGTAGAGCGGGTCATGGGGATTCTGTGAGCCAAGTTTGGTCTTGATCAGTCATTGGCGAGGGTCTCTGGTCTCAGGAAGTGAGTGAAGTGACTGCGGGCTCTCTGTGCGAATTGTGATCTTGATCCATCATTGTTGGCAGTTGTAATGGTCTCAGGAAGGGAGTGCAGGTATTGCAAGTCCCATCGTTCATGGTGCATCTCCTCCAAACCACACCAGGATGTAGAGTGCATCATGGAGACTCAGTGTGCCAAGTTTGGTCATTTTCGGTAATTAGATGAGGGTTGCAGTGGTCTCAAGAATTGAGCAAAGGTACTGCAAGTCCCATAATCCATGGTCCATCCCCGGCCAAACCAAACCAGGACATAAAGTGGACATAAATTGGGGCATGAAAGATCTATGTGCAAATTTTGGTCTTGATCAGTCATTGGATGAGATTCACAGCGGTCTCAGAAAGTGAGTGATGGTACTGCAAGTCCCAACATCCATGGTTCATTCCCTTCCAAACTGCAGTAGGATGTAGAGTGGGTCATGGGGGTTCTGTGTGCCAAGTTTGGTCTGTATTGGTTATTTCCTGACTCAGCCCCTGGCCTTTTCCTTTCCTCTCTTTGTCATCTCGGAATCTTGGAATTGTGGCTGGCCAATCAGACCATATGCAAATAGCACCACAGAGGCAGCCAATCAGAAAGCTGACACATACCCGGTTGCACCGCCGCATACAAACTTTGACTTTTATTATATGTATAGCTAGATAGACTAGCTTGGGGACCCGTCGCTGCCCGGGTTATTAGAGAAAGTGGGTAATGGCAGTTTTGTATGCCAAGTTTGGTCTTTATTGGTCATTGGATGACAGTTGCATTGTTTTCAGGAAGTGAGTGAAGGTACTTGAAGTCCTATCAGTCACGGTCCACTCCTCCAAACAGCAGCAGGATATAGAGTGGATCATGGGGGTTCTGTGTGCCAAGTTTTGTCTTTATCAGTCATTCGATGAGGGTGGTAGCAGTTTCAGTAAGTGAGTGAAGGAACTGCAAGTCCCATCATCCAAAGTCCATTCTCCTTCAAACTGCAAGAGGATTCAGAGCGGGTAATGGGGGCTCTGTGTGCTAAGTTTGGTCTTGATCAGTCATTGGATTAGGGTCACAGTGGTTTCAGTAAGTGAGTAAAGGTACTGCAAGTCCCATCATCCATGGCCAACCCTCCTCCAAACTGCAGCGGGATGTAGAGTGGGTTATGGGGCCTCTGTGAAAATTTGGTCTTGATCGGTCATTGGATGAGTGTTGCAGAAGTCTTGGGAAGTGGGTGGAGCTACTTGAAGTCCCATCATCCATAGTCTGTTCTCCTCCAAAGAAAGGAAAGGAGTGCAAGTACTGCAAGTCCCATAGTTCATGGTGCATCCTCTTCCAAACTGTACCAAGATGTAGAGTGCATCATGGAGACTCAGTGTGCCAAGTTTGGTCTTTATTGGTTATTGGATGAGGGTTGCAGAGGTCTCAAGAATTGAGCAAAGGTACTGCAAGTCCCATAATCCATGGTCCATCCCCGGCTAAACCACACCAGGACGTAAAGTGGATCATGAGAGGTCTATGTGCCAAGTTTTGTCCTGATAAGTCATTGGATGAGGTTAACAGCGGTCTCAGAATGCAAGTCCCATCATCCATGGTTCATCCTCCTCCAAACTGCAGTAGGATGGCCTTTTCCTTTCCTCTCTTTGTCATCTCGGAATCTTGGAATTGAGGCTGGCCAATCAGAGACCATATGCAAATTTCCTTCTCTCATGCCCCTGTTTCCGTCATGAACCCTTTTCTCCACCAGGGGCTCCTATTGAAGCTGGCCAATCTCAGACCATAGGCAAATAGCACCACAGTGGCAGCCAATCGGTGTCAGGATCCAGTTTCCGGAGCCCAGACTTTGGCGCCGAAAACTAGATTCCTGACGTTTCACCCCGATAAGGAATCTGCAGCTGGTGGCCTTGGAGGGAGGCAGTTGTCTGGTGGCGGGAAGCTTTTGCGCGGGGTTTTGGGTTTGGCGGGAGTTCACGTTTTGAACTGGTGGGAGTGTATATAAGGGATTGCCTGCTGCGACCAGGCAATCCCGGCTTTGTTGTGTCTTAGTATCTGATAGTAAAGTTCTTTGATTATGATGGAAGTCTCCTGTCGTCATTGAGCCCAGCTATCGTGAGCTGACAAATCAGAATCCTGGAACTTTCAGACTAGCCAATCAGAGACCATATGCAAATCACACCACAGTGGCAGCCAATGAGAAAGCTGGCACATACCTGGTTGCACTGCCGCATACAAACTTTACTTTTATTATACTTTACTTGCTTAGGCGATCCCTCGTTGGACGAGTAAGATGGTCTTCCATTATGGATTTCCCTGTGGGTCCGTATGTGGCTGTGGAGCCCTATTCTTGCTCTGCATCTTCTTCCGCAGTGAGGGCATTGGTTTCCAGGTGGAAGGCGGTCCCGGTCGGGGTTGGCTTGACGCGCCTTCCTCCTGGCACGTTTCTCTCTTTCACCCTCCACTCGTGCCTCCTCAAATTCTGCAACACTGCTGGTCACAGTTGTCCTCCAGCTGGAGCGCTCAAGGGCCAGGGCTTCCCAGTTCTCAGTGTCTATGCCAGAGTTTTTAAGGTTGGCTTTGAGCCCATCTTTAAATCTCTTTTCCTGTCCACCAACGTTCCGTTTTCCGTTCTTAAGTTCGAAGTAGAGCAACTGCTTTGGGAGACGGTAGTCAGGCATCCAGACAACGTGGTCGGCCCAGCGGAGTTGATGTTGGAGGACCATCGCTTCAATGCTGGTGGTCTTTGCTTCTTCCAGCACACTGACGTTTGTCCGCTTGTCTTCCCAGGAGATTTGCAGGATTTTCCGGAGGCAGCGCTGATGGAATCGTTCCAGGAGTTGCATGTGACGTCTGTAGACAGTCCACGTCTCACAGGTATAGAGCAGGGTTGGGAGGACAATAGCTTTATAGACAAGCCCCTTGGTCCCCCTACGGATGTCCCGGTCCTCAAACACTCTCTGCTTCATTCTGGAAAATGCTGCACTTGCAGAGCTCAGGCGGTGTTGTATTTCCAGCAATCTTGGGAAGGGAGTGGAGGTATTTAAAGTCCCAATATCCATTGTCTGTCCTCCTCCAAACTGCACCAAGATGTAGAGTGGGTCATTGGGCCTCTGTGTGCCAAGTTTGGTCTTGATTAGTTATTGGCGAGGGTTTCAATGCTCTCAGAAAGTGAGTGAAGTTACTGCAAGTCTCATCATCCATCTCCAAATCTTTCCAAATGACACGAGGATGTAAAGTGGGTCATGAGAGGTCTATGTGGCAAGTTTGGTCTTGCTCAGTCATTGGATGAGGTTCGCAGAGGTCCCAGAATGTGAGTGAAGGTACAGGAAGTCCCATCATCCATGATCCACCCTCCTCCAAACTGAAACAGGATGTAGATAAGGTCATGGGGGCTCTGTGTGCCAAGTTTGGTTTTGATCGGACATCAGATAAGGGTTGCAGCAGTCTTGGGAAGGGTGTGGAGATACTTGAAGTCCCATCATCCGTCTGTCCTCCTCGAAAGTGAACCAGGATGTAGAGTGGGTCATGGGGACTCTGTGTGTCAAGTTTGGTCTTGATCAGTCATCGGCGAGGGTCTCAGTGGTCTCAGGGAGTGAATGAAGTGACTGCAAGTCCCATCATCCATTGCCAAATTCTTCCAAACCGCACCAGGATGTAGAATGGGTCATGCAGGCTCTCTGTGTAAATTGTGGTCCTGACCCATCATTGTTGGCAGTTGTAAAGGTCGTAGGAAGATAGTGCAGGTATTGCAAGTCTCATTGTCTATGGTGCATCCTCCTCCAAACTGCACCAAGATGTAGTGTGCATCATGGAGACTCAGTGTCCCAAGTTTGGTCTTTATTGCTAATTGGATGAGGGTTGCAGTGAATTGAGTAAAGGTACTGCAAGTCCCATAATCCATGATAAATCCCCAGCCAAACCACACCAGGACCTAAAGTGGGTCATGAGAGGTCTATGTGCCAAGTTTATATGGCTCGCAGTGGTCTCAGGAAGTTAGTGAAGGTACTGCGAATCCCATCATCCGTGGTCCATCCTCCTCCAAATTGCACCAGAATGGAGAGTAGGTCGTGGGGGTTCTGTGTGCCAAGTTTTGTTCTTGCTCAATCATTGGATGAGGATCACAGTGGTCTCAGAAGGTGAGTTTAGATACTGCAAGTCCTATCATCCATGTGCTGTTCTCCCCCAAACCTCACCAGAATGTTGAGTTGGTCAAGGGCGCTCTCTGCCAAGTTTGGTCTTACTTGGTATTTGGATAAGTGTCGCTGTGGTTTCAGGAAGTGAGTGGAGGTACTGGAAGTTCCATCATCCATCGTCCATCCTCCAAACAGTACCAGGAAGTAGAGTGGCCCATGGGGGCTCTGTGTGCCAACAGTGGTCTTGATTGGTCATTAATGAGGGTTGCAGCAGTCTTGGGAAGTGAGTGGAGGTATTCCAAGTCCCATCATCCATTGTCCATCATGCTTGAAACAGCATCAGGATAGAGAATGGGTTATGAGAGCTCTGTGCTGACTTTGGTCTTGATCAGTCATTGGATGAGGTTTGCAGAGGTCTCAGAATGTGAGTGAAGGTACTGGAAGTTCCATCATCCATGGTCCATCCTCCTCCAAGCAGCACCAGGATGTACAATGGGTCATGCGGGCTCTGCGTGCCAACTTTGGATGGGATGAGATGAGGGTTGGAACAGTCTTGGGAATTGAGTGGAGGTACTTCAGGTCCTATCATCCATGGTCCATTGTGCTGGAAACTGCACCAGGATGTAGAGTGGGTCATGCAGGCTCTCAGTGTGAATTGTGGTCCTGATCCATCATTATAGGCAGTTGTAATGGTCTTAGGAAGGGAGTGCAGGTATTGCAAGTCCCATCGTCCATGGTGCATCCTCCTCCAGACTGCACCAGGATGCTCAGTGTGCCAAGTTTGGTCTTTATCGGTAATTGGATGAAGGTTGCAGTGGTCTCAAGAATTGAGCAAAGGTACTGCAAGTCCCATAATCCATGGTCCACCCCTGGCCAGACCACACCAGGTCATGAGAGGTCTATGTGGCAAGTTTGGTCCTGATCAGTCATTGGATGAGGTTAACAGCGGTCTCAGAAAGTGAGTGATGTTACTGCCAGTCCCATCATCCATGGTCCATCCTCCTCCAAACTGCAGTAGGATGTCGAGTGGGTCTTGCAGGCTCTGTGTGCCAAGTTTGGTCTGTATTGGTAATTTTCTGATAGAGCCCCTGGCCTTTTTCTTTCCTCTCTTTGTCATCTCGGAATCTTGGAATTGTGGCTGGCCAATCAGAGACCATATGTAAATTTCCTTCTCTCATGACTCTGTTTCTGTCATGAACCCTTTTCTCCACCAGGGGCTCCTCTTGAAGCTAGCCAATCAGAGACCATATGCAAATAGCACCACAGCGGCAGACAATAAAAAAGCTGGCACATACTCCTCCGCTCGCACCTCCACACGTCCGCCGCATACAAACTTTGACTCTTATTATATGTATAGACTAGCTTGGGGACCTGGCACTGCCCGGGTTATTTGAGAAAGGAATTGTGTATCAAGGTTGGTCTTTATCAGTTATTTATATGGCTCGAAGTGGTTTCAGGAAGTTAGTGAAGGTACTGCGAGTTGCATCATCTGTGGTCCATCCTTCTCCAATCTGCACCAGGATGGAAAGTGGGTCATAGGGGCTCTGTGTGGAAAGTGTGGTCTTGATTGGTCATTAGATGAGTGTTGCCGAATTTTTGGAAAGTGAGTGGAGGTACTTGAAATCCCATCATCCATAGTCTGTACTCCAAATGCACCAGGATGTAGAGTGGGTCATTGGGGCTCCGTGTGCCAAGTTTGGTCTTTTTTTTTTAATATTCTTTACCGAGGTTTTTTATATTACATAATAGTTTGAAACAAGAAAAGAGGAAAAGAGTAAAGAAGAAAAAAAAATAGATAGGATAGAGTACAGAAAGTTAAAAGGAAAACTCAAGAAGTGGTCTTGCACCATTAGAAGTTTTCCCTTCTTCAGGTTGATTTCCAGAGCTCTTCGAGGATGGTTTCTTCCTTTTCTTTCGTGCTTCTTTCTCTTTAATTTTCGTTAAATGTTTATAAAACTTTTTGACTAGTCTAAAATAAATAATTGTATACTTGTATAATAGTCTTTCAATAATTTTTTGGATTAGTTTTTGCCTCATCACTACTATTGCCCTAAATATTCATTAAATGGTGTCCAATCCGTGCTTATCTCTGCTATTCCTTTATTTCTTTGTAGTAGATAGCATAGTCTGTCCATATTTTTAACATCCAGTATTTTTCTTTTCCATTCTTCAGTTGTTGGTATTTCTTCCTTCCTCCACAATCTGCCGTAGCACATCATGGCTGCTATTGTGGAGAGAAATATCAATTTGTCTATATTTCTCTCAATTTTCATATCTGTAATACTCAATAAGAATAACTCAGGTTTTAGGGGGATTTTAATTTTCAGATTTTTTTGTAAGTTGTTGTGAATTTCCTTCCAATAACTTCTTGCTTTTTTGCATTGCCACCACATATGGTAGAATGTGCCTTCTGCCGTTCCACATTTCCAACACTTAGGGTTAAATTCTTATAACATTTACTTAATTTGTAAGGTGTCATGTACCATCTAAAGAATATTTTTGACCAATTTTCTTGCATATCATATGCCCGTAAATACTTTATTTTTTTCTTCCAAATTGATTCCCATTCTTCTAATCCTATTGATCTACCCACATTTCTCGCCCATTTTATCATGCACTCTTTTACTCCTTCCTCTTCTGTGCTCCATCCATATACATTTTTTTGTATATTCTGTTTATTTTTTTTCTTACCTGTATCTCATTTTGTATCCCATTTATTTCCCTTTGTCTCGAATCCTGTTTTTTTGTCGCTCCCAAAATATTCTTGAATCTGTCTGTATTGTAGCCAGGTCATATTTGGGTAATATTTTTTGATTTCCACTAAAGATCTTAAATTTATTTCTTCTTTCTCTTCTTTTATTAACTCTTTATAATTTGGCCATTTAATCCACCTTAGTTCCCTTCTTTGGCAGGATTCCAACGGTGATACCCATACTGGAGTTTTGTTATAAATTCTTTTTTGTGTGTTTATTCCATGTTTTGATAATCGCTGCCCTAATGAGATGATTTCCAAAATTCTTTTCAAATTTTATTTTATTGTACAAAATGTATGCATGCCATCTCCTTCGTAAATCAAAGCCCTCTAAATTCAGTAATTTTTCATTCTTTAATTTTATCCACTCCGTAGACCATGATAGTGCACAGACTTCCGTGTATAGTCCAAGATCCGGTAGTGCTAGTCCACCCCTTTTCTTTTTGTCTGTCAAGTTTTTGAAGCTTATCCTGGGTTTCTTATTTAGCCAAATAAAATTTTTAATATCTTTATTCCATTCCTTGATTCCTTATTGGCAGATTTTGAAATAAGAATAACATCCTTGGTAGGACATTCAAGAAATTCTCCCTAAAAGTGATATCTTTATGCAAGAAATTCTCCCTAAAAGTGATATCTTCAAATTTTTCCATTTTTCTAAATCCTTTTTAATCTCCATCCATGTTTTCAAATAATTTTTTTGCAAAAGCTGAGTTTTTTGGTGTGATTGTAATTCCTAAATATTTGATTTTAGAAACTATTCTTATCTTCCGGTTTCGTTAATTTGATTTGCTTTTTTCTTTGATATGTTTTTTGTTATTGCTTCTGTCTTGTCTAAATTTAGTTTAAATCCCGCCACTTTTCTGAATTCCCTAATTGTCTCCATCCATTTATTTAAATTCCTGTTTGGTTCCTCAATTATACACATAATGTGCTGGAACAACTGTACCAGGATCTCCAATTTTGTTTGCTTTGCATTAAATGCTTGTTTGCAATCCCAGGCTTGGGATTTTGCAGCAGGGTGGCTTCCTGCTATAGTTTGCAATCATAGGGCAAGCCACCTGTCAGTTATAGTTAGGTTCCCTGGTCCCGCCCCTTTTTGAGTTTTGGAGGGAATAGGAGCCTTTTTGGGTTAGTTCTCACAGAGAAGCCTTTCGCACAGGACATAAAACGAAGTAGCTCCTGTAGAAAGCTTCGTCTTCTACAGCTTGGCCGGGGAGATACACAGCCTACAGCCTACAGCTTGGCCGGGGAGAAAAGGCCCCACTGCTCGGCTGAGGGACTTTAGCCGGCCACCACAGCAACCTGAACTCCTTCTTTTTCCCTGGAGGTCTACAAAGCTCTGTTGGGGCAAGGGTCACTCGCGGAAGCCAGACGCAGTTGGTACCGGGTGCAGGGACTCCACGTCAACAGAGGCAAGTACAGACTGCCCAGATTAGAAGTTAGGATTTCCCCATTAGTTAATTACAGTTAAAAAGACAGTGCCTGTTCCCAGTGAACAAGATTGCAAGGGCCAATATACAGTTAAGAAAGCTTGAAAGTACCTGTTTGTTTTCATCAATAAAGAACTTTGTTGGACTTACTTTAAGCCTCTACAGCACTCTGTTTGGGGGAATCTAAGGGCCTTTGATCTGAGGCAGCCCCGGCGTCCCGTTGGGCACACAGAATGTATGCCCTGTCTACAGTTATGTGCACAGGCCCAGCTTGCGACATCACACATAATATCATCACCAAATGCTCTACACTTATATGAGTAGCCGTTTATCATTGCCCCTTTCAATTCTTTATTTTCTCCTATATTATTAAGGAGGATTTCTAATGTTGCTATAAATATTAGCGGTGACAGCACCCTTGTCTTGTTCCCTTTCTTATTTCGATCATTCTACTCTCTTGTCCGTTAATTATTATTTTTGCCTGTTGTGTTTTATATATTGCCTCAATTGAATTTTGGAAGTGAAAGCCCATATCCATCTCTCTGAATAACATTTTGAAAAAATTCCAATTTATATTGTCGAGCGCTTTCTCAGCGATCGCGAGAAACATGGCCTCTTTTTGTATATTTTTTTCAAAGTATTCGATCAGGTTAATTATTGTTCTCGCATTTTCGCTTTGATTTCTATCCGGCAGGAATCCAGCTTGTTCCTCCTTAATCCAATTTACTAGAAAATGTTTGAATCTTTCTGCCAGGATACTACTGAATATCTTACAGTCTAAGTTTAGTAATCAAATCGGTCTGTAGTTCTCTACTTGCTCTGAGTTTTTATTTTCTTTTGGCATCACACATATATTGGTTTGCTTCCGTGTGCGAAGATGCAGTAATTATCACTGCCACAAAATTTGAGTAGTAGTCAGCAGAGAAGTAGCTGAATTACAAGTGCTGTTGTGTAACAGGAGAGTAGAGGGAGATTTATTATTTATTTCTCTGTATTTCTGCCACCAACGTGAGGTAAGATGTATTATTGTGAGAAATGGCACACTGGACGCAGAATTGATGGAGATGAGGCAGTCTTCAAACAAAAGTTAACAAATTTATTGAGCACAAAGCGTGTGGTTGCAAGTTGTAACTTTTCTTATAGAACTCAGAATAATACTTGGTTAGTTGAATGTTTCACTCTTTCAGGTTACACAGTATCTTCCTGAGGTGAAGCACTTATTTCTAAACAAAGTTTCAATACAGGGATATCTCCCTTATCTGACCCTCCCTTCATCAGATACTTAATAAGCTTATTCTTTAGCCTTTCCTTAGACTAAAAGAATACTGGCTATGTTTCCCTTATCAGACTCTCTAGCCTCAGAAACTTCCAGTAGCTTAATCTGGCTTTCCAAAGCCTCGAAACTGCTTCACAATTCACTCTCTTTCAGCTACAACCTCCTAATACTTTCCTCTACCAACTCCTCACCCTCCAATCTTAACTCCCTCACTAACTGTCTGTTTTCAAAACTCTCCTCTCTAGGCTCCTCCCACTTCTCTCTCTGCCGGCTTGCCTTGGTCTCGATGGCAACGCAGATGGAGGATTCCTTTGAAATAGGCCGCTCCATTGTTACTGCAGCCAACACAAACCCATAAATACAGTTTAAATCATGCAAATTATTATTAACTTCCTCACACCATGTATTAGGGATTTCCTGGTGTTCTCTTACTTAATTCATTACTTTCTTTAAATAAGGTGTTATGTCTTGTAACTTCTTGTAATATATTGCCGTGTACCCATCCAGGCCTGGTGCCTTGTTCATCTTCAAGTTCTTTATGGCCGTTTGTATCTCCTTTTCTGATATCTCCTTGTTCAGCATTTCTCTTTCTCCATCCGTTATTTTTTGGATTTTCATCTTTCCGAGGTATTTTGTGATGTTTTCATTTTTTATCTGGTCATCTTGGTATAATATCTTTTGAATTGCTTTCTTATTCCCATTTCTTCCGTATGTATCTTTTTGCCTTCTTTTATTTTCGTTATGACTCTCTATTCTTTCTTCCTTCTTAATTTTCTCACCAACCAGGCTCCAGGTTTATTTGCATTTTGGAAATAGTCTGCTCTGATGAATTTCAATTGATTTGCTCTTTCTTCTAACTCCAGGTATTCCCTATCTTTTTGTAATTTTGCTAGATTGTTTATTGCTTCCTTATTCCTTGGGTCTATTTTTAGCTTATTTTTTTCATTGTATATTTTGTCCATTATCTCCTTTTGATTTTGTGTTTTTTCATTTTTTTCCTCGCTTTTTGTTGTATAAAGTGTCCGCGCATCACCACTTTGCTCGCTTCCCATAGTGTAAATATCTTTGTCTTGAATTTCATTATTCTCGAAATATTGTTTCAGCAATTCTTTACTTCTTTTAATATCTTCTTCTTTTATTAGGAGATTTTCATCTAGTTTCCATCTCCAATTTCTTCCTCCTCCTTTAATTTCCATCTCTAGAGGGCAATGATCTGAATCAGATCTTGGAAGTATTTTTATTTTATTTTTTATGTTAGGAATAAGGGATAGCTTATTCCTAACGTATAACGAATAAGTGATAGCTTATTCCTAAGGGACAGCTTTAATAGGGCATTGGGTATCTATCCCGCCATTTTTTCCCTTTCTCCTTTTTGTTTTTTCCTTGATGTCCTGTCCAATTTCCCATCCAGGACGCCGTTAAAGTCTCCCATTATTATTATCTTATCAAATTCTTGTTTAATTATATTAGCTTCTAGTGATTTTATAAATGTAGATTTTGCATCATTGGGGGCATAAATATTACAAATCAGTATTATGGTGTTTTGCCATGTAATTTTTACCCCTACCATTCTTCCCTCCTGGTCTTTAAAGGCAAGCTCTGATTCTATATTTTCTTTAATGTATGTTGCTACTCCTCTTTTCTTTTCAGGGGACGAAGCATTATAAACTTTCCCTAGTGCTTTGTTTTCTAGATGGGCGGTATGTTTATGTGATATATGTGTTTCTTGTATAGCAATCTCTTGACATTTTCTCTTTTTAATATTGTTAAAAACTGTATTTCTTTTATTGGCGTTGTTCAACTTTAATTTGTAGTTTCTTGGGTCTAGATCTTCTTTCTTGGGCGAGGTTGTGCATTGTCTTTTTGTCTGTTTTCCTTTGTATTCAGGTTCATCCTCTCCTTCATCTTCTCTGTCTCTTACTATTCCTTTGTAAAACTGCCTGGCCTTTTCCACTGTTTTTATCCAGTATTTCTGACCTTTATATGTTGTCATCAATCCTTCATGCTTCTCCCATCGGAATCTGATATTCTGTTTTTCTAGTTCATCTGTGAGAAATTTATATTTTCTTCTATTACTGATAACTGGTCCTGGGAATTCTTTCAAAATCACTACTCTTCTGTCTTTATAGCAGATTTTTTTACTACTTGTTCTTAATATTTCATCTCTTGTCACTTTTCTGGTGAATTGGGCTATCACATCTCGGTCAGTTTTGTTCTTTCTTGCAAAGTTCGTATTAACTCTGAAAACCCTGTCCATCTGTTCTTCCATGTATTGTGTTGTGCATTGTAACAGTTCAGCTAATATCTCCGTAGCCTTTTCTCTTATATCTTCTTCTTCTTCTTCCCTTATATTCCTTAGTCTGAGTTGGTATTCTGTTTCTCCCATCTCTAAGTTTTCTTGTCTAGTTACTAGCTTTTGGTTTAATATTTCCAGTGTTTTTATTCTTGTGTGGACCGAGTTCTGTTTCTCTTCCCTTTCATTATTTTTTTCTGCAACTGTTTTATCTCTTCTTTCATTACCTCTTGATCTCTTCTCATCGTTCCCAACTCCTCTTTAATCTTTCTTCAATTCTGCCATTTGTTCTTGAGCTATTTGTTGGTATGCGTCTTGTTTTTCATTCATTTCTGTCAGTTCTTTTCAAATTGCTTTTATTTCTTTCAATAGTTCCTTCATTCTCACATCCTCTCCCAGGGAGAATCTTCTTCCCATATTGTTAATGTTGCCTGTACTGTTTGTGTTGATAGCTTCTTTGGATTCTTTATCTTTATCTGTGTCCTTGTTTATTTCCTTAATTTCCTTGGTTTCCTTGATTTCTTTGCCATTTTTAAGAGACCGAGTTGTGGTTTCCTTGCCATTCTTAACCTTTGTTGCTGCTGCCATTTGTCCCTTATGGATGAACACTTCTATCTGTAAATAAGTTGGTTATTTATTTCTATGGTTCTGTCTTGCATGTATCTTACATATATCTTAAAATTTCTTTTCTAGCAGTTATCCTTTCTAATAATCCTCCCCTTATTGTTTTTCTCTTATTTTTCTTCTACTAACAGTGTTATATCTTGGCCTTTTGGCCTCTAATTTTCCCCTCCTTCTTCCTCTCTTTTCCTTTCTCTCCGCTTGCCCACCTTGTTTACCTTTCTTCGTTCCGCCAGTTTCTTTCCTTTCCGTTTAATTCTTTCCTTTCCTCTCCGTCTATCCGCTTTTGCCCGCTTTTGCCCACTTTTGCCCTTCCTTATGCCTCTTCCACCCTCACTTGTGTCACTGTGATTACCTTCCCCTTCGGTGTTGGTCCGCCCTTCCTGTTTCTCCCTTCTCTTCTCGCCTTCTCTCGCGACTTCTTGCGATCTTTCCTTCCCTCTGATTCCCATTCTCGATCTAGTCTCGTGGGTTTTCCTGGCTAGTTTGTTTTCCCAGCCTCCAGCCTCCGTAGACTAAACAAACTTGCTTCAAGGTCTGTCTTTTCCATTTTTTGGTTGATTAATTATTTTCTATTTCTTCTCCTCTTTCTCTTTCTCTTCTCTTGATTTTTAGAGTAAGTAAAGTTGGTAAGGTTTATAGATGGTTTGCTTTTGTTGGGGTTTAGCTTAATTTTATTCCTTTCTTCTCTACACTCCCCTCTCTCCTTTATTCTCTATTTCCTTCTCGTTTTCTTGCTTTTATTATTTATTAATTACTGAGATTTATTTAGCTTCTTTTGTCCTTATTGTATTAACTTGTATCTGATATCGTATCTTATATTATATATGTTGGCTTTGGACTTTGGACAGTGTGCTCCCACAGAGGTTAGGGAAGCAAGAAGCTATCTTGTTCCCTTCTGCTTCAGGATAAGCCTTGTCTTAAAGGGCACTAGAAATCTGAGTAAGTGTTTAAAATCAGTTGCTTTGAGTGTTGCTTTGTTAGAGTTTAAGTTTGTTAGAGTTTAAGTTTAAGTTTGTTAGAGTTTAAGGGTTTAAAATTAGCTGCTTTGTTTAAAATTAGTTGCTTTGTTTGAGAGGCGGGCGAGGCTACATTCTTTTAGCCAGCACTGCAGGCCAGCAATTAGTGGCCCATTGTTCTGCTTCCTGTTTACCATATATAAGCCAGGCGTGCGCGAACTCACACTCACTAACCTACACTCTCCCAACTGCATACAGACAACAATATAAAACACACACCAAGAGGTCATTAGCAACCTCCAGATGGAACAAACAAAATCTTCCTGTCTCATGCACAAGCTGTGGCATGTTCAGCTTTTTCATGCAACAATTACTCAATTACATTTGCCCCAAGTGTAAACAGATCACTCACATGGAACACAGGATCCGACAATTCGAGGACCGTATTAAGACCCTTAAGGGCATTCAGGAACTTGAGCCGTTCTTAGACACCACACAGCATGCTGTCCTAGACACGCAGCCCATATCACATCAACATTATGGGGAGGCTCAAGAGGAGATCACCTCAGATGTGGACAATCCTCAGGCTTGGAGGAATGTCACCCTTAGAAAGAGACATAGGACCCGGAAGCCTCCTCAGAATACTTCTGCTCAGTTGCAGTTACACAATAGATTCCAAATTCTCACACAGCTATCACTTGACCAAGAAACACAACACATTGAGGAAGACCAGAATGGCTTAGATACTGATCAGTGGCTTGTCCTTGATCAGTGTTTGGGGGATAGCCCTGTCTGGGACAACACTACACAACATTCACACTTGCAATCATGCAGGTGTACCATCCCCAACCATAGACCAGGTGCAACAGGAACACATACAGGAGAACGCTAGGCTCTTGGATGAATCTCAATGGATTGTCCTTGATGAATGCACTGGGGATGTCAAGGAGGAGGACAACACTTTACACCTACACAATTCACACCAACAGGATCACTTTTCTGGGGACCTACACACTACATTGCGCAAAAGGGGCCCTGCCAATCCTGAAAGTAAACAGGTCTTGGTAGTAGGCGACTCCCTCCTTAGAGGAACGGAAGTTGTCATTTCCAGACCAGATGGGATGGCTCGAGAAATATGCTGCCTACCGGGGGCAAAAGTACACCATATCAGAGGCTCACCAGGCTCCTCAAACCCCATCACTGTCCTCCCCTCATGTTGATTCATGTAGGAACCAATGATACTGCTAGGCATACTTTTCAAAAGATCACAAATGATTTTCAAGCTCTAGGAACAAAGCTAAAGCAATGAAATGTACAGGTGGTCTTTTCAACCCTCCTCCCAGTCATAAAACACGATCCTACAAGGGCCATAAAAATAGTACAGGTCAATAACTGGCTTAGAAAATGGTGTCAGGAGGAACGCTTTGGCTTCCTCGACCATGGCCTGCTTTTCCAGGAGGATGGCCTACTGGCAAGGGATGGGGTGCATCTCACACAAGTAGGAAAACACCTTTTTGCTCACAGACTCGCAAACTTCATTAGGCGCACTTTAAACTAGGCCCACTGGGGGAGGGGGACAACAGCCTTGCGAACAATACTTTACCCACAATGTCAGGGAACCGCCAGAAGGCTAAACGGAGGGCTGCACAAACACAAAAAGGACCAGGTACCGAAAGCACAATAATCCCAATTAAACAGCTCAGGGGAAGATCTCAGGGGCTCACATGTCTTTACACTAATGCACAGAGCATGGGAAATAAACATGACGAACTCCAACTTTTAGCACAACACCACAAATATGATATCATAGACATCACTGAAACCTGGTGGGATGACTCCTGTCGCTGGAATGTAGACATCTAGGGCTATAACCTCTTTCACAGAAACCGAACAAAGGGGAGAGGAGGCGGAGTAGCCTTATATGTCAAAAACTCTTATGCTGCAGAAGAAATGCATGACAGCAATCTGGGAAACCAGCTTGAAAGCATCTGGATAAGAAGCAAGGGAACTGGGTCTCAAAAAGATCTTGTTGTAGGAGTCTACTACAGACCTCCAAGCCAGGAGGAAGAACTTGATGAAGTATTCTGCTAACAGTTGACCAAACAGACACAGAGAAGAGATGTAGTAGTCATGGGCGATTTCAACTATCCTGATATTTGCTGGAAAACAAACTCGGCCAAGAGTACAAAGTCCAACAAATTCCTCGCTTGCCTTGCAGACAATTTCTTGGTCCAGAAGGTAGAAGAGGCAACAAGAGGATTGGCTACTCTTGATCTCATCCTAACAAATGTGGAGGACCTGATCGATGTGGTTGAAGTGGTAGGATCCTTAGGGGCAAGTGACCATGTGCTCCTGCAATTTGAGGCACAAAGAAAGGCCGAAACTAAGACAAGTCAAACCTGCATTTTGGACTTTAGGAGAGCTGATTTCCAAAAAATGAAGGAAACGCTGAGCAGCATTCCGTGGACACAGAAAGACAAGGGAGTTACGGATGGATGGGAGTTTCTCAAGAGTGAAATACTCAAGGTGCAGTTGCAAACCGTGCCAACAAAAAAGAAAAAATAGGGCAAGTGCAAAGAAGCCAGAATGGATGTCCAAAGAACTTCTAACTGTGCTGAGACACAAAAGAGACATGCACAAGAACTGGAAAAAGGGAGAAATCACCAAAGAAGAATTCAAACAAATAGCCAACAGCTGTAGGGAAAAGGTCCGCAAGGCTAAAGCACAAAACGAGCTCAGGCTTGCCAGGGACATTAAAAACAATAAAAAGGGATTCTTTTCTTATGTCAGTAGAAAAAGGAAAAACAAGGAGGTGATAGGGCCTCTTCGAGGAGAAGATGGGGCAATGCTGACAGGGAATAGGGAAAAGGCAGAACTACTTAATACCTTCTTTGCCTCGGTCTTCTCACAAAAAGAAAGTCATCTTCAACCTCAGCAAGACGGAGTGGATGAGGGATTTGAGGACATCCAACTCCAAATTGGGAAACAGGTCGTACAGGAATACCTGGCCGCTCTAAATGAGTTCAAGTCCCCTTTCAGGGCCAGATCAACTACACCCAAGAGTATTGAAGGAACTAGCAGAAGTCATTTCGGAACCATTGGCAACCATCTTTGAGAGTTCTTGGAGAACAGGAGAAGTTCCTGCAGATTGGAGGAGGGCCAATGTGGGTGCTCACCAATGCTTCCTCTTCATCCTGGAAAGAAGTGACAAGTGGAGTGCCGCAGGGTTCCGTCCTGGGCCCGGTCCTATTCAACATCTTTATTAATGACTTAGATGAAGGGTTAGAAGGCATGATCATCAAGTTTGCAGATGACACCAAATTGGGAGGGATAGCCAATACTCCAGAGGACAGGAGCAGGATTCAAAACGATTAGAGAGATGGGCCAAAACTAACAAAATGAAGTTCAACAGTGACAAATGCAAGATACTCCACTTTGGCAGGAAAAACGAAATGCAAAGACAGAATGAGGGATGCCTGGCTCGAGAGCAGTACGTGTGAAAAAGATCTTGGAGTCCTCGTGGAGAACAAGTTAAACATGAGCAAACAATGTGTTGTGGCGGCAAAAAAAGCCAATGGAATTTTGTCCTGCATCAATAGGAGCATAATGTCTAGATCTAGGTTAGTAATGCTACCCCTCTATTCTGTTTTGGTTAGACCACATCTGGAATATTGTGTCCAATTCTGGGCACCACAATTCAAGAGAGATATTGACAAGCTGGAATATGTCCAGAGGAGAGCGACTAAAATGATAAAAGGTCAGTAGAACAAGCCCTATGAGGAGCGGCTTAAGGAGCTGGGCATGTTTAGCCTGAAGAAGAAGAGAAGGCTGAGAGGGGATATGATAGCCATGTATAAATATGTGAGCGGAAGCCACAGGGAGGAGTGAGCAGGCTTGTTTTCTGCTTCCCTGGAGACTAGGACGTGGAACAATGGCTTCAAACTACAAGAGAGGAGATTCCATCTGAACATGAGGAAGAACTTCCTGACTGTGAGAGCGGTTCAGCAGTGGAACTCTCTGCCCCGGAGTGTGGTGGAGGCTCCTTCTTTGGAAGCTTTTAAACAGAGGCTGGATGGCCATCTGTCAGTGGTGAATTGAATGCAATATTCCTGCTTCTTGGCAGGGGGTTGGACTGGATGGCCCATGAGGTCTCTTCCAACTCTTTGATTCTATGATTCTATGATTCTATGACTCGCCTTTCTCTTCCACTCTCCTTTCTCTCTCTTCTCTATCTTCTCACCTGCCTTTGGGGTATTTTTCTATTTCCCCGTTTGTCTGTTCTGTTTTTCCTTCCTTCCCTTTGGGGAAGGGATTTCCACCCTCCTCTCCAAGCCCTTTCAGTTATTTACTTACTTTTTCTCTCAGTTTCTTGTTCTTCTCCATTAAAATGCACCTGGTCGAGGATTGGTTGGGTTCAGTCCCGAGCGCCTTGCTGCGATCCGCCGTACCTCAGGAGCCTTGCTAGGTCTATTTGGGGACTCCCTCTTGAGGAGAGAGCCTCCTTTTAGGACATCGGCGGCATCCCCGGTTCTGCTATTCCCCCCGTTTCGATTCGCGTTGGGGAAGGGAGCTGTCACTTTACCCAGTCAGTTGGTCAAGGCTGGCACTTGCCAGAGCTCTAAAGGGCCTGTCTCCCCGCCATGTCTGTGCACCGGAAGTCCTCTCGTGCCAAGTTTGGTCTTGATCAGTCATTGGATGAGATTCGCAGAGGTCTCAGAATGTGAGTGAAGGTAATAGAAGTCCCTTCATCCATGTTCCATCCTCTTCCAAGCAGCACCAGGATGTAGAGTGTGTAATGGGGGCTCTGTGTGCCAACTTTGGTCTTTATCGGTCATTAGATGAGCATTGGAACAGTCTTGGGAAGTGAGTGAAGGTACTACAAGTCCCATCATCCCAGGTCCATCCTCCTCCAAACAGCATCAGGATGTAGAGTGGGTCTTGCGGGACCTGTGTGCCAAGTTTGGTCTTGATCAGTCATTGGATGAGGTTCACAGCAGTCTCAGAAAGTGAGTGATAGGACTGCAAGCCCCATCATCCATAGTCCATCCTCCTCCAAACTGCAGTAGGATGTCGAGTGGGTCATGGGGGCTCTGTGTGCCAAGTTTGGTCTTTATTGGTAATTGGATGAATGTTGCTGAGGTCTCAGGAAGTGAGTGATGGTACTGCAAGTCCCATCATCCATGGTTCATCCTCCTCCAAACAGCACCAGGATGTAGAGTGGGTCTTGCGGGCTCTGTTTGCCAAGTTTGGTCTTGATCAGTCATTGGATGAGGTTCACAGAAGTCTCAGAAAGTGAATGATGGTACTGTTAGTCCCATTGTTCTGGAACAGCTGTTCCAGGAGCTCCAATTTTATTTGCTTTGAATTAAATGTTGGTTTGCAATCCCAGGCTTGGGATTTTGCAGCAGGGTGGCTTCCTGTTATAGTTTGCAATCATAGGGCAAGCCACCTGTCTATTATAGTTAGGATCCCTGGTCCTGCCCCTCTCTGGGTTTTTTTGGAGGGAAGGGGCCATTTTTCAGTTAGTCTCAAAAAACAAAGTAAATGCAGAGGATATATACAGACGTCCTCCTGTGCAAAGGCTTTGTCCCTTGAGACTTTCTGGGTGAGAACAATCTTGAGAGCCTGTAAAGATTCCCAAAGCTTCCGGGGAAACAGCCTTATAGCCCTGAGGAATTCTGGAGGGAATAACAGCTCTAACCATCAAAGCAGCTAAGTGACTACAGACCTGCTGGTATGTCTTCTGGGTCTGAGACGCAGTTCAGCCGGTAGTGGATTTAAATCAGTTAGGTTTAGGTTCACAGCAGCCTGGGAGGAGCCAGAAAGGGGAATTTTCCTTTGAACAAGGTTTTTGAAGATAGTGCCTGTTCCCTGTGAACAAGATTGCAAGAGCTAAGAGACTGTTTAGAAAACTTTACAATTCCTGTTTGTTCATCAATAAAAGACTGTTATATTTAAGCTCAAGCCTCATAAAGACTGCTTAATAAGGGAAATTTCTTTAATGGCTTCTTTTCAAGCCCCCTGGCTTCCCGCTGGATCCAAGCCATATCCTCCCTTAAAGGCACTTCATTTCAGGTCCAGTGGCGACAGAACACCCATCATCCATGGAACATCCTCCTCCAAACTGCAGTAGGATGTAGAGTGGGTCATGCAGGCTCTGTGTGCCAAGTTTGTTCTGTATTGCTAATTTTCTGACCCAGCCTAAGACCTTTTTCTCTTTTCTCTTGTCTCCTCAGAATCTTGGAACTTTCAGGCTGGCCAATCAGAGACCATATGCAAATTTCCTTCTCATGTCCCTGCTTCTCTCATTAACCATCTTCACCACCAGGGGGTCCTGTTGAGGTTGGCCAATCAGAGACCATATGCAAATAGCACCACAGTGGCAGCCAATCAGAAAGCTGGCACATATACCGCCCTGTGCCACACTTCTGCCGCACTTCTGAAGCATACATACATAGGGGTACTGTGTGCCAAATGTGGTCTTGATCAATCATTGGATGAGGGTCACAGTGGTCTCAGAAAGTGAGCTAAGGTACTGGAAGTCCCACCATCCATTGTCTGTTCTCCCCAAAACCTCGCCAGAATGTTCAGTTGGCCAAGGGTGCTCTCTGTGCCAAGTTTGGTCTTTCTTGGTATTTGGATAAGTGTTGCTGTGGTTTCAGGAAGTGAGTGAAGGTACTGCAAGTCCCATCATCCATCGTCGTCCTCCAAACAGCATCAGGATGTAGAGTGGGTCAGGGGGCTCTGTGTACCAAGTTTGGTCTTGATCGAACATTAAATGAAGGTTGTAGCAGTCTTGGGATGGGAGTGGAGGTACTTGAAGTCCCATCATCCATTGTCTGTCCTCCTCGAAAGTGCACCAGGATGTAGAGTGGGTCATGGGGGCTTTGTGTGCCAAATTTGGTTTTGATCAGTCATTGGCAAGGGTATCAGTGGTCTCAGGAAGTGAGTGAAGTGACTGCAAGTGCCATCATCCATTGGCAAATTCTTCCAAACTGCACCAGAATGTAGAGTGGGTCATACTGGCTCTCTGTGTGAATTGTAGTCCTGATCCATCATTGTTGACAGTTGTAATGGTCTTAGGAAGGGAGTGCAGGTATTGCAAGTCCCAGCATCCATGATGCATCCTCCTCCAAACCGCACCAGGATGTAGAGTGCATCATGGAGACTCAGTGTGCCTAGTTTGGTCTTTATCGGTAATTGGATGAGGGTTGCAGTGGTCTCAGGAATTGAGCGAAGGTACTGCAAGTCCCATAATCCATGGTCCATCCCTGGCCAAACCACACCAAGGCATAAAGAGGTCTATGTGCCAAGTTTGGTCTAGATCAATCATTGGATGAAGGTCAAAGCGGTCGCAGAAATTGAGTGATGGTACTGCAAGTCCCATCATCCATGGTCCTCCAAACTGCAGTAGGATGTATATTGGGTCTTGCGGGCTCTGTGTGCCACGTTTGGTCTGTATTGCTAATTTTCTGACAGAGCCCCTGGCCTTTTCCTTTCCTCTCTTTGTCATCTCAGAATCTTGGAATTGAGGCTGGACAATCAGAAACCATATGCAAATAGGACCACAGTGGCAGCCAATCAGAAAGCTCCTGTTGAAGCTGGCCAATCAGAAGCCATATGCAAATTTCCTTTTCTCATGTCCCTGCTTAACTCTTTGACCATCTTCGGCACCAGGGGCTCCTGCTGAGGCTGGCCAATCAGAGACCATATGCAAATAGCACCACAGTGGTAGCCAATCGTAACGCTTCCACAAACTCCTCCACCCTACGTTCTATGTCACATACAAACTTTGACTTTTATTATATTATATAGATATAGATGTAGATGTAGACTAGCTTGGGGACCCGGTGCTGCCTGGGTTATTTGAGAAAGGAATTGCGTCTCAAGGTTGGTCTTTATCAATTATTTATATGGTCTCAGGAAATTAGTGAAGGTACTGCGAGTCCCATTGTCTGTGGTCCATACTCCGCCAAACTGCACCAGGATGGAGAGTGGGTCATGGGGGCTCTGTGTGCCAAGTTTGGTCTTGATTGCTTATTAGATGAGGATTGGAGCAGTCTTGGGAAGTCAGTCAGTCAGTAGCCTTTATTTCGGTCAACAAACCATCGGCTAAGTCAAGTGAAAGTAGAATGATGTAATACAACAATAAACAATTAATAACATCACATTTGGCTTACAATTAATAAAAACAAGTATCACCATTTGCTATCGGATGAATGGCTGTCTATATAATCTAAAACAGGAACTGATTGCAAGTTAATAATAAGTCTCCAGCGTACTCTTTGTTACACTCAGCCTTTACAGGTTATTCATGAAGCACTTGCGGCTTTTTGCCGCTGCAAACAGAAATTTGGCCACCTGTTCCGTTACCCTTTTATCAAGATCAGACAGTAAATAAGTGCAGTACCAACTTAGGGTTCTTCCTGGCCACTTGGTAAGTAGAGGGGATATTAACTTTAGTCTATCATCCTTGTAAATTGTGCAAATAAAAAGTACATGTGTTACAGTTTCAATTTTACCCTCCCCACATGGGCAAACTCTGTGTTCATAATCAGTCCCTTTGTATCTACCCTCTAGTATGGCTGATTTCAGGGCATTGAATCTGGCCCAACTGAAAGCAAGGCGAAATTTTGGGATGTTTAAATTTTCTAAGTATTTGGCACCTCCCAAAGAATTAAATGTTAGGCCTAAACTCAATGGAGAGCATGTGGAGCGCGCCAGAGTCATTGAGTCCTGTTTGTCTATGTCACTGATCCGTTCCGCTAAGATCTGCATTAACTTTTTATGCTCAAAACCGCTCAATATATTCTCTGAGAGGCCCATCAGCCCGAGTTTCTGATTTAGTGCTTTGATTCGGTGGGATTTAAAGAGGTCTTTTTGAATCAGATATGTATATCTTGCTTCAGGCCCTTTGTGCACCCTCTCCATCCAGTATCCTAGGGCCCTCCTCCAAGCCAGTGATTCGAGTGAAGCTGTTCCTGATTCCAGTCTTAAAACAGCAGATGGAACACAACTGGGGACAGCAAACAGTTTTCTAAGAAACCCTGATTGAACTTGTCCAACTTTAGATGTGAAGCCTGTGATCCATACCGGAATTGCGTATAATAATTGGGCTGTTACCTTTGCTTGGAAGACCTTTGTTGCTGCTGGTATATACTGGCCACCTTTGGTGTAAAAAAAGCGAATTATTGCTTTACTACTGGATAGGGCATTTTGAACTGCCATTTTTAGGTGGCATCCCCAGGAACCTGAGGTTTGAAAGGCAACCCCTAGATATTTAAAACTGGAAACTTGTTCAATTAAGTTCTTTCCTATGTACCAGTTATGCCTGGCTCGCTTCTTTGAGAAGACCATGATTTTGGTTTTACTATAGTTTATCTTTAGCTGGTTTTTCTCGCAGTATTGGTAGAATGCACTCAGCACTCGCTTGAGTCCTACCTTGGTGTAAGATATGAGGGCAGCATCATCTGCATATAACAATAGCGGTATATTGGTGGATGAGATTTTAGGGGGATGTCCATTTGGTAGTGAGACATGGGTGGCTAGATCGTTCAGGAATAGGTTAAACAGAATAGGGGCCAGGATGCACCCCTGGCGCACCCCCCCCCCCCCCTATTTACTGCTATTAGTTTTGAGAGGTTGCCTTGTACTCCACATCTTACTTGTGTTGAAGTGTTTGAATATAAGTTCTTAATTAACCAGAGCAATCTTTTGTCAATTGTGGTCTTCTGTAGTTTTTGCCATAGCAAATTTCTTGGAATAGAGTCGAAGGCAGCTTTTAGATCTATAAATGCGGTAAATAGTCCTTTGTAGGGAGAAGCTTGGCATTTTTCTGCTAGGTGGCTTAACACGATACAATGGTCTATGGTAGACCTCCCTTTTCTAAAGCCTGCCTGTTCCTCACCTATTACTTTTTCTGAGTCTAACCAGTCTAGAAGCTTGCTATATAAATGGCGAGCATAAAGTTTGCCCACCACCGAGAGTAAACTGATAGGGCGGTAGTTCGCTGGATCGTTTTTATCCCCTTTTTTAAATATCGGGATTAAAGTAGATTTTGACCATGAGGCAGGAATTAAGACTGTGCGGTTGATGTGTGTGAAGAGGGGGGCTAGGAAGGCCGTCCACCACGAGATGTTATTTTTTAGAAATTCGGGGGTTATTTGATCTGGCCCTGGGGCCTTACCATTTTTAAGTGATAAGATCAGAGTTTTTATCTCCCCACTGGTCACTGGGGGCCATTGTGGTATGTCTATGGTACCAATGGAGAAGACTGCATTTTCTTTCCCCTCCCTTCTGACTGTTTCTTCATTTGATCCATATAGTAAAGTGAAGTATGTTTCCCACACCTGTGCTGGTATATGGCATTTGGGAGATGTTTTCCCAGATCCCAGCATTCCTATGACCAGGGCCCAGAATTGCTTGGAGTTGTTATTTAGGGAAGCATCAACCAGGGCATTCTATTTTCTGTTTATTTTTTCCCTCTTGTTTCTCACTAACATGGCTTTGTATTGTTTTTTGGAAGTGTAGTACAATTTGGGGAGATTCCGGGAGTTTTCTGCTCTATAAGATTGATATATTTGAATTAGCTTCTTTCTTAGCTTTGAGCATTCTTTCTGTGTGTCTGAGGCCCTCTCTCCTTGGTTTTGGATCCTAAGTCTGCCTTCTAATTTTTTCCCCGAGACAATTAATTCATCAGTAAGTTGTGTGTATTTTGATACTGCTTCCTCTGCATTTTCTGTTTCTGCTATGCCTTTTCCCAACTCCACCAGTAGCATGGGGTCTGCTGAGGATTTGTTTTGGTTTTTTGTGCCCATTTACGTGTAGAGTGGATTTGTCTAAATATTGTTGTGGGCTTAAGCGTTCCACGTTAGGAAGACCTACTGTATAAGAGATTGGGAGATGGTCACTTTCTGTTCTGGGTACTATGGTGAAATTCTCTATATATTTATAAGTGTCATTTGCCACTAGCACGTAATCAATTACACTGCTTCCGCATCCTGATATATAGGTAAATTCCGCACAATTCTCAAATTTAGGGTCACCATTTATTATGTTTAAAGCTAGTCTTGTTGTCATCTGCGCTAAGCATGTACCTGCAAAGTTGATCTTGTTATCCTTAGATTTCCTATCTATCTTGTTTAAGTGGCCGTCCATATCTTCTAAATGCCAAAACTTAGAGGCTAGTAAAGTTGGATTATCTGGGCCTAGGCGAGCATTAAAATCTCCTGTAACAATTAGGTCAGATTTTGGAAAGTGTGATTCTAACATTACTGTATAATCTTCTAGTTCCTCCCAAGTACGAATTAGCTCTTCCCTTTTGCGGCTGGGAGAAATATATACATTAACCAGGAGTATCTGTGTAGGACCATATTCTATGTGACAAGCCATAGCTATATGGCTGCAGTTGTCGAGTGGTTTAATTTTAGCCCCAAGGGCTGTAGACAGCAGAATGGCCAGGCCTGCTTTCGGTCGCCCTCTACCTTTTTCCACTTTAGCCGGGGAGTCAATTATAGTGTATCCATTAAAATCAAGAGGTCCTTTGCTCCATGTCTCTTGGAGTGAAATAATATCAAAATTCCTTAAAAATTTACCAACCCCTTCCTCTTTACTTCTGGTCTGCCACCCTGCTAAGTTCCAGGATAGACAGTTAAGGTTAGATGATTTTGTTTGCAAGATTTTCACTTTTGGGGCTGGTGGAGGTTGCAAAAAAAGAGGGCTGAGTAGGAGGTGTTCCATTTTTTAATTCATCAGCCTCAGTTAGGTGCAGTTCAGCTTGCACAGGCTCCCCTAGCCCATCATACTGTCTCCTTGTCAGATTCAATAACCCTCCTGTCCTTCTTTGATAACCAAGCCTCTGAATATCCCTATTTCTGAGTGGTTGAGTAAAGCACCCCTTTACCATGTTCTCTTGATTTCTAGGCACCACATGTTGAAAAGATTGTGTGATGGGGGGCTGTTTCAAACCACAATCTGTATTTGGCATTCATGCTTCTCTTGCAATTTGTCCCTTGTCCTCCGCTTCAATACCCACAAAGGCCTCCCAGGGACCGTCACAAACAACACATGGATTAGCAATCTGGGGTTTCACAACTTTCACCTCCGGGGTCAGTGGGAGGTGTTTAATGGAAGGCTCAAATCTCTCCTCAGAGTCCAAAAATCTCATCTCCAACCAGTTCCCACCATTCTGAGCTGCTCCTTGCCATCCCCCTGGATTAGTGTGTCCTGCCTCATTCAAACACAGCCCTTCTGTATAT
Organism: Anolis sagrei; assembly: GCF_037176765.1. Lineage (NCBI taxonomy): Eukaryota > Metazoa > Chordata > Lepidosauria > Squamata > Anolidae > Anolis > Anolis sagrei. Next base: position 61,981,259 of record NC_090035.1, on the reverse strand, counting down.
ATTTCCCTTAGATGGTTACCTAGTGCCTCCAACCTCTCCAGGATAGCCCATTGCTCTTTTTTTGGCATATTTGCATACGCCTCCACCAGTGACTGTTCCTCGTCACAAACAAGGTTCCCCAGCCCATCAGCACTTTTTTCTTCTTTTGTTGGCCTGGTGGCTTGAACCTTGTGGGGTTTCAGCAGTTGTTCATTTTCCACATTAAGTGCTGGTTGCTGTTCCTCCAGTCTCACTGTACCATCTAGGACTCTTTGAGTGAAGACCTTCTTAAAAAATCTTGTTATCTTGATGCCTTGTTTTGAAAATATGTCTCTAGCTCTTATGACAAATTTGGCTATATTTGGGTCGATAAAGGAGACTATGGCATCAACATGCATTGAGTCATTATGTAAGTAATCAATCTGGTCTATGTCCGTTGTGTACATCCCTCCTGGTAGAACATTATTCAAAAGTCCTATCACATGATTTTTCCGATCTTCTAAACTTAAAATCTTTCCTGGTTTAGGAACTTTTATAATCACCAGCTTGTTTGGCATAAGGACTAAGTTACAATTGTCCTTATAATGTCCATTAATCTTTTTTCTACAGTTTTGTTGTTTTGCTGTTGGCAGATTAGGTCCATCTATTGCTTCTACCTTTTTTGGGTTCCTACCATCTTTCTCTCCTGTCATATTGGTCGCCTGAGATTCCCAATAAGTTTGTGTTGTTATGTTAATCTTCTGGGGTCCAGGATTTGTCACCATGGTTCTATCCACTTTGCCATCATTGGTAGCACTGTGACTCAGCTTTGGGAAACCTTTTTTCCTCCTCCTCCTCCTTCTTGTTACCAAGGTTTTTGAAGATGGAATTAGAGCTAGGAGATTTTTCAAGCCACGATGATGATTTCTGGAACTTTTTATTTGTTTGCATGCTGTCTTTTGTTTCATCTCACTTTTGCTGTTCATGATTATTTTTTTTCTGGCTCTTACAGTTGACTTTAAGGTGCTTGTTTTTGTCTGCTTTTGTCTGTTTTGTTCTTTTATCACTACAGCATAAGATAGTTGCGTCCTGCCTGGTTGTATCTAGAGTGTTGACAGTCGATATTGCCTTAATAGAATCACAGTTGCACCGGCTCTCCAAGACTTCCGCTTTAATTATTTTTGCAAGAGTACTCAGGAGCCCGGTACTTTCCTGTAGGTAATTCTTAATTATCAGCAAATTAGAGAAGGCAGCAAACTTAGCTTCCAGGTGCGAACAGCCCTCTTATCCTTTTTGCAAGTCAAGGTAGGGATACTGTTGTAAGAGATTCTTTGGTGTGTGAGAATTAAAGTGACCCTCTTCTGGAGATAAGGTTGGGGGCTTTCCTGGCTTTGGGTCCAAGCTCTAGTTTTGTGTTGCAATAGCCTCAGAACTCTCCATCTCGGCTTGTGCCAGTTCCTCAGCCAAGCTTCTCCCACCACCTGAGTCCATAATATTACTCTCCTTCAATAATAGCCCTTTGGTGTCAATCGGCCAGTCCTTCAACTCTTCAGCAGTCATAGCAATATTGCCCACCCTTGCAGTCCTTGGGCCCTCCACAGAATTCGCCAACTGCCCCTGGTGCAATCTTTCCAGAGGGAAAAAATTAGTCATTTTTGTTTGACTTTGTCTCCTCTCTTGTGCAGAAAGCCTCCTCTTCTCAGTCTCAGCAGACTTAACAGCTAGCTGTATCTTCCCAGTTGCTAGTGTTTTTCCATGTAGAGGTAAAGCTTTCTCCTTATAATTGTTTCTTGTGTAAACCATTGTAATAAAAGTTTAATTTATCAGCACTTCCAAAGGCAGCTTAGGTGTTTTCCAAACAGTTCCAAACAGCATCTAAAGCCTTTAAAGCTGTATAAACTGCACCAAAACAATCTTCAGTAAGAGAGGAGGAAATCAGGGTTAGCAGTCTCCAGATAAAAATAAAAGTTTAAAATAATCTCAAGGTTTAAAATAATCTCAGAATAATTGCATATCATCATCAAAACTTGCCCTTGAGGTCCCGAGGCTTCTGTGGCAGGACTTGCAGCAGCCAGCTCTCTTCCTCACCCCCAGTCTTGGGAAGTGAGTGGAGGTACTTGAAGTCCCATCATCCATAGCCTGTTCTCCCCGAAACCTCACCAGAATGTTGAGTTGGGCATGGGGCCTCTCTGTACCGAGTTTGGTGTTTATTGGTATTTGGATGAGTGTCGCTGTGTTTTCAGGAAGTGAGTAAAGGTACTGCAAGTCCTTCAACCAACGTCCGTCCTCTTCCAAACAGCACCAGGATGTAGAGTGGGTCATGGGCGCTCTGTGCCAAGTTTGGTCTTGAACTGTCATTAGATGAGGGTTGCAGCAGTCTTGGAAAGGGTGTGGAGGTACTTGAAGTCCAATCATCCATGGTCTGTCCTCCCAGAAAGTGCACCAGGATGTAGAGTGGGTCATGGGAACTCTGTGTGCCAAGTTTGGTCTTGATCAGTCATTGGCGAGAGTCTCAGTGGTCTCAGGAAGTGAGTGAAGTGACTGCAAGTGCCATCATCCATTGGCAAATTCTTCCATAACGCACCAGAATGTAGAGTGGATCATGCGGGCTCTCTGTGTAAATTGTGATCCTGATCCATCACTGTTGACAGTTGTAATCGTCTCAGGAAGGGAATGCTGGTATTGCAAGTCCCATCGTCCACGGCGCACCCTCCTCCAAACCACAACAGGATGTAGAGTGCATCATGGAGACTCAGTGTGCCAAGTTTGGTTTTTATCGGTAATTAGATGAGGGTTGTAGTGGTCTCAGGAATTGAGCAAAGGTACTGCAAGTCCCATCATACATGGTCAACCGTCCTCCAAACTGCAGCAGGATGTACAGTGGGTCATGGGGGCTCTGTGTGGCATGTTTGGTCTTGATTGATCATTAGATGAGAGTTGCAGCAATCTTGGGAATGAGTGGAGGTTCTTGAAGTCCCATCATCCATGGTCTGTCCTCCTCCAATCTGCACCAGGATGTAGAGTGGGTCATAGGGGCTCCGTGTGCCAAGTTTGGTCTTGATCAGTCATTACCGAGACTCTCAGTGGTCTCAGTAACTGAGTAAAGTTACTGCAAGTCCCATCATCCATCTCCAAATTTTTCCAAACTGCACCAGGACCTTAAGTGGGTCATGAGAGGTCTATGTGCCAAGTTTGGTCTTGATCTGTCATTGGATGAGGTTAACAGTGGTCTCAGAATGTGAGTGAAGGTACTAAAAGTCCCATCATCCATGGTCAACCCTCCTCCACAACTGCAGCAATATGTAGAGTGGGTCATGGGGGCTCTGTGTGCCAAGTTTCATCTTTATTTGTCATTAGATGTGGATTGCAGCTGTCTTGGGGAGTGGAGGTACTTGAAGTCCCATCATCCATGATCTGTCCTCCTCAAAAGTGCACCAGGATGTAGAGTGGATCATATGAGCTCTGTGTGCCAATTTGGTCTTAATTGGTCATTGGATGAGGGTCGCAGTGGTTTCAGTAAGTGAGTAAAGATACTGCAAGTCCCATCTTCCATGGTCCATCCCCCTTAGATGCATCAGGATGTAGAGTGGGCCATGAGTACTCTGCGTGCCAAGTTTGGGCCTGGTCTGTGTAGAGGCTACAATGTGCTGTGGGAAGTGAATCAGGTGAAGGTACTGCAAATCCCATCATTAGTGGCCCATCCTGCCCTGTACCACACTGGAAGTCCCATTATCCATTTCCCCTCCTTCTCCAAACAGCATCAGGATGTAGAGTGGGTCAAGGGATCTCTGTGTGCCTAGTTTGGTCTTGATTGGACATTAGATGAGGGTTGCAGCAGTCTTGGGAAAGGAGTGGAGGTACTTGAAGTCCCATCATCCTTGGTCTGTCCTCAGAAGTGCACAAGGATGTAGAGTGGGTCATGGGGACTTTGTGTGCCAAGTTTGGTCTTGATCAGTCATTGGTGAGGGTCTCAGTGGTCTCAGGAAGTGAGTGAAGTGACTGCAAATTCCATCACCCATTGTCAAATTCTTCCAAACCGCACCAGGATGTAGAGTGGGTCATGCGGGCGCTCTGTGTAAATTGTGGTCCTCATCCATCATTGTTGGCAGTTTTAATGGTCTCAGGAAGGGAGTGCAGGTATTGCAAGTCCTATCGTCCATTGTGCACCTTCCTCCAAACACCACCAGGATGTAGAGTGCATCATGGAGACTCAGTGTTCCAAGTTTGGTCTTTATCAGTAATTGGATGAGGGTTGAAGTGGTCTCAAGTATTGAGGAAAGGTACTGCAAGTCCCATTATCCATGATCCATCCCTGGCCAAACCACACCAGGATGTAAAGTGGGTCATGAGAGGTCTATGTGCCAAGTTTGGCCCTGATCAATCATTGGATGAGGTTAAGAGCGGTCTCAGAATGTGAGTGATGGGACTGCAAGTCCCATTATCCATGGTTCATCCTCCTTCAAACTGCAGTAGGATGTTGAGTGGGTCTTGCGGGCTCTGTGTGCCAAGTTTGGTCTGTATTGGTAATTTTCTGACCCAGCCCTTGGCCTTTTCCTTTCTTTTCTTTGTCATCTCGGAATCAAAGAGTGTGGCTGGCCAATCAGAGACCATATGCAAATTTCTTTCTCTCATGACGCTGTTTCTGTCATGAACCCTTTTCTCCACCAGGGGCTCCTCTTGAAGCTAGCCAATCAGAGACCATATGCAAATAGCACCACAGCGGCAGACAATCAGAACCTTGGAACTTTCAGGCTGGCCAATCACAATGCTGGCACATACTCCTCCGCTCGCACCGCCATACTTCTGGCCGCCGCATACAAACTTTGACTTTTATATACTAGCTTGGGGACCCGGCGCTGCCCAGGTTATTAGAGAAAGTGGGTAATGGCAGTTCTGTATGCCAAGTTTGTTTTTTTTTTAGTCCTTGGATGATGGTTGCATTGTTTTCAGGAAGTGAGTGAAGGTACTTGAAGTCCCATCATCCACAGTCCACCCTCTTCCAATCTGCAACAGGATATAGGGTGGAGCATGAGGGCTCTGTGTGCCAATTTGTTTTGATCAGTCTATGGCGAGGGTTGCCTATACTCACTCAGTAAGTGAGTATAGGTACTGAAAGTCCCATCATCCATGGTCCATCCCCCTTAGAACTGTATCAGGATGTAGGGTGGGCTATGAGTACACTGTGTGCTAAGTTTGGGCCTGGTCTGTGATTTGTAGGGGCTACAATGTTTTGTGGGATATGAATCGGGTGAAGGTTCTACAAATCCCATCATTCGTGGCCCATCCTGCCCTAAACCGCACCAAGTTTAAAGTGAGCCATTGCGCTTCTGTGTGCCAAGTTTGGTCCATGACAGCAATCCGGGAAACCAGCTTGAAAGCATCTGGATAAGAATCAAGGGAACTGGGACTCAAAAAGATCTTGTTGTAGGAGTCTACTACAGACCTCCAAGCCAGGAGGAAGAACTTGATGAAGTATTCTGCCAACAGTTGACCAAACAGGCACAGAGAAGAGATGTAGTAGTCATGGGCGATTTCAACTATCCCGATATTTGCTGGAAAACAAACTCGGCCAAGAGTACAAAGTCCAACAAATTCCTCGCTTGCCTTGCAGACAATTTCATGGTCCAGAAGGTAGAAGAGGCAACAAGGGGATTGGCTACTCTTGATCTCATCCTAACAAATGTGGAGGACCTGATCGATGTGGTTGAAGTGGTAGGATCCTTAGGGGCAAGTGACCATGTGCTCCTGCAATTTGAGGTACAAAGAAATGCTGAAACTAAGACAAGTCAAACCCGCATTTTGGACTTTAGGAGAGCTGATTTCCAAAAAATGAAGGAAACACTGAGCAGCATGGACACAGATACTAAAAGACAAGGGAGTTACGGATGGATGGGAGTTTCTCAAGAGTGAAATACTCAAGGCGCAGTTGCAAACCGTGCCAACAAAAAGAAAAAATAGAAAGAGTGCAAAGAAGCCAGAATGGATGTCCAAAGAACTTCTAACTGTGCTGAGACACAAAAGAGACATGCACAAGAACTGGAAAAAGGGAGAAATCACCAAAGAAGAATTCAAACAAATAGCCAACACCTGTAGGGAAAAGGTCTGCAAGGCTAAAGCACAAAACGAGCTCAGGCTTGCCAGGGACATTAAAAACAATAAAAAGGGATTCTTTTCTTATGTCAGTGGAAAAAGGAAAAACAAGGAGGCCATAGGGCCTCTTCGAGGAGAAGATGGGGCAATGCTGACAGGGAATAAGGAAAAGGCAGAACTACTTAATACCTTCTTTGCCTCGGTCTTCTCACAAAAAGAAAGACATCTTCAACCTCAGCAAGACGGAGTGGATGAGGGATTTGAGGACATCCAACTCCAAATTGGGAAACAAGTCTTACAGTAATACCTGGCTGCTCTAAATGAGTTCAAGTCCCCAGGGCCAGATCAATTACACCCAAGAGTATTGAAGGAACTAGCGGAAGTCATTTCGGAACCATTGGCAACCATCTTTGAGAGTTATTGGAGAAGAGGAGAAGTTCCAGCAGATTGGAGGAGGGCCAATGTGGTCTCAATCTTCAAGAAGGGAAAAAAGGATGACCCAAACAACTACCGTCCGGTCAGCCTCACGTCAATACCATTCTGGAAAAGATTGTTAAGGAAGTGGTCTGCAAACACTTAGAAACAAATGCGGCCATTGCTAATAGTCAACATGGATTTATCAAAAACAAGTCATGCCAGACTAATCTGATCTCTTTTTCCGATAGTTAGAAGCTGGGTAGATGCGGGGAATGCCATGGATGTAGCGTACCTGGATTTCAGTAAGGCCTCCGACAAGGTCCCCCATGACCTTCTGGCAAGGAAACTAGTCCAATGTGGGCTAGGCAAAACTACGGTGAGGTGGATCTGTAATTGGTTAAATGGACGAACCCAGAGGGTGCTCACCAATGCTTCCTCTTCATCCTGGAAAGAAGTGACGAGCGGAGTGCCGCAGGGTTCCGTCCTGGGCCCGGTCCTGTTCAACATCTTTATTAATGACTTAGATGAAGGGTTAGAAGGCAGGATCATCAAGTTTGCAGACGACACCAAATTGGGAGGGATAGCCAATACTCCAGAGGACAGGATTCAAAACGATCTTGACAGATTAGAGAGATGGGCCAAAACTAACAAAATGAAGTTCAACAGTGACAAATACAAGATACTCCACTTTGGCAGGAAAAACGAAATGCAAAGATACAGAATGGGGGATGCCTGGCTCGAGAGCAGTACGTGTGAAAAAGATCTTGGAGTCCTCGTGGAGAACAAGTTAAACATGAGCCAACAATGTGATGTGGCGGCAAAAAAAGCCAATGGGATTTTGGCCTGCATCAATGGGAGCATAGTGTCTAGATCTAGGGAAGTAATGCTACCCCTCTATTCTGTTTTGGTCAGACCACATCTGGAATATTGTGTCCAATTCTGGGCACCACAATTGAAGAGAGATATTGACAAGCTGGAATATGTCCAGAGGAAAGCGACTAAAATGATAAAAGTTCTGGAGAACAAGCCCTATGAGGAGCGGCTTAAGGAGCTGGGCATGTTTAGCCTGAAGAAGAAGAGAAGGCTGAGAGGGGATATGATAGCCATGTATAAATATGTGAGAGGAAGCCACAGGGAGGAGAGAGCAAGCTTGTTTTCTGCTTCCCTGGAGACTAGGACGCGGAACAATGGCTTCAAACTACAAGAGAGGAGATTCCATCTGAACATGAGGAAGAACTTCCTGACTGTGAGAGCGGTTCAGCAGTGGAACTCTCTGCCCCGGAGTGTGGTGGAGGCTCCTTCTTTGGAAGCTTTTAAACAGAGGCTGGATGGCCATCTGTCGGGTGATTTGAATGCAATATTCCTGCTTCTTGGCAGGGGGTTGGACTGGATGGCCCATGAGGTCTCTTCCAACTCTTTGATTCTATGATTCTATGATTGGTATGGGCAACAGTGCTCTAAGGAAATGAGTTAAACTACTGCAAGTCCCGTCATCCATGGTCCATCCTCACTCAAACTGCACTAGGATGTTGGGTGGGTTTGGGGGGGGGGGTCTGTGTGCCAGGTTTGGTATTGTTCTGTCATTGTTGGGGGCCACAAGGTGTTCTGGACTTCAATAATTCCTGAGAGCTTCAGGCCCCTTTCCTATTCCCTCTGCTTCCTCAGAATGTTGCGGTTGGCCAATCAGAGACCATATGCAAATTGTACCTCGGAATGTTGAAGTTGGCCAATCAGAGACCATATGCAGATTGTGCCTCGGAATGTTGAAGTTGGCCAATCGGATACCATATGCAAATAGCACCACAACGGCAGCCAATCAGAAAACTGGCACATACTCCTTTGCTCGCACTTCTGTCCGCTGCATACAAACTTTGACTTTTATTATATTATATAGATAGATATAGAATATAGATATAGATATAGATATAGATATAGATGTAGGCTAGCTTGGGGACCCGGCGCTGCCCAGGTTATTAGAGAAAGTGGATAATGGCGGTTCTGTATGCCAAGTTTGGTCTTTATTGGTCATTGGTCATTGGATGATGGTTGCATTTATTTATTTATTTATTTAGAAGATTTCTATACCGGCCTTCTCAACCTCAGCGAGGGACTCAGGTCGGTTTACAAAACATATCAAATACAATCAGATAAAACAGATAAAACAACAAATACAACTCATTACATATTAAAATCGTATAACTCAGTACAATAAAATCATCATTACATCATCACAGTTTCCTACGCCAAATCGTCAATCCAGTCATGGTCATAATCATATTCATAGTCGCAGTTCATCATAATCCATCACAGGGAAGGTTCCAGGTTCAGTCTTTGAATGCCGCATCCCAGAGCCATGTTTTTAACGATTTCCTGAACGTCAGGAGGGAGGGGGCAGATCTAACCTCTAATGGGAGGGAGTTCCAAAGCCGGGGAGCCACCACCGAGAAGGCCCTGTCTCTCGTCCCCACCAACCGTGATTGTGAGGGTGGTGGGACCGAGAGCAGGGCCCCCCCGGAAGATCTTAGTAGCCTTGATGGCTCGTAGGGGAGAATCCGTTCGGACAGGTAAACTGGGCCAGAGCCGTTTAGGGCTTTATAGGTCAACACCAGCACTTTGAATTGTGCCCGGAAGCTGATCGGCAGCCAGTGGAGCTGGCGTAACAGAGGGGTCGTGTGGTCTCTGTACCCTGCTCCTGTTAACAATCTGGCTGCCGCACGTTGGACTGATTGAAGCTTCCGGGCAGTCTTCAGAGGCAGCCCCACATAGAGAGCGTTGCAGTAGTCTAAACGGGATGTAACCAGAGCGTGGACTACCGTGGCCAAGTCAGACTTCTCAAGGTACGGGCGCAGCTGGCGCACGAGTTTTAGTTGTGCAAAAGCTCCCCTGACCACCGCCGAGACCTGGGGTTCCAGGCTCAGCGATGAGTCCAGGGTCACTCCCAAGCTGCGAACCTGCGCCTTCAGGGGGAGTGTAACCCCGTCCAGCACAGGCTGTAACCCTATACCCTGTTCGGCCTTTCGACTGACCAGGAGTACCTCTGTCTTGTCTGGATTTAGTTTCAATCTGTTGTCCCTCATCCAGTCCGTTACAGCGGCCAAGCACCAGTTCAGGACTTCAACAGCCTCCTTAGTAGCAGGTGGAAAGGAGTGACAGAGTTGGACATCATCTGCGTACAGGTGACACCGTACCCCGAAACTCCGGATGATCTCTCCCAACGGCTTCATGTATATGTTGAATAACATAGGGGACAGTACAGACCCCTGCGGGACCCCACAGTACAGTGGCCGCGGAGTCGAGCAGGTGTCCCCTAATGACACCATCTGGGAACGCCCCTCGAGAAAGGACTGGAGCCACTGCAGAGCAGTACCCCCAAAGCCCATTCCCGCGAGACGACCCAGAAGGATACCGTGATCGACGGTATCGAAGGCCGAAGAGAGGTCCAGCAGAACCAACAGGGACACACTCCCCCTGTCCAGTTCCCTGCGCAGATCATCCACTAAGGCGACCAAGGCTGTCTCCGTACCATGCCCCGGCCTAAAACCAGACTGTGCAGGATCTAGATAATCCGTGTCTACCAGGAACTCCTGGAGTTGCGAGGCCACCACACGTTCCAGGACTTTGCCCAAATAGGGGAGATTGGATACTGGCCGATAGTTGACGAATTGAGTGGGGTCCAGTGATGGTTTTTTCAACAGCGGTTTTATAACAGCTTGTTTTAAGCTGGCTGGAATGATGCCTTCCCGAAGGGAGGCATTAACCACCACCTTTACCCACTCTGCCAAACCCCCTCTGGCTTCCTTTACCAGCCAGGATGGGCAGGGGTCTAGGATGCATGTGGTTGGCCTCGCTTCCCCAAGAATCCTGTCGACATCCTCGAGTTGAACAGATTGAAACGAATCCATCAAAATTGTACAAGCAGGTGCTCGTGTTACATCCTCAGAGACTGCCGTTAATATGGTGTCAAAGCCCGAACGGATCAAAGCGACTTTGTCCGTAAAGTACTGAGCAAAAGCTTCACAGCGCGCTGCCGAATCGTCAGGAGACCCACTCGAGGTGGGATTCAACAACCCTCTGACTACTCGAAACAGCTCTGCCGGACGGTTCTTTGCGGACGCAATATTGGCTGAATAGAAAGACTTTTGAGCAGCCTCTATTGCCACGCCATATGCCCTTAAATAAAGGCATAGGCGTGTTCGGTTTGACTCGTTAGGCTCTTTCCGCCACACGCTCTCTAGCCACCTCTTCATTCGCTTCCTTGCCGCCAACTCCTCGGTGAACCAAGGGGATGGTTTAGCTCGGTTGCTTAGGAGGGGGCGCTCCGGAGCGATCATGTCTATTGCCCTAGTCAGCTCACTATTCCAATGAGCGACCAGAGCATCGACAGAATCACCTACCAAGGTAGCGGGAAACTCCCCAAGAGCCGTCAGGAATCCATCTGGATCCATAAGCCTCCTGGGGCGGACCATCCTAGTGGGTCCACCACCCCTGCGAAGGTTAGGAGTTGCAGAAAGTCTAAACCTGATCAGGTGGTGGTCGGTCCATGGCAAAGGAGCGATGGACAGCTCCTCCACACCGCCACTATCTTCCCATCCCTGACAGAAAACCAGGTCAAGTGTGTGTCCAGCACAGTGGGTAGGGCCAGATACTCGTTGGGACAGCCCCATGTTTGCCATGGCGGCCATGAAGTCCTGAGCCGCTCCTGAAAGAGTGGTCTCTGCATGGACATTGAAGTCCCCCAGCACTATGAGCCGCTGGGACTCCAATGCCAGGCCTGAGACCAACCCTGCTAGCTCAGGTAAGGCATCTGCGGTGCAGCATTGTTTTCAGGAACTGAGTTAAAATACTTGAAGTCCCATCATCCATGTTCCACCCTCCTCCAAACAGCAGCAGGATATAGAGTCGGTCATGGGGGCTCTGTGTGCCAAGTTTGGTCTTGATCAATCATTGGGAGGGGGTGGCAGTGGTCTCAGTAAGTGAGTGAAGGTACTTCAAGTCCCATCATCCATGATCCACCCTCCTCCAAACTGGAAAAGGATGTAGGTAGGGTCATGGGGGCACTCTGTGCCAAGTTTGGTCTTTATCAGTCATTGGTTCAGGGTCGTAGTGGGTTCAGTAAGTGAGTGAAGGTACTGCAAGTCACATCATCCATGGTCAATCCTTCTCCAAACTGCAGCAGTATGTAGAGTGGATCATGGGGGTTCTGTGTGCCAAGTTTGGTCTTCATCGGACATTAGATGAGGTTTGCGGCAATCTTGGGAAGGGAGTGGATGTACTTGAAGTCTCATCATCCATGGTTTGTCCTCCTCCAATCTGCACCTGGATGTAGAGTGGGTCATTGGGGCTCCGTTTGCCAAGTTTGGTCTTGATCAGTCATTGGCGACGGTCTCAGTGGTCTCAGTAAGTGAGTAAAGTTACTGCAAGTCCCATCATCCATCCCCAAATTTTTCCAAAGCGCACCAGGACGTTAAGTGGGTCATGAGAGGTCTATGTGCCAAGTTTGGTCTTGATCAGTAATTGGATGAAGTTTGCAGAGGTCTCAGAATGTGAGTGAAATTTCTGGAAGTCCCATCATCCATGGTCAACCCTCCTCCAAAACTGCAGCAGGATGTAGAGTGGGTCATGGGGGCTCTGTGTGCCAAGTTTGTTCTTGATTGGTATTAGATGAGGTTGCAGCAGTTATGGAGAGTGGTGGTACTTGAAGTCCCATCATCCATGGTCTGTTATCCTTGAAAGTGCACCAGGATGTAGAGTAGGTCATGGATGCTCTGTGTGCCGAGTTTGGTCTTTCTTGGTTTTTGGGCAAGTGTTGCTGTGGTTTCAGGAAATGAGTGAAAGTACTGGAAGTCCCATAATCTATCTTCCGTCCCCCTCCAAGCAGCATTGGGATGTAGAATGAGTCATGGGGGCTCTGTGTGCCAAGTTTGGTCTTTTCAGACATTAGATGACGGTTGTAGCAGTCTTTGGGAGTGGAGGTACTTGAAGTCCCATCATCCATGGTCTGTCCTCCTCGAAAGTGCACCAGGATGTAGAGTGGGTTATGGGGACTCTGTGCCAAGTTTGGTCTTGATCAGTCATTGGTGAGGGTTGCAGTGGTCTCAGTAAGTGAGTGAAGTGACTGCAAGTCCCATCATCCATTGCCAAATTAATCCAAACCGCTCCAGGATGTAGAGTGGATCATGCGGGCTCTCAGTGTGAACTGTGGTCGTGATCCATCATTGTTGGCAGTTGTAATGGATGTCCAAAGAACTTTTAACTGTGCTAAGACACAACAGAGACATGCACAAGAAGTAGAAAAAGGGAGAAATCACCAAAGAAGAATTCAAACAAATAGCCAACACTTGTAGGGAAAAGGTCCACAAGGCTAAAGCGCAAAACGAGCTCAGGCTTGCCAGGGACATTAAAAACAATAAAAAGGGCTTCTTTTCTTATGTCAGTAGAAAAAGGAAAAACAAGGAGGCGATAGGGCCTCTTCGAGGAGAAGATAGGGCAATGCTGACAGGGGATAGGGAAAACGCAGAACTACTTAATACCTTCTTTACCTCGGTCTTCTCACAAAAAGAAAGTCATCTTCAACTTCAGCAAGATGGAGTGGATGAGGGATTAGAGGACATCCAATCCTAAATTGAGAAACCGGTCTTCCAGGAATACCTGGCCGCTCTATATGAGTTCAAGCCCCCAGGGCCAGATCAACTTCACCAAAGAGTATTGAAGGAACTAGTGGAAGTCATTTCGGAACCATTGGCAATCATCTTTGAGAGTTCTTGGAGAACGGGAGAAGTTCCAGCAGATTGGAGGAGGGCCAATGTGGTCTCAATCTTCAAGAAGGGAAAAAAGGATGACCCAAACAACTACTGTCCGGTCAGCCTTATGTGGATACCAGGCAAGATTCTGGAAAAGATTATTAAGGAAGTGGTCTGCAAACACTTAGAAACAAATGCGATCATCGCTAATAGTCAACATGGATTTATCAAAAACAAGGCATGCCAGACTAATCTGATCTCTTTTTTTCGATAAAAGTCACAAGCTGGGTAGATGCGGGGAATGCCGTGGATGTAGCGTACCTGGATTTCAGTAAGGCCTTCGGCAAGGTCCCCCACGACCTTCTGGCAAGGAAACTAGTCCAATGTGGGCTAGGCAAAACTACGGTGAGGTGGATCTGTAATTGGTTAAATGGACGAACCCAGAGGGTGCTCACCAATGCTTCCTCTTCATCCTGGAAAGAAGTGACGAGCGGAGTGCCGCAGGATTCCGTCCTGGGCCCGGTCCTGTTCAACATCTTTATTAATGACTTAGATGAAGGGTTAGAAGGCAGGATCATCAAGTTTGCAGACGACACCAAATTGGGAGGGATAGCCAATACTCCAGAGGACAGGATTCAAAACGATCTTGACAGTTTAGAGAGATGGGCCAAAACTAACAAAATGAAGTTCAACAGTGACAAATGCAAGATACTCCACTTTGGGAGGAAAAACGAAATGCAAAGATACAGAATGGGGGATGCCTGGCTCGAGAGCAGTACGTGTGAAAAAGATCTTGGAGTCCTCGTGGAGAACAAGTTAAACATGAGCCAACAATGTGATGTGGCGGCAAAAAAAGCCAATGGGATTTTGGCCTGCATCAATAGGAGCATAGTGTCTAGATCTAGGGAAGTAATGCTACCCCTCTATTTCGCTTTGGTTAGACCACTTTACCTGGAATATTGTGTCCAATTCTGGGCACCACAATTCAAGAGAGATATTGACAAGCTGGAATGTGTCCAGAGGAGGGCGACCAAAATGATCAAGGGTCTGGAGAACAAGCCCTATGAGGAGTGGCTTAAGGAGCTGGGCATGTTTAGCCTGAAGAAGAGAAGGCTGAGAGGAGATTTGATAACCATGTATAAATATGTGAGAGGAAGCCACAGGGAGGAGGAAGTAAGCTTGTTTTCTGCTTCCCTGGAGACTAGGACGCGGAACAATGGCTTCAAACTACAAGAAAGGAGATTCCATCTGAACATGAGGAAGAACTTCCTGACTGAGAGCCGTTCAGCAGTAGAACTCCCTGCCCTGGAGTGTGGTGGAGGCTCCTTCTTTGGAAGCTTTTAAATAGAGGCTGGATGGCCATCTTTCAGGGGTGATTTGAATGCAATATTCCTGCTTCTTGGCAGGGGGTTGGACTGGATGGCCCATGAGGTCTCTTCCAACTTTTTGATTCTATGATTCTATGATTCTACTCAGGGAGACTCTGGTAAGTCCCAAGCTACAATTGGTCCCTCCCTTATGTTCTGTAAAAAGAAATGTTGGTTCTTACCTTGATGCATCTGTTTCCAGTAATTAGGGGGCAAACCTCTTGACCCACCCTTTTGGGTGCTGGCATGGTACTTCCGTTGAGTTGTACATGGTGTTTCCCTAGGGGGAGCAGGCTAGATTCTTCACTCTTTTCTCTATGTCGACTTCTATGTATGTCCTGCAGTCTTAATAAATTGTCCGTCCGTCCCCCCCCCCCCCCCCCGGATAATTTTTTCTTCTTCTGCTGTACTAGTGAGTGGCCTTCTAGGATTAGCTTTTCCTATGTGGAGAAGTGGGAGGTGCAATCCAAAACTACAAGAGTTCCATCCCTTATCTGCTTTAACAAACATGTCACAGTTAAGAACCAATGCCCCTCTATCTAGGCTTTTGTATGAGATTGTAACTGAAAACAATTTAAGCAAATAGATCTCTAGAAACTAGTGAGCAGCCATACTTGATTGGCTTTCAATAACCATGTTCAAACCATGTAATGTCTGGTTAAAAGATTGTCAAGCAGCAAGTCACAGGGAGGGTTTTCTCTGCCTGAGACATTGTATAGCTGCTACCTGTCACAGCAGATGGTACTGAGTTAGATGAACCATTAATGTGGCCGGGTATATATGATTCCTATAAACAATCTCAAGTTAACTGAAAGTGCTGCTATTATCTGAAAGTCCCTGATAGAACTCCACCTCTCAAATTAAGTATGTTTTAGTACGGCTCATCTCTGGATGGGCGACTTCCTTTGAATTATGTTTAATATTCTTGAATTCTTTAGAGCAGTGTTTCTCAAATTCTGCTCCTCCAGATGTTTTGGACTTCAGCTGCCACAATTCCTAATAATTTGTAAGATGGCTAGGATTTCTGGGAGCCAAAGTCCAAAACACCTGGAGGAGCACTGCTTTAGAGGAAGGGCAGGATCCTAATGCAATGAACAAATTGAATTGTTCACCTTGCCAAAAATTCCTTTGCAATTAAATTTAAGTGAATTCTTTTTTTTCTTCGTGGTCTCTGAATTCACACATGTGGAATGTCTGCGCCTGCGCAGGCCCAACGGAATCTTCTCTAGTTTAAACTTTTCAAGTTTTGGCGGTAACCCCGCCAAGTCCCCAGCAGGGCATAAAAGGTGCCCCGCGCGCACACTCAGCAGTTCCTGTTTTTCTGCCGCAAAGCTTACTTCGGAACTTCTGCGATGTCCATGACTAGATTCAAGCACTGCACGCAGTGTCCTAGGAAGATTTCAGATTCGGATAAACACTATTTGTGCTTTCTTTGCCTCGGCAAGGCCCATATCGCGGACTCCTGCCATCATTGCCAAGCCTTGACGGCACAATCTCGGAAGAACCGAGTTCATCATCTGTGGTACCTGCTGTACCAGCAGTCTCTGGCACCGGCACCCTCGACTCCGACGGCTTGACCATCGACATCTGTGATGATGTGTAACTTTTATTCTTATGGTTATGTGTTGTTTAAACAGTTGTTAATAAATAGTAAGTATGTAGGATTATATTTTGTTAGAGGTGGTGGCTGGTTTGGCTTGAGCTGAGTTGCCATAGCAACGGGGGCAGAGCCAACTGTCACTTCACGGGACAGCTGTTTGAAAGTGGCAGTCTGTAAGCCGGTGAGCTACAGGGAAGACTGTTTTTCCTGTCATAGTCAACTGTGAATCGCACACTGTGGTATTCCTGCGCCTGCGTAGGCCCAACTTCAGAACCTTCTAGAAGCTTAAAATGAATGTACCCCCCTCCTGGCCCCGCCCTATCTCCTCTCGAGTATATAAGACCCCTGGGAGGGGCCAGCCATCAGTCCTCTTTTTTCTGCCATCAAGTAGGCTATCAACTAGTGAAGCTTCGTTGATTGTTGGATATTGACTTGGACTTGCCTTGGACTGACTTACAACAAGGTACTCTATCCCCCTCGACCTGGACCGGATTTGGATTTCTCTCAGTCTCTCTGTGTGCCCCGACTTTGGACTTACCATGGCTACGACTTCTTTCAAGAGTGTTCAGCATGCCCAAACATCCTGCCAGACACGGATGGGCACGAACTATGCTTAACTTGCCTGGGAGAGGCCCACCTCTCTCAACCATGAGTGATTTGTGCTGCGTTCACTCCGCAAACGTGGAGAAATAGAGAGTTGCGTCTCAAGGCGGCTCTCTATGAGAGGGCCTTAATGCCCCCCCCCCCCCCCGGCCATGAAGTCCCCACCAATGGGGGAGGCCCCGCAGCAGGCCAGACCAGACCCCCTGGTCTTAAAGAAAAAGGCCAAAAAACAGAGAGACAAGGCCCAAAATGGCCGCGTGACGCCAGCTAAAGCAGCGCCCAAAAGGGTGGGAAACCCTTCCCCTGCCGCGGCATCGACTTCCCCTGCCGCTGCATCGACTCTCTTGCAATCGAGCTCCCGCCAACTAGGGGAGCCAGCTCTGTCCTTACCTGCTGGAGGGCGGCCGACACAGGAAGAGCGCTCAATGGCGTCACCATCGGCCCAGGCGCAGACGGGTGTCCTGCCGGTGCGATACAGGGTCAGGCCTTCTCTCCTCTGACCCTGCTCTCCCAAATGGGGCTCGGGGCCCAACTCTGGGAAGCGGCGTCCACTCCCATGCCGACTCTGAGTGCTGCCGATGTCGAGCCTCTCGGGAGCGAAGCACCAACCGCTTCAGGAGGCGTGGCTCCTCCCCAACAGGAATCTCAGCCCATGCGAGGGGCGGGGGCGCTGGAGTCCCCTAGGAGCGAGGCCGCAGCCACTGAAGCCTTTCCAGCCCCAATCGCGCCGATACCGAGGGCATCGGCAGGGAGGCACAGCTCCAGGAGAAGGAGGTCACGCTCCATATCGAGATGGAGCCATCGCTCCAGGGCGTCCCGAAGCCGGAGGACGCCGAGCGGACGCTTGAGACCGGGCTCTCCTTCATCCTCAGCGTCTGATTCCTCCTCCTCTTCTTCCTCTTCTTCATCCTCATCATCCTCCAGGGGATCTAGGAGGCAACATCGGGCTAGGAGATCGCGTTCTTCTGCTGGACAATGGACTCCCCAGGGGCCCAGCGCATACCCTTACCCAGGAATGCGGCACTTGGGTTGCAGCAAAGGGGTTATGGAACAAAATTTGAAACCCCAAGGCAGTTCCACGGAAACAAGAAAGGAACACAGGAAAAGGGTCCAAAAACCCACCAGAAGAAGTGGACGTAATGGAAGACAAAGAAAAGGAGGACATAGAAAGAAGCAATATACAGATGGGACCAAAAGAAAGAGAACAAAAAAGATTGCAGGAGTTCTCCCCTGAGAACTATCAGTTAATGATGCCCCAAGACATAGCCCAGTGGGAGATGCAAGATAATACACATGAATAGAGATGTAAGAGTATATTCTAACAACATAAATGGACTGAATTCCCCCAATAAGGGGAAACGAGTTTTCAACTACTTAAAGCAAAAGAATTACGATCTTATAGCGTTGCAAGAAACGCATATAATAAACAAACATACAAAACACCTAGAAAATGAAAAATTGGGAAAATACTTCTATGCATCGGCAGACAAAAAGAAGGAGTAGTACTCTACATAAAACCTTGGCTAAACCCTACACTAAGTTTTAAAGATATGGAGGGGAGGTTTATCGGTGTCAATATTGAAATAAAGAACCAAAAGATTTTAATTTGTAATATTTATTGCCCGAATGGCCCAAAGCTAAAATTCCTCAGGGAACTTAAAAAACAGATAGATAGCCAAAAACATGATGATCAACTATTAATGGGGGACTTCAACGGGGTCATAGATCTCAAATTAGATAAATCCTCTAAAGACAAAAGAGACCCCCAAGATAAAAATAAAAATAAATCAAGTCTTCTACCAAAAGGATTTATACTGCAACTTGAAAAATTAAATTGAAAAATTAAAGGACAAACAATTATACTCAAAAGATTGTATAGATAAAGAAGAAATAATGGCCTATATAAATAAATTTAATTTTCAGAAAGTGGGTGAGGAAACAAGGGATCAATTGAATAAAGAGATATCAGAGGAGGAAATTGAGAAGGCAATTCAAAAGATGGACCCAGACAAAGCTCCGGGTCCAGATGGATATACAGCTGGATTTTATAGAACATTTAAACAAGAATTGATACCTTTTTTAAAAAAGGTATTAAATGAAGTGATGACTGAACAAAAAATTCCGGAAACTTGGACGAAGGCAGAAATAGTACTGATTCATAAAGAAGGAACCTGTGAGATGGAAATTAAAAATTACAGACCAATTTCTTTATTAAATACGGACTATAAGATTTTGGCGAACATATTGGCAGAGAGAGTAAAAAATTTCTTAAGAAACTGGATTGAAGAAGACCAAACAGGATTTCTACCAAATAGATTTATGAAGGATAACATAAGGCTAGTATTGGATCTAATAGAATATTATGAACAGAATCATCAAAAAGAACTTGCCATACTTGCCATACTTGGACGCAGAGAAGGCTTTTGATAACCTAAATTGGGATTTCTTTAAGATATTAATACAAGAACTGGACATGGGAGATAAATTTACTAATGCAATAAAAGCGATATATGATTTACAAAAGGCTAAACTAAGAATAAATGGTCAAACGACGGAAGAGTTTGATATACTGAAGGGAACTAGACAGGGATGTCCCCTGTCCCCACTTATATTTATAATGGCATTAGAACCATTAATGAAGGCAATAAGAGAAGACCAAATGATACAGGGATCCAAAGTTGGTAAATATGAATACAAAATAAGAGCCTTTGTGGATGATGTACTTGGGATAATGGAAGAACCAAGTAAAAATATATTAAGATGGATGCAGAAGATAAAAGAGTTTGGGTCAGTTGCAGGATTTAAAATCAATATG
This sequence comes from Anolis sagrei, assembly GCF_037176765.1. Lineage (NCBI taxonomy): Eukaryota > Metazoa > Chordata > Lepidosauria > Squamata > Anolidae > Anolis > Anolis sagrei. Next base: position 61,961,669 of record NC_090035.1, on the reverse strand, counting down.
TCAAAAACAAAGTTATTAACAAAAAATGTAGAAAAGAAAAAACAAGAAATGATTAAAGAGCAAACAGGTCTGGAAATAGTCAAGAAATTTAAATATTTAGGCGTATGGATCACGATAAAAAATGGACAATTATTAAAGAATAACTATGAAGAAGTTTGGAAAAAAATACAAAAGGACTTACAAAAGTGGATACATCTGAAGTTGTCACTTTTAGACCGTATATCTTTGATTAAGATGAATGTACTACCGAAATTGATGTTCCTTTTTCAAAACCTCCCGATAATTAGAAGCCAAACACTTTTTATAAAATGGAAAAAAGAAATATTGAAATTTATATGGGCCGGAGGAAGACCAAGAATAAAGTATGATAATTTGATTGATAAGAAGAATAGAGGAGGTCTGGGCCTCCCAGATTTTAAAGCATATCATGATGCATGTGCGTTGATATGGATAAAGGATTGGATATTGTTGAACAAAGAAGACTTTTTAAATATAGAAGGAAATGACTTAAGAGTAGGATGGCATGCTTATTTATGGTACGAAAGGGAAAAGAAAGAAAAGAGTTTTGGTTACCATTTTGTGAGAGCATCCCTATTAAGAGTATGGCAAAAATATAAAAGACATTTTTATTCTAAAACACCTTTATGGGTCTCTCCTATGGAGGCAAATCAGCGAAGACTTTTAGGATGGAGAAAATGGCCAACTTACAAAGATTTGTTAAATAAAGATACAAACAATGTTAAGACTTATGAGGAATTAAAACAAAAATTTCCTAATATTACTTGGCTACATTATATGCAAATTAAAGAATATTACAATCAAGATAAAAAAAACTTGGCTTCTCTTGGGAGGAAACAGCATGGAATAAAATTTTAAAATTAGAAAAGAAAGTAATATCGAATATTTATAACATATTACTCACCTGACTGACTGAAAAAGAACTGGTTAAAAACTGTATGATAAAGTGGGCTCAAAATTTAAGAAGACCAATTCAAATGAGGGAGTGGGAACAGATGTGGAACAAAAAATTAAAATATACATACGCAATGGATTTAAAAGAAAACTGGATAAAAATGTTCCACAGATGGTATACCACACCGAAACAATTGGCTAAAATGTATAAAACAGTTTCTGATAAGTGTTGGAAATGCCTGGAACAGGTTGGCTCCTTCTACCATATGTGGTGGACTTGCAAAGAAGCAGTAAAGTTTTGGAAAGTAATTAATGAAGAGACACAAAAGATTTTAAAAAGAACATTTATAAGAAAACCGGAGCATTATTTGTTAGGTTTTACAGATTTAGATCTACAATTGACGGAACAAGAGGATAAATTTTTTACATATATGACGACTGCCGCTAGAATTGTTTTTGCTAGAGAATGGAAGAAAGACTCAGTCCCACCCGTACAGGAATGGGTGGAAAAAATCAGAGAAATAAAGGACATGGATGAATTGACTTTTCTGTTAAAGAAAAATAGAGGTATGATACTAAGAAGAACGAATTGGGATAATCTCCATGAATATCTGGACAATTTGGGAAAATAAGAAACAAGAGAGACAATTTCTTTTTGAACTTATTTTATATTTTTGAATAATAAGAAGATATGATCCAAGAAGATGGAATGGAGGTCATTTTTTTTCTTTTTTTGTGTATTTTTGTAGAAATTTTTTTTTAGGGGTTATTTGGGATTTTGGTAAATTTTTGTGTTTCGTCTTTTTTCTCTTTTTTTTCTTTATTTCCTCACTTATACTTTATTGTTCTCACTCCTTTGTTGTAATCTATATAAAAATTAATATAATTCTAATTATAAAACAAAAAAATTAAATTTAAAAGACACCTGGAGACACCACAACAATAATGCAAAAGACTATACCTTCTATTCAGGGAGACATGAAACATGGTCAAGGATAGATATGGTTTGGGCCACCAAAGCCATACTATTAAGAATAAACAAAATAAACATAATAACCAGGCTAATGTCAGACCACTGTGCCATAGAGCTAGCAATAAAGGAGAATGATTTTAAATACAGATGGCATCTAAAAGACAATCTATTAAGAAGAGAAACCAACATAGAAAAGAATAGGAAACTACTTGAAGAATACTTAGACCTAAATAAAGGCATAGAAACAACTAGAGAGACACATTGGGACGCCATGAAGGCGGTAATGAGAGGGTACTTTATCCAACAGGAGGCCCTCAGTAGGAAAAATAAAAATAGGGAACTAAAAGAAATAGTAGACAAACTAGCGACAGAAGAAAAAACACTAAAAAGAAACCCAAAAGACAGGAAAGTTAAACTAAGAATAGAGATTCTAAAAAAGCAAATAGAGCTACTGCAAACCGAAAATCTGGAAAAGCAAATGAAATATGCAAAAGCAATTTTTTTCCAAAATACCAATAAAATCGGAAAGTGGCTAGCAAACAAACTAAAGAAAAAAAACAAAATAGTTTTATCACAAAGATAAAAGTAGGAGATAAAATCTATACGGAAGGAGACAGGATCATAAATCAATTTACCCATTTCTACAGCAAACTATATTAGAAGACAGAAATACCGGAGGAACAAATCTCTAACTATTTGGCCAAGTTAAAATTAGCAAAACTTACAGAAGAAGAAAGAGCTACATTGAATAACCCGGTAAATATGTCAGAGATAGACGTAGCAATCACTAATCAAAAAAAGAATAAGGCTCCTGACCCTGACGGTGTTACCGCGATTTTCTACAAAACTTTTAAGAATGAATTAGGACCTCTGCTCCAAAATGTTATAAACAACATTTTGGATAACAAATCATTCCCAAAATCCTGGGAAAGGGCAAACATAACTTTGATACATAAAGAGGATATAGACCCAGAAAATATAAAAAATTACCGTCCGATATCATTACTGAACAATGATTATAAAATATTTTCGATAATTATGGCAAATAGATTAAAAAATTTTTTTAAAGGTTGGGCTGTGGAAGAGCAGACGGGGTTTTTACCACAAAGGCAAATCAAAGACAACACGAGAATGCTGATAAATACAATAGAATACTATGAAAAACATAATGAGAAACAAGTTGCATTACTGTTTATTGACGCGGAGAAAGCATTTGACAAGGTTAATTGGAATTATCTTAAATTATTGTTACAGGAGATAGACATTGGATATAAGTTTAAAAATGTAGTGGAGGCAATTTATGGAACACAAAAAGCAAATCTGATAATAAATGGATGCGAATCAGAAACAAAGATTAAGGTTACGCAAGGAACACGTCAAGGATGCCTGCTCTCCCCGCTCCTTTTTATTCTAGTGATAAATACTTTAATAATAGACATAAATAGAGATCAAAAACTAAAAGGTATGCAAGTGCTTAAACATCAATACAAATTAAGGGTATACGCAGATGACGTAGTGTGTATTGTGGAGGACCCCCTGAAAAACATCAATAATTGGTTGCAAAAGATTGAAGGCTACGGAAGATTGGCGGGCTTTAAACTAAATAAACAAAAAACCAAGATTTTAGTGAAAAATATGATTAAGAAATCCAAGGAAACCGTACAAGAAATTTCGGGAATAAAAATAGAAAATAAAATAAAATACCTAGGGATATATATCACACAAAGCAATATAAATCTGTTAAAGCATAACTACATACCCCTGTGGAAGAAAATACAATGCGACCTAAACAAATGGAAACATCAAAACTTCTCCCTTTTGAGGAGGATAGCGATAATAAATATGTCGATATTACCGCGACTTCTCTTCCTGTTTCAAACACTCCCAATACTCAGGAACGACCATCTCTTTAAAAAATGGAATGCTGAAATCTCCAAATTCATATGGAAAAACAGGAAACCTAGAATAAATTATAAAACCCTCACAGATGATAAGAAAAGAGGAGGACTGGGACTCCCCAATCTAAAATTATACTACGAGGCTTGCAACTTAGTAGGGGTAAAGGAATGGGCCACTTTAAAGAACAACAAATTACTGGCATTAGAGGGACATGATTTGAGGATGGGATGGCACAGCTATCTCTGGCACAATAAAAGAAAAACGGAAAAAAAATTCAATAATCATTTTATTAGGGCCTCCCTCATAAAAACATGGGAAAAATATAAATTAAGATGGTATAATAAAACACCAATGTGGATATCACCGATAGAAGTGAGGCATAAAAGAGAGCGGGAGGGAAAAAAACTGGCTGACATACCAACAAATACTGAAACAATCCAGAGAACAATTCATCTTAAAATCACTAGAAGAGCTCAGAATAGTGAATAAAAAAATAAACTGGTTCCAATATCTCCAAATCCAACAAGGATTTAAAGAGGATGGGAAAGCCGGTTTTAACAAAGAATGAGGATTATGGGACTTAGTATTAGAAAAAGAGAAGAAATTAATTAAAATACTATACCAACAGCTCTTAAAATGGTCGACAGAGGAGGAACAGGTCAAAAACTGCCAAATCCAATGGGCTAAAGATTTAGGGCACAACATATTAATGCACCAATGGGAAGAAATATGGAACATTAAAATAAAATATACAGCAGCCAGTAACCTAAGGGAAAACTGGTTTAAAATGTTCTACCGCTGGTATTACACCCCGGAAAAGCTAGCTAAATTTAATAAAGGGATATCCAACAGCTGTTGGAAATGTAGCAAAGAAAAGGGAACCTTTATCCACATTTGGTGGGAATGCAAAAAAGTGAAAAAATATTGGAAAGAAATACACACTGCCACTCAAAAAATATTAAAAACAAAATTTAAAAGATCCCCCGAAATCTACTTATTGGGCATATCAAACTCAAAATTTGATAGAAGTCAAGAGAGAATATTATTCCTATTAAGCATCGCCGCTAGAATTCTGCTTGCAAAATACTGGAAGTTAAGAGAAATCCCAGATCTAGACGCATGGATAATCAAAGTACTAGAAATAGTACAAATGGACTCTTTGTCCCAAAGATTAAATAATCATAGCAAAAAAACCAATTGGTTAGGGCTCAAGGACTACTGCGCGGAAAAAAGAATCCCACTGTCGATAGACCTGTCCAAAGTGTAAGGAACTACGTCTAAAGAAGAAGAGACATCGGAGAAACAAAAAGAAAAGAAGCAACGCACTCAACCTGTAAAAGATCCTCAAACTTTTGGGAAGTCCTTTTGAAACTGTATACATCACTCTCTCACCACACTCTTTCCCCCCTTCCCTCACCTACTCCGGCACCCTCCCCATACCCCTGCTATCTCTCATCCCCTCTTTCTTCCCTTTTCCCTCTCCTCTCTTTCTCTGGTTTTCCTCTCTTTGCAACAGTGTTTTTTTACAATGTTTCTCTGTGTTTTTAAAAGCATAATAAAAATTTATAATAATAAAAAAAGAGCATGTCTCTGTTGTGTTATCTCTTCTACAGTCATTGGGCCTGGTGGTCAACACGGAGAAGTCCTCCCTGTGTCCGTCCCGAGGAATCCTCTTCATTGGAGCGTTCCTGGATGCAGTTTCGCAAAGGGCATACTTACCGCTGGACAGGTTCTTCAATCTTCAGACACAGGTCCGATTAGCCAAGGAGGCGAATAGGGTGTCGGCCAGGCAGGTTCAGACTATCCTGGGTTATATGGCCTCCACCACCTCTGTAACTCCCTTTTTGCGATTACGTATGCGCCCCCTTCAGTGGTGGTTGGGTTCAGTATTCAATCCCCTCAGGGACTCCCCTCAGTCTATGTTCTCTCTCCCACAGGAGGTGCGCCTATCTCTGGGATGGGGGCCCACTCACAGAGCCTGGTGGCTCACGGCAAGTGGTCACCAGAGGAGACCAAGTCACACATAAACGTCTTAGAGCCCCTTGCCGTAGAAAGAGCGCTAAAGTTGTTCGAAAGGTTAATTCCAAACGAGGTTGTTCAGATATTGACAGACAATACAACAGTCATGTATTATCTGAACAAACAGGGAGGGACTCATTCTCGACAGCTGCTGGACCTCACCCTGCAAATTTGGGATTGGTGCATTCAGAGAGGAGTGTATCTTCAGGCCACCCACCTCCCGGGGCAGGAGAATTCCCTAGCGGATGCGCTGAGCAGGAACCCGTTAGGACACCATGACTGGTCTCTTGACCGGGAAGAGATCTTTCGGATCTTCCAGATGTGGGGTTTCCCAGAGATCGACCTATTTGCCACCCCAGAGAACACGAAATGCGGCAGTTTTTGCGCACGGATGAGATCTCCCAGGGTAGAGGGCTGCCTGGGGGATGCGTTTCTTCTGAAATGGGGAGGCACTCTGATGTATGCATTCCCCCCATTCCCCTTACTGATGAGGGTGGCGGCGAAACTTCAAAGGGACAGAGCTCACTGTATAGTAGAGGCCCCCCTGGTGGCCCAGACAACCGTGGTTCGCCCCTCTCCTTCAAATGTCGAAGGGGAACTTCAAGAGACTCAGAGACAGGGTAGATCTCTTGACCCCGCAGCAAGGGCGAATCCTGTATCCAGATGTTCATCTCCTCAGATTAACGACTTGGCTGATCCGACCAACGTAGTGATACCCAATCTGAATCTCCCACAAACAGTTTTAGCTATAATAGAGGCGGCACACAGACTCTCCACCAAACAGTCTTATGTCTTTAAATAGAAGCGTTTTAGTGAGTTTGTGAGGGTAAACGGACAGGAACCGGACTCTGCACCAATCTCTATGGTCTTAGATTTATTTATTTTTTAGCGGCGCTTTTTAACTCGGGGCTTTCCAATTCTTCCTTGAAGTGTTACCTAGCAGCCATTTCATGGTTTAGGAGGAAAAGAGGCCTAGCTTCCTGCTTTTCAGATCCCCTAGTAAAGTGCTTTCTGAGGGGTTTAAAAAATATCAGGCCGGAGGTAGACCCTATTGCCCCCTCGTGGAGTTTAGAACTGGTGCTTTCAAGGCTAATGAAACCTCCCTTTGAGCCTATGGCTTCAATAGACTTGGGTCCCTTAACCTGGAAGGTGGCGTTTCTGGTAGCTATAACCTCCGCTAGGAGGGCTAGCGAATTGTGTGCCTTGAGGGTGGACCCCCCATATTTGAAATTCCACAGTGATAAGGTAGTGTTGCGTACGGATGTGGCATTTTTGCCCAAGGTGGCTACTAGATTCCACGTCTCCCAAGACCTGGTTCTCCCAGCCTTTTTCCAAAACCCTGAGACATCCCTTGAAAAAGGACTCGGGAAGTCTGACTTGGCCACGGTAGTCCACGCTCTGGTTACATCCCGTTTAGACTACTGCAATCCTCTCTATGTGGGGTTGCCCTTGAAGACGGCCCGGAAGCGTCAATTAGTCTAATGTGCGGCAGCCATGATACTAACAGGAGCGGGACACAGGGAGCATACAACCCCCTTGTTGTACCAGCTCCACTGGCTGCCGATTTGCTACCGGGCTCAATTCAAGGTGCTGGCATTGGCCTAGAAAGCCCTAAATGGTTCTGGCCCAAGATACCTCTCCGACCGCATCTCACCCTACGAGCCCACCAGGACTTTGAGATCTTCCAGGGAGGCCCTGCTCTCGATCCCGCCTGCCTCACAGGCACTACTGGTGGGGACAAGAGATAGGGCCTTCTCGGTGGAGGCTCCTCGGCTGTGGAACACTCTTCCCGTAGACATCAGACTGGCTCCTTCCCTGTTGATATTTATTTATTTATTTATTTACTATTCTTGTATACCGCTGTATCTCAAGCCCGAGGGCGACTCACAGCGGTTTCCAGATAGCAAACATCAAAGACAGTAAAAAACAGCAACAATCTATATACCATAACAGTTAAACTAAACATCTCCATTGCTAGCTAATACAAACATCAATACACAATTCTCCCAAAGCCCCCCCCCCCCGATCGCCTCATCATCCAAGCGTGATCCAATTTTGATGTCCATTGTTCCGTTCCTATGTTCAAATTACCAGAATTGCACTGAATTACTCAAATGCCTGCACGAACATCCAGGTCTTTAACTTTCTACGGAATGTCATGAGAGATGGTGCCAGCCTAACATCTACAGGAAGGGCGTTCCACAGCCGAGGGGCCACCACCGAGAAGGCTCTATCCCTCGTCCCCGCCAACCGTGCTTGGGAGGCTGGTGGGATCGAGAGCAGGGCCTCCCCGGAAGATCTCAAAGTTCGGGTGGGTTCATAGGCTGAGATGCGGTCAGCTAGGTATCTTGGGCCGGAACCGTTTAGGGCTTTATAGGCCAGTACCAACACCTTGAATTGGGCCCGGTAGCAAATCGGCAGCCAGTGGAGCTGGTGCAACAGGGGGATTGTGTGCTCCCTGCACTCCGCTCCTGTTAGAATCATGGCTGCCGCGCGTTGGACTACTTGCAGCTTCCGGGCCGTCTTCAGGGGCAGCCCCACGTAGAGAGCGTTACAGTAGTCTAAGCGGGATGTGACAAGAGTGTGTACCACCGTGGCCAAGTCAGACTTCCCAAGATACGGGCGCAGCTGGCGCACGAGCCTGAACTGTGCAAATACTCCCCTGGTCATCGCCGAGACCTGGGGCTCCAGGCTCAGCGACGAGTCCAGGGTCACACCCAAGCTGCGAACCTGTGTCTTCAGAGGGAGTGCGACCCCATCCAACACAGACTGTAACCCTATACCCTGTTTGGCCTTGCGACTGACCAGGAGTACCTCTGTCTTGTCTGGATTCAACTTCAATTTGTTCGCCCCCATCCAGACCGTCACAGCAGCCAGGCACCGGTTCAGGACCTCGACAGCCTCCTTAGTAGCAGGTAGAAAGGAGTGACAGAGTTGGACATCATCTGCGTACAGATGACACCGTACCCCAAAACTCCGGATGATCTCACCCAGCGGCTTCATGTAGATGTTAAACAGCATGGGAGACAGAATAGAACCCTGAGGAACCCCACAAGACAATGGTTGTGGGGACGAACAAGTGTCCCCCAATAACACCTTCTGGGAGCGACCTTCCAGAAATAACCGGAGCCACTGCAAAACAGTGCCCCTGAGACCCATCTCCGCAAGGCGCCCCAGAAGGATACCGTGGTCAACGGTATCGAAGGCCGCTGAGAGGTCCAGAAGCACCAACAGGGACACACTCCCCCTGTCGAGCTCCTGGCACAGATCATCCACTAAGGCGACCAAGACTGTCTCAGTTCCATGTCCCGGTCTGAAACCAGACTGTGCCGAGTCTAGATAATCCATGTCTCTCAAGAATACCTGGAGTTGTGAGGCCACCACGCTTTCCAGGACTTTGCCCAAGAAGGGAAGATTGGAAACTGGCCGAAAGTTGTCAAATTTGGTGGGATCCAGTGATGGTTTCTTCAACAGCGGTTTTATTATTGCTTGTTTTAAGCTCGCTGGAATTTTGCCTTCCCGAAGGGAGGCATTAACCACCACTTCCACCCACTCAGCCAATCCCCCTCTGGCCTCTTTTAGAAGCCAGGATGGGCAGGGGTCTAGGATGGACGTGGTCGGCCTCATTTCTCCAAGTATCTTGTCCACATCCTCGGGCTTCACCAATTGAAATGAATCCATCAAAATAGGACAAGCAGGTGCTCTCGTTACATCCACAGAGACTGCATTTAACATGGTGTCCAGATTAGAACGGATCAAAGCGACTTTGTCTGCAAAGAACCGAGCAAAGGCTTCACAGCGAGAGGTCGAGTTGTCAGGGATCCCACCTTGGGTGGTGGGATTCAAAAGGCCTCTGACAATTCGATATTCCGCAGGAAATGGAAGACTTGGTTGTTCATGAAGGCGTTCGAACAAGAAGTGCAATGATTGGTAATGACAAAAGGAATGGAACAACGGAAAATGGTACTGGATTGTGGTTTGGACGATGAGATGATGCGGAATGGCTTTTGTAGTAATTATGATGTTTTTTGATGATGATGTTTTTGTTAATGCTTGACCTGGATATTTTAGACTGTGTTTTGAATTTTGTATCTTGTTCTTTCTATGTTGTACACCGCTGTGAGTCGCTCCCAGGCTGAGAACAGCGGTATATAAGCAAAGTAAATAAATAAAATAAATAAATTGTCTGGATGTGAGAAGAGCGTTGGCTTATTATGTTCAGAGAACATCTGAGTTTAGACAATCTCCCAGGTTGTTTCTGAAGTATCGTCGGGACACCAGAGGTCTCCCAGTTTCTTCTCAGTGGTTCTCTGTGTGGATCGTGTCGATAATCCATACCTGTTATAGGTTGGCGGGAAAAGAGATGCCCCAACAAATTAGAGGGCACTCTACAAGGGCAGTAGCTGCTTCTACAGCGTTTATGAAGGGTGTTCCTTTAGAGGCTATCTGTAGGGCAGCTATCTGGGCTTCCCCTACTACCTTTGTCTCTCATTACAAGATCGACAGGGTATCTAGGACAGAAGCTCAGTTTGGTAGAGCAGTGCTGTTTTCGGCGGTGGCATGATCCCACCAGCCAGAATAATAGCTCGCTAGTCTACCACAATGTGCGATTCACAGTTGACTACGACAGGAAATGAAAGGTTGCTTACCTGTAACCGTGGTTTCCTGAGTATTCACATGTGAATTCGCAAATACCCACCCTCCTCCCCTCAGGTATCATGCCACACCTTCTGCTGCTGTGCGGCGGAAGAGGACTGATGGCTGGCCCCTCCCAGGGGTCTCATATACTCGAGAGGGGATAGGGCAGGGCCAGGAGGGGGATACATTCATTTTAAGCTTCTAGAAGGTTCCGAAGTTGGACCTGCGCAACCGCAGGAATACCACAATGTGCGAATTCACAGGTGACTACTCAGGAAACCACGGTTACAGGTATGCAACCTTCCATTCTCTAGTGGAAGAATCAGGGAAGAGTCTGTGACTATTAGAGTTGCAGAAAGGACTGAAATCTCTAGGTGGGGATTCAGGGAACTAGTCTGTGACCAAAGAGTTACAGGAGAAGGTAGTTGATCCTGTGGTGTGTGGTAAACCATCAGGAATACTATAGTTAGAGAACTATAGGGAAGACTGGTTCTTTAATATTAAGAATCAGGGTTTGGCTAGGAGCCAATTCTGTTAAATAAGCCTTTTAGCTTATTTGTTTTATTAGGACAGTTGTCCAGGAAAGATACATCTGCTTACAGAAACCTCTTAAAGTCTGTACCTAAAGTTACTCATGAAACCTTACTAATGTAACCAATCAAGATTGGTGCCTCTTGTGAAGAAACAACTGAATATGTTACACTCCTGTTAAATAAACTTGTTACTGTTTTCCTCAAGCCTTGCCTGATACAGTTTCTCCTAAGTCAAACAGCCTGCATAAGAAGTAAAACCAAACCAGGGACAGTAAACGCTACGCTATCAAATAAGTAAATCCTTCTTTGTAAAACAGCTCCTAAGTTGATATTGATCATTGCCTGGCTTTCCTCACAGATTTGGTGGCAGTAATTTTACCCTCCTTCACAACATCGAACATACAACTATCGACCTCGACAGCAGCATCGACCTCCCAATCCACCCTCACTACCCGCAACTCGCCGAACAAAGGTGACTAAGGCGGCACAAAAGAGACCTCGGCTACCATGTCGACGACGTCGAAGACCTCGAAGCCGTCAAAACAGACCAAGAGGCCTTGTACAGTGACTACCGAGACCGTACACGTGCACCACTCTTCAACTAGTTCTGTGGCTTCGGTGAGGTCAGCCCGGTCCATGAGGTCGACAACTGCAACTCCGCCATCGTCAACGGCGGTACGCATTGCCTTTCGTCGGGCCCAAGAGGAATCTCATCGTGCTGCGACCTCATCTTCAGTCCCTCCCATGCTGCGCAAGTCGCTCTCGAAGTTGACATCGGCTCAATCCCCAGCAAAGAAGAAAAAGATGATGCCTCCACCCACTTTGTAATCGTCTTCTTCCCGAAGGGTGACAACAGCCTCATCGGCCACCTCATCAGCTAGGTCTTCGCTAATCCAGTCAGCCCAGCCGGAGCCCCTCCAACAGCCAACGCAGGAGGAACAAATGCTGACAGGTGCCCGTTGAGCGGCCAGAATCCCAAGTTATCTCAGTGAATACTGTGATAGAGGCACCCACGGCGACACCGGAGAGGGGGAGACAGACACCCAGACTGGCACGTGCTGCTCAGTCTTCAGCCTCCAAGCAACCTCCAACCCCATTCTCTCCCCGGCTCCCACCTCCTCCTCCACCTTCACAAAGCCATTCCTCATCCTCACCCCCTCCATCTGAAGTGGAGGAAGAAGAGGAGAACTTGCTGCCTCGGTCCATTCGGGCTCGGTACTGTCCCTCGGTATCGAGAGATCCCCTACCCACGATGCCTACAAGGCTGAGCCCCCATTGCCGACGGACAATGTAAGGGCCTTCGTGACCAGATGGCCCGCATGGCAGACACTTTGGGCCTGGAGGTTAAACACACTTCCAATGCAATTACTGACCCAGTTTTCAAATGGGTTCAGTTGGAGACGCCGCTGGCCCCTCTACTACCCTTCCTGCCATACCTCCTGGACGTCATCCAAGCTTCTTGGAAGACCCCATCCTCCATCCCTCCTACTTCTAAGAAGATTGAGGCCTGGTACCGTACTGACAATGAAGGCCTAGAATGGCTGAAACACCACTCCGACCCTAACTCGGTGATAGTGAAGGCTGCACAAGCGTTTGGGAGACAGTCCTTGACCCCCTTGGACCAAGAGGATAAGAGGTTCGACGCTGTAGGCAGAAAACTCTATTCAGGTGCCCTCTTGCTAGCCAGAATGGCCAACTATGGTGCCTGTATGAGAGCGTTCCAGCAGATCCTGTGGGGAAAAGCCATGCCCTTTTTCCAATGGATGTCGGAGGAAGACTGTACCGTCCCGACCACTCTGGCCCAAGAAGCAAACTCTTTGGCACATCACCAGATGCAGGTGGCCAAGCACACAGGAGACACGGCCAGGAAGATGATTGGTCACACGGTCGCTATCAGAAGGCATGCCTGGCTCCGATCTTCCAGCCTCTTGTTGTCATCACGGCAGGTCATTGAGGACTTGCCTTTTGACACCCTTGGTCTCTTTAATGCGGGGACTGACAACAAACTGAAGGCCAATCAGGACTTTAAGATATTGGCAGCCAAGTGCGGGATTGAGAACCAATCTCAATCCCAAAGAACAAGGTGGTTCCAGTACTCGAGACGGCTTAATGGAGCTCCATACCAACAGTTCCAGTACCATCAGACCTTTCGCCCCCTGCAGATTATGCAGCAACAGACCCATCAACCGCAGCAGCCTCAGCAGCATCGTTCAGAACCGCAACAGCAACGATCAAGGTCCCACCAAACATTGGGAGGAAACCACCCTAGGCACCGTGTTTGACGCTCTCCTGGATGATACCGTCTCCTTATCCGGTACTTTTGCTGTTCCCATGTCCCTCCTTTCAATCCCTGACCTCAAACTCCGACCTCAACACCCACCTTGCAAGTTTCATCAGTGCATGGCGAAGTATCACCTCCGATGTGTGGGTGCTAAGAATTGTGGAGGAAGGCTATGCATTGGAGTGCGAGGAACTCCCACCAACAGGACAGATTGTTGAGACCGAATTCTCCTCCCCAATCCTGTCGGAGGTCAACTCCCTTCTTCTCAAAGGAGCTATTTCCCCCCTGCCAGATTGTTCCAATGGGCAGGCCTTCTCCAAATATTTCACCGTCCCCAAGCCGGATGGTTCCCTTCACCCAATCCTGGATCTAAGAGACCTCAACTCCTTCATCAGGCCTCAGAAGTTCAGGATGGTGACGGTGTTGTCCATACTTTCCCTCCTCAAACACGGGGACTTCTTCGTGCCAATTGATCTCTGGGACACTTATTTCCACCTCTTGATTCGAAGGCACCACAGACATTTTCTTGCCTTCCGGGTTGCAGGACAGACCTACTCCTTCAACGTACTCCCATTCGAGCTAATAACAGCCCAAGGACTTTTACAAAATGCATGTCGGTAGTAGCTGCGGCTCTCAGAAAGGAAAACATCTGATTTTTTTTCCATATTTGGATGACTAGCCACTGGCAGCACGATCCCCAGCACTCCTAAGATCCAAAATCCAAAGTACGGTCTCCCTCCTCGGAGATCTCGGCCTCCAGCTGAAAAAAAAAATCGCACTTGACTCCAACAACGTGCATAAAGTTCATCGGCACCATGTTCGATTTGCTGACCGAGTCTGTGTATCTTCCCAACACAAGGTTCAGAGCGCTCCGCCTCGAGACACTTCGAGGCATACGGTCCCGATTGGTATTGGCCAAGCAAATCCAAATCCTACTTGGACACATGGCCACCACGGTGATGGTGACTCCACTCGCAAGGCTTCGCTTCCGACCTCTTCAAAGGTAGTTCCTCAACCACTTCAAAACAATCAGAGACTGCACATCAAAGCGCCTCACCGTTCCGCCAGCCGTAAGAAAATCCCTGAGATGGTGGACAGATCGGAACCCCCATCCATCACCCTCACCACGGATCCATCCAAGTTCACATGGGGATGCCATACAGGAGAACTCTCTGTCCAAGACCTGTGGTCTGCAGAGGAGAGACTGTGCCGCATCAACTATCTAGAACTTCTGGCAATCTTCAAATCCCTACGAGCATTTGCCCTTCTGGTCACAGGAAAAAATGTCCAAATCCTTACGGACAATATGGTGGCCATATACTATATAAACAAGCAGGGCGGCACAGGGTCGAGAAAGCTGCTGGCCCTCACGTTGAAACTTTGGGAGTGGTGCGTCACCAGGTCGATCTCGCTGGTGGCGATACATTTTCCAGGCTCCCAGAACACCGAGGCGGACTCATTAAGTCGAACACGGGGATGGCAAGACACCAACCTCTTTGCGTCTCCCTTGAATGCCCAGCTTCCGCGGTTCAGGGCCCGCCTCCCACCGGGCTCGGTACCGGGGTGCCTCGGGGATGCATTCCTCCTCGACTGGTCGAGAGATCTCCTTTACATCTTCCCAACCTTCCCGCTCATCTCCAGGGTGGAGAAAATCCAGACGGCACGAGCCAACTGTATCCTGATAGCGCCGGCATGGCCTCATCAGGTGTGGTTTCTAGTTCTTCAATTTTCCAGCGATCGCGTCCTACGCCTCCTGCTCCATCAGGACCTTCTGTCAAGAGAGGATGGCCAGCTTCTCCATCCCGATCTTTCATTCCTACACCTCTCGGCATGGAGGATCCAGTCCTGAGTACACTGTGTCTGGATGTCCTTTCCATCCTGACTGTGGCCCACAAACCAGCCATAAAGAGATAGTATTCTGCCTGCTTTGCCCGGTTCCAGAGGTTCCTTCTTGAAAGGGGAATCGAAGAATCCCAATCTTCCATACCGTCTGTTTTTCAGTTTTTGTTTACCCTTACCGAGCGTGGCCTCTCTCTCTCATCACTTAAGTCCCATCTTGCAGCCATTTCATGGCATGCCCAGCAGAGAGGGGGAACCTCTCTCTTCCGGAATTTTCTTGTGAGGTCCTTCCTGAAGGGATTCAACAATCTTCACCCTCCAGTTTGTCCTCCAACCCCTGGCTGGAACCTTGATACTGTCCTTGCTTGCCTGGTGCTTCCTCTGTTCGAGCCCTTGGCGACGCTCGACCTTCGCCTCCTCTCATGGAAGGTGGCTTTCCTCGTGGCGATCACTTCGGCCCATAGGCCATCCGAGCTGGCGGCTTTGCGGGTCGATGAGCCGTATTTGGTTTTTCATGCAGACAGAGTGATTCTCCACATGGATGTTTCCTTTCTCCCAAAAATTGTTTCCCCCTTCCATGTGAACGAGGACATTGTGTTGCCTTCTTTCTTTCAATTGCCATCTACGTCGGTGGAAAAAATACTGCACCTCCTCGATATACGGAGGGCCTTGTTGTTCCATAAGGACAGGACTTCCCAGTCTTGGAGGTCTCAAAAACTTTTTGTATCGTATGCCCAGGACAAGCTGGGCCTACCGGTTTCCTCACAACGCTTGTCACATTGGATTGCGTCGACCATCTAACTTTGTTACCAACTAGCCCATCGCCAGCCTCCCTTTGTCGTTCGGGCCCGATCGACTAGGGCGATGACCGCCTCAACTGCCTTTTTGAAAGGGATTCCCTTGGACTCCATCTGCAAGGTGGCCATCTGGGCAAACCCACAAACTTTTGTTTCCCACTATAGACTGGACACCAGGCATAGGCCTGACATGGCCTTTGGGAGGGTAATCCTGGCTTCTTGTCCTCCCTAGCTTCGTTACTGTGTTTTCCTGATACCGTGTTATAAGGTTGACTGTCGATATCGATGGTATACATAATTGCTCAGTTTCATGGATATGCCTTTTCATGTCGTGACCCCTCATGCACTATTATTATGTACCTTGTCAGTTATTTTCATTGTTCACTGAAAAATGCCATGCCACCTTTGCTTTTCCATACGTAATTCCCACCCTTCCCCTCTCGGGCTTGGGACTGTTGTTGCTTTCGAGGCTCCTCATGGCCTCGCTACCATAGTTATATTTGAATGTTTGAATGCTTATGCAACTACAATATGTGTGCCCCCATTGCAATGAGTGTGGTTATACTGTGACAATGGCTTTTTTCGCCTTGGCCGAAGGAGGATCACGTACTCCTATGTGCTGTTTACATGTGTTTCTCCCCCTTTTTCTCAGGGGATATTGTAATGCTTTTGATACTTCAATAAAATTGTTTGGTCCTTTATTAAGGGTCGGTTTGTTCTTCCTCCCTCTGGGACCTCAGCTTGCTAGTCTCCACATGTGTGCATTCACGGAGACCACAAAGAAAAATGGTAGGTTACATACCTGTGACCATCTTTCTTCGAGTGGTGCTCTGTGAATTCACACAAACCCGCCCAGCCTCCCCTCTAACAAACCTCCGCCTTTCTCGCTGCTTTGTGGCATAGGAACTGCTGAGTGTGTACACGGGGTGCCTTTTATGCCCTGCCAGGGACTGGGCAGGGTTACCACCAAAACTTGAAAAGTTTAAACTAGAGAAGTTTCCGTTGGGGCCTGCGCAGGCGCAGACACTCCACATGTGTGAATTCACAGAGCATCACTCGAAGAAAGATGGTCACAGGTATATAACCTACTAATAGCTCTCTTGTTGATGTTGTTACATTTTTTATCCTTTGCATTTGTAAATATTTATCACCAACATACCATTTTTCTGATTTTCCTGAGAGGAGATCTCTCATGCTTTGTTATTTACATAAGAAACTTACTGGTTTTGCCCTTTAGAAGTATTTTCTATACTAACAGTTCTTAATATGATTCCCCTTTGCAGAGAAAGGCTCGAATTTTACTAAATCCAGCACCAACTTCCCCTACAACCAGCACCCCTGAACCTGACACTAGTACGGTACCACAGGATGCAGCTACCATCCCTAGTTCAGCTATGCAGACCCCTACAGGTAAAGAATTTCATTCTTCCTCCTATCAGGGTATACTAGTTATATTGACATGGACATACAGATCTAGTCAGGGCCTGTTCAAAGGACACAACTTTGAACAGACCAAGGCACTAACAGTACAAGATACAGCTTCATTGATAACAAGTAGATATAAAACTATGCAGCAACAGAAAATAGAACCAAAGAAAGTGTGTTCATATCCTTTCAGCTTAATATTAACTTGTGCTTCAGGCCCTTGGGCATGGGACCAACTTTTCCCCTTCCCAAAACTATGATGAAGGAAATTGTCCCCAAGTAGAAGATCTATTCCCTGGCAGGGCTGACTGTCTAAGAGCTTTGAGATACTCAGAGACTTGGGAGGGATTTCGTTTCCTCCTTCTGTTCCGCAACTGACAGAAGAAGAAAATTCCTGTTCTCAGATAGAACTTCTTATCAACACCAAGAATTAACATAATCACCCTGGCTGCATGGTAGTGTTGTTCATTCACAACATTAGTCATCCCCCCCCCTTCATTCTTCCATACATTTTTTCTGTTGTTGAAAATCCAACCTGGACAAAAAAACCTGGGTAGTGTATTCCAGTTGCACACTTGAAGAGTCTGCCATTCATAAACAATCTATATTATTGGTCTTTGGGATAAAATGATATAAGAACTGTTGCCTTGACATGCAGAAAGAAAAGAAATAGTAGTGATGGGTGGATTTCAACTACTTTGATATTTGTTGGAAAACAAACTTTGCCAAGAGTACAAAGTCCAACAAATTCCTCACTTGCCTTGCAGACAATTTTATTGCCCAGAAGGTAGAAGAGGCAACAAGGGGAGCCGCTATTCCAGATCTGATCCTAACCAACACTGAGGATCTGGTCAATGGAGCGAAAGTTGTGGGATCCTTAGGTGGGAGTGACCATATACTTCTGGAGTTTGTGATACAAAGGAAGGGTGAGACTAAGGACGCTTCCAGACAGCAATTTATTGCGGGTTAAAGTAACCCATTTTCACCCATGTTGCTGTCCACACAGGAGCCCAAAAGAAGTGGGCTTTCCCGTCGCTTGTCCTCATAGCACCATTGTAACTGCTGTGCTAGAATGGGGGCAACCCAACCTCCCCAAAAAAACCTTAAAAATTAAAAGTTGTTCCAGGAGATGGGGTGGGGTGGGGAGCTCACCAATGGTTCCACTTCATCCTAGAAATAAGTGACTAGTGCATTGCTACATGGTTTGGTCCTGGGCCCAATACTGTTCAACATCTTTATTAATGACTTGGATGAAGGTTTAGAGGTAAGACAGGATCAGAATTCATAATGACCTTAATAGATTTGAGAACAGGGCCAAAACTAACAAAATGAATTTCAACAAGGACAAATGTAAAATACTACACTTAGGCAGAAAAAAATGAAATGCAAAGATACAGAATGGGTGATGCCTGGCTCGATAACAATCCATGTGAAAAACAAATTGGGATCTTTGTGGACAAGTTGAACATGAGTCAACTGTATGATGCAGCAGCTAAAAAGGCCAACGGGATTTTGGGCTGCATCAAAAGGAATTTAGTGTCTAGGTGCCCCTCTAATCTGCTTTGGTTAGACCTCACCTGGAATACTGTGTCCTATTCTGGGCACCACAGGTCAAAAGAGATATTGACAAGCTGGAAGGTGTCCGGAGGAGGGCAACTAAAATGATGAAAGGTCTGGAGACTGCAGTATGAGGATCATCTTAAAAAAACTGGGCATGTTTAGTCTGCAGAAGAGAAGGTTGAGAGGAGACATGATAGCCATGTATAAATATTTGAAAAAATATCACAAGGAAGAGGGAGCAGACTTGTTTTCTGCTGCCCAGGAAACTAGGACTCAGAGCAATGGATTCAAATTACAGGAAAGGAGATTCTACCTGAACTTTAGGAAGAACTTCCTGACTGTAAAAGGTATTCAGCCGAGGAACTCTGCCTTGCAGGTTGGTGGAAGCTCCTTCCTTTGAAACTTTTAAACAGAGGCTGGATGGCCATCTGTTGGGGATGCTTTGAATGTGCTTTTCCTGCATCGCAGGAGTTTGGACTAGATGGCCCATGTGGGTTCTTCCAAGTCTGTTATTGTATGATTATTATATGATTCTATGATTGTTCCTGTTTTCAATTGTATAGCCCTAAAGAGCTGGCAGGTCTTAGTGATGAAATGTACAGGAAAATCATTATAATTTCCTTGTATTAATTACTTAAGGTTTCTGTACGTAAGGCTTCTGTCTCTCCTCACCCCTACTACAGTTTGTATCTACTTGAATAAGAATGGTGACACTGGGCCTCACATGGACAAAAAGAAAGTCCAAAAACTCCCAGAGCATTTTGGGCCGGCTAGAGCATCTGTAGTACTGCAGCAGGCAGTCCAGGCTTGCATTGACTGTGCTTATCATCAGAAAACTGTCTTCTCTTTCCTGAAGCAAGGGCATGGAGGCGAGGTCATTTCAGGTAAATGGACCCTTTATCTAACTTTTTCTTTGTCTGGGCCAAAAACCCTTTGTCTGTGTCAGAGATAATTCACTACTTGAGATTTGAGAGCCATCCTTATTAATTTTTATGAAAATACAGATTGATCCCTGCAACCCAGTGCCCAAAAGAGAGAGTATTATACCACCTCCCCCAACCCCACCACTGTTTAGCCCTACTAGAAATTTTCTTCCAATGTCTAATCAAAATGTAATCAAAATTAACTTCTAGATTTTTTTTTTAAAAAAACAATTTTTCCTTTCTTTTTTAATTAAATCAAAAGAAAAAAACACAGTTAATATAAGAAATCAATAAAAGAATTAGATACAAAAATAACCACATGCTTGTGGATTTCAATGGCGTCTCTGTGTAGCCTGACATGTAGTTGTTAGAGTGGAACAACTCTATGGCCATTGAAATCCACAAGCATGTGGACAATTTCAACAGAAAGGAAGAAACCATGAAAATGAACAAAATCTGGTTACCAGTATTTTAAAAACTCTCTGAAATCATAACAGTAAATAAAAGCAACACTCAAACAACAGGGGAACTCCAGACAAGAAACAATCAGGGACCACTAATCACTTCTCAACAAAGGATTCCAGCAGGCAGTAAGAAGTCACACCTTGAAATTGCTAGGCCACTAAATGCTAATCAAGGAGGGAAATTGAAACATTCACACTTGCCTCAAAAAGACAAGAGTTCTTTCTCCCACACTGGACATTATTCCACAGATATATAAACTCAATTTTCCTAGTTTCCAACAGACCTCACAACTTCTGAGGATGCCTGCCATAGAATAGCCTGTAAGGCAGGCGAAACATCAGTAGGGAATGCTTCTGGAACATGGCCATACAGCCCAAAAAACTTAAAACAACCCAGTAATTCAGGTGCTTTTGTTTCCATTACCATTGAAATGAAAATTATTTTGGAGAGGAAATATATTCAAATGAATAGTTGTCTTCTTCAGTTGTGTGTGTTGCCTTTCTGATCTATTTTTTCCACAGGTTTCTTAAAAAAATGACTTGAAAGTGCTTTTAAAATACAATACAAAATGTAAGGTAAATTCCATAATAGACTCTGAATCTGTTTTGTCCTTCAATCTTGGTTTGAGTAAGTAAGAAAATCTGAAATAATCAAACAAAACCAATTCATTGATAAAGAACTTGACATAGATTAAAAATAAAGTAGACTTATGTTATTATATTTATTCAAATAGCAAAGAGAAGATTGATTTACAGAGATTTCCAAACATACTGAAAGTGCCTGCATGGTTTCAACATCATGCTGATGTTTCAAAAGCAAGATTTTAAGATGTGTTTATGTGATTTCAAAAGCAACATATTCTCACAAGTATTCAAAGATTCTCATCACTCTGTTCTTTGTAAGCAGATGCTCCAAATGTCACAAAATTTCTATACTCTGCAGTGCATTTCAAAACATCCAAACTGAGTTTTGATATTTAGATTTATATAAATCAGAGCAAAAAGTAGCATTCCGTTCACTCATTAAGTTGAGTTTCAGGTGATATTGTATGTAGTTCTTCTATCTCAGATTGCCTCTGTTATAGGTTGCTTTGAGTTTTTCAGGCCATATGGCCATGTTCCAATAATAATAATAATAATAATAATAATAATAAAACTTTATTTGTACCCCGCTACCATCTCCCCAAGGGACTCGGTGCGGCTTACACGAGGCCAAGTCCACAGCACATCAATAAACAAAGGCGATGACAAATAATCAATACAAAACAGTTAAAATAAAATAAAATAAAAACTCAAAAACAAAAAATACACAATTAGCAATAAACAATAACAATAACATACAGCATTTAAAAACCAATGACTGGGCCAAATGTAATAATTAACATTTAAAATGCTGGGCATGAACAAGGTAGATAAACTAGAAGAGGGTTTTCAAAGAAAGATGAGGGCGTACAGACAATCCTAAATCAATATAGTTGCATTCTCGCTTCTGTTAACTTTTCGGCTTTGGCTTTTTTCTTCTACCAGCTGTGTTTGACCATGAGCAGCATACTCTGAACCTACCAGCTGTCAACAGCATTACGTATGTTCTCCGCTTCCTTGAGAAACTCTGCCACAACCTGCGCAGTGATAACCTTTTTGGAAACCAGCCCTTCACTCAGCACCATGTGCAGTACTCCCGCGAGTATGGACATGACAGGTACCTACCAGGTAGGAGTTGGTGCCGAGAGATGTTATGGCCATCTCTGTAGACTGAGAAAGTTCTGCAAACAAAGTGCCATGCTAGGCTGAAAGCCAATAGTACAGAAATATCTGTATTCCAGACAAATGCTAATAATGTTGATGCATTCTTCCTGCAAGTTATTATGTGTTCCATTCCTAAATCTTGAATCAAATTAAGATTTTCCCTGACAAGTAATTGGATGTGCTTATAGGACTTTTCTCTATAAGCATTAAGAATTTAGGTATTTCCGATTCCATGCTCTGATATTCAAGTTTATTTCTTTGTTCAATGTACATCCCAGCTTCCTGCATCAAAATGGTGTCCAAAATAGCCCAATGAAGATGATTTTTCCATAACTCCTGGGGCCTAGTCCTATTTGCATTTTTGCAGACAGAACACTTTTTGAACTTGGTTCCAAGGAAGAGGTGTGACTTGTTGAAAGTTGGGTTCTAGTGGAGAGCAATTAGGAAAATGTTTTGGACCAGCCGTGTCTTTGGTGTAATAATAATTACCTTATTATTAAGTATTAAGCTGGGGTGACAGAGAGAAGACATAGGAAAGGAGTTTAACTGTGTGAAAGCAGATATATATATGCTCTGTGCATAATTAGTTCCTTTAAAACAAAAGAACAAATGGCAACAAAACGTCTCACAACACAAGGAGTGACCATCACTCAAAAAATTATGATTTTGTCATTTGGGTGTTGTAGTTGCTGGGATTTATAGTTCACCTACAATCAGAGAGCATTCTGATCTCCATTAACGATGGAATTGAACCAAACGTGGCACACAGAACTCCCATAACCAACTGAAAATACTGAAAGGGTTTGGTGGGCATGGACCTGAGATTGGGAGTTGTAGTTCACCTACATCCAGAGAGCACTGTGGACTCAAAAAATGATGGATCTGGACCAAACTTGGCACAAGCACTCAATATGCCCAAATATGAACACAGATGGAGTTTGGGGGAAATAGAACTTGACATGTGCGAGTTGTAGTCACTGGGATCACAGTTCACCTACAATCAAAGAGCATTCTGAACCTACTAACGACAGAATCGGGGCAAACTTCCCACTCAGAACCCCCATGACCAACAGAAAATACTTAATTAAGGCCATCCAATCCAATCCCTTCATCAGGTGAAGAAAATGTAATCAAAGTCCTCCTGACAAAGAGCCATCCAGCCATAGAGAGAGAGAGAGAGAGAGAGGTGATTCACACACACACACAGATATAGTATCATAGATTTGAAAGGGACCCTTAAAGAAGAACAATGATATCTTGCATGTTCCAGGGTGGGCAAACCAAACACTCTCCACATCAACACTGACAAAGAAGTAGCAAGAAATACTGTTTACCTACAAGCATAAAGACATTATAAATATTACATTAACAACCTTAGATATGCAGATGACACCACTCTGATGGCCGAAAGCGAGGAGGAGCTGAGGAGCCTTCTAATCAAGGCGAAAGAAGAAAGCGCAAAAGCCGGGTTGCAGCTAAACGTCAAAAAAACCAAGATTATGGCAACAAGAATGATTGACAACTGGAAAATAGAGGGAGAAACCGTGGAGGCCGTGACAGACTTTGTATTTCTAGGTGCAAAGATTACTGCAGATGCAGACTGTAGCCAGGAAATCAGAAGACGCTTACTTCTTGGGAGGAGAGCAATGTCCAATCTTGATAAAATAGTAAAGAGTAGAGACATCAGACTGGCAACAAAGATCCGCCTAGTCAAAGCCATGGTATTCCCTGTAGTCACCTACGGATGTGAGAGCTGGACCTTAGGGAAGGCTGAGCGAAGGAAGATCGATGCTTTTGAGCTGTGGTGTTGGAGAAAAGTTCTGAGAGTGCCTTGGACTGTGAGAAGATCCAACCAGTCCATCCTCCAGGAAATAAAGCCCGACTGCTCACTGGAGGGAAAGATACTAGAGACAAAGTTGAAGTACTTTGGCCACATCATGAGGAGACAGGAAAGCCTAGAGAAGACAATTATGCTGGGGAAAGTGGAAGGTAAAAGGAAGAGGGGCCGACCAAGGGCAAGATGGATGGATGGCATCCTTGAAGTGACCGGACTGACCTTGAGGGAGCTGGGGGTGGTAACGGCCGACAGGGAGCTCTGGTGTGGGTTGGTCCATGAGGTCACGAAGAGTCGGAGACGACTGAACGAATGAACAACAACAACTTTCTCTTTACTTTATTTTCCAGATCAACAGACTGGGCCACAGCAACGCGTGGCAGGGGACAACTAGTATATATATAAAATGTAATGTTCATTTGTGCTACCATCAGAACTCAAAAGCCACTGGGGGAATTGACACCAAATTTGGACACAAGACACCTAACAGTCCAATTTATGTCCTCCAATCAAAAAGACCCCCCAAAGAAACAGCAGAAACCACTAAAATCCACACAAGTGAAGAGCAGCCATTACAGCACTGAGAGCCAAGTGCGTGCACACGCATCATCATACAAATAGAACTGGCACAGCGAGCGGCACCCAGCTCCCTCCCTCAGCGCGGCCAGATGCGGCCCGCACGGCCTGGCCAGGCCTCGTACAAAGCCCCTCGCCGCTTGTGTCAGCGGCGTTTCTCTCCCCCCCCCCCCCCCCCCCGGAGCTGCTTCGGCCAGGGTCGCGCCGGGCCAGGCTTCTCCCTCCTTCCCTTCCTCCTTCCTTCCTTCCTTCCTTCCTTCCTTCCTTCCTTCCCCTTCCCCCTTTCTCTCCCCTTCCCCTTCCTTCCTTCCCTCCCTTCCCCTCCCTCCCTCCCTTTCCTTCTTCCTTCCTTCCCTCCCGTGTGGGAGGGAGAAGCCTCCTGGGAAGCCAGCGTTGCCTGGCTACGCCCACCTGGCACCACCTCCGCTGCCAAGAGCGCATATCCCCCTCCTCGCCATCAGGCATCTTCTGCTGTGCTCTCTGCGCTCTGCAGCCACGAGGCGCCTCCTGATCCATTCCCAGCCAAGAACAAGCGATGGGCGCCGCTCTGAAAATGTTTGGCCCAATTCTATCGTTGATGGGGTTCAGAATGCTCTGTGATTGTATGTGAACTACAAATCCCAGCAACTACAACTCCCAAATGTCAAGATTCTATTTCCCCCATACTCCACCAGTGTTCACATTTGGGCATATGGAATATTCGTGCCAAGTTTGGGCCAGATCCATCATTATTTGAGTCCACAGTGATCTTTGGATGTAGGTGAACTACAACTCTAAAACCAAAGGACACTGCCCACCAAACTCTTCCGGTATTTTCTGTTTGTCATGGGAGAACTGTGTGCCCAGTTTGGTTCAATTCCATCGTTGGTGGGGTTCAGAATGTTCTTTGATTATAGGTAAACTATAAATCCCAGCAACTACAACTCCCAAATGACAAAATCATTTTTTTTAGTGAAGGACATACATTGGGTTGTTAGGTGCCCAGTGGTTTTTGAGTTCTGTTAATACCACAAATGAACATTACATTTTTATTTATATAGATTTATTTCCTATATTTATACCCTGACCTTCTCCCCCTGAAAGGGGACCCATGCTTACATATGCCAAAACCCACATTCAAAACGACAGAAAATAGATTTTCTCCTCCCCTCACCAGCTTCATTCTCCTTTATTAAATCTACAGTGTAGATGCACCCAAAGTCAACCCTTCCACACTGCCATGTAAAATCCAGATTATCTACTTAGGACTGGATTAGATGGTAGTTATGATGGCACACCAGGAAGGTTTGATGAGAAAACTATATGTGTCCGGCTATTTTCCCAGTGACCATTGGTATGCCCTGTATTTACTTTAATTCCCCCAAAATAAAACTCTAGAGACAAGACTAAATTTAACCAATTAAGTTTACTGAACAATCAAGGTGAATCAAAACAAGGTATAAAGGTGCAGTTTGATTCTTGATGGTATAGAATTAGAATAATAAAGAACAGGTATAAGGTATAACTCTGAGGTAAATATAAATAACAGGAGGCCATGAGATATAATGGAGCCCCCGGTGGCGCAGTGGGTTAAAGCACTGAGCTGCTGAGCTTGTTGATCGAAAGGTCGCAGGTTCGATTCCGGGGAGCGGCGTGAGCTTCCGCTGTCAGCCCTAGCTTCTGCTAACCTAGCAGTTCGAAAACATGCAAATGTGAGTAGATCAATAGGTACCGCTCAGGTGGGAAGGTAACGGCACTCCATGCAGTCATGCTGGCCACATGACCTTGGAGGTGTCTATGGACAACGCCGGCTCTTCAGCTTAGAAATGGAGATGAGCACCACACCCCAGAGTCAGACATGACTGGACTTAATGTCAGGGGACAACCTTTACCTATGAGATATAATGGTGGTATGTGCTCTGAGGTAACAACAACTATATTTTCTATGAGGTAAGCACTCTCTATAAACTCTGGGGCATGTACTATCTATGTTCTTTGGGCAAATACTGGTCAATTCTATAGCATATGCATCTATATTCTTTGGGCAAATACAGCTATTCTCTATGTTCTCTGAGGCATGTATGTACTAAGGATTGCCTGTTCAGACTGCTAAGCCAGACCAGACACTTTCTGACTAACTATTACAAGCTATGTCCAAACAGAATGGAATAAAAGGTCCTTCCGCCAGGCTCTGAGCCAGAATGGGCTGAACCGACAGAGCTCAGCCTCTAGGTGGATCCTAAACTCCTACTCTAAAACTTAGCAGAATGGAACAGTCCACCTCCAGGGAGCAAACAGGGGTAAAAATTAGGCCGAGACTTCACAGCAGTGTAGACACATGCGCGCATGCACACACACACACATATGGATGGATGGATGGATGTTGGATCACTGGTTGGTGATACACACACACACACACACACAACAGTACTTCATATATTGCTATTTATATAATAATATATATATTATATGTATTATTTTTATATATACTATAATATAATACAATTTTGCTACTATATATTACTATATTAAATAGACTCATAGAATAGAGTTAGAAGGGACTCTACCATAGTATTGGGGGAGAACAGACATGAAGGAAGGAGGGAAGGAAGGAAGGAAGGAAGGAAGGAAGGAAGGAAAGAAAGAGGTACCGAAAGAAGGAAAAAGAGAAAATAGGAAAGAAAAAGGAAAGGAAAGGCAGGAAAGAGATAAAGAAGGAAGGAAGGAGAAAAGGAAAGAAAAAGGGTAAGAAGGAAGGAAATGGAGGGAAGAAAGAAGGCAAAGAAGTAGAGATGTGGAGGGAAGGAAGGAAAGAGAGAAGGAAGGATGAAACCAAGGAGCGAAAGAAGGAATGAAAGAAAGAGGTAGAGAAGGAAAAAGGGAGAGAAAGGGGAAAGGTTGAGGTAGATATCTGGACTGTTATAAAAGAGAGGTACCTACCTATTCCTTCCCCCTTTTCCTCCCCCTTTCTCTCCTTTCTTCCTTCTCTACCTCTGTCTTTCTTTCCTTCTTTCACTACTTGGTTTCATCCTTCCCTCTTTCCTTCATTCCCTCCCCCTTTCTTCCTTTGCCTTTCTTCCCTCCCTGTTTGCTTCCTTCTTTTTTTTTTTTTACTTTTTATTTCCTTTTATTTCACCACCATCATAACAATAACAATAATGCAATGCATTGCCACTGGGACCTGACACCTCTCACATTCCTCCAGGGTCTAATAGGAATAATAGCATAATAATAATAGAAATAACAACCTTTACCCGCCACGTGTTGCTGTGGCCAACCTTCCCTCTTTCTCTCCTTCTTTCCTTCCTTCCTTCCTTCCTTCCTTCCTTACCTCCCATCTTTCCTTCTCCTCTTCCTTCTCTATCTCTTTCCTTCCTTCCCCTTTTTCTTTCTCTTCTGGTCTCTTTTCTTCCTTCTCTCTTTCCTTCTTCCCTTTCCTCCCTCTTTCTCTACATCTTCCCCCTTCCTTCACTCCCTCTTTCCTTCCTTCATTCCCTTTTTTCTTTCCTTCTCTCCTTCCTTCCTTCCTTCCTTCCCCCTTTTTCTTTCTCTTCTGGTCTCTTTTCTTTCTTCTCTCTTTCCTTCCCTCCCTCTTTCTCTACATCTTCCCCTTTCCTTCACTCCCTCTTTCCTTCCTTCATTCCCTTTTTTCTTCTCTCCTTCCTTCCTTCCCCCTTTTTCTTTCTCTTCTGGTCTCTTTTCTTCCTTCTCTCTTTCCTTTTTTCCTTCCCTCCCTCTTTCTCTACATCTTCGCCCTTCCTTCACTCCCTCTTTCCTTCCTTCATTCCTTTTTTTCTTCATTCCCTTCACTCCTTCCTTCCTTCCCCCTTTTTCTTTCCCTCCCTCTGTCTGTCATTTCTTCCTTCTCTACCTCTTTCCTTCCTTCCCCCCTTTTCTTTCTGTTCTGCTGTCTCTCTTTCCTTTCCTTCCATCTTTCCTTTTCTTTCCTTTTCTTCTTCCTTCTTTCTCTAACTTTCCTTCCTTCCCCCTTTTTCTTTACCTCCCTTTCCCTTTCTTCCTTCTTTCCTTCCTTCCTGTCTTTCCTGGATTTTGACAGGGCGGGAAGGGGCGGGGTGGGGTTTAGAGGTGGCGTTAAGTAAAAGGAGGTAAGATTGGGGGCAGCGGAGTGATGGAGCATGGGGTTGTGTGTGTGTGTGTGTGTGTGTGTGCGGCGGCGGGGGGAGTGATGGAGCGTGGGGTTGCATGTGTGTGTGCAGCGGTGGGGGGAGTGGGGTTGCGTGTGTGTGTGGCGGTGGGGGGAGTGATGGAGCGTGGGGTTGTGTATGTGTGTGCAGCGGTGGGGGGAGTGATGGAGCGTGGGTTTGCGTGTGTGTGTGCGGCAGCAGGGGGAGTGATGGAGCGTGGGGTTGCGTGTGTGTGTGCGGCGGCGGGGGAGTGATGGAGCGTGGGGTTGCATGTGTGTGTGCGGCGGCGGGGGGAGTGATGGAGCGTGGGGTTGCGTGTGTGTGTGCGGCGGCAGGGGGAGTGATGGAGCGTGGGGTTGCGTGTGTGTGTGCAGCTGCGGGGGGAGTGATGGAGCGTGGGGTTGCATGTGTGTGTGCAGCGGCGGGGGTAGTGATGGAGCATGGGGGTGTGTGTGTGCAGGAAGCGGAGCGGTGGGGCTTGGAGTGGGCATGGCTTCCGCAGAGGGAACGTTGGCCGGAAGGCTGTGTACACACGCCAGGGAACTTGTGGCTGGGCGCCAATGCGCATGCTCAGTTGTTTTGCTGTTTTGTGAGTGTTGTTTTGAGTAGATATGTTTGTACCTTGTGGGTTGGTTAAGTTTCGTTGGGGTTTTTTTGTTTTGTTGTTTTGCCGTTTTGTGAGAGTGTTGTTGTGTTGTTTTTCATTTTGAGTAGATATGTTTGTACCTTGTGGGTTGTGTTATGAGCATGGGAATTTTGGTTAAGTTTCGTTGGGTTTTTTTTAGTTTTGTTGTTTTGCCGTTTTGTGAGTGTGTTGTTGTGTTGTTTTTCATTTTGAGTAGATATGTTTGTACCTTGTGGATTGTGTTATGGGCATGGGAAAATTGGTTAAGTTTCGTTGGGGTTTTTTAGAGTTTTGCTGTCCCATTGGACTCGCCTAACAGATTTATATATATAGATGTTCATTTGTGGGATTAACAGAACGCTGGGCAAATTGATCCCAAATGTGGACACAAGACACCAACCAAAGCAATCTATTTCATTTACTCAAGAAAAGTAACCCCCCCCCCCAAAACCAAGAATACATAACAGCGCATACGTGAATGTCCCCGTCCCTCCCCCCCCACGCGAAAGAAAATCTGTTGTAAGCTGGCAATCCCTGTGGCACCGAGTGAGGCTTAGCCATGGGTTCAGGCTGTGGCTCAGGCACACACAGTAGAAGCAGTTTTACCCACTTTTAACTCAATGCGATGGGGTCCTGGGAGCTGTACTTTCATGCGGCCTTGCTGAAGCCATCTCTGTTGAGGAGGACTGGTGCCCCGCCAAAGTACGGATCCCAGGATTCCAAAGCAGAGAGTTATGCTTTTGGGCCTACCTTCCTCCACCACGCCGGGGCCTCGCGTGGACCCTCCTTACCTCCCTCCCTGTCTCTGTCCTCTGTTGGCCCCACCAAACAGGGACCCCTCCTCCTTCTTTTCCCCCGGTGAGGTAGGCAGGTGGCTGCTCCATGCGGGCGCCATTTGTCTGACTTCACCTTCTCTTGCCTAGGCACCAATGTAAAGGGAGCTTTGCAGCCCCCATCCTTGCTGGGCCCGGCAGGGGTGTCAGGCATTTTTTGAGGTGGGCCTTGCTCACTCAGCACTGGCCCCTTCTTTCTGCCGTCACCACAGGGCACCTTTCATGTGACCCTGCCTGCATGCCAAACAGGCGGGAAGGCGTCCCACAGCCATGGCAAAAAAAAAGGTAGTGGGTGAGCAAGGCCTGCCTCAAAAAGCGCCTCCCGCCTGCCCCGCGTCTGGCCCAGCAAGGCTGAGGGCTGCAAGGCTCTCTTCCTGCTGGTGCCCAGGCAAGCGGTAGAGAAGGGAAGGAAGGAAAGAGGGAGAGAAGGAAGAAAGGAGAGAAAGAAGGTAAAGAAAAGAAAAGGGGGAAGGAGGAAGGAAAGAGAGAAGGAAAGGAAAAAAGGAAGGAACAAAGGAAAGAGGGAGAGAAGGAAGGAAAGTTAGAGAGAAAGAGGGAGAGAAGGTTGGCCACAGCAACGCGTGGCGGGTACAGCTAGTGTATGTATGTGTGTGTGTGTGTATCTTGTCAGGAGGGACTTGAGAAACTGCAAGTCGCTTCTGGTATGAGAGAATTAGCCATCTGCAAAGACATTGCCCAGAGGACGTCCAGGTGTGTTACCATCCTGAAGGACGCTTCTCTCATGTCCCCACTGGAGCTGACAGATGGGAGCTCACCACACTTTCAATTATATTGAAACAGGTGGAATCTCCGACTGTCTTGCACCTTCATCCTTCAGTCCAAATATTCTGGCTTTTGAGCTTTTCTTCACAGTCAAAAGCGATTATATGATATTCAGAAGTCACCCAAGAGAGCTTTAAATGTGATCATATACCTCTCTCAGCTCATCTGTACATTCAAAATGCCAGCAGAATGTATCCCAGTGCCTCTAGGGTTTCCCAAGAATTTTGATTTTCAAAAAACTTGATAACTGTACAGCAGTCTTTATTATTGTCAGTTTAATTCCTTTAGTTCAATATAATGAATACACTTAAATATGATTTATATATGAATATACAATGTAAAAGAATCAAGTAACTTAAAATATCTTAATTGACTGCAAATACTTGTGTATGAGTCAAAAACGTTTGACAGAAATCACCACAAAAAGTATGGTACATTGGTCAGTGTAAATTACTAGGTTATGTACCCTGTGCAAAGGCAAAGACAAGAAGCAGAGACAAAAAGTACAATATGGGGGGAAAAATTTGGCAACTGAGGTAGCACAAAGGGGTGGTTGGAATTTTAAGCAAGGGAGCAGTTATTTGCTTTATGGCTACTACGGCATATTTTAAACCACAACTAATGTCAGGCGCCTTTTATGCATTTTTGTCATTTGATTGTCTAGGCTATTGGGTTTTAATGTAATTATGTTTTATTAGTGTCATTATGTTCTATTTAAGTACTTGTATTTTTATTTTTTTTCTTTAGTTATAAGTTTACTGATGGTATTTTGTATTATTTTGATGTGTGTGAATCTGATTCTGGCATTGAATGCTTGCCTTTTTATATGTGTATTGCCCTGAGT
The DNA here is from genome assembly GCF_037176765.1 of Anolis sagrei. Classification (NCBI taxonomy): domain Eukaryota; kingdom Metazoa; phylum Chordata; class Lepidosauria; order Squamata; family Anolidae; genus Anolis; species Anolis sagrei. The sequence goes on along the minus strand of NC_090035.1, from coordinate 61,930,041 downwards.
CCCCTTGAGGAGAGAGGGCGGCCTATAAATTATTTATTTACTTATTATCAAGTTTAGAGGGTTCACTCCTGATACTGAAGTGGCCTTTTTGAATTCTAACTATGAAAATTGCAAACATTATCCTGCTAGTGTTTGCAATTTGTACTGTTGCCTGGAGTATCACAAAGGTCTTGGTCATTCTCAGAGCTGCAAAGGCTATTGGTTGAATTACTTGAAAAACTGAGGATAAAGATAATTGCATTTCTGAATCTCAGAGGATTCTAGAAAAGCATACAGCTCCTACCGTAAGTCTAGACCAGGGGTCCCCAAACTGCCGCCCACGGACCACTTCCGGTCCGCCAAGGGCGCTTATCCGGCCCACGGAGGAGGAGCGCCCCCTCACACAGTGCCCCTCCGTTGGCAGGCTCACGCTATCCGTCAGGCCCGATGGGCAGCGTGAGCCAGCCAAGGGAGGCTGCCCCGGCGCTACATGCAGTCATGCTGGCCACATGACCTTGGAGGTGTCTATGGACAACGCCGGCTCTTCGACTTAGAAATGCAGATGAGCACCACATCCCAGAGTCAGACATGACTGGACTTCATGTCAGAGAAAAACCTTTAACCAGGAAAATTGTGGAAGATCCAGGGTGGGAGAAAGAATTCTTGTCTGTTGGAGGTAGGTATGAATGTTTCAATTGGCCACCTTGATTGCCATTTCATAGCCTGACAGTTTTTAGGGAGAATCCTTTGTTGAGAGGTGATTAGCTGGCCCTGATTGTTTCTTGTCTGGAGTTCCCCTGTGTTTGAATGTTGTTCTTTATTTACAGTTATAATTTTAGAGTTTTTTAAATACTGGTAGCCAGATTTTGTTCAGACTAGAAATAGGAAGATTTCCCATTCTCTGCTCCTGGAATTACTGCCTAAAGAGGGCTAGAAAGAACCCCCTCTAAGGGCCCTTATACACAACAAAATAAAATATGTGCAATGTGCATAGGAATTTTTTAATTTATTTTTTTTTAAAAAAACTATAGTCTGGCCTTCCATCGGTCTGAGGGACAGTAAACTGGCCCCCGGTTTAAAAAGTTTGAGGACCCCTGGTCTAGACCATATAGGCATATTCTATGCACCCAGCATTTTTTTTTCTTTAACAGTTTTCACACTCAGCTTTACAACATTTTGTCTATCTGTAAATAATATACTGTACCAGTGATCAAAGACTGACAGTATCTCGAGCAATCAACTTTATACAAGAGGTTCCTTCAGATCTCATTGCTATATATATTGAAACAGTGGTCCAATTCCTCTAAGACAGTTCTTCTGAGAACCTCTTCCAAAAGTACCACTGCAGACAGTAGAGTAAACCTGGATAGCTATGGGAAACAACAAGTGTCTTCAATTGTTCGTGAAAAGATCATTAGCCATCAAGGCCTTTGTTGAGGAATTGTTATGAGTTCGTATTTAAATGCTCCATGGAAAAATATTCATCTACAGAAATGAAAGAAAGGCTTGAATAGGATACACATTTTAAAAGTTTAGTAATGAAGGAAAGCATTGGAAATGGTCCCTTTATTAAATTATTTCTCTATTGGGTGACTTGATGAACCTGACAGGCGATCTATATTTTAGCTAGAAATCTTAAAGGGCAGTCTGTAACCTTTGCCACTTTATGGCCCACTATATGTTGTAGAACTTGCTTAAGACCTCAGCCAAAGCTATTTCCCGAGGAAAAACTCCAAACATAAACAGGGATGGTTCTCTCTTCCTAGACAGAAGCATTGCATTAGACGGCTCTCTACAGGGACCAGGTCAGGGTTCAAAGAGATATTTCCAAGATTCCCCTCCATACAGTGCTCCTCTCTCCCCCAAGTTACCAAAGAATGACCATCACCCTTTGGAAGGTGAGCACAGTATCGTTTTCCCTGTTTTGCTATAATGCTCATAATAAAGCAACATAGGTAGATAAAGACATATCAAGATGTATGATGTAGTCATATGCAGTGTTCTTCCAGTCTGCCATTTGTTATGTTAGGTTTGTCCAGGCAATGTCTTCCTGCTCTTGGATGTTAATGTCTTGAATGTACAAACAGGATTGCAGGGAAGGAAAGTGGTGTCTCCTCTACTATACTAGACTGCCTGCTTCACCCCTCTTATCTATATATAGCAATGAGATCTGAAGGAACCTATTAAATTTGAATTGCAGAAGAACTGACATTTGGCAATTCCTGCTGGGTTTTGTTAATATTAGGATAGGAAAGAAGGCATTTCTTTGCATTGCTTTCAGAACATCTTTAAGCATAACATTTATCTTTTCTTATATACAGTAGAATTACTCAAATTGTATGAAGGCAGTCCAAGTACACTGCTCACTGTGTGAGTTTTTCTGCAGTAATTCTCATTGGAATCCCTTCTTTGGCAAATCAACTGCCTTCTCTATAGTGAAGCTGGGTTTGTTCCCCAGAGCAAGCATTTACCAATAGACTGTTAGCAGACTTTCCTTGAGCTTGCACACTGCTTTACAATCTTTCCCGTCTTTGCAGTTAATACTATTTATCATATCCGAAACGAACCAAGGGTACAGGTGTAATATATTTAAAAACAACAAAGTTTTTAAAACTTAGTATTATGTTAAATGTCCTTTGCCTAGTAGCCGGCCTCTTGGAGTGCCTCTGGTGTTGCTGTAAGGTCCTCCGTTGTGCATGTAGCAGGGCTCAGGTTGCATTGTAATAGGTGGTCTGTGGTTTGCTCTTCTCCACATTCGCATGTTGTGTATTCCACTTTGTTGCCCCATTTCTGTGTCTTCTTGTGCCAGAGCACAGTCTGTTCAGTGCCTTCCAAGTCTTCTGTGTGCCCAGGGGGAGCCTCTTATTCAGTATCAGCCATAGCTTGAGGTTCCAGGTTCTTGCCTGCCACTTTTGGACTCTCACTTGCTGAGGTGTTCCTACAAGTATCTCTATAGATCTTAGAAAGCTATTTTTTGGCGTCAGCTTGCTGGCTGATAACCGAAAGGGATGGGCTGGAGATGTCACTGTCTTGGTCCTTTCATTATTGGCTGCTACTTCCCACCGGGAAATGTATATACTAGGCCTGGGTAACAACAGAAAAATTTGTTTCTAAAATCGATTCGTTTTTAGGGCGTTTTTGCATTTCATTTTTAAAAAGAATTCCGACATTTCCGTTTTAAAAATTTCGAAATTTACGAAATTTTGTTAATAATTACGAATCGATTCGTTAAGATGGCGTCCGCGTTTGCACATGCGCAAAGCACTTACGAAATTACTTCAATAATTACGAATAGATTCGTTAATATGGCGCCCGTGTTTGCGCATGTGCAAAACAATTCCGAAATTTCATAATTAATTGATTTGTAATTAATTACGTATTGATTCGTTAATATGGCGCCCGCGTTTGCGCAATGCAAACCATGCAAACAAAATCATTTCATACAACATATAAAGCTTCATAATGGACATTGAGTAGATGGGACATGGAACTCATTTTCTTATGTTTTTTCATATACAAAATGAAAGATATAGCACGAGCTGAATCAGAAGGGAGTCCATCCCATTTTTTTTCTTTTTGTGTAGTTTTTTTGGATTTTTGATTTTTACCTTTTTCTTTTCTTTTTTTTCTCTCCCTTTCCCTCCCCCCTTCCCCCATATTTTTTCTCTCTTTCCATCCACGGGTGTTATATCTTTGGTACTTTCCTACTTTTCTATCTTATATTATTCCCACTCTTTCGCTGTAACTTAAATTCAATAAAAATGTAATAATAAAAAAAATTCATACTAAAATAATCAAATAATAATCAAATAATAATAATAATAATAATAAAATAATCAAATAGAATAAATCAAATAGAATAAGAAATTAAATAAAAATAATAATAAAATAAAGTAGCAAAACAAGTAGCAAGGTAAGAAATTGAAATTAAATTACTTAAGTTTGTAATAAAATATAATATATAAATAAATCAATAATAATTATCATATTTAAAAATATACAAAATATAAATTATTTATTTATAATATATATTAAACAAGTTATAATGTAAAAATTACTAATTTATAAAAATTCAGAAAGTAAATAAGAAAAAAAAGTAACAAAAATTGCACTTTGAAACAAACTATGAATATTAAATTATGGCCAAATAATCTGGCAAGTGTATTAATTATAATTTCTATAGCAGCACTGCAAGTTGATTAAGGACAAATTCCCACTGGGTGGGTGGGTGGGTGGGTTCGAAATCAAATACATTAAGTAAGTATTAGAATCCACAGAAATTAATTTATAAATGAAAAAAACATTTCATTAAAAAATAAACAGATCAATCAGCCGTCCCCTGTGAGACAGTCTCTAAGACCTCCCGGGGGGGGGGGGCTTGACCCTTCCCCCCCCCCCCCGTCGGGACTGCCTGCTGGATTACTGGGTGAAGGCCAATTCCCTTCCTGGCCTTCCCCAAGTCCTCCCGGGGGGGGGCATTGGACAGTGACCCCCGGGAGTGTCACGCTGCGCAGTTACCTTTCACAGCATATCAGCCATCCCCCAGTGAGACAGCCTCTAAGACTTCCCTGGGGGGAAGCTTGACCCTGCCCCCCCCCCGGGAATGGCTGGCTGCCTCCTTGCCTGCCTGCCTGCTGGGTGAAGGCCAATTCCCTTCCCCAAGTCCTCCGGGGGGGGCATTGGTCAGTGACCCCCGGGAGTGTCACACTGCGCAGTTACCTTTCACTGCATATCAGCCGTCCCCCAGTGAGACAGCCTCCCGGGGGGGGGGGTTACATTGGCCACCCCGGGAATGGCTGCCTGCTGCTTGATTGCTGGGTGAAGGCCAATACCCTTCCCGGCCTTCTCCATGCCCTCCCGGGGGGGCATTGGGCAGTGACCATAGATGCATCCTCTGCATCTATGGTATCTGGTTTCTTCCTCTTCCCTATGACAACCAATGCTGTCTTGGAAGAAAAGGGATCCGTTGCACACCCAATGACACTGAGGGAAAGTTCAATATACTCAAAGAAAGGAACAGCTGCAGGCAATGCCAAATTTAAGGTGATCCACCATGCAGTAGGGCCGCAATACTCAGTAGTGAATCAGACACCCCAGAGAATCTCAGGGTCTAGAGAAGGTCAGGGTATGAATACTCAAAGTAAAATTCACTTTATAGAAAATTTAAATTAACAAACGTTTCAAATTTTTATGTCATATGATGAAATTAATGACACTAAAAGACTACATTGGGAGATCGATTACAATATTTATCTATGTAATGAAAGAGAGGTATGGGGGAGGAAGAGAGAGAGGTATGGGGGAGGAAGTGTATGTGGCAGCTTTCTAATTGGCTATCACTTTCACAGGCGACACAGACTTGCACGAGCAACGGACCTGGACCAAACTAGGCAGACATAACTCCCATGACCCCCTGTACGTCCTGCCGAGGTATGGGGGAGGACAGGCCAGGGAGGATGGATTTGTAGTACTTTCAACCCCTTCGGATTCAAGACACCACTGTGGCTCCCTACAAAGCGATAAAGGCCAAACTTGGCACACTTAACCCCCATGACCCTCTTTAGTTCCGGGTGAGATTTGGGGGAGGACAGACAATGGATTATGGGAAGTGTACAACTTTCTAACGTGTCGGTTACCACAGAACACTGCGGCCCCCAACAAAGATTGATAAAAACCAAACTTGGCACATAGTGCCACCATGATACACTCTACATCCAGGGGCTGTTTGGAGGAGGATGAACCGTGCACAATGGCCTCTCTTCCAGGCACCTCAGAGACATTGCCTGCCAGGCTGAAAAGTGGACTTCCCGCCACTACCCAAGCATGGGTAAGAGGATTAAAAATTAAATATAATAAAATTATCAAATTTTCAAAATACTTCCAAATTTGTAGGGAAGTGAAGACTCATGTAATCCAGTTCAAAGCAGATAATATGACTGTGACGGAAACAGAAAGCAAACTAAAATTGATTTTCAATAAGTGCTGGACCCCAAAGGGCCAATGTTCAACCGCAGTCAGTAGGCGTGTAACTCATTTGAGGAAACAGTAAGCTAACTAAAATTGATTTTCAATAAGTGCTGGAAAGGGTTGGGGTGAGTAGGTTGGCAGGTAAAGTGTTTTTTGATTAAAGATGAGAGCTGGAGGGGGGAAAAGGAAAAAGTGCGGAAACACTGTAGCAGCTGTTCTCTGATAGATGCAATTCTGCCCAAGTTTTTAGTATTTTTGGGGGGGGATTTCTTTAATTTGATTTTTAATGAGGTAGTTTTGGCAAAGCTTTCTGCATACCGGAAGGGCGGCCAGGAATGACTAAGGAAAGTGTGCATAAAAGGGTGTTGATTGAAGCAGATAGAAGTACTTTGGCCACATTATGAGGAAAGGGGAAGTCAAGCTGGGCTTCGACAGAGAGTGCCAGCCCTCGATGGAGGGGGACAGCAGAGATGCAGTGAAAGGTAAATGCACACATGACAACCGGAAAGGGGCCCCGGGAATGACAGAGGAAATGGTGCATAAAAGGGGTGTTGGGGGAAGCGGACAGTAGTTCTTTGCCCACATCATGAGGAAAGGGTAACTCAAGCTAGCATTCGAAAAAACTTCCCGCCCTCGATGGAGGGGGACGGCAGAGATGCAGTGAAAGGTAAATACACACATGACAACCGGAAGAAAAAAAAAGAAAATGAAAAAAACAGGGGCACAGGGAGATTGAAGCCAAGAATACAGTGGCCATGCTCTAGGTATGCTGCAGCGTTCGATCGAAGGAGAAAACCAACACTGTTTTGGATGTCAAAGGGAAGAGGAAGAAACCAGGTGCCAGCTATGCATAGGAAATGTCATCCAAATACTAAGGAAATGTCAGAGCACATCACTGTGATCATAATTGCTAGGGACCATGGGAAAGATAGCTCCCCTCTTATGAAACCCCGACGCAAATGGCCTCTCTCTTCCGGGCACCTCAGAGACGTTGCCTGCCAGGCTGAAAAGTGGACTTGGGACTCTACCCAAACATATAGGGAGCAAGGCTTAAAAAGTAACCTCCACACCAACGAACCCCTACTGGCTCACGGGGGGTTGGAGGGGGACGGCACACATGCAGTGAAAGGTAAATGCACACATGACAACTGCAAGGGCGGACGGGAAATGACAGAGGAAAGGGTGCATAAAAGGGGTGTTGGGGGAAGCAGACAGTAGTACTTTGGCCACATCATGAGGAAAGGGGAAGTCAAGCTGGGCTTCGACAGAGAATGCCCGCCCTCGATGGAGGTGGACGACAGAGATGCTGTGAAAGCTAAATGCATACATGACAACGGCAAGGGGCCTCAGGCATGGCGGCTGCCCTGTTATGAAAACCCGACGGATGCGCCCTCTCTCCCGGGCACCTCATAGACATTGCCTGCCAGGCTTAAAAGTGGACTTCCCACTACCCAAGAGGGTAAGAGGATTAAAAATTAAATATAATAGAATTATAATTAATATATATGTATTGTAATATAATATATTATAATCGAATTATCAAAATACTTCAAAATTTGTAGGGAAGTGAAGACTCATATAATCCAGTTCAAAACAGATAATATGACTGTGACGGAAACAGAAAGCAAACCAAAATTGATTTTCAATAAGTGCTGTACCCCAAAGGGCCAATGTTCCCGCAGTCAGCAGGCATGTAACTCATTTGAGGAAATGGAAAGCAAACTAAAATTGATTTTCAATAAGTGCTGGACCCCAAAGGGCCAATGTTCCCGCAGTCAGCAGGCTTGTAACTCATTTGAGGAAACGGAAAGCAAACTAAAATTGATTTTCAATAAGTGCTGGACCCCAAAGGGCCAATGTTCCCGCAGTCAGCAGGCTTGTAACTCATTTGAGGAAACGGAAAGCAAACTAAAATTGATTTTCAATAAGTGCTGGACCCCAAAGGGCCAATGTTCAACCGCAGTCAGCAGGCGTGTAACTCATTTCAGGAAACAGAAAGCTAACTGATTTTCAACTGGTTCACGGGGTTGCTGGGGTAATACTATGGGTTCGTTCCTCTAGTGAAACAGCCTCTAAGCTACCCTGGGTGGTATCGAGCCATTAACCACCCATGAGTTTATGTCTGAAAAGAGAAACAGGAGCACAGGGAGATTGACGCCAAGGATTCAGTGGCCATGCTCTAGGTATGCTGCAGCGATCGATCAGAAGAGGAAACTACAAAACAACAGTGTTCTGGAAGGAAGTCAAAAAGAAGAGGAAGAAACCAGGTGCCAGCCATGCATAGAAAATGACATCCAAAGACAAAGGAAACGTCGGAACACATAACTGTGATCATAACTGCAAGGGGCCCCCAAAATGACGGCTACCCTGTTATGGAAGCCCAACGCATGCGCCCTCTTTTCCGGACACCCCAGAGAGACATTGCCAGCCAGGCTGAGAAATGCCCTTCTGACTCTACCCAAAGATACAGGGAGCAATGATTACAAACTAATTTGAGGTACTAATTTGTGGTACTAATTAGAGGTAACCAATTTGAGGTAACAGAAAGTAAAGTAAAAAATGACGGCCCAGGTAAGAACGAAGAAAGCAGGTGAAATACTCCGTTCCTCACAGATTCATTCGAGAAACGAAATGGTACGTCCTCCGCTGATAGATCCAACCGAAACCCAGTAATCAAGCAGTAGCTGCCCGGAGACAAAGGAGATTAAGAAGGAAGTTTGTTATAGATGGTCAGCAGACAGATTGGAGTTCCAGGAGCAGGGAGGGGGGGGGGGAAGGGTGCCAGAGTAATTGCAGTGTTTGCTCTTGGCAATTTGCATTGCTACACGGTGTAAAGGGTTGGGGTGAGTAAGTAGGCAGGTAAAGTGTTTGGAATAAAGATGACAGCAGGAGAATAACACTGTAAAGAGTGCAGAAGAAATGCTGCAGCTGCTCCCTGCTAAATGCACCCCCCCCCCCCCCAGTTTTTAAAAGATTTTCTTAAAGGTTATTTTTAAAAATATTTTTATGAGGTAGTTGTTTTATGAGGTAGTTTTATTATGAGATTATTTTTCATGAGATAGCTGTATCCTCCCTTCTGCCCTCCCATTCCCTAAGTCTGTACGGTTGCTACCCACGTTAACGGTAGCAGTGGGTTACCAGGTGAAAGCAAGGGCAAGTTAGAAATACCTCAAGGACAGAACTGCTTCCATCGCAAACTGAAGGAACACGGGCAACGAAGCATACAATGAGTCCTTCGCACTAAAAATTAGAGACCTGAATGGCCCACCAACACTCAGCAGACAACCAGGTAGTAGACAACCAGGTAGACAAACAGAAAAGTAAAAGACAGGTGGGAAAGGGCACCTCACATGTGGAAGAACAGAAGGTTTCAAAATCACCTTAACAAGGATGCAGGTGCACGCATTGAGCAGAGAGCCGTGGTTATTCCCGAGGGTAGTCTGGGACGTACTGGCCTACACTCAGCAGCCAGGCAGACAGTTCCCATAGTTCCCACCCTCAGAAAAGGAAAGAGAAGAGTCACAGAACTGCCCTGCAAGAAATCGTGAATGAGAATAACAAACGACTATGTATGCCAGTATTACAGCTAACCTGAATCTTTCTAAATCTCTTCCTCTATGAACGATAGATGTCCTCCACAGAGGAGACAAACGGACACTCCCACATTATTAAAATTCTGGACTGATACTATAGAAAAAGGATTAGGAGGTTGAGATGACTCCAAACTACCCGCCCCATAACACGCAGAACCCTTGTAGTCACAAAAAGCTTCCCAAATACACCTAGAAGCTACAGAGGGAAGAGAGTATGCAACGTAAACAGTCTCTTTAAAAAAACTTTGCAGACTCAGAACAAGCAGGAAGCAACAGCACCCATTGAGCAGAGGGTACTGTAACGGTTTATTCCAGATGAAACTCTGTGAAAAAAGAACTGGCCTACACAAAGCAGCCAGGCAGACATAACCCTCAGGAGATAACATGTTACTAACGCATGCCAGAGTAATTGCAGTGTTTGCTCTTGGGATGGAGATTTGCATTGCAGCCCGGTGGAAAGGGTTGGGGTGAGTAAGTTGGCAGGAAAGGGTTTTGATTAAAGATGAGAGTGCAGAAAAAGGGTGCAGAAAATGGAGTTGAGGGAAGCAGACAGTACTACTTTGGCCACATCATGAGGAAAGGGGAAGTCAAGCTGGCCTTTGAGAAAGGATGCCCGCCCTCGATGGAGGGGGACGGCAGAGATGCAGTGAAAGATAAATGCACACATGACAACCGCAAGGGCGGCCGGGGAATGACAAAGGAAAGCGGCTGTAACTAAATTGAGTTAACACAAAAGCAAACCACACTGTTTTCTGCAGAACGGCTTGACCCCAAAGGGCCAATTAGCGCGCCGGGAATGCCTGCTTGCCTGCTGTGAAAGCTAAATGCACACATGACAACGGCAAGGGGCCTCGGGCATGACAGCTCCCCTGTTATGAAAGCCCAACGGATGCACCCTCTCTTCCGGGCACCTCAGAGGCGTTGCCTGCCAGGCTGAAAAGTGGCATACATGACAACCGTAAGGAATGGGTGCTTGAAAGGAGTGTTGGGGGAAGCAGATAGTACTTCTTTGGCCACCTCATGAGGAAAGGGGAAGTCAAGCTTGCCTTTGAGCCTCTATGGAGGGGGACAGCAGAGATGCTGTGAAAGGTAAATGCACAGATGACAACTGGAAAGGAAAGGGTGTATAAAAGGGAGTTGGGGGGAAGCGTACAGGCCAATAAGACCCTTCCCAGCCTTAACCAAGTCCTCCCGGGGGGGGGCAAGAAGCCCCCCGGGTGTGTCTCCGTAGAATCATCTTTTACAGCATATCAGTCACCCTGCAGTGAGACTACCTCTAAGCCCTTCTGGGGGGGGGTTCATCATGGGTCCCCCCTGGACTGCAGTGCCTGCCTGCCTGCTGTGTGACTGCGCATACAAAGGAGGCAAAGAGGAAAGTGTCCCTACGCATGCGCCCTCTTATGTGGGCACCCCAGAGGCGTTGCCCACCAGGCTGAAAAGTGAAGGGATGGCACAGATGCAGTGAAAGAGAAATGCACACATGACAACAACTGGGGAAAGGAACGACTGGGGAAAGGGTGTATGAAAGGGAGTTGGGAGGAAGAGTACACAGGAGTAGAGGAGTGCCTCTTTTCCGGGCACTCCAGAGGCGATGCCCAACAGGCTGAAAGGGGACCGGCCGGGAATGACTGGGGAAATGGTGAATGAAAGGGAGTTGGGGGGAAGCGTACACAGGAGTAAAGGAGTGCCTCTTTTCCGGGACCCAGAAGCGATGCCCAACAGTCTGAAAGGGGACCGGGAATGACTGGGGAAATGGTGTATGAAAGGGAGTTGGGGGGAAGCGTACACAGGAGTAGAGGAGTGCCTCTTTTCCGGGCACCCCAGAGGGGATGCCCAACAGGCTGAAAGGGGACCGGCCGGGAATGCCTGGGGAAATGGTGTATGAAAGGGAGTTGGGGGGAAGCGTACACAGGAGTAGAGGAGTGCCTCTTTTCCGGGCATCCCAGAGGCAATGCCCAACAGGCTGAAAGTAGTCTGCAGTGCCTTTCATGTTACTTGATTCGTGTTTGGGCGCTGCGTTTGGTGGTCCCTATGTAGACTTGTCCACAGGTGCATGGTATACGGTAGACTCCTGCAGAGGTGAGAGGATCCCTCCTGTCCTTTGCTGAACGTAGCATTTGTTAGAATTTCTTGGTGTAAAATATTTCTGGAAACACAACGCAAAGAATAAATGATTTTCAATAAGGGCTCATCCCCAAAGGGCCACAGAGGCCAGAGTCAGTGGTTGTAACAACTTTGAGTGAACACAAAAGCAAGGAACACTGTATTTTCAATAAGGGCAGGACCCCAGTGGGGCAATCATCCCGCAGACAGCAGGCAATAGTTATTTTCGGCAACACAAAGCAAAGTAAACATGATTTTCAATGTTCCAATGTTCCTGCGTACAGCAGGCAATAGTAATTTTAGGCAACACAAAGCAAAGTAGACTTGATTTTCAATGTTCCAATGTTCCCACATACAGCAGGCAATAGTTATTTTCGGCAACACAAAGCAAAGTAAACATGATTTTCAATGTTCTAATGTTCCCGCATACAGCAGGCAATAGTAATTTTAGGCAACACAAAGCAAAGTAATCATGATTTTCAATGTTCCAATGTTCCCGCATACAGCAGGCAATAATTATTTTCGGCAACACAAAGCAAAATAAACATGATTTTCAATGTTCCAATGTTCCCGCATACAGCAGGCAATAGTAATTTTAGGCAACACAAAGCAAAGTAAACATGATTTTCAATGTTCCAATGTTTCCGCATACAGCAGGCAATAGTAATTTTAGGCAACACAAAGCAAAGTAAACATGATTTTCAATGTTCCAATGTTCCCGCGTACAGCAGGCAATAGTAATTTTAGGCAACACAAAGCAAAGTAGACTTGTTTTTCAATGTTCCAATGTTCCCGCATACAGCAGGCGATAGTAATTTTAGGCAACACAAAGCAAAGTAGACTTGATTTTCGATGTTCCAATGTTCCCGCATACAGCAGGCAATAGTTATTTTAGGCAACACAAAGCAAAGTATACTTGTTTTTCAATGTTCCAATGTTCCCGCATACAGCAGGCAATAGTAATTTTAGGCAACACAAAGCAAAGTAATCATGATTTTCAATGTTCCAATGTTCCCGTATACAGCAGGCAATAATTATTTTCGGCAACACAAAGCAAAGTAAACATGATTTTCAATGTTCCAATGTTCCCGCATACAGCAGGCAATAGTAATTTTAGGCAACACAAAGCAAAGTAAACATGATTTTCAATGTTCCAATGTTCCCGCATACAGCAGGCAATAGTAATTTTAGGCAACGCAAAGCAAAGTAAACATGATTTTCAATGTTCCAATGTTCCCGCGTACAGCAGGCAATAGTAATTTTAGGCAACACAATCAAAGTAGACTTGATTTTCAATGTTCCAATGTTCCCGCATACAGCAGGCGATAGTAATTTTAGGCAACACAAAGCAAAGTAGACTTGTTTTTCAATGTTCCAATGTTCCCGCATACAGCAGGCGATAGTAATTTTAGGCAACACAAAGCAAAGTAGACTTGATTTTCGATGTTCCAATGTTCCCGCATACAGCAGGCAATAGTTATTTTAGGCAACACAAAGCAAAGTATACTTGTTTTTCAATGTTCCAATGTTCCCGCATACAGCAGGCAATAGTAATTTTAGGCAACACAAAGCAAAGTAGACTTGATTTTCAATGCTCCCAATGTTTTACGGGACGGTGCTCACGAAATCAATTTCTGGATATCCCAGAATTGGCAGGTTGGCCTTCAGGAAGACCAGCTTCTCCACCGCAAGGGGGTCGAGCGCGGTACGTTGGAGGGTTACGACATCTCCTGCCAGGCTGAAGACCCTCTCACTCTGCACGCTAGTAGGTGGACAGCTCAGAAACTTGCGTGCCACGGTTGAGAAGTCAGGCCATGACTTGCTTCGAGAGGCCTAGTAAGTCAATGTATCGGTGGATAAACTCTCCTGAGGCTCCTCAAAGTAACGGTTAACAGTGCTCGGCTGAGTCTATCTTTGCCGCCTGGGCCGACAAAGATGCTCCTCCCTCTGAAAGAAGAACGATACTGTCAGTTATGAAATTCTCCTCGTTCCTCTTTTTCTGCCACACTTCCCTTCCGTCATCCCTTGTAGGTGGCAAGGTGGGGCTATTGGTAACAGTGCTGGCGCAACCACTGGGATTTTGGGGAGGAACGGCATCGACGATTTGCTCTGACCATTCCCCCACCCTCCGATGGTATTCTCCTCTCACGAGTGAGACAAGTTCGGCCTTCCACCTCGGCAAATCTTTGGGGCATATGGAGTTCTTGATGCAAGGGTCGCAGAGTGCTGCCAAAACATGAGCCTTACTCTCCATCAGCGGGAGGAGACGTTTACGGATGGCGATAGACAACTTTCTGACCACCTCCTGGGCCTGTGGAGTCAGGGGCCCAGCCATAGAATGCAATGTACTGTGTCCACCCAGCGTCTCCAAATGCCTTTTCAACCGTAAGATGACAGGGAGAACCTGGCTGATTAGAGCTTTCTGGCCTGAAAGTTTTTCGGTGGTTATTTTAAATGGTTCTAGGATCTCGACCAGCTGAGCGATGGTCATCCACTCCTGGTTGTTGGGGACCAGCTTGTTTATCGGAGCCTCCATTGACAGTGATACGGCGTGGACTGCCCTCTGTTGCTCCACCATACGCTCCAACATCATGTAGGTGGAGTTCCAGCGGGTGGGTACATCCTGCAGTAACTGGTGTTGTGGGAGGCTCTCCAGGGTCTGCCTGTCACGCAGCAGTTTTGTGGACTTGGTGCTACGGTGGAAGAAGCCCGCGATTCTGCGGAAGTGGTCAATGAGCTGAGTGACGGCGGTGGAGCTGCTGTCATCGGGCCCCTTGAAGCCATCTTTTACACAGTTATGCAGCAAGTGCACCATGCATGTGACGTTTGTGAAGCCCGCACTTTCAACCGCCCGGATCATGTTCCTTCCTGCGTCTGTGACCATGAATCCTGACCACCGGAATGAGTGTGCTCCATCCAATCTCTCATCGTATCTCGCAAGTACTCAGCAATGGTGTCGGCCCTGTGATCCGTATCTATCACCTCAAGGGACAGGAGGGCCCAACGATGACCCGAGTCGAGGCAACCCTCCGTCTCCCACCAGTGACCGGTGAGGGACAGATAGGAATGCCCTCCTCCCGTGCTGGACCAAATGTCCGAGGTGAAATGTACATACACGGGTCGTGATTTGTTCAGCAGGGTTCTGAGTCGTTGCTTGTATCCCTCGTACAAAGCTGGAATTAGAGTTCGATAGAAAGTTTTGCGACTCGGGATGTTGTACCATGGTGCCAGGAGGTGAACAAATTGGCGAAAACCTTCCCGTTCCACCATACGGAAGGGCTGGTGGTCTAGAGCCATCATCTCTCCCAGGCAACGTGTTACTTCCTTCACTGATGGCAGCTTCAATCCAGATTTCACCCTTGAAACTGGCAGGCCCCAAGCATCGATGGTTTTCAGCATGGGGCTTGTTGGTGAGGTTGGAGTGCTCAGTGTACTGCTGCATGTGCTGCCGCCTTCCACTGCGTCTAACTTAACATTTGGGTGGTGTCTTTTCATGTGCATTCTTAGCCCTGTGGTGGTAAGATGCCTCATATCTTTTCCTCTGCTGACACTCACACCGCAATGTCTGCAAACTGCCAAAGTGGCCTTCTGAGCATGGATGTCGTAATGATCCCTTAGAAGCGATCTCGGCCTACCCACACGCCCTACAGCTATAATACTGCTTGTATTCGGAGTAGAGGTGGTAGGGGAAGGGAGTGGGATTGTTGGTCGTTCCTCTTCCTCATCCTCCAGCAGCATGCAGTCCTCCTCTGGATCACTAATTCCTGTGGTGGAAGCAGAATCCATGTGGTTAAGGTCTACCACCCATCCTTCAGACTCGTCCCCCTCCTCACTCTCCTCTGCATAACCAGTGGTGGTTTTAACAGAAGTACTCGGTAGTATATCATGAGCGCAAGGTTGAGACTTTTGAACCGATGTAGATGATTCTCCCATCTCACAGCTTGATAAAGCATTTGGATCTGTTTCAGTTGCCATTTCATTGGTTGAATGTTCCCTTCTTGATGTGGTCTTCATCATTCCCCTGCCTTTCTTATATGTTCGTGATACCCTCACTGGGCCCTTGCGTCCCAAAGAGCTTGGAAGGAAACGTTTCATCACACAATTCAAAGGCAAAAGATGGTAGGAGTGGGTGAGGTTTCCTCTGAGTATTACAACGTTTCTGATTGTAACTATAAACTAACAGACAGCACTAAAAGGGCAAACCTTGGATGTGGGGTAACGGAACTAGGAGTGAGTGTTACAGGCAAAAAATAACAACTAAGAGGGAACCGTAAGGCAAGGCAAGGAAAATTTGAGGACAAAGAAAAAGGAAAATTGTATGGACCCCAAGGGCCACAGAGGCTGCGGTCAGTGGTTGTAACAACTTTGAGTGAACGCAAAAGCAAAATACACTGTGTTATAAGGAAAGGCTGGAGCGAAATGGGTCACAGAGGCCGGAGTCAGTGGTTGTAACAACTTTGAGTGAACACAAAAGCAAAATACACTGTGTTATAAGGAAAGGCTGGAGCGAAATGGGCCACAGAGGCCAGAGTCAGTGGTTGTAACAACTTTGAGTGAACACAAAAGTAAAATACACTGTGTTATAAAGAAAGGCTGGAGCGAAATGGGCCACAGAGGCCGGAGTCAGTGGTTGTAACAACTTTGAGTGAACACAAAAGCAAAATACACTGTGTTATAAGGAAAGGCTGGAGCAAAATGGGCCACAGAGGCCGGAGTCAGTGGTTGTAACAACTTTGAGTGAACACAAAAGCAAAATACACTGTGTTATAAGGAAAGGCTGGAGCGAAATGGGTCACAGAGGCCGGAGTCAGTGGTTGTAACAACTTTGAGTGAACACAAAAGCAAAATACACTGTGTTATAAGGAAAGGCTGGAGCGAAATGGGCCACAGAGGCCGGAGTCAGTGGTTGTAACAACTTTGAGTGAACACAAAAGCTAATACACTGTGTTATAAGGAAAGGCTGGAGCGAAATGGGCCACAGAGGCTGGAGTCAGTGGTTGTAACAACTTTGCGTGAACACAACAGCAAAAATCTCTGTGTTTTCAAAAAAGGCTGGATCAAAATGGGCCACAGAGGCCAGACTCAGTGGTTGTAACAACTTTGAGTGAACACAAAAGCAAAATACACTGTGTTATAAGGAAAGGCTGGAGCGAAATGGGCCACAGAGGCCAGAGTCAGTGGTTGTAACAACTTTGAGTGAACACAAAAGCAAAATACACTGTGTTATAAAGAAAGGCTGGAGCGAAATGGGCCACAGAGGCTGGAGTCAGTGGTTGTAACAACTTTGAGTGAACACAAAAGCAAAATACACTGTGTTATAAGGAAAGGCTGGAGCAAAATGGGCCACAGAGGCCGGAGTCAGTGGTTGTAACAACTTTGAGTGAACACAAAAGCAAAATACACTGTGTTATAAGGAAAGGCTGGAGCGAAATGGGCCACAGAGGCCGGAGTCAGTGGTTGTAACAACTTTGAGTGAACACAAAAGCAAGATACACTGTGTTATAAGGAAAGGCTGAGGGGCTGGTTGGGCTGGCTGGCAGCTTGTGCTGCCGCGCTGCTGCCGTGCAGCCTGACTTGGACCTGTTGCCGTTTTTCGTCCGCCTCTCCGGCGCCCCGGCCTTTTCTATCGGCGCTCCGGCCTTAGCTCCGTCGGCCGCTAGTGCCTTCTGACCTGGTGTCCTGCGGGGCCTTCGTCGCGAAACTCTTGTTGCGATCTTCGGCGCGCCTGCCCCCGCTGACTCTCCGCGGCCCCCGGCTGCTGCCGCTCGACCTGGCGCTTGGTTGGGCCTCCAGCACGTCGATTTCTGGCGCGCCGATCTCCGGCGTGTGTGCTGTCCGTCGCTGCCCGACACGTTGGCCCCGGCCCTGTCGGACACTTGGTCGGGCCTTCCGTTGCTCTGGCCTGGCGCCTGACTGGGTCTCCTGGCGCGTTGGCCCAGGCGCCCTCGGAGCGCCTGTTGTCCGTCCTCTTCCTGTCGCCCGTCCGCCACCTCTGTCACCCGTCCGGCGCTCCGGCTCCGGCTCCGGCCCAACGATTAAGGACGTCCGGCCTGGCGGTTGAGGAAGTTCTTTATCGCGCCCATTCGCTGGCTTGCCGCTTCCCAGCGCCCCAGCTCCCTCATCCTTCTGGGAGTAACCCGCCGCCACTACATGAGTTTTCATCATCTCGTCGGGTAATCCATCAAATCCGGAAGACTGTGTGGGCCATCCTTTGTTTTGATTTGATTATTGCCATCTCCCAGCATCTCATGGTCTCCAATTCTGTGGGATACTAGTACTTACACTATCAGCACTTTAACCTATTACACCAGTGGACTATTACCTTATTGAGTCTTGCACCTTAATCCTTTTTAACTTTGTCATCCATTTTTCGAGTGTGCTAATCATCTCTGACGATGCTAATCATCTCTGCTTTTATTGACTATTATCGCAATCTATGTTGACCATCTTAATTGTGCTGACCGCTCCTGATGGTTGCTAGGTAACTTTGATTCCATGATTAGTGGACTACACCGAGTATTTTATTAATTGTTGTGATCTTAGCACTTTATGCCATTAGCACTTTAATTTACCTTTTGTGGCACTTAACCAATTCTAGCACTTTAATTGATTGATACATCTAGTGTTGAATTAGGCCTCCATGACGCACTTTATTTAACACCTTGGGTTAATTGTCAAGCCACCGCATTTAATTGTTGTTCTATTGTGTTGTGTTGACATAAGTCTCCATCTGTACTCCAAGAGCTTAATCCTGCCCTTGACTGTGCTTAACAATTACTACTCATGTTATCACCCACTCCTTGGCATCTGTTAATTTGGTTGCTAATTGCATATGTGGGTCAGAAGAAATGGAATAGCACGGGGGGACTCGAATATAATTCAACAGGAACGGGGAACGCTTGGAAGGCAAAGCCATGGCAAACTGAAATTGTAATATGGCATGCAAACCACAATGATCCTTGGCTTGTTATTATAGATATCAAATGCGTCATGGAGAAGGGAGAGGCTTCCGTTAACCGAGGAGTCCCCATAGAAGTCGTGGTGGGGAAGGGGAGATACAGGAAAGGGAGACCTTTAATTCGGCCTAGGGAACGTGGAACAACATTAGTAATTCCAAATCGGTCTCCTGATACGGTAAGTAGGTGTAACCAGGATGGCGGTCCCTCAGGATTGAAAGTGGTGCTGTTGAACGCCAGATCTGTCAATGGTAAAACAACTTTCATCCAGGACTTAATCCTGGATGAACGGGCAGATCTGGCGTGCATCACAGAGACCTGGCTGGACGAAGTGGGAGGTGTAAATTTGACCCAGCTTTGTCCACCCGGGTTCTCTGTGCAGCACCAACCGAGATCCGGAGGGCAGGGAGGCGGGGTTGCAGTAGTCTACAGAGATTCCATTTCTCTGACCAGGACCCCCATCCCGCAGTCAACAAATTTTGAATGCGTCCACCTGAGGGTGGGTGACCGGGACAGATTAGGGATTCTGCTAGTGTACCGTCCACCTCGCTGCACTACAGTCTCCCTACCTGAGCTAGCGGGGGTAGTCTCGGACCTGGCATTGGAGTCCCAACGGCTGCTTGTGCTGGGGGACTTCAATGTCCACGCCGAGGCTGCCCTAATGGGAGCGGCTCAGGACTTCATGTCTACCATGGCGACCATGGGGCTGTCCCAACAAGTATCTGGCCCCACCCACAGTGCTGGACATACATTGGACTTGGTTTTCTGTCAGGGATGGGAGGAAGGTGGCGGTGTTGAGGAGTTATCCATCTCTCCGTTGCCATGGACCGACCACCACCTGGTCAGCTTTAGACTTACTGCACCCCCTAACCTCCGCAGAGGTGGAGGACCCATTAAATTGGTCCGCCCCAGGAGGCTTATGGATCCGGAAGGATTCCTGATGGCTCTTGGGGATTTCCCCGCCACCTCGGTTGGTGATCCTGTTGATGCCCTGGTCGCTCTCTGGAATGGGGAGATGACTAGGGCAATAGACACGATCGCTCCAGAACGTCCCCTCTCAAGTAGCCGAACTAAACCAGCCCCTTGGTTTACTGAGGAGCTGGCGGTGTTGAAGCGAAGGAAGAGGGAACTAGAGGGTGTGTGGCGTTCGGATCCGAGCGAGCCAAACCGAACACAGTTTGTGTCCTTTTTAAGGTCATATGCCGCGGCAATAAGAGCCGCAAAGAAAACTTTCTTTGCGGCCACTATTGCGTCTGCAAAGAACAGTCTGGCCGAACTGTTCCGAGTTGTCAGAGGCCTTTAAAAACCCACCACGCAGGATGGGTGCCCTGATGACTCGGCAGCTCAGTGTGAAGCCTTTGCTCAGTTCTTTGCAGACAAAGTCGCTTTGATCCGCTCTGGACTGGACACCATATTAACGGCAGTCTCTGAGGATGTAACACGAGCATCTGCTTGTCCAATTTTGATGGATTCATTTCAATTGGTTCAAACCGAGGATGTGGACAAGGTGCTTGGAGGAATGAGAGCTATCACATGCATCCTAGACCCCCGCCCATCCTGGCTTCTAAAGGAGGCCAGAGGGGGATTGGCCGAGTGGGTTAAGGTGGTGGTTAATGTCTCCCTTCGGGAAGGCATTTTTCCAGCCAGCTTAAAGCAAGCTGTGATAAAACCGCTGTTGAAGAAACCATCACTGGACCCCACTCAATTGGTAAACTATCGGCCTGTTTCCAATCTTCCCTTTTTGGGCAAAGTCATGGAACGTGTGGTGGCCTCACAACTCCAGGCATTCTTGGTAGACACGGATTATCTAGACCCGGCACAGTCTGGCTTTAGGCCGGTACATGGTACCGAGACAGCCTTGGTCGCCTTAGTGGATGATCTCCGTCGGGAGCTCGACAGGAGGAGTGTGTCCCTGTTGGTGCTACTCAACCTCTCAGCGGCCTTCGATACCGTCGACCACGGTATCCTTCTGGGATGCCTCGCAGGAATGGGTCTCGGAGGTACTGTTCTGCAGTGGCTCCGGTCATTCCTCGAGGGTCGGTCTCAGAAGGTGTTACTGGGGGACTCCTGTTCTACCCCACAACCTTTGTTTTGTGGGGTTCCTCAGGGTTCAATATTGTCCCCCATGTTGTTTAACATCTACATGAAGCTGCTGGGCGAGATCATCCGGAGTTTCGGGGTGCGGTGTCATCTGTACGCAGATGATGTCCAGCTCTGTCACTCCTTTCCACCCGCTACTAAGGAGGCTGTCGAAGTCCTGAACCGGTGCTTGGCCGCTGTGACAGTCTGGATGGGGGCGAACAAATTGAAATTGAATCCAGACAAGACAGAGGTACTCCTGGTCAGTCGCAGGGCCGAACAGGGTATAGGGTTACAGCCTGTGTTAGACAGGGTCGCACTCCCCCTGAAGACACAGGTTCGCAGTTTGGGTGTGATCCTGGACTCATCGCTGAGCCTGGATCCCCAGGTTTCGGCGGTGACCAGGGGAGCATTCGCACAGTTAAGACTCGTGCGCCAACTGCGACCGTACCTTGGGAAGTCTGACTTGGCCACGGTAGTCCATGCTCTGGTTACATCCCGCCTTGACTACTGCAACGCTCTCTACGTGGGGTTGCCTTTGAAGACGGCCCGGAAGCTCCAACTAGTCCAACAGGCGGCAGCCATGGTATTAACAGGAACAGGGCGCAGGGAGCATACAACTTCTCTGCTATACCAGCTCCACTGGCTACCGATTAGCTACCGAGCCCAATTCAAAGTGCTGGCTTTGACCTTTAAAGCCCTAAACGGTTCTGGCCCTACATACCTATCCGAACGTATCTCGGCCTATCAGCCCACCAGGACCCTAAGATCTTCGGGAGAAGCCCTTCTCTCCATCCCGCCTGCTTCACAGGTGCGGCTCGCGGGAACGAGAGATAGGGCCTTTTCTGTGGTGGCCCCGCGGCTTTGGAATGCCCTCCCTACTGAAATAAGATCAGCCACCTCGCTAATGGTATTTCGGAAAAAACTGAAAACTTGGATGTTTGAGCAAGTTTTTGGCTAATCCGATGTGATGATGTTTGGATCATGGACTAGCAATCACGGATAACAAATTGAATTATGATTTTAATTATGAGATGTTCCGGTCTGTATTGGTGGCCCAATACTGTGTATGTATATGTATGTATTTTATATTTTATTTTATATTTTTAAATTGGAATATTGTAGTTTTAAATATGTTGTAAACCGCAATGAGTCGCCGTATAGGCTGAGATATTAGCGGTATACAAGTGTACCAAATAAATAAATAAATAAATAAATAAATAAATAAGGCTGGAGCGAAACGGGCCACAGAGGCCGGAGTCAGTGGTTGTAACAACTTTGAGTGAACACAAAAGCGAATACACTGTGTTATAAGGAAAGGCTGGAGCGAAATGGGCCACAGAGGCTGGAGTCAGTGGTTGTAACAACTTTGCGTGAACACAACAGCAAAAATCTCTGTGTTTTCAAAAAAGGCTGGATCAAAATGGGCCATAGAGGCCGGAGTCAGTGGTTGTAACAACTTTGAGTGAACACAAAAGCAAAATACACTGTGTTATAAGGAAAGGCTGGAGCGAAATGGGCCGCAGAGGCCAGAGTCAGTGGTTGTAACAACTTTGAGTGAACACAAAAGCAAAATACACTGTGTTATAAGGAAAGGCTGGAGCGAAATGGGCCACAGAGGCCGGAGTCAGTGGTTGTAACAACTTTGAGTGAACACAACAGCAAAAAACACTGTTTTCAAAAAAAGCTAGACCAAAACCGCCCACAAATTTAAACTAGCTAAATTAAATTATAAAATAATAAAAGTAATAATAAAAATATTAATAAAAAATATAACAAAAAAAATCAAAAACTTCCCCTCCCAAAAAGCTTCCCCTCCCAAAAAGCAGCTTCCCAAAAAACAGCCAGGCAGGCTGTATAACAAGCCCCAGCCCCAGCAGCCAGGGACACACAGCTCCAAGAACAGCAAAGGCAAAGCCAGCCAGCCAAGCACAGTCAGCCGGAGACTTCAGGCAGTCGCCCGCAGCAGGAGAAAAACCCCTCCGTCCACCCTCGTTTCTCCCAGCGCAATGCGGCCACGCAGAGCTCGCAGCCGCTTTTAAAGGGCAATGGCTGCCCTTACTGACCCGTGGCCACTCCTGATTGGCTCGCTGGCTGCGCTCCCAGCATCCTCCATCTCTGACGTAAAGAAACTGGCGGAAGTCGTATCAGAGTTGGCGGATGCTGTTTCGTTATTAAAAATATACTTCCGGGTTTGAAAAAATAATCAATATTGCATCGTTATCAAAAATAATAACGAAAAATAATGAATAACGAAAATAACGAACGAAACCGCCCAGCCCTAGTATATACTAATAAGAGGTGAATGCTCCATTCAATAATTCTTATCAGCAGCCACCTTAGATGGTTTCACAAGGGTGTCTGTTTGGAACTTCCATGTTCACAGTCATTATTCTCCAGAATATGATTTTGGGCATTACTACTTTTGTATTCTGTGAGCTTCTCTAGAACCATCTAGTTGGATACTGGGAAGGGAAATGCTAGGCTTGATTTTGGCTCCCAACAACTACAGTAACAATGGTAGTGTCTACCACTTTGAGCCAAAAGAGTCAAAACACTCTGTGTATTAAAAAAAGAATCTTGTTTACCTTCTTTCTTGGAGTGACCCTAAGTCTTTTAATGTATGGGTGATATTCCTCATCCACCGTACAAAGTATGATCATAAGCAGCTGAATGAAAAGGTTACCTTTTATCTATGATCATTATAGACATATTAAATTGGAGGCCCTCTTCCGTCTTTCAGTCAGCAAATGAAACTTAATCTACACAATTTTCTTCCTAACGATAAGATGTGCCAAGAAAAACACATATGTATCAGACTTTAAAAAACGCATCAACACTTATGGACTTTCACTCAGCACTGGAATTATGGTGGGTACGATTTTTTTTTCTAGTGTAGATAACCCCAGAGGTACAAACACGCGATTACATGGTGTCAGGAGATTTTTGGAATTGCTATTTCTGTTCAGTGGACCCCCTTGTGGTGCAGCAGATTAAACCACTGAGCTGCTGAACTTGCTGACCAAAAGATTGGCAGTTTGAATCCAGGGAGCTGGGTGAGTTCCCGCTGTTAGGCCCAGCTTCTGCCAACCTAACAGTTCGAAAAAATGCAAATATGAGTAGATCAGTAGGTACGAAGGTAACGGCGCTCTATTCAGTCATGCCGGCCACATGCTTGTCATGCTGACAACGCTGGCTCTTCAGGCTTAGAAATAGAGATGAGCACCACCTCCCAGAGTTGGACATGACTAGACTTAATGGGAGCACCACCTCCCAGAATTGGACACGACTAGACTTAATGTCAAGGGAATCCTTTACCTTTACTTTTACTTTACTTCTGTTCAGTCAATCAAAACCTCTTAAATCACAGGGATTGTGACTCATGAGTTCAGCCTACTCAAGTTTGCTCATCCATTTCCCATGGTAGCTCACTAATATTGGAAACTAATATTGGAAACAGACAAAATCCTAGACTGGGTGTTGCCTTTCCCTCAGATGGTTTTTCCTAGGTGTCAGTGTCAAGTTATGAACGGATTTGTTTTGCCATGTCACTTGAGTCTGATCACAAGCAAGCACCTGGGGCATAGCTAATTGCCTTGTAATTAAGTAGTGTAGGATGCCCAGTCCTGGACATTTTTACATGTTCTCATCAGTGGCTTCTGTGTCTTCCAGGTGAAACTTTTGTACTGAACGAAGTTCTCCCAGGTCTCTTGGAGCCTCGACTGGACCCTATGGACTCTGCCCTGAATGCTGTCACTGCAGCCAGTCCCAGCAGGAACTCAAGAGACTACCGAATTCGGGGATATAGGCATCTTCATCAGCCTTCCAGCCTCAGTCAATGTGGTAACTTAACCATGCATAGACTCAGTACTGGGGGTAAGAAAGCTAACACACTTTCTCTGTGAAGAAGATGTAATTGCAGTATTAGGAACATGGGAACAAAGTCAATAACATTTTAGGCTTAGTGTGTCATGGATCATTTTATATGAGGGGCACTATTAGCATTATTTTCGTATTAAGTTTCACTTTAAAAAAAACTGATGTTGAAGATATAGGGCTCTAACTACACCATCCTCAAGGCAACATATGATTCTGTTACAGAGAGGTTTTTTTTGTAGTTATGTCTTAACAAAGAATAATTTCAAAATAGGAAGAGATAAAATGATGCTGCTCAAGGGTGTCTGGGTTACCACCCAATTACTGTTTCCTTAGTGTTGTTGTTGTTGTTCATTCGTTCAGTCGTCTCCGACTCTTCGTGACCTCATGGACCAGCCCACGCCAGAGCTCCCTGTCGGCCGTTACCACCCTCAGCTCTCTCAAGGTCAGTCCAGTCACTTCAAGGATGCCATCCATCCATCTTGCCCTTGGTCGGCCCCTCTTCCTTTTGCCTTCCACTTTCCCCAGCATAATTGTCTTCTCTAGGCTTTCCTGTCTCCTCATGATGTGGCCAAAGTACTTCAACTTTGTCTCTAGTATCTTTCCCTCCAGTGAGCAGTCGGGCTTTATTTCCTGGAGGATGGACTGGTTGGATCTTCTCGCAGTCCAAGGCACTCTCAGAACTTTCCTCCAGCACCACAGTTCAAAAGCATCGATCTTCCTTCGCTCAGCCTTCCCTAAGGTCCAGCTCTCACATCCGTAGGTGACTACAGGGAATACCATGGCTTTGACTAGGCGGATCTTTGTTGCCAGTCTGATGTCTCTACTCTTTACTATTTTATCGAGATTGGACATTGCTCTCCTCCCAAGAAGTAAGCGTCTTCTGATTTCCTGGCCACAGTCTGCATCTGCAGTAATCTTTGCACCTAGAAATACAAAGTCTGTCACGGCCTCCACGGTTTCTCCCTCTATTTCCCAGTTGTCAATCATTCTTGTTGCCATAATCTTGGTTTTTTTGACGTTTAGCTGCAACCCGGCTTTTGCGCTTTCTTCTTTCACCTTGATTAGAAGGTTCCTCAGCTCCTCCTCACTTTCGGCCAACAGAGTGGTGTCATCTGCATATCTGAGGTTGTTAATGTTTCTTCCAGCAATTTTCACCCCAGCTTTGCATTCATCCAGCCCCGCACATCGCATGATGTGTTCTGCATACAAGTTAAAAAGGTTGGGTGAGAGGATGCAGCCTTGCCGTACGCCTTTCCCAATCTTGAACCAGTCTGTTGTTCCGTGGTCAGTTCTGACTGTTGCTACTTGGTCCTTGTACAGATTCCTCAGGAGAGAGACAAGGTGGCTTGGGATGCCCATCCCACTAAGAACTTGCCACAATTTATTATGATCCACACAGTCAAAGGCTTTAGAATAGTCAATGAAGCAGAAGTAGATGTTTTTCTGAAACTCCCTGCTTTTCTCCATTATCCAGCGGATATTGGCAATTTGGTCTCTCGTTCCTCTACCTTTTCTAAACCCAGCCTGAACATCTGGCAACTCTCGCTCCATGTATTGCTGGAGTCTTCCTTGCAGGATCTTGAGCATTACCTTACTGGCATGAGAAATAAGGGCCACTGTACGGAAGTTGGAGCAGTCTTTTGCATTTCCCTTTTTTGGTATGGGGATATAAGTTGATTTTTTCCAGTCTGATGGCCATTCTTGTGTTTTCCATATTTGCTGGCAAATGGCATGCATCACCTTGACAGCATCATCTTTTAAGATTTTAAACAGTTCAGCTGGGATCCCGTCGTCTCCTGCTGCCTTGTTGTTAGCAATGCTTCTTAAGGCCCATTCCACCTCACTCCTCAGGATGTCTGGTTCTAATTCATTCACCACACCGTCAAAACTATCCTCAATATTATTATCCTTCCTATACAGATCTTCTGTATAGTCTCGCCACCTTCTCTTGATCTCTTCAGCTTCTGTTAGGTCCCTGCCATCTTTGTTTCTTATCATACCAATTTTTGTCTGAAATTTACCTCCAATGTTTCTAATTTTCTGGAAGAGGTCTCTTGTCCTTCCTATTCTGTTGTCTTCTTCCACTTCCATGCATTGCTTATTTAAAAATAGTTCCTTATCTCTTCTGGCTAACCTCTGGAATTGCGTATTTAACTGGGCATATCTCCCCTTATCCCTGTTTCCTTTTGCTTTCCTCCTTTCTTGGGCTACTTCCAGTGTCTCAGCAGACAACCATTTTGCCTTCTTGGTTTTCTTTTTCTTTGGAACGTACTTTGTTGCCGCCTCCTGAACAATGTCTCGGACTTCTGTCCATAGTTCTTCTGGGACTCTGTTTACTAAATCTAGTCCTTCAAATCTGTTCTTCACTTCCACTGTATATTCGCTAGGAATGTTAGTGAGATCATATCTAACTGGTCTGTGTATTTTCCCTGATCTCTTTAGTTTTATTCTAAATTGGGCAATAAGAAGTTCGTGATCCGAGCTACAGTCAGCCCCAGGTCTTGTTTTCACCGACTGGATGGATGTCCGCCACCTTTGGCTGCAAAGGATGTAGTCAATCTGATTTCGGTGTTGACCATCTGGCGAGGTCCATGTATAAAGCCGTCTTTTAGGTTGTTGGAAGAGAGTATTCGTTATACACAGCGAGTTTACCTGGCAAAATTCTATCAGCCTGCGTCCCGCTTCATTTTGTTCTCCCAGACCATGCTTGCCTGTGATCCCAGTTGTCATTTGACTTCCCACCTTGGCATTCCAGTCTCCTGTAATGAAAATAATGTCTCTTTTTGGTGTATTATCCAGTAGGTCCTGCAGATCCTCATAGAACTGATCTACTTCTGCTTCTTCAGCAGCTGTGGTTGGGGCGTATATTTGGATCACTGTAATGTTGAAAGGCTTTCCTTGCACTCGAATTGAGATCATTCTGTCATTTTTTGGGTTGTATCCAAGCACCGCTTTAGCGAATTTCTTATTAATTATGAAGGCTACTCCATTTCTTCGATGTTCCTCTTGTCCGCAGTAGTAGATCTGGTGGTCATCTGATGTGAAGTGGCCCATTCCAGTCCATTTCAGTTCGCTGACCCCCAGAATGTCTATCTTTAGTCTTGACATCTCACCAATAACAACATCCAATTTGCCCTGGCTCATAGATCTTACATTCCAGGTTCCTATGGTGTGTTGATCTTTAGAGCATCGGATTCGTCGTTCACCTCCAGTACCGTCGGCCGCTAGCCTTCCTTTCGGCTTTGAGCTAGCTGCGTCATCACATCTGGGGCTAGTTGAACTTATCCTCTGCTCCTCCCCAGTAGCATTTTGGCCATCTTCCGACCTGGGAGTCCCATCTTCCAATGGCATACCGACATATCTCTGGTTGTACTGGTCCATTTAGTTTTCTTGGCAAGGATACTGGAGTGGTTTGCCATTGCCTTCCCCAGGGATCACGCTTGGTCTGACCTCTCTGCCACAACCGTCCCGTCTTGGGTGTCCCTTCACGGTTTCGCTCATGACATCATTGAGGTGCTCAAGCTCCAGCGCCCCGACAAGGCGGTGATCCTTTGCTGGAGGTTTCCTTAGTAGTCACAGTTAATGTATTTTCAGCTCAGGCCAGGCTATTTGGCAGATCACATCTCCCAGTATGAACCTCTTTGGGCCCTGAGATCTTCAGGAGAGGTCATCTTAATCCCACCTCCATCACAAGCACTATTGGTGGAGACAAAAGAGAGGATTTTCTCTGGCTACCCCCACCATTCTGGAGCTCTCTCCCTAGGGAAGCCTGAATGGCCCCACCCTGCTGGCCTATTGGCAGGCTAAATCCTTTCTTTTCAGACAGGCTTCTAAAGATGGAAGTTTTCAAGACTGAGCCAGAGGATGCTGTATAGTGTTTTTTATATGTAATTTGAATCAGTTTTTAGTGGTTTTACTTGTTTTAACTACAGTATTTATTTTTAATACTCCTGTGTTTAATTCTATTTAATTTTGGTTTTAAATTATACATTTAAATTATACATTTTCTCCTTTTAGGAGAAAAAAGCAGCATATAATAATAATGTAATTCTAAGACACACT
This sequence comes from Anolis sagrei, assembly GCF_037176765.1. Lineage (NCBI taxonomy): Eukaryota > Metazoa > Chordata > Lepidosauria > Squamata > Anolidae > Anolis > Anolis sagrei. The sequence goes on along the minus strand of NC_090035.1, from coordinate 61,901,423 downwards.
TTTTTCTCTTATATAAACATCTCTTAGAATAAGGAGCCCCCGGTGGTGCAGTGGGTTAACCCCTTGTGCCGGCAGGACTGCTGACCAAAAGGTTGGAAGTTCGAGTCCAGGGAGCAGGGCGAGCTCCCGTCTGTCAGCTCCAGCTTCTCATGCAGGGACATGAGAGAAACCTCCCACAGTATGATAAAACATCCAGGCATTTCCCTGGGCAAAGTTCTTGCAAATGGCCAGTTCTCTTACACCAGAAGCAACTTGCAGTTTCTCAAGTCGCTCCTGACATACACACACAAAATCTTAGAATCACAGGTGTAACTTACATATTTTTGTTGCTGCTGGTGGTACTGAAATTAGGCTTCATCTTACAGTCAGTGGCATTTTACAGTTGAAGAAATATGGTAATAATATCAACAACAACAACAACTGTCTTTCTGTATCGTCTGACCTTAATGTTCACCATCTCCTTACATACCTGTGTGTGTGCATGTGTGTGTCTTCTTCATGTAATGACCAATAACTCACTGGAGTGACCATGTTGTAACCATTGCCACAAAGATGACTATAGGACTTAAGAATGCCAGTTTGAGTAAAGTCATAATTTTAATCAATTTTCTATGGTTTGGAAATGTTGGAAATTCAATGTACTACAGAGCCCTTGTATTCTTGACCCAGCAGCATATAAATACATGCATTTGGTGTTTTGTTTCTAGTCTCTGACAGATACCTCGCTCTTCGAGACAGTTCACAGTTAGGTGCCCGGGACCCTTCTGCCTGGACAGTGGAGGATGTCATGCAGTTTGTGAGAGAAGCTGACGCCCAGCTGGGACCCCATGCAGACCTCTTTCGTAAACATGTAAATATCAATACTCTAAGAATGTGGGTTTCTCCTTGGTTAGACCAAGTCTCTTCTCCTTTTCTGGCTGTAAATACAGCTTCTCAGTATATTATTCCTACTGTCAGTCACATCTGGACATTTTTAATGGGAGCTTCAGTATCTAACTTTTACAGCCCTGTCAGAGGAAATTAAGACCAACTATCCACAGTGATCACAGAAGGGCAATTCTAGTGTGATTTAGTGCATGGATAGAATTCAGGCATTGTATGTGTAGTGAACGTATTAGTGCACAGACATAAATGTCCGTTTAAATTGGTGTTGCTGCTCTCGTGGCCTTTCATGAATAGTATAAAAAAACCATTATGGCTTGGAAGTTTTATGCTAATTGTGTATATCCCCTCCAAAATCTGAAATTGTCCCTATGGTTGACTGAGATAGTGATGTGTTTGCTTTTTGGTGGTTCAGTATACACAAAAGTTTGTCAAACTGGCATTGAATGTTTGCCATATATGTGTTTACTGTAATCCGCCCTGAGTCCCCTGCGGGGTGAGAAGGGCGGAATATAAGAACTGTAAATAAATAATAAATAAATAAAAATATTGTTTCATGAATAAAAAGCATTGTAGAAAAATATTGGATGTGAAACATAAATGAATTTCACGTTTAGACTTGGGTCCCATCTCCAAGAGATCTCATTATTCATAATAAAACATTTCAGTTAAAAGGACACTCAACCTGTATTTCCTGTATTTGCCCCTAGGTGAAAAACTCCATTTTCAGTATTTCTTGTGCATGTCTCTTTTAAATCTTAGCTCAGTTAAAAGTTCTTTGGACATCTATTCTGGTTGTTTTACACTTCTTATTTTTTTCTCTCCTTACTGGCACTGTTTGCAATTGTGCTTTCAATATCTCACTTTTGAGAAACTCCCATCCATCATTAACTCCCTTCTCTTTTAGTATTCCTGTCCATGGAATTGCACTCAGTATTTCCTCGAAATTCCTGAAGTCAGCTCTCTCCAAGTCTAAGTCTAGAATGCATGTTTGACTTCTCTTAGTTTCAGCCTTCCTTTGTATCACAAATTCCTGGAGCACATGGTCACTCCTACCTAAGGATCTCACCCCTTCCACTCCAGTGTTAGTTAGGATTAGATACAGAATGGCTGATCACCTTGTTGTCTCTTCTACCTTTTGGACAATAAAAGGCAAGTGATGAATTGGTTGGATTTTGGACTCTTGACGAAGTTTGTTTTCCAACAAATATCAGAGTAGTTGAAATCCCCCATTACTACTTTCTGCATGTTTGGTCAAGGAAGGCTTTATCCAGTTGGAGGTCTGTAGTAGACCCCCACAGCTACATCTTTATCCTTCCTCGTTCCCTTCTTATCCAGATGATCTGAACCTGGTTTCCAGGATTGAAGTCTTACATCTTTTCACAGATGTAAATATTTTTGATATATAATACTATTCCACCCGCTCTCTTGTTTCTCTAAAATAGGTTATATTATTTATTTATTTTATTTACTTTACTTATATACCGCTGTTCTCAGCCCGGGGCCGACTCACAGCGGTGTACAACATAGGCACAGCAAAATTCAAGACACAGTACAAAAACAATTCACAATCCAGCATTATACAAAAACGTCATCATTACTACGAAAACCATTCAGCATCGTCTCATCGTCCAAACCACAATCCAATATCATTTTCTGTTGTTCCGTTCCTATAGTCCTATATCCCTCATTGCTACACTCCAATTATAGGACTCATCCCACCAGGTTTCTGCATATTATATTGTCACTGTTTTGTTGTTCTAAGACTTCCAGCTCATCTTGTTTATTTCCTATGCTCTGGACATTAGTGTAAAGACATCTAAGCCTGTGAGACATTCCCCTTAGCTGTTTATTTGAGATTATTGTCCTCTCACTGCTTGGTTCTTGTTGTGTTTGTCCAATCCTCTCTTTGGCCTTTTGGCTGTTCACTCCAGGCCTTGATAAGGCTTTCACTCCAAGGATATTGTCACCCTCCTCCACACAACATTTGCTTAGGATTGCCAGTCTCTGAGGCAGCATATTGTCAAGTTTGCGAATCACCACTTCTCTTTGTCTCAGGAGGGAGTCACCTGTGACCAATACCTGCCTCGTTTGAGGATTGATGGGATCCCTTTCCTATAAGGTGCTTTGCAGATCTCCTGAAAACTGACCCTGTTGCTGAACTGGATTGTGTCACTCTAAACTGGCCTCCTCAGTGACACCCTCCTGCATTCATCAAGGATTATCCAGTCCAAGACACCCTCATATTCCCTAGTGTGTTCTTGTTCTCCCTCATCTGCAATTGGGGAAAGAGCCTCTACTTCAATCTATAACTTCAAATTCCATGTTTGTGAACTGTCTCCTCCCCAGTGACATCTCCCATACATTGAACTAAGGATAATCCACTCAGTTATATGTAAGAGCTACAGTTTTTCTTAGATGCAGCCCAGCAGACCATTCTAGATACACAGCCCACATCAGATGGAAATGCAGGGCAAGGCTATGAGAATGTCACTTCAAATGCGGAGAATGCCGATGCTTAGAAAAATGTGACATTTAGAGAGAGAAAGAGGACCAGGCATCATTCTGTGAATCCTCCTGTTAATCTAGAGTTACACGATTGATTACAGATTCTCTCACCAGTAACAGATAATGGATAAATACAACACCTTGGGGAGAATGAGAGGTTTCTTAATGTCCTTAAGTGTCTCAATATGGGCCTTGAGTAAGCTGATTGTACTTGGTGCAGATGGAGCTCACTAGATGTTCTATCAAGAAGATGAACATCCCACAGGTCCTGCATGTAATGTTGATAAGATGACCAGATTTGCCATAGTATTATCCCAGATTAGCTCTATCTCAGCCCTCTCTTTCAGGCTTCTGCTGATGTTGAAGCATTAGCTTACTAACGCGTTAGGCCAAGTACATCTTAAATGTGTTAGAGAATAAAGCAGAGCATCCAAAAATAAACAGGACACTTAAAGTTGAGGTTTCATGAAAGGGAAAAATTATCCAAGCGCTACATCTCTGTGACACACATGCGGAGAGAGATCTCAAAGCACACAGCACATACTCTCCATACTAAAAGTGTCAGATGGCAGAAATCAGATTAAAAAAGCCAGCAGTTGAAAAGTATCCAATCAGAATGAGAGCAGAAAGAGAGAAGAAAAAGAGACATTCCCAACTGTCATTGAGAAAACATGGAGGAAGGGAAACCTATACTAAGTTAAGAGATCATCCAGATTTTGGAGTTCAATGTCATCTGTATGCAGATGATGTTGCTTCTAAGGAGGCTGTTCAGGTCCTGAACAAGTGCTTGGCAGCTGTGATGGTTTGAATGAGAGTGAACAAATTGAAATGGAATCCATACAAGACAGAGATCCTCCAGGTCAGTTGAAAGGCCAAGCAGGGCATAGGGTTCAAGCCAGTGCTGGATGGGGTTACACTCCTCCTGAAGGAGCATGTTTTAGCTTGGGAGTGATCCTGGAATCATCGCTGAGCCTGGAACCTCAGGTTTCGGCCGTGGCAAGGGGAGCTTTTGTGCCAGCTACACCCATACCTTGGGAAGTCTGACTGGGCCACAGTGGTCCACGCGCTGGTTATATACCGTATAGATTACTACAATGTTCTCTATGTGGGGTTGCCTTTGAAGACTGTTCAGAAACTCCAACTGGTTCAGCAAGTGGTAGCCAGGTTGTTCACTGGAGTGGCGCTCAGGGAGCATACAACTCCCCCGTTGCACCAGCTCTACTGGCTGCCAGTCAGCTACTGAGCACAATTCAAAGTGCTGGCTCTAATCTATAAAGCCCTAAAGAGTTCAAGCCAAGGCTACCTGTCCAAACGTGTCATCCCCTATGAATCAGCTCAAAGACTAAGATCATCTGGGGATGAGCTGTTCTCTGTTCCACCTGGCTCACAAGGGGACGAGAGGCAGGGCCTCCTCAATGGTGCCCCCTCAGTTGTGGAACTCCCCTCCTTAGCAACATCAGATCAGCCTCCTCCCTACTAGCCCTCAGGAAGAGAGTCAAAACCTTGGTCTGGGAGCAGGCTTTCAAAAATTAGAGCAATGCAGTGTTCCAAATATATAATTATGTGCAATTTGACCTTGGAATGGCCTTAGACCTTGAACTCTGGATGGCATGTTTTTAACTTTGAATGTATTTTAGTCATGTCTAATACGTTGTAATTTTAAACTATTTTTTAGGTGAATTTGTTGTCCCTCCCCCCTCCCTCTTTTTATTCCTCATTTTATTTCTAATGATCCTCCTTATATCTTTTGTGCTTCATTAAAAATCTTTTTTTCTTTTTTCCCTTTATTTTTTATTAATTATATATAATCATAAACATTCAGAAATAATGAAACATGTCTAGATCTGTATGCAGATGGCAACTTGTACAAAATAAGTATAACATACTTTACCATTCACTCGAGTTTAAGACATTTTCAAAGGAAAATCCATGCAAACTATTCCTAACTAGAACTGTTTCCATCTAGATAACAGCAATAGTGCTATCAGCTACTCCTCCCCCCCCCAAAAAAAAAAAATCAAATGCAAAATAAATAAATAAATCCCAATGTATCCCTCATGTCCTTCCGAAAAAGCCTCAAAACATGGCTGTTCGGGAAGGCATTTAATTGAGTGCTATAACAATGTGGTAAAGATGACTGGAATGGAACAAGGTATATGAGACTGGCTATGATTCCACTATGAGACGAAGCGGATTTTTAGTGTAGTTTGTAATTGTCGTATAGTTTATATGTTGTTGTAATTAGCCTTTTGTAAATTGTCTTTATATGTATTGTACACCGCCATGAGTCGCCCTTAAGGGCTGAGAATGGCGGTTAATAAATGCATCAAATAAATAAATAAATAAATAATAAATAAATTCCTTACAAGGCGAGAAATATATCTTAAATATATCTTCATAATCAAGAGAGTTTCTATGTCCAAATATATCCTGATATCGCATCAATTAAAAAAAAAAAAAGAATGAGAGCAGGCCACAAAGTATTCTCTTATGACTAGAGCTTTCTGACTATTTTACATACACAGGCATGGACAACTGCAAAAACACAATTTGCATATCCAAAATCATAATCAAATGTTTCATTAACATTATGCCAACATATTTAACTTTTCCAGGAATCACTTTTTTCTATTTTGTAGCATTTCAGCTTTTCTAAACATCAACATAGTGTTCACATCTTAAGAGTTCTACCATAACACATATACCATGGAAAAGAAAATCACACCAAAAGAGCAACAAAGGATTCTTCATCAGAATTCCTTCTTCAGAAGGAAGTAAAACTATTTGATGAAAATCAGGATTTTGTATTAGTCAGACTTGGAATCCCCATGTTGAAATAGCCTTTCCTTCTAAAAACCTTTTGAAGGGTTCCCAGTCTTTCCTAAATTCTGAAGGGTCTTTTTTGACTGGAGATATCCCGTCAGAATGTCCATCTCTGCCACTTCCGCCACTTTCACGATCTATTCCTCCATTTCCGGTGTTTCCTCTAATTTCTAGGCTCGTGCGTAAATGATTCTTGCAGCGGTTACCATCAAGGTGAAAAGTTTGTTGTGTGACTTCAGCAGTGATCTGTCTGCTATTCCTAGTAGGAATATTTCTGGGTGGTGAATTTGTTGTTTTGAGGCACTGTATATGTGCCATTGTAAGCGCCTTGAGTCCTGCTGGGGTAGAGAAAGGTATAAATATGGCAAATAAATAAGCTAACTAAACCATTCATAATTGAGGACTTGAGGCTTGGGCAGTGGGGGTTGAATTCCAACAAAATGCGTGTTTTTTCTCTCTGTGTGTTTCTAGGAAATTGATGGCAAGGCCTTGCTATTATTGCGCAGTGACATGATGATGAAATACATGGGCTTAAAGCTGGGTCCAGCACTGAAACTCAGCTACCATATTGACAAGTTAAAACAGGGCAAGTTCTGAAGAATAAAGTTTCTTCCTGGCACAAGTCTTGCAAACACCTATACAGACAGGTAACATAAACCTGAATTTCTTGCCCACTGCATTTTAGCACTACAAGAATATCTTCGCTACCAGAGAAAAGAAGGTTTTATCTTAGAGGAAGACCCCGGGCACGCCAGACCTTCAGATGAGACTTGCATATAGACAGCTTGGCCTGAAAGGATAAAGGTTTCCTCGACTTTCTGCTGGTGGTATTTAGGACCATAGGCAATCTTACAGGGAAGGTGAGCTTGTTTTGTATCTGGAGCTCTGGAAGAGCCGCATTTGCCTTGGACGTCGCTGTTGGGCCCTTCTTTGCACCCATTCTTTTTCCTGCCCGCTTCAAGGATTGTCTTCATGTTGCACAAAGAGTGCATTTTGGCTGGGCTGTGCCAGGAGCTTGTTCCCTTTCTGTGCCATGCAGAAAAGACTAACTGCAAGGAACCAGTTCTTTCATAAAATAACCAGGTGCTGTTATCCAGATTATCCACTCCCTTGGTGTCAGGGATTATAACAGAGGACACACCATTCTGCTTGCCCTGCGATCTGAATATAGATTTTTTTCCCCCTTTGCCTTCATGGAGATAGTAGAGTTCTAATATTTATTTGGAACGAAAAGGGAGAATAATTGTGATGGGCTGAAAAGTAGATCTGTATTAATATCACTATCACCCACCTTGGAAGCTTTTCAGATAAGTCGGCAGGAAGAGAGAGCTTTCTTTACCCAGATGTCAAGGCAGATAACCAAATAGCCCCAAGAATATGATTTTTTTTTCTACTTGATGTTGAAATAGCCGCTGTTTGAGATTTTTTGCTGGGAAGTAAAATTTTCTTATTCGACAGTAGTACCATTTAACATCCCTCCACTTCACACTATGGCTATCTGAGAGGCTGGTGTGATGTTGACTATATAAAAGGTAAAGGTTGTCCCCTGACATTAAGTCCAGTAATGTCTAGCTCTGGGGTGTGGTGCTCATCTGCATTTCTAAGCTAAAAAGCCGGCGTTGTCCATAGACACCTCCAAGGTCATGTGGCCAGCATGACTGCATGGAGCACCGTTACCTTCCCGCTGGAGTGGTACCTATTGATCTACTCACATTTTGCATGTTTTCGAACTGCTAGGTTGGCAGAAGCTAGGGCTGACAGCGGAAGATCACGCCGCTCCCCGGAATCGAACCTGTGACCTTTCGATCAACAAGCTCAGCAGCTCAGTGCTTTAACCCACTGCACGATCGGGGGCTCCATGTTGACTATATAGGAAACTGGTTTTTGAAATGTTTGTCCATCCCCCGGTGTTAGCAGATGAACATGACTCGATTTGTATTGTATGTAGGCTGGAAAATGTTTAATGTATTTATTTTTATGACACTTAAGTAGTGAGCCCTGCTGTTCTAGAATTGAGAACGTTTCCTGCTAGTAAATGAAAATGAAAAAGGTCTTAAGCTGGTGCCCCAAAGTTCTGCTTCTCTTGAGATCCATGAATGAAGGCTTCTGTATTTCCAAAAAGCAAAACTATAAGGGCTTTTGATTTCCTTACCTACTCCAGACGCTGAACAGTGTGCTATGTCTTTTGAGATGCATAGACACAGGACTTTGGATTAGACATGTATGGCCTTCCCCATACTATAAACTGGGCATAGGACAGTGTATGGTACACATAGTTTTTAAGCCCCTTCTTTCATCAGCAGCGGAACTCTCTGCCCCGGACTGTGGTGAAGGCTCCTTCCTTGGAGGCTTTGAAGCAGAAGCTGTATGGCCATCTGTCAGGGGTGCTTTGAATGCAATTTTCCTGATTCTTGGCAGGGGGTTGGACTGGATGGCCCACGAGATCTCTTCCAATTCTAGGATTCTATGATTCTTTACTACCCTTCCTGTGGATACTTCTTCCTCTCTCATCAGGCTCTTCTCAAAGAGCGACTTTTTGGACTGCTCCGGAAGAAGAGATTATAGAACCTAAAATTTAAAATGCAAAAACAAGTTAACGCCCACGTCTAAAATAGATCTTAAGCCAGTTGTGGGAAGGAGCTTATTGCAACTCAGCCAACACGTGGCTTACCTGGGGCAGGGTTACAGTCTTTCTTATTGCTGTCAGGCTATACAATCACATTTCTGTGAGCAGGAAGCAGGGATGATCCTGTCAATATTTTTTTTCTGCACTTACTCTGTTGTTTATAAATAAAAGAGGGAAAGAAAGTGGTACTGGTGAAACTCCATGGTGATTTGTTTACTTGATCAAGGCTACAATGTGCATTTGCAACTTTAGTGAAATAGGGAGAAAGTGATCGATCTACCTAACACAAATTAGTGGAGGCACCTGGTTCCTGAGGTTCTAGGACACTGTTCCTCAACTAATGCCGTGACCCCTTAATGCAGTTCTTCATGTTGTGATGACCTCCAACCATAAAATTATATTTGCTGCTACTTCATAACTGTAATTTTGCTACTATTATGAATTGTAATGTCAATATCTGATATGCAGGATGTATTTTCATTCACTGGACCAAATTTGACACAAATGCCTGATACGCCCGAATTTGAATACTGGTGAAGTTTGGGGGGTGGGGGTGGGATTAATTATGTCATTTGGGAATTATAGTTGCTGTGATTTATAGTTCACTTACAATCAAAGAGCATTCTGAACCAACAATGGAATTGAACTAAACTTGGCACACAGAACTCCCATGACCAGCAGAAAATACTGGAAGAATTTGGTGGTCATTGACCCTGAGTTTTGAAGTTATAGTTCACCTACATCCAGAGAGCACTGTGGACTCAAACAACGATAGGTCTGGACCAAGCTTGGCATGAATACTCAATATGCTGAAATGTGAGCACTGGTTGAGTTTGGGGAAAATGGTTGAGTTTGGGAAAAATAGACCTTGACATTTGGGATTTGTAGTTGCTGGGAATTATAGTTCACTTACAATCAAAGGGCATTCTGAATTCCACCAACGATGGAGTGGAACCAAACTTGGCAAACAAAACTGCCATGACCAACATAAAATAATGGGTTTGGTGGGCATTGACCTTGACTTTTGGAGTTGTAGTTCACCTACATCCAGAGAACATTGTGGACTCAAATCAAATCAAATCAAATCATTTATTTCGGTCATTGACCAGCACAGGAAATAGAGTCACATTTTCATACAAACTTGATATGTTTGGTACATTAAAAATATAAATATAACTACTGAAGCACAATATTGGTGAGGGAGCAGAAAGGAAGGGGAAACAGGGTAAAAACATACAATGCCCAGATCCATCACCAAATTGTAGATTCAGCAGATTATTGGACACACGGTTAACTTTTGGGACTAGTCATTCCCTGACAGATTTTGTATGCTGCTGCACAGAACTTTGCAACATTGTAGGTTGTACTGTGGACTCAAACAATGATAGATCTGCTGAGAAGCCGGCCAATCACATTGGAGGAGGGCTTTTGATAGGAGGATTCGCCATCTATTTCCAAAAAGGAAGAGAAGGATAGGCGGAGAGATCTTCAACCTTCTCTGCCAAAGGGGTTCCTAAGACAATCAGAAATATGTGTTTTCTGATGGCCTTTGGCAACCCCTCTGAAACCCCCTCGCGACCACCCCAGGGGTCCCGACCCCTAGATTGAGGAATACTGTTCTAGGACAATAAGGAGAAGTTGCGGCAACACAATTTCAACGTCAGCAGTTTTATGTGAAGGAATACTCTATGCCCCAGAGTGTGGTGGAGGCTCCTTCTTTGGAGGCTTTCAAGCAGAGGCTGGATGGCCATCTGTTGGGGGTGCTTTGAATGTGATTTTCCTGCTTCTTGGCAGGGGGTTAGACTGGATGGCCCACGAGGTCTCTTCCAACTTTATAATTCTATGATTCTAATTACCAATTTCCCACTTGTAGTCCCACCCACTTGGTTGTTCTTAGTCACATGTCCATGCCATACACAGAAACCCCTTTGTAATTTAACATTACAGTACCTGTCTGGAGCACTCCTTTTGATCAGCTTTTTGCATTACATATTTGTTAACCCTTTTAAGTGTGACCAGGCAAATTTGGGCCTGGTTCTTATATCATAAAACTAGAGAATGACTCTTCTTACACGGTTCTGCTTCCCATGCTGTTTCCATAAGATAGCATTCAGTATCCAGGGCTAGGAGAAGGATGAAAGCATCTAGGCAGCATAGAAACTTTGAGGACAACCCTAGTACTCTTCTCTCAGCCGCAGAATTGCAGGTAGGTGCTGCCTGGGTGCCTTCATTCCACCTGTGTCCAGTAAATGGTGGTTACCCAATCCCTAAGCCTAATCCTAACTCTAAACCTTACCCTACCTTTCCCTAACCCTAACCCTACACCTTACCCTAAACCTTATCCTAACCATCCCCTCCTTTCTAGCCTTCTACCAAATGCAACTACGAAGTATATTCCCACCCTCAGTGTGCCACTCTCCCCCTCTCACTCTGCCCCCTCTCTAGACCATGTGGTCCCTTCCCTTATTCACAACTGCCGTTGCGGAATGTGCGTAATGCTTGGAGCTTCCGGACCCAGCTATCACCCTGGTTTGTTTGTGAAGACTCCTGCGGCCTTGGTTGTCTCTTGGGAGGCGTTCCCTGCACTCTCACAAACACACAAATACATGAAACAGACTGGAGATGTATTACCAAAATGCCTCCATATCCCAAATGCCAGAGCACTGGCTGGGCTTTCCTCACTCATCTTCGGCCTCCAAACAAGAAGATCCTCCATCACCAAGTTCCTGGTTCAGAGGCGCTTCATGGCAAGGGCAGCCACTAGGCCCAGAGGCACTGCCGTCACCTCATGCCTGCCTGCTCCCTTTCTGGCCTGCCAACCTCGGCTTTTGAGTACCTCACTCCCACCCATGTGCTCATCCCTTCTTGGAGAGGTAGGGCACCAGTTGGATCATTGTGAGGAAAGGCTTGAAGTCAATTTTTGAACCCCCAAAGAGGGCTGTAACTATTACACAATGGCAACTATTAGCGGTGAAATACAGTATATTGTTAACAGGATCCTGGCCTTGGAATGCTTACATTGGTGCAAATGTCATCCATATTCTAAACAATCATTTGCTATTGAGGCAAAAAACATGTGCTCAGTGTTACTAATGCATTTTTGTGCTGTTTCCAGAGCACATAGTGAAAACTCTGTAATGTATAACTGAGCCACTATAGATAAACACAAAGCTTGTTGTTTAAAAGAATACAGAGGCTAAACAAAGACAATTTGACTAGTTTTAAGGTAGTTGTACAGTGATGAGAATTAAATGTAAATAAATGGTCTGTTTGACACAATTCATGATCCAAATGGACACTCATTTTCCTTGGTTGCTGCTGTCCATATATTTATTTGCCAGGGCTCTGTCACCAGAACTATGGTGTGCGTTCTCGATCTTGGGACCACCTGTGAGCACACATCAGAACTATACATCTATGATCTCACAATTTCAAGCTATGGAAAAGATAAGTGGAAATGCATGCCATAGACTTGCTATAGCTAAAGGTAGCAGTAGGGATTTATCAATAAACCTGGACTCTTGTCTAACATGAATACTCATTCCTTCCATGGTAAGTTGAGTTTTAAATAAGTTGAGTAGTAGAGGGAATCAACCCGGGAAAAAGATTCGCTTTGGCTGTGGCATCTACAGGTTGGCGACATGACATATTAAGTGAATGAAAGCAACACAGTGTTGCCTTCATAGGAATCCTTCAGGTTCCTTTCCACCATTTAACTAGGGATTTGAAACATGAAATCTCAGCACTCTTCCACTATCATGAACCTAGACATAGTAGCAGCTCTGTAGAACCTGTTTTCAGAAACGAAATAGCAGTCTACTTGTAGACATCTTGGTGATCCACATATGTTTTTCGATACAAAATAGTTTAGCAACAGCAACAAAATGGGAGGTTGTTGGGGGTTTCCAGGGGATTTGTGTGTATATATATAGGCAATTCCAGGTGTTGCCAGGTTGTTTAAAATCTCTGAATGTATGGCTTCAGATTCTTTTGCTGGTGAATTTCAAGAAGCCAACAAAAGAATTAAGCATAAATGGTATGAAAATATTGTCTCTGAAAGAACTGGAAAAACTAAGTCACTAATTTTGTATCTCATTTGACAGTGTAAGCACATCACTTCTGTTGGGGTTTGCATATGCTGCAGCCATGAATGTAAAGAATAATTATGGAAAAGTGAGGAAGGTTTACTATTTACAATAAATTGTAAAAAAAAAAAAAAAAGGGGGGGGGGGACAGATTTTAGAGTGGGTTTGCTAGATTTATGAAACATTGATCAGATGCAGTGCCGGGCTGTAGCACAGCTGGTAAATCGCCAACAGCTATAAGATCTAGCAAACCAAAAGGTTGCCAGTTCGAAGCCCCAGGTCGGCACGAGCACCTGACTGTCAGTTCAGCTCAGTTTACCTAAGCAAAACAGAGCTGTAAGTAGAGAAATTAAGTACCGCTAAAAAGTGGGGGGGGGGGGGGGGATATTTAACGATGCCATAAAATGAAAAAGATCAGAAAATGCCCAGCAACCAAAAGGAAGGAAGAAGTCTTGATGGCTCTTTGTTATAGAGGATGGTGCGACAGCACCTCCCTATGGCTCAACCTCCAAGGTGCCAAAAAGCTTGATGTTGACACAACATACCTTCTTTCTGTCTTTGTCCTGTCTATCCAAAATAGCACTGAATGTTTGCCATGTATGTGTAATGTGATCCACCCTGAGTCCTCTTGGAGAGCTAAGGCAGATTATAAATAGAGTATTATTATTGTTGTTGTTTTTATATCTCTTTAAGCTGTCCCATATAAGAAAGGTTCAAAGTAGTCTAGCACGCTGTCAGCAATGATCAGCAAAATCACAATCCTCACATCAATGTAATGTAATGATTACCAGAAGTCAAATGTTTTCCTGACAGGCTTTGACGCCATACTGAGGCCTTATCAACCACAGATCTACTCAGGCTATGGCAACCACTTCCTTTAAAAAGTGTTCGGCCTGTCCTAATGTCCTCCCAGACACGGACGGCCATATCTTGTGCCTAGCTTGCTTGGGAGAGGGGCACCTCTCGCAACCCTGTACCATCTGTGCAGCCTTTACGCCGCAAACAAGAAAGAACCAAGAGTCGCGTTTGAAGGTGGCTCTTTATGAAAGAGCTTTGTTGCCTGCAATTCCCAGCACGACCCCTGTGATGGGGGATGCTGTGGACTTACTTGTTCGGCCCAGACCTGACCCTTCAGGCCAGAAGAAGAAGGCCAAGAAAGTAAAAGATAAGGCCCAAGATGGCCGCGCCAATGGCACACAGGCAAAGAACTCTGCCAAACGGGCAGGAAAGCCTCCAGCGACTGCTACTTCAGCCTCCTCTCAGCGGCAGAAAGAAGTTGTGATCCCCCTACCGGCAGGAGATCGAGCGGTGCAAGTTAGGCCTTCCTCATCGACCCCGTGCCAGACCTTGCCAGCAGCCGCTCAGGGCCCAGCAGCAGCGCTTTCATCTTCGACCTTGACCTCCTTCTCCAGGGAACCAGAGGTCGAGGTTCGGGCCTGAGAGGCAACGCCTGCCTCCGCCGAGCTCCCAATCTCGGCCTACCTCGATGCCACCCTGACTGAAGGACCGCCCTCCCCAGGGGGCAGAGCTTCCACCCAGGAGCCGGACGCACCTCCTAACAGAGGGGAGGAGGAAGGAGCAAGTGCGGCAGCAATCCTTTCTCCCCGATCAGCTGTTGGGGCTGTCTTTCCTGCTCCTGCGGCACCGGTACCAAGGGCCACAGGAGAAAGGCGAGGGAGCAGAAGGTCACGATCCCCGTTGCGCCGCAGCCGGCGGCACAGGGGCTCCCGGTATCAGCGGGAGCAGAGAGGGAGGTCACGATCCACTTCTGGTTCCTCTTCCTCCTCATCAGGATCATCTTCTTCCGCATTGTCCTCCTCTTCCTCATCCAGAGGCTCAAGAAGGTCCTGACATTCGCAGAGGTCTCACTCCATGGCTCCCCGATGGGGCCCCTATGGAACTGGGCCATATCCTTTCCCTGGCCTGTGGCAGATGGGCCTTCCAGGCATTTTTATGTACAATCAGCATCCGACTCCTCCTTTTGCCCCTCTTACCAATATGGATGCTATTCTAGGCATACAGCAGAGGAGTTGAGGTACTTCCACCACACTATTTCCTCCTGCTTCTTCTGTACAGGCCCCAATGACTGTTCCCTCTGTGAATGTACATGGACAGTTAGATTGTGTTGACCAAGCTGTTCATAATGATAGAAGCCTTGATTGTGTTGAACAAAATGCCTGTACAGACCGCTCTTTATGCCCAGGGTGGGATTACAATACTGATGCTGGCAGGCTGGCACTGAAGGATTTCCATCGTGCCATCTTGGTCGCTTTGCCCCTTGTTTATCCCCGTGCCCTGAACCTTTCTAAGTTTTATGGCCTCAAGAGCCAAATGAGAGATGGGGCTTCCGGTTTTCAGCCATGGCGGCAGGACGCAAGTAGAAGGAGCTCTGCCTTATAACTGCAACTTGAGTGAGTCACTGGGTCGAGCAGGGTTTTTCCATAAGCCCTGCTCCCCTCCTCCTGTGGATGGATACAGGAGGGTACGCTGGTACCCAGCAGGTCACCCAGAAGTGATGCCCCCTCCATGACCCAATCCCCCACATTGGGTCGAGAGGGAGCCAAAGGGTGTCCGAGGGTCGCGAGTGATCACCCAAGAAACGGGCTGCTAGGCCTGTAGGAACTGCCAACACTGCAAGCAAGACTCACAGAAAGAAGAAGCAGAAGGCAATAGCCAAAAAAGGGAGCAGAGGCTCTGAATTCGAGATATTATGTCCTAAACAGAAGGGGAAGGATCCGTAAGGAGAGCAAGCTTACTAAAGATTAATGCGGCACCAAGAAAGAAAATCCACGTTGTAGCAGCATATAGCGGCCAAGCTGTATAGCTGAATAGAAGGTCATCCAACACAGCCGGCGAAAGGCAGATCTAACTTAAGTTGACAAAATTAAGGACTTCAAAGAAGGCAAAGAATGCAAAGAACCTCATGAACTAATAGACTTAATAATCCAGGAGCACCTGGAATATACAAAGGTACTGAGAGACAATATAACTGTGGAATCCCAGCCAAGAAGGCTGGCCTGGGAGGCGTGAAGAGAAAAGAGCTCAAAGTCCCCAGGCAAACTAAGCCGGGATTTCTCCAGCCAGAAACATAAACAAACGTAAACAAAGACTAACAAAGACTATTAACTCCACCAAGAAGTGGGAAGACCCCGGCCAAGACCCCAAGCAAAGGGGACCTCAGGCGCTGTGCTTACCTACGAGGAGGGAAGAAGAGGGAGCCTCCTCACGAGAAGACCCGGAGCTCCGAGGGAGGAGGAGAGGACGGGGCGGAACCCGTGTGGCACGCGCGCAACGCGGCACGCCGCACGGACGCAGATGCTGCGACGCTGAGGAGGAGACGCTGCGTCAACACGTCATCGCGTCGACACGCAGCGCCAACACGCCACCATGCCATCACGCTGCGCAACGCGGGACGTGGAGGCGTGAATTAACAGCGAACCCGGAAGTGGGCAGAGTTCGGAGGAAAGAGCCTGGAGACAGACAAAAGAGCAAAGGAGAGCAAGCATAGGGATCGAGGCGGAGTAGGAGGAACAGAAGAAGAACAGATGAAGAAGACCACAAAGGACTGAAAGGGACTGAAAGGACTGAAAAGGACTCAGAGTCATTGTAAGGTGGGGAAAATTTAAATACATATATGAACTTTAGGCTTGAAATATACAACACCTAGAAAGTAAAAGGTAGCAGACAAGAAAGACAGGACCCAGTAACTGTATCAAACCCCAGGGGGGGAGAGAAGGTTAAAGGGACAAAGGACTCACAAAGAAACAGCAAAAGAAATAAGGTTAAAGGAGAGTATCAAAAGGGAAGGAAACGAAGTTCAATAAAAGAGTAGAAGGACCAACCCGAAAGGGAAGAAGGGAAAACTAGCTAAGGGAAGGCAGAGTTGGGAGGAGGCAACAGGCAATTAGATCTATCAGAGGGAAAAACATGGATAAGACAGTATAAAACTATAAAACTATAAAATTAAAAAGGCAAAGACGCGAATAAAAAATACGGGCATAAGAAGAAACCAGCCTTAACTAAAACCAATAAACAACAAAAACTCAAAAAACAATAGTAAATAAATAAACATAAATAAACATAGCTAACAACAAAAGCCAATAAACAAATAAATAAACAAAGCTAACAAAGCCAAGAACAAAAACAAACAATCAATTAAACTAACAACAAATTGTAAGTAATAAAAACAAACAAACAAACAACAATATATACATATATACATATACATATACAAAAATATTTCAATAATTAATAATAATATTTAATAAATAAATAAATAAATAATAAAATAAAACAAGAACAATTACAACCCAAAATTACCTAAAAACAAAAAATATAAAATAAAATAAAATAAAACAAAATAAAAAAACATCATATATATAACAATTAAATAAAATAATAATAAAATTAAGAATAAGAATAATCGAAGAAAATCAGAATAAAAAGATTTAAAATAACGAAGTAACACAAACATGTCCGCTCAAAAAACAAAAATGGAAAAGGAAACAATGGAACCGAAAACACTGGGAAGAAAAGGGTCAGCTCAGGAGGAAAACCCCCTGAAAGGTATATGGAAAGAACTCCAAAAGATAACGGAAAAAATAACAGAAAACCAAGAAGCAAACCAAAAAGAACTGAAAACAATAACTGAGAGACAAATCAATCATCAAGCTCAACTAGATCTTATAAGGAAAGAACTCAAAGAAGACATAGGACAAATAAAAAAAGAGCTAACAGAAGCCTGTAGTGAGATAAAAACGGTAAAATCAGAGAACAAGGCGTTAGCGAAATCTCAAAAAAAATACAGAGTAATTTGGAGGAACTACAGAATAAAAATGAGAAATTAGAGAAAGAATTAGAGAGACTCCAACAGAAGGAAACAGAGTATTACTTAAGACTTAGAAATTTACAAGAGGAGACGCAAGAGGATTTGAGACCCAAAATAATAAGTATATTAGCGTCATACTTAGGTAAACAAGAAGACGCTATGGAAAAAGAAATTGACCGCACTTACCGTGTACAAACAAGATATGCTAAACAAAACAACCTAACGAAAGATGTAATAGTCAGCTTCACAAGGAAATGTACTAGGGATGAAATCCTCACCCAATCTAATAAAAATCCAATAATAAGAGAGGGAAAAAAGATCATCGTTCTAAAAGAAACCCCACAAGTAGTGCTAACACGAAGAAAAAAATATTTTTTTCTAACACAGGAATTGAAAAGAATTAAGGTCAGATTTAGATGGGAGAAGACAGAGGGGTTGATGATAACATACAATGAAAGAAAGTATTGGATCAAAAACAAGGAAAGGGCTAGAGAATTTTACAAAATGTTAAAGAAAGAACAACCAACAGAAGGAGAGGATAAATATCAAAAAATGGGTAGATCGAACAAAAGAGCAAGACCGCCATCCTCAGAGGATGAGGAACATAAATTAGACCAAGCAATCACCCTACTGGAAGAGAAAGATGAGGGAGAGATAGAGGAGGAGATAGAGGAAATAAAAAACAATGATGATGTATGAACAAAATCTGAATATCTACTCGTTAAATGTAAATGGCCTAAACTCCCCAAATAAAAGAAGGAGAATTTTTCACCGACTAAATAAAGAAAATTTGCACATAACGGCCTTACAAGAGACTCACATCTGTCATAAACATGTCACCCACCTGGCACAGAATAAACTTGGTAAAGAATATTACTCCTCATTCGAGAAAAAGAAGAGGGGAGTGGTGATTTATGTTAAAAGGGAGATCCCCTCTGAATTGATGTTTAAAGATCAAGAGGGTAGGGTGGTAGCGATCAGGATAACCATGGAAGGCAAGAAAACACTCCTCTGTAATATATACGCCCCAAACAGGCCAAAGACTAAGTTTATAGAAACTCTAAAAGAGAACATCCAGAAGATAGATTATGACAACTTAATAATAATGGGGGATTATAACGGAATATTAGATAAAAACTTAGATAAATCTTCAATAAAGTCAAGTCAAACCAAAACAGACAAAGCCCTTCTCCCTAAAAAAATTCCTAAATCTCAAAGAAGAATTTGACCTCCAGGATGCATGGAGACATTGTCACCCCGAAGAAAAAGACTACACCTTCTTTTCGCCACGCCACAGGACATGGTCTAGAATAGACATGTTCTGGGTGACAAACTCACTAGTACTCAACATCAAAAAAATTAAAATAATGCCCAGAGAACTATCAGACCATTGCCCGATAACAATGGAACTTTACAACAGGCCAGAGAGCAGAAGATGGCGCCTGAATGAGAACCTACTAAAATCGGAAGAAGACATCTTAAGAAACAAAGAACTAATCAAGGACTTTTTCAACATAAATGACACAGAAGATGTCTCACCCCAAATAGTATGGGACTCCCTAAAAGCAGTAATGCGAGGCAATCTAATCAAGCAAAACGCCATCAGGAACAAAAAAAGAAATAAGGAAACGAAAGAAATCGAGAAAGAAATAAAGGAGAAGGAACAAGCCCTGAAAAAGGACCCGAAGAACGATTCAACAATTAAAAAACTGAACAGGCTTAAGAAGAGGAAATACCATCTAGACCTGGAAACCCTTGCAAAGAAGTACAAATACGCAAAACAACAACACTTTGAAAATGCGGACAAACCCGGCAAGTGGCTAGCCAGGAAGGTTAGGAAAAAGAGACAATCAACATATATAACAAAGATCAGAAAGGGAGAGACCCTTCTAACCACCAACAGGGAAATACAGGAAGAATTTCACAACTTCTTCACAAGACTATATTCAAAAGAAGCAATAAAGGAAGAGAAGATAACCCAATATCTAGCAAGCCTAAAACTAGCAAAAATAACGGAAGAGCAAAGGGAAGGATTGAACAAAGAAATAACAACACAGGAAATAGAAGAAGCAATTAAAGAACTAGACTCCAGCAAAGCCCCCGGCCCGGACGGATTTAGTGCCTTATTTTACAAATCCATGAAAAACGAAATAACTCCTCATCTCAAAAAAATAATGAACCTCGCGTTGAAAACCAGTACTATCCCGGACACGTGGAAGGAAGCGGAAATAGTGCTTATAGGTAAGGAAAACACAGACCTAGCTGAAGTACAAAACTACAGGCCTATTTCACTCCTTAATGCCGATTACAAGATCTACACCCACATAATGGCTAAGCGACTAAAAACACTGCTAAAAGGATGGATTGGTGACGAGCAAGCAGGCTTTCTGCCAAACAGAGGAGTTAAAGACAACATGAGAACCATTATCGATTCGGTTGAATATTACGATACTAACACTCAAAAAGAGGTTGCGTGGCTTTCTCTGGATGCAGAGAAAGCTTTCGACAATCTCAGCTGGTCATTCCTCAAACTACTTCTGGAAGAAATAGACATAGGGTTTTATTTCAAAAATGCGATCAACGCAATATACACAGATCAAACAGCAAGAATTGTAATTAACAACCAGAGAACAGATAAGATAGCGATCACAAAGGGCACTAGGCAGGGTTGCCCACTGTCCCCGCTCCTATTTATTTTTGCCTTGGAGACATTACTAAAGTCAATAAGGGAGGACAAAGAGATCATTGGACTCAAAGTTGCCAAACAGAATTATAAAACAAAAGCATTCGCCGACGATATAATCTGCATAGTAGAAGACCCAGTGAAGAACATCAGAAAATGGCTAAAGAAGATCGACCAATTTGGAGAGGTGGCGGGTTTCAAAGTAAATAAAAACAAAATGATGCTTCTAACAAAAAACATGTCAAAAGCAAAACAAGAAGAACTAGCCACAATAACAGGATTTAAAGTCTGCTCCAAAATCAAATACCTGGGGATCTGGATAACGGCTAGGAACTCCCAACTTTTCAAAAATAACTATGAGGCAACATGGACCAAAGTCAAAACAGACCTGACCAAATGGAGATTTTTAAATCTTTCTCTCCTTGGACGTATAGCTTTAATAAAGATGAATGTCCTGCCCAAACTCCTCTATTTGTTCCAGAACATCCCCATAATAAGAAATAACAAAGTATTTGATCAGTGGAAAAAAGATATAGGAAAGTTCGTTTGGAACGGCAAAAAAGCAAGGATCAAACACAAAATCATGATCGATAAGAAGGAAAGAGGGGGCTTTGGTTTGCCTAACCTAAAAACATACTTCGAGGCATGTGCATTGGATTGGCTAAGAGAATGGGCCTTGCTAAGAAACGAAAAAATCTTAGAGCTAGAAGGCTTTAACTTAAGAGTTGGTTGGCATGCGTACCTCTGGTACGACAAAATTAGAGCAGAAAAGAACTTTGGCAACCATTTCATTAGGTCGGCGCTCATAAAAGTCTGGAATAGATATAAAAGACACTTCCACACCAGGACTCCACTATGGGTCTCGCCGACAGAGGCCAGACAAAGAAGACTTCTTGGATGGAAAAACTGGCCTATATATAAGGATCTTCTCAAGTATAACAACAAAGATAATACCTGGAATTTGAAATCTAAAACAGAATTAGAAGGCAGCATAGGAAATATCTCATGGTTACAATACCATCAATTAAAAGAATCATATAAGCAGGACCTGAAGGTAGGATTTGAAGCCAAAGACACAATCTGGGACAAAATCTTAAAACTCGAAAAGAAAACAATAACAAAAATACACAATCAGTTGCTTGAATGGGAAACCGAGACAGAGGGAGTAAAAGAGTGTATGGTCACATGGGCTAAAAACTTCGGAAGGGAAGTCAAGATTCAGGAATGGCAAAACATCTGGAGGAAAAAAATGAAATACACCTACTCTAGCTCACTAAAAGAAAACTGGTTAAAATGTTTTCACAGGTGGCATCTAACACCGCAAAAATTAAGCCTAATGTATCGAGGATATAAAAACACCTGCTGGAAGTGTAAAAGCAAAGTAGGAAGCTACTTCCACCTGTGGTGGACATGCCCGGTGGCTATGAAATTCTGGAAAGAAATAAGAGAAGAGTCGCAAAAAATTCTAAAAAAGGACATTCCTCTCAAGCCAGAGATCTTCTTACTTGGCCTAACAGAAAAAGACACAAAATTTGAACAGAATGAAGATAGAATTTTCACTTATATAACAACGGCGGCAAGACTTACATTTGCTAAAAAATGGAAAGAAGAAGGAAGACCCACGGTAGATCAGTGGCTAGAGAAGCTAGGAGATATCAAAGATATGGATAAACTGACGTTTTATCTGAAGAAAGGGACAGGAAACCCACCAGCCAAAACGAACTGGGAAATGGTGGAAGATTATGAGATGAATAGAGAGGAAAACTGATCTGCTCCAGAGCAGTAAAAGAAATCAAGGAAAGGGGGAAAAAATAATATAAAATAAATGAAACGAAAATAAAGGATCAATAAGAGTGGAATCCAGCCCCCCTAAGCAAAAAGGGGGCAAGGGGAGGTTCACAAGCAACAAGAAATTGTATCTGATAGGACATAACATGGAAGTCACATGGTTTTAATTGTGTGTAACCCTTATGGAATGTATGTTTGTATGGTCGATCAGCTTGAAAGTATGATACTTCCCAATGTGTTTATATATGTGTTTATATATATGTCAATCCCCTTTTTTTTTTTAAATTGAAAACTCAATAAAGATGAACTTAAAAAAAAAGAGCCAAATGAGAGCCTCTTTGACTTTTATGACAGGCTTTGTCGCACTGCAAAGCAATGGGCCAACATTGACCCCACTGACCCCCAATTCCATCCCATCCTGAACTCTCTGTTCATTGGGAGATCATGTCGGGACATCCGGCTTAAACTCCAGAAGCTGGAAGCTGGAGATGCGATGCCCATCTCCCAGTTAATCAATATTGCTTTTAAGGTCTTCCACACAGGGAGTGATATTGAGCTGCTTTTAGGAGGATCTCCCCAGCCGAGGAGATCCTGAGGACCGCACCAAAGAGAGTCCTTGAACCTTGGTGAGGCCAGCAAAGCCAATTTCAGCAGCAAAAATATTTAAAATAATAAATCCTCACCAAAGTGGAAGAAGCTGGGACCAAAGCGATTCAGCTGAGATCGGATGCATTGTAGGAATAGTTCCACTACAAGCATACCGCTAAAGAATTTACAAGCATATTTATAGAGAAAACACAGCAAAACCTTTTGAATTTCCCGCCCGCCCCTCTCCGCCCGGCTTCGCGCTGATTGGTTGACAGCCCGAACAGCTGGGAGGAGGCTTGGTGGCCCGCCTTGCTCTGGGCCAATTAGCAAGTTCCTCCACCTCTGGAGGGCCAATCAGCACGCTTCTCTTGCTTCCGAGGATGGACGAATCTGAAGAGAGAAGGCGGGACGACCACGGACAATGGGAGAAATGATGGGATTATAGATAGCCAGCCAGCTGGAATGTGAGGCTTTGTTTTGGCTGGCAAGGTGCGATCTTCATAAGAAAGGTTTTCCTGTCCTTGATGGGTTTCAGTGAAGGAGAGCAAACAGGATCGGGGCAGGGGACCTCGGGGGGGGGGGGGATCAACCCTGCCCTTGTAAATCAATTATAATGTCCATGTCCACATAGGCTTCCTCATCTCGCCAGACCGACTCAGAAAATGAGAAAAAGGAAATCTTAAATGGCTATTTGTCCATGCTGATGAGTTAATCAAAACGAGTTTCGAGGGAGGCAGGGGTCCTCCCTTGGGCATTGCAGCAGTCCTTGGTCACTTCTTTTTAGGGCAAAAGTCAAAGGGAAAGGCGGGAAAGCAGACGATATTTCATGCATTATTATTTATACAAAGTTCATACAGAAAACCCCATTCCCACCCCACATCTTAATCATTTTATTAGTATAATTGATTTTTATTTTTAAAAAACTTGAAATCCCATGCTCCTGGGGAAAGTTCGCGGAAGCTGAGGTGGCTTGCAGTCCAAGTCAAGCAACAAAGAGTCATTTTTCCTGGTAGAAGTTATCAGATGGGCGCTGAGTTGATAAACAACAAGATCCATCACTCGGTCTTTGGGGAACTATAACTCCCTCCCAAGGACTGGGCCTTCTGCCCGGCCCCCTCTCCGAGGTCTCCTGGGGGCATCCACAGCAAATCCCCGGTTGCGGGGCTAGGCAGGAAGGGACGGCAACGGAGAGAAATGGGCTGCTTGTGCAGAGCCGGCGGAGCTTGACAATCAGCTGTTTTCTGTCAAATTATATTACTTAAAACAAAACAATTATTTCCTGGGCGTAGGGATCTGAAATGAGAAAAGCAAAATAGCAGTTTGGTTAAGAATCGTGCAGAGAAAAATATGGCACCGAAATGGAGTCGATCCAACATTTTAAGATTTTGTGGATACCGAGATCTGAAGGGAAAGATTCAGTATCCGTGGTTTCAACTGTAGCAGATTCAGCATCCCTGGGACACCAGGAAGGCATCCCAGGCAGGCCCATGGTTTCCCGGAGCCCAGAAAGAAGTTTATTTCATGCTTGGGTTAGCTTTAGGCAGAAAAGGATACAAGGTATCAAGCGGAAAAGTTTAAAAAGTTGCAATTTCAAGTACCTTTATTAGAGATTAGATACAAAGTCAGGGCTAGAGGGAAAGTAACAGAGGCTGAGTGCATTTATTGTTGGAGCTGCCTGTTGGTCACATTAAATCAGCTTTTTCCAATTTTGGCTGCCAGGAACTGCAGAACTCTCCATTGCAGTGCAGACCAATTACTGGGCAGGGGCTCTCAGCACCAGGAGGATGCTGCTGTCCAGAAGGAAGAAGATGATCGGAAGGCTCAAGCAGAGGCCCAGACCACCAGCATAATTGCAGCGTTGGCAGAAAAGGATAGGGATAGAGGGACAAGGGACAACCACGACAGGCCAGCTTGGAGGGACAGGGGCCAAGGGAGGCAGGGAGGGCAGAGGGAGGCCCGGTGTTACCAGTGTCAGGCCAAAGGGCATTTCAGGAGGGAGTGCCCTGAGCTCAATGACAGGGGGCGCAAGGGAGGATCATGTGACTAGGAAAGCAGATTGTCTTGGCCCCTAATGATCCCATTGTGCCACTGAAAATTGGGAGGACTGTTGACTTTCTCTTGGATTGTGGGGCAACCCATTCAGTGGTCACAGAGGGGTTCAGGGGAACTGAGTTGGGTAGCAGGAAGACTCAGGTAGTGGGGGTCTCAGGGAAAGAGGCAAGAAGGTCCTTTCTGAAGCCCATGGAGTGTGAGGTGGGAGGAAGGATTTTGTCTCATGAGTTCCTTTACAAGCCTGAATGTCCTGTTCTCCTCTTGGGCCAAGACATTCTGTGTAAGATCAGGGCCCAGTTTGCTTTTGGGCCAGAAAAGATCATCTTGGCTGTGCCCAAAGAGAAAGAGTGGCAAGCACAAGCTTTTCTGCTTCACCAGCCTAGCCCAGAGGCTGACTTGATCCCCTTGGCCATCCTCCAGCAAGTGGACCCCATAGTTTGGGCAGATGGGGTCCCAGGGAGAGCCAAGAACATTGCCCCTGTCATCATTGCCCTCAAGCTTGATGTCACACCTCCCAGAATCCCACAGTACAGGATTTCCCTGGAGGACCGCAAGGAGCTCCAGCCCATTATTGGTAATTTCTTGCAACACTCTCTGCTGAGGGAGTGTGCCTCACCTTACAACACACTGGTTCTGCCTGTTCGTAAGCCGAATTCGGACAAATTTCATTTTGTCCAAGATCTTAGAGCCATCAATGCCATAATAGTGGACATACATCCCGTGGTGCCAAATCCTTACACTCTCCTTTCTAGTATTCCTCCTTCCTGCACATGCTTTACTGTTTTGGACTTGAAGGATGCGTTCTTTTCAATCCCTAACCATGCAGATAACCAGGAGATCTTTGCCTTTGAGTGGGAGCATGTGGGCACAGCCAGGCGGGTGCAGCTTTGCTGGCAGGTGTGACGATGTGTAACTTTTATTCTTATGGTTATGTGTTGTTTAAACAGTAGTTAATAAATGGTAAGTATGTAGGATTATATTTTGTTAGAGATGGTGGCTGGTGGCTTGAGCTGCCATAGCAACGGGGGCGAAGCCAACTGTCACTTCATGGGGCAGCTGTTTGAAAGTGGCAGTCTGTGACCAAAGAGTTACAGGAGAAGGTAGTTGATCCTGTGGTGTGTGGAAAACCATCAGAAATATTATAGTTAGAGAACTATAGGGAATACTGGTTCTTTAATATTAAGAATCAGAGTTTGGCTGTGAGCCAATATAGTTAGCCTAACTGCGTACCGCATATCAGTCTACGAACCCACGCGCTCATTTTGTTCATCTGGAGAGGCCCTGCTCGTGATCCTGCCTCCGTCGCAAGCGCATTTGGTGGGGACACGAGACAGGGCATTTCCGTGGTGGCCCCCCGACTCTGGAACACCCTCCCCAAAGATCTTAGACAGGTCCCTACATTGGCAGTCTTCAGAAAGAACTTGAAGACCTGGCTGTTCCGATGTGCCTTCCCCGAATAGGAAATCTCCAATACCAAGTCCCATAAGCACTTTATTAGAATTAAGATTGCCCCACACTGCACTTGCCCTATAAGCCTTACATATCACCTGTCACATCAGCACTTTTGATCGTGTACCCTTTACTCTGGCCCGGCCCAGTTTTATTGTGTTTTGGTGTATTGTTTATTGCTTGTTGTTTGTTGTTTTAATATTGCTTTAATTGTTTTTAATTTGCTTTAGGTGTATTATTATGTTGTGTATTGAGGCCTTATTTATTTATTTATTTATTTATTTATTTACTTTATTTGTATACCACTCTTCTCAGCCCTTAGGCGACTCAGAGCGGTTTACAACAGTTTAGATATACAGAATACAAAATCACTATGTATTTAAAAACAATTACTAGTATTATATTGCATTACATTACAATACTATAAATATTATACATATATACAATATATTATATTATAACATATTATTAGAATAGCACAGGAGACAAGGTGGAGCTGTCCCCTGGCCTCCCCTCTCTTCGCTCTGGCCCAGAGCGGCAGTTGGTGCTGTGGCGAGGGGTCCCCAACGGATGGCAAATGCAGGAGACAAGATGGTGCTGTCCCCTGGCCTCCCCTCTCTTCGCTCTGGCCCAGAGTGACAGTTGGTGCTGGGGGGAGGGGTCCCCAACGGATGGCAAATGCAGGAGACAAGATGGTGATGTCCCCTGGCCTCCCCTCTCTTCGCTCTGGCCCAGAATGACAGTTGGTGCTGTGGGGAGGGGTCCCCAACAGATGGCAAATGCAGGAGACATTTGGCCTTTGTAAGCTGCATCGAGTCCTTCGAGAAATGCTAGCAGGGTACAAATAAAGTTTAATAATAAAAATAATAATAATTAGATAAGTCAGGTGGCTTATTTGTAGTAAAGAACACTTGTTGAAGAAAGATATATCTACTCAAAGAAATCTCTTAAAGTCTGTACCTAAAGTTACTCATGAAACCTTACTAATGTCACCTATCAAGATTTGTGCCTCTAGAGAAGAAACATCGAATCTGTTATACCTTGCTTGTTCCAATAAACTTGTTACTGTTTTCCTCAAGCCTTGCCTGATACAGTTTCTCCTAAGTCAAACAGTCTGCATAAGAAGTAAAACCAAACCAGGGACAGTAAACGCTACACTATCAAATAAGTAAATCCTTCTTTGTAAAACAGCTCCTAAGTTGATGCTGAGAATTACTGGGTTTCCTCACAGATTAGGTGGCAGTAATTTTACCCTCCTTCACAGCAGGTCTTACCACAAGGGTTCACCTGCTCTCTGACAATCTTCAGCCAAAGCCTTGCCTCAGAGTTGGAGAAATGGCCACATTGCGACCAAGGGGTCCTTCTCCAGTACATAGATGACCTCCTGCGCATGGATGACCGGGACACCTGTGAGCAGCTTACCATCAGCCTTCCCAACTTCCTGGATGAGGCTGGCTTCAAGATATCCTAGAAGAAGGCCCAGATCTGCAAGGACACTGTGAGGTACCTGGGGTTTGATGTCTCCCAAGGACAGAGGGCACTGGGACTAGAAAGGGTCCGGGAGCCAGACCAAAAAGCAGCTGAGAGGCTTTTTGGGTATGGCTGGCTTCTGTAGAATATGGCTGCTGAACTTTGGACTGCTTACCAGGCCCCTCCATGAGGCAACATCTGGGCCGGAGACTTTCCTCATTTAGTAGGCAGAATGTAGGACTGCCTTTGAAGCCATCAAAAAGGCCCTCATGTCTGCTCCTGCCCTTGAGCTCCCAGACATGACCAAGCTCTTCTATCTCTGTGTCCATGAACGTTGGGGGTGGCTGTGGGGGTGTTGACCCCAGCCCTTGTTGCTTACTTCTCCAAGTGTCTGGATCCCGCCGGTTGCTTACTTCTCCAAGCATCTGGATCCCACCAGTCTTGGGTGGTCTGCCTGCCCGAGAGCTGTGGCTGCCACCGCCATGGTAGCTGAAGAGGCCAGGAAGCTGACATTGGGCCAGCCCATGACTGTCTACATGTCCAATAGCATCCTGGCTGTCCTAGATGCCAAAGGGACCAACTGGCTGTCTGCAGGCCGGCTCACTCACTACCAGGCCCTCCTGATGACCAGGGAGATCTCACCTTGGCCATCACCAACTGCCTCAACCCTGCCACCTTGATGACCATCAAGGACTCGGAGGGAGATGACCAGGAGCCCCATGATTGCATCGCCACCATCAAGGAGGTCTACTCCAGCCGGCCAGATCTCAAGGACCAGCCCTTCCAGAGGCAGAGCTAGAGTACTTCACAGACAGCAGCAGCAGCGTCCACCATGGGGAGAGAAGAGCAGGATATATGTTTGTCACTCTATGGGACACCATAGAGGCAGAGCCGCTTCCTCCTGGCATCTCCTCCCAGAAGGCGGAGCTCATCACCCTCACCAGAGCCTTGGAGCTGGCTGAGGGAAAGACTGCCAACATCTATACTAAGTTTGCCTTCAATGTGCTTCATGCCCATGGAGCCATCTGGAAGGAGAGGGGGCTGCTGACAACAGCTGGCAGCCCTGTCAAACATCAGACTGAGATCCTAAGACTCTTGGAGGCTGTCTGCAAGCCAGCTGCAGTTGCTGTCATTCACTGCAGAGGGCACCAGACAGGGAACCATGACACTGCTAAGGGGAACGGAAGCGCAGATGCCACTGCCAAGGGAGCTGCCAACCGGGAGCCCACTTTCCAAGGGGCCCTCATTCCAGACACCACCGTGATGACCCTCCCTGTATATGGAGCTATGGATGATGAGTTTGCCAACAGGGAGGGTCTGAAACAGGAAAAAGGTTGGTGGAAAGATGGCCAAGGCCGTCTGCTACTGACTGATCCCCTTATGGGTGAGGTGGCCCTTTGGGATCATGATGCCATGCTGGAGCATCTCAGGACTTTCTTCATCGGCCCCCGCATGGCCCAGCAGTCTATCTGGGCCTGCAGGCAATGCCTCCTGTGTCTGAAGAACAACCCTAAGATCCAGAAGAGGCCAGAAGTGGGGCATCTCAAGGCAGGACTGCAACCAGGGCAAGTGTGGCAGGTGGATTTTGCTGAACTGCTATCCAATAAAAGGTACAAGTACTTGCTGGTATTTGTACACTGTTACAGTGGATGGCCAGAAGCCTTTCCCTGCTACACCTACACAGCCAAGGAAGTAAGCCATGCCCTCCTCAACCACATCATCCCTCGCTTCGGACTGCCCATCTGTATCTTCTCTGACAATGGAGCTTCTTTCATCTCCAAGACCACCCAGTAGGTGGCCCAGGCCCTCCAGATCAAGTGGGACTTGCACACCAGCTGGCATCCTGAGGCCAGTGGCAAGGTTGAGAGGATGAACCAGACCATCAAGAGACAGTTGGCTAAGATCTGTCAGCAGGCGAGCTTGCCTTGGCCTGATGCCCTCCCTCTTGCTCTCACTAGGGTTAGGGCAGCTCCTCAGGGTGAGTTGAAGTTGAGCCCTTTTGAAAATCTTTATGGCAGGCCTTTTCCCTCTTCACAGGTCCCTCTGAAGGCTGAGCATTTGCATGAGGTCGGGACCGATACTATTAGGGATAGGCTGTCTTCTCTCACCTCCACTCTTTCTTCTCTGAACAGGTATCTGCTTTCCCAACTTCCTGTCCCTTTGGTTGCTCCTGTCCATGACTTCTCCATTGGTGATTGGGTATTCGTGCGGACGTGGCGGCCAGAGCCTCTGTCGGAGAAGTGGGTCGGGCCCCATTGGATCCTCCTGACCACTCACACAAAGGGCCAAGGTGTCTGGCATCTGAGCTTGGGTCCATCATTCCAGGTTGAAGTGAGACCCAGAGCCAGAACCTGAGTCAGCTGAGGAGGAAAGTGAGGACAAGTGGACCGTTAAGCTGGGAGAGGACCTGTGGTTGCTGTTCCGGGAAGTATCACAGCAGGACCCCCCTCCCATGGACCAGCCTGACCCACCACCTTCCGAGGCCCCCAGGAGGAAGAAACGTCGCTCACGAGGCCAGAGACCCACTTCCAACCTTCCCTCTTAATTTCAAGCCTCTAGCACCACAGGAACCTATTTTTTCCATCACTTCCGTGTTTCTGACAGCTCATTTGACAGCTGTAAAAAGTTGGCTCTAGCTGATTCTGACAACTCGCTCTAAAGAACTTTCTCCTTTTGATTTCCACTGAGGCCCCATCCAGTGCGAGCACTGTGGAGCTGTTCTTTCAGCACCATTTGAAGCAGTGAGTCTACTTATTCCTATATTATTCCCTGAGCGGAGCTGTCCTTTCAGCACCACTCAATTCAGCATCTTTCCCTGCCTTTTTCTGCCTAATATTACTGACACAGTACACAGTGGAGAGCCCTGTACTATATTAATGGCTTTCTTCCAAGACAAATTTCTGGCAGCAACTTGTATCGAGGCTCCTTAATATTTCTGATTTCTGTCTATCAGACCTGTTTTCCATGTGTTTGATTGGAGTTCCAGAATCTCTGGAAATTTTTAGAAATTGTACTATTTTTTCAGACTATTCCATCAAAGCCTATGTCATACAAAGATCTCTCTGTCTGGGGGAGGGCTGCCAGGGAAAGGGAGCCCAGCATGGTGGTTATCATAGTCCCCATGCCTCATATTGTTTCCAAATTCCTACTTGTGTAGGAAAGTGCCAAAAATTACCCAAGGACAATTTACTAAATTGCACATCTATAGAAATGCTACCTTATATGAATGCTCATTTGGTTCTGCCCCCAGGATGGTTTTTCTTGTGTAGGCAGACAGCCTATAGTTATCTACCAGCCAATTCATCCTTGGGGAATTGTGCATTGGGAAGGCTGTCACTTTTTATGCCTTCCAAAGATGACCTGGAGATAGCACATTCCTTGGGTCGAGAGGCAAGGTCCATCCAAAACATGAACCCAAATTGTGATCCCTCTGTGGTTATTAAGGGCATTCCTCAATTTGTGGCAGCTGCCCTGTTTACCCATTAAACATCTGGCCTGTGCTCTGGTCAAGAACATTAATTTTACCTCTCAAGCCATAGCTTCCATGGCTACATAGATGCATGAGCTGAGGGAAGCTGTATTGGACAACCGTGCTGCCATTGATTTCTTATTATTGAAGAATCATTATGGCTGTGAGAGTGTGTGCCACATGTGTTGTTTCAACTCGACTGACCAGATTCCTGTAGTCAACAAAGCCATAGAGGATATGAAAAATTTGTCAGCTGGAATACAGGAAACCACTGGCTTTGATCTTAGCTTTTTGACAGACTGGCTTCCCTCCTTGGATTGTTTTCTAGTTTTCGTGGGTCTCATCCTCTTTCTCCTTGTCTTGAGCTGCTATTGGTCTCACATTCCCTCTCTGTTCAAAATTTGTCAGAAAAAGGAACATTCAGATCCATTTTGGCAGATGCCCTTGCCATTGGCTGGGTACAATGCTTTGGCAGAAACTTTAGGTAGGCAAAGCCTATGACAGTTTCCGAATGAGCTATTGTTGTCAAGGGCATCCCAGACCCCTGTCTTCAAGCTGGTGTGACCAGCAGCAGGGAGTTCCGTAGTTCTTGAATACCAAGCCTCAACCAGGGACTCTTTTGCAGCCGTGTGCTCTCTCCTTTCACTCCTTTACTAGCCCCAACTATGTAACCAATCCCCAAATAAAGATTAATCAAATTGTAACCTTTAAACTCTCCAGCTTGATACTTTGTGTCCCTTTTCTTCCCTGAAACTCTTTAACTGCATAAAACTAACTTTTTCCAGGCCGCGGGAGACTGTAGGCCTGCCTGAAATGCCTCCCTGGCATTCCGGGGAGGCCGAATCTGCGCTCCCCAAACCGCAGATACGGAAACCCCTCATGCTCCCGTATCTGCGAGATGGCAGATCAATTCCATTTTGGTGGCATATTTTGCCTGGCTAAAATCTAGCACTATATACTATCTTGCTCTTTGTATTTCGGGCTTCTACGCTCGGGGAATAATCTTTTTGATTTTAAGAATAAAATTACTAGAAAACAGCTGATTGTCAAAAGTCAAGCCTCGCTGCTGCAGTGCTGACGCTGCCCTCACCGCTTCTTTGCCTCTGTCAAGCCCCTGCCCTGGAGACTCGGTGCGGCTACCCCACAAGGCTTTCGGGGAAGAGCCTGGCATTGGGATCCCAGTCCTTGGAAGGAGTTATAGTTTCCCAAGGACCAAGGACCGGCTTGATCTCGGTGCTACAGGACTCCATCCTTGGGCTCAATGGAAATCACCAAACTCCTTTTGAGACTATTGGACATTCTGTGAAGCATTTTTTGGCTCAAAATGACTTGTTTTCACCTATGAATTTCCCCTGAATGAACTATGGACTCACATATTTCTGAAATATTATTTTAATATACTTCTCTGGGGGGTGGGATAGGGAGGGATGCCTATTATGAATTTCTTGTGATTCCTATAGTTCCCCATGTATTTTCCCCATATTTTTGACCTGATCCTGAACCCTTTGCCCCCTTCCCCTCTCCTTGGGGGGAAGTCAACCAGGAAGCTGCCTTGACTCTGAAAAGGACAATTAGCAATCACAAAAGGACTCTTATCTTGAAACTTGTGCATGGAAAATAGAACAGAAAATCCCTTTTTGATTTTGGAGTCAGGTCGTCAGATTGGGGTTTCACTTGGCAAACTTTTAATCACTTAACAATGGGGGACCAGACGACCCTCGAAAAGTCTCTTCCTCCCAACCCCGTTTTCTGTCAGAATAGTTATAGTTATTTCATATGTATGTTTTTTAATGTGTTTGCATTAGTATTATAATGTATTTGTATTGCTTTTCAAAGATGGATTCAGTCATGTTCATTTATTGTTCAGCTCACATAGGTTATTGTTACAAAGTTACAGGCCAGACAGTGAAACTGTGATAACACAAAATTCCTTTGCCCTGAGAAAATTAGGGAGTGTACCAGCCAAGAACATAGATAACACGGAAGGGCGGATCTTTCGTTTGCTGTGTCTTCTTCTTGCTATGCTTTGTTCGTCGCCATCTTTAGTTCCATCATGTAGTCCTTTGTGTACAGACGCTAAAAGCTACCTTGAAAGAAGAATGCTGCCTGAGTTTGTTTATTTTGAAACCTCACACTTGCTGTGCCGAGACTGGAGAGTCTAACTCTGACAAAAGGTTATGGGCCCTGAAATTCCCTGAAATTCCCTGGAATTCCCTGGAATTATCTGATTTATGGATTTATGGACATGTTGCTGGAGCCGTGAAGTTCAACCCAGTTGACTTGAGAGGCTGACGGAGCATGGGAACTGGAACAGCCTGACCAGAGCAAAGGGAGAGTTTTGCGGTGGCTATCCAGTGTGAATTGACGAAAGGATTACAGCCCTGCGGTGAGTGATGCGGCTGAGATTTGAAGGAAGATACACAGCGGGGCATGCTGGGCCTATTAAGAAGTCATTGAGACGGTGATTGATGTTGGAATCTGCCAAGCCATAAAACTGCCAGAAGCTGTTTTCTTTCAGCTGGGCTTAAACTCGGTGTCCGATGGTTAAGACATGGCTACGTCTATCAACCACCCTACAGTGAGTTTTGACAAATTGAATGATGACAATTACAATTAATGGTCCATATATATGCAGCATTTATTGGCAAGAGAAGGCTTACAAAATTGCTTAACTGGCACTGAAGCAGATCCAGAGAAAAATCAGAAAGCTATTTCTACCATTGTATTGTGCCTGAGTGGTGGTCAACTTCTACACATAAGGAATTTACAAACTGCAAAGGAGATCTGAGATACTTTGAAGGAAATACATGTTACTGACAGCGTTGTGGCAAAGTTAATCTGGACAAAGCGGCTTTACAGAGCTAAACTTGAATCAGGAGAAGACATTCGTACACATCTCAAGCTAATGAAAGAATTGTTTGTGGGATGCAGTTCCCGGGGAGTGGAGCTGAGTAATGAATCAAGAGCTTACATTCTTTTGGCATCATTAAGCTCTGAGTGGGACTTTTTATTTCATTCACTACAATCAGTAAGAGCACAAGATTTAACAGTAGAATTGGTGTGCAGTCGAATTTTGCAAGAAGATGAGCGGCGACGTTATGAGAGAGAACAAAGTCTTTGCGTGGGGGAGTCAATAAACACAGCTGATGAAACACAGCCATCAGTCAGATCTGCTACAACTGACTGGAGATGTTTTAACTGCAATAGAATTGGACATTTCGCACGTAATTGTGTTGAAAGAAGAGACCAACCCAGAAGTAATCGTGCTCGTGGTTCCAGAGGTCGCGGAAACAGAGGGGGCTATTATGTAAGAAACAACTCAAGTCAAGCTGAAGAAGCAAGGATCATGGTTGCTGCTGCAGGAGAACTGGACAGCATCAAAAGAGACAGGTGGATTTTAGATTCGAGTGCTACACATCATATTACAAACAATTTGAGTCAAATGACCAGCGTACAATACACCCAGGGCAGCGTGGTAACAATGGCTGATGGGTCTTATCTCATGTTTGAAAGATTTGGGACTTGTTATATCCCTTGTCTTAATGTTTGTTGGGAGAAAGTTTTGTATGTACCAGAAATGAGAACTAATCTGTTGAGTGTAGCAACTTTGACTGATCATAATTACCAAGTAAAGTTCAAAGGAATTTATTGTTATATTTTTTGACCCACAGAGTGTTTTGATTGCGAAAGGAGTGAAGAGAGATAAAATGTACTTAATGTTTGAAAAATTGAACCAGACAGAGAGCAATGAGAATGTGCAAATACAATGTGTTAAAAATGAAATCCAACATGACAGGTGCATACATTTACTTCATAGGATTATGGGACATGCTGACATGGAAGTCTTAAAGAAAACTTTAAATTTGTGTCCAGAACATGAGCTTGAAAGATGTTATTTTGATTTAAAATGTGCGATCTGTAGTGAGGTAAAAAGTCAATCGATTAAATGTTATAAGAAATCCAAGATTAGAGCTGAGAGACTTTTTTAAATAGGGCATATTAGTATTGCAGGACCTTACCAACAAAGTGGCGGAAAATCGAGATTTACTATGTTGATAGTAGAAAGATTAAGTAAATTTGCTTTTGTTTATTTCCTGAAGGATTTGTCTGAGACAATTGAGAAGCTCAAAAGTTGGTTAAAACTGGTTAAGAATGTTTTTGATGCACAACTGGAAACTTTGTATATTGATAGAGGAGCTGAAGTGTGTAAAGATGAGTTAAAGCAGTTTATGAAGTCAGAAGGGATTGAAGTCATTGAAATGAGTCAGCTCAAGAATGAGGAGGGAATTGCAGATAAAAGAATGGAGTATATAAATGAAATGAAAACATGTTTATTCAAAGACGGTAAGATTGCAAATGTTTACTGGCCAGAAGCGATCCACACAGCTAATTATATAAGAAAATCGTTTGCGGGATCAGGTGTTGGATGATATTCGTTTTCGTAAATTATATGGCTATGCACCAAGTTTCAAACACATGAGGATTTTTGTACACTGTGCCAATGTGTTGTTATCTGTAAATGAGAGGAACAAAAGCAACCGTTATCGTGAGATGTTTTTCCTTGGCTATTTTAAAAATTATCTAAAATTTTTAAGTTCACCACAAGCAGTCAAGTTAGCGAGAGTGGCATATTTTCCAAGATTGAGAGACTGGGAAGACATACACACTAACACAGAGAATTTACATGGTTTGCCCATGAAGAGAGAGGAGACAAAAGTTGCACCAGATGCAGAGGTTGAGCAGAAGCAGAGACAAGAGGTAAAGATTGAGCCAGATACACGTAGAAAGGAAAGAAGTGTTGCCACAGGCACAGAAGTGAAGAAGAGACATGAGTCAGGAACACATACACAGACAAAGAGTGAGAAAATAGCTAAACAATATGCAGAAGTGATGCAGAAGTTGCAGGAGAAGGCAGAACAAGGTGAACATTCCAAGGAAAGAGAAGTCACACACAAGTCAGAAGCAGAATCACCAAAGAGTAGAAGGGAAATGACAAAAACACCTGAAAGAAAGAGTGTGCAAGTTAAACAGGAACCTGAAGAGTTAATAGTTGCAAAGCAAGTCAGTTTTATGAGTGGAATAGATGCAGTAAAATACATGAAGTATCATAATTCGGCCACTGGGGGCGTAGACACAGTTGCAGTAGGGAAAGATTACACCACCTGGGATGACAGTGAGTTCTAGAATCAGCAAGTACCAGAATGTTTTGAAAATGAAATGAATTTGTTATTGTTTGGTTTAGAGTATCAAAAATGTAGTAATGCAAGATATTTGAAACTGTGTTCAACTAAAGCGTAGGTGCCTTTGCTAAAATGCAATGTGTATTGTAGTTTTGCTATGTGTATTGCTAAGATTTTATGATGCATTTATTTTCCCTGTATTGTTGCATTGATGTATTGAGACTAAGAAGTTAAATCATGTGGTGGAAGTTATAGAGTTACAATTATTTTGAAATGATTATGAAATGCAATGGTTATTAAAGTATTGAGGTAATGAAGCATAGTAGTTATAATGAAGAAATGATGTATTAAGACGAAATGTAAGAATGATATGTATTAAGAAATGATATGTAATAAGAAATAATGAAGAAAAGTAAATGTGTGTATTGAAGAGATTATAGAATCACAGAGAGACATTATGAAATGAAGAGCAGTAATGATATGGATTTAATATGTAGAAGAAATGCAGAAATGTATGGAGACATGATTGTGTGTACTAAGACATTATAAGTTTGCAGAAATGTGTTATGTAATGAGAAGTTATTGTGTGTATAAAAGTTATAATGAAGCAAAGCAGAGTAATATGGAAGAAGTATGATACGTGTTTAAGATGAAACAAACAGAGGTAATTGTATGTAATGGGAATGTTATCAGATTGCAAAAAAGCTAAGAGAAGTTAAGAGAAGCAAATGTATGAAGAAGTTATTATAGAAGCTAAGAATAATAGACAAATGTTTAAAAGTGAAGAGTGAAGTTAAAGAGTAAGAATAAGTTAATATTGAAGTTGAGAATTAAGAGTCAAGAAGTTACTATTATGCAAACCACATGTATGTATGTAATAGAGTTATTGTAACACATTGAAAAAAGAGGGAGAATTGTCAGAATAGTTATAGTTATTTCATATGTATGTTTTTCAATGTGTTTGCATTAGTATTATAATGTATTAGTATTGCTTTTCAAAGATGGATTCAGTCATGTTCATTTATTGTTCAGCTCACATAGGTTATTGTTACAAAGTTACAGGCCAGACAGTGAAACTGTGATAACACAAAATTCCTTTGCCCTGAGAAAATTAGGGAGTGTACCAGCCAAGAACATAGATAACACGGAAGGGCGGATCTTTCGTTTGCTGTGTCTTCTTCTTGCTATGCTTTGTTCGTCGCCATCTTTAGTTTCATCATGTAGTCCTTTGTGTACAGACGCTTTAAGTAAAAACTACCTTGAAAGAAGAATGCTGCCTGAGTTTGTTTATTTTGAAACCTCACGCTTGCTGTGCCGAGACTGGAGAGTCTAACTCTGACATTTTCTTCATTCAAAGCTCTCCACAACGGACATCCACCCCAGCCTATTCATTGTGTCATATCTGATTGCTTTTAAATTGCCAGGACTTTAGCTGCTGCCTTTCAGTGGCAAGATTCCTGAATGAAGTCTGCAAACAGAATGTGTAGCAAATGAGAAGCCCCTTTTCTATTACGTGTACTGTGTTTTATACTCTCTGCCATGTTATGCCAATAAAGGCTTATTGTATTGTTGTATTGTTTAAAAATTTATTGTTGCAGAATTTTGTAATTTTATTATGATCTGATTGTGACAGGAAAACTCGGATTAAGTAATCATTACTTATCGCAGACCCATCAAAGGACAATACAAATAGTTTCTTTAGCAGGCCAATCCCCAGACTCAAGGAACCCAAAACATTAAATTTCCATAATCCACTCATGAAAGCATTGTTTCTTTTTGTCCCGCCTCTCTTCCTCCAGATTCGCCAGAGTGCCGAGGCGGTGGGAGCTTCCTGATAGGCTCCTGCGCAGTGGAGGAGCTCTGTGATTGGCTCTGGCATGGGGAGGGCGGCCGTGCCTCCTCCCAGCTGTTATCCCACTAGCCAATCACCCTCGGGCCGGGAGGAGGGCGGGGAGCGGGAATTTTGAAACTTCTAAACCTGTATTTCCTATAAAAATTCCTCTGATCTCTGTAACCACATGCTCTGTAGGTGAATGATTGCTACATTGCATCCTTTTCAGCTGAATCGCTAATAAAACACCTCAGTGCCGCTTCTTCAACTTTGGTGAGATTTTTTCTGGATTATTTTAGAAATAAAATTGCTGAAAATCAGGCTTCTCTTTGCTCGCCAAAGTAGCAATCCCTCGTTGGTGGGGTCTCAGGGTCTCTCCTCCTGGGGTAGACCTTCTCAAAGTTCCTATCGATTTCAATTAGTGACTTTCATGAAGGGACTCAGCTTGGAGGTCCAGAAAAATTCTAGAGCAAATTTCCAAGCGGCTACTTGGTCCAGAAATTTTGGGACAGCTCGGCAGGAGGAACAGCTGGGAGAGAGGCGCTTCCATCAAGTTTTTCTTCTCATAAAATAATTTCTCACAGCATCTTCTTCTTGGTTGATCTGTCCTGGGATTTCAGCATCAAAGGAGCAGCAGGGAAGCTTTTCAAGGACTTCCCAGAAGAAAGGCCACTGACGTAATCCAGAAGACGTCAATAGGTAAGAAAGCAGCCAGGGGCACATCAAGACCCTATGTAGGCGGAATCCTGGAAGTAAGGAATCCTGTTTGGGTAACAGGATTCAGGAACAATTTCATAGGTGAGGTGTGGAAGGTCTGGTGTCCTAGGTTAGGTTAGATCAGTCTAGCTTTGCAAGTTTCAGACTTGGGGATTGTGTGGGGTTGTGGGAATGTTTCTCTTCATCGCCTACAGGTCGGCCCAAGTGTTAGCCATCTAATTTTCCATGGAGGGGACCATTGAGGGAGAGCCTGCATTCCCAGTTGGCGAAGCGGATCCCCCATTAACTGTGAGTGAACACAGGGGCTGAGCAGAAAAATGGGTGCTTGTTCTACCAGCCACAGACATCCTATCCCAAAAGAAACACCACTTGGTAAGCTCCTAGCAGATTGGGACGGTTTTCAGGGTCTCTCCTCCTGGGGTAGACCTTCTCAAAGTTCCTATCGATTTCAAGCTCCTTCATAGACTTTGGTGGAGGGTGGATAATTTTATGGTTGGGGGTCACCACAACCTGAGGAACTGTATTAAGAGGTTGAGGAATTAGGAAGGTTGAAATCCACTGTTCAAAGGCTTAGTTTTAGTAGGAAGAACTTTCCTACTAAAACTAAGAGAATATGTTCGTCTTTGTAGTTCCACCCTTCTGCCCTCGGATTTGCCCATTGGAATGTAGCCCTTGAGACTTCAGCCCTCAAGCACAAAAGTTTCCCGCCTTCCCTGTTAATGGGTATGGAGATGCCTGAACACAGATCCAAGTTGCCGGATAACCTATCTCTGAACTAGCTACTCCCAAGGACATTGAAGGGCACTGGTTGATTAACATTTTTGAAGAAGGAATCAGCTGCCCCACCTTATCAACCTCTATACATGCTGTCTATAGATATTATTAAGTAGCAGAGGAATGTAAAGGAGCCATTTTGGACTCTAGGGTTGCCAGTCTTAAATCTGGAGAAGTGTCCTGAGTTGCCCTTCAAAAACAGCCTTTAGACAATGTTAAAAGTAAAAGAAAAATGCTTTACTTCAGCAAACACTAAGGAGAAGCAAATGCAATTGAAAAATGCAAAAGAAAAAAGGAAGTCTTAATCCAGACACAAATTAAAGTCTCTTACAAAGTCTCAAAAGGAATACCAGTCTTCCATCAGATGACGGACAATGAACTAAGTTCTTAGCAGCAGACACAAAGCAGATTCCATAGGAGTGAAAACATTGGTGTCAGTGTTGTTGTTACCAGCGAAAGCTGATTGCTCCTGTTACTGATTTATAGCCCTGAATTCCCCACACAGAAGGTTCTAGGGCATCTCTCAATTAGCTCAGCGTTTCTAGCAGCTATCCTAGTAGAACACCATCTGTGCTGTCTCTTTTCGTCTCTCTAAAAATATAAGCACTTTCAAACCCTCATCTTGTGATTCTTTTTCTCCCTCCAATTCCTGAGCACTTACCAGCTCCCCTTACTCCTCCAAAGATGAGGAATTCCTAACCAGAAGGCTTTTGTACCTTTAACTGTTGAGTAGAAGAGGTAATATCAGCATGTATTGCTCATCATTCTTGATGCTGAATTCAGTTTAGAGGAGCCAACTCCAAATGGGGTCCCCTTTGCTCAGTGATTCCCTCTCCTGTTTGTTTGCATGCCTGTTTGTTTGTTTGTATGATGCTTCATCTTGTTGATGAGAATCTTCCCACCGGAGTGGAAATCATCTACAGTGTTCCCTCACCTATCGCGGGGGTTTCATTCAAGGAACCCCCAGGATAAGTGAAAAACTGCGATGTGAGGACACTATACTGTATATTACAATATAGCTCCGCCCATTCGTCTCTCCCCCCTCCCTCCCTCTCTTCCTCTCCTCTTTCCTCCTCCCTTCCTCCTTCCCTCCCTGCTTCCCCAGTTGAATGGGGCTCTCACCCAGTTGTTCCTTTGTTACTTGTATTTTAATTTTTTTTTAAAGCCGCAAAACTGCGAGTCTACAGTTAGCAAACCGCAAAGCGGCAAGGGAACACTGTATTGGACAGATGGCAAACTATTTAACCTCAGCAGACTGAAGCCAAAGCCAAGGTCACAACAGCATCTGTTATAGAACTCCAATACGCTGATGATAATGTAGTCTGTGCGCATTCAGAAGACCTACAAGCCACTCTAAACCCCTTTGCAGAAGCATACGAGAAGCTTGGCCTCTCATTGAACATTGAGAAAACTAAATGCTTTTCCAGCAGTCACTTGTCAGTCCCTCTGTAGTGCATGATCACTGTCTCCCAAAGCAGTTACTATACTCTCAACTCAAGAACAGGAAATGTAATGCTGTGGACTGGAAACGAGACTTAAAGATAGGCTTAAAGCAGTGTTTCTCAACCTTCCTAATGCCGCAACCCTTTAATACTGTTCTTCATGTTGTGGTGACCCCCAACAATACAATTATTTTTGTTACTACTTCATAACCCTAATTTTGCGACTGTTATGAATCGTAATGTAAATATCTGATATGCAGGATGTATTTTCATTCACTGGACCAAATTTGGCACAAATACCTGATACACACAAATTTGAATACTGGTGGGGTTGGAGAGGGGGTCAATTTAATTTGTCATTTGGAAGTTGTAGCTCCTGGGATTTATAGTCCACCTACAATCAAAGAGCATTCTGAACTCCACTAACAAAAGAATTGAACCAAACTTGGCACACAGAACTCCTACAACCAACAAAATACTGGAAAGGTTTGGTGGGCATGGACCTTGAGTTTTGGAGTTGCAGTTCACTTACATCCAGAGAGCACTGTGGACTCAAACAATAATGGATCTGGACCAAACTTGGTGCGAAGACTCAATATTACCAAATATGAACACTGGTAGAGTTTGGGGCAAATAGACCTTGGCATTTTGAAGTTGTCGTTGCTGAGATTTATAGTTCACCTACAATCAAAGAGTATTCTGAACCTCATCAGTGATAGAATTGGGCCAAACTTCCCATGCAGAAACTAAACAATAACAGAAAATACTATGTTTTCTGATGGTCTTCGGCGACCCTTCTGACACACCCCTCGCAACCACCCCAGGGTTCCAGACCCCCAGGTTTAGAAATGCTGGCTTAAATCCAACCTTAAAAACTGTGGCTTAGTCACTGAGAACTAGGAAGTTGGGGGGGGGGGAGGGGATACTGTTTGCTTACTGTTGAAAATTACCTAGGGCTGCCTCTGGTTGCAGCTAAGCATAAAAAAAACCAAGATTATGGCAACAAGAATGATTGATAACTGGCAAATAGAGGAAGAAAATGTGGAGGCAGTGACAGACTTCGTATTTCAAGGTGCAAAGATTACTGCAGACACAGAGTGCAGCCAGGAAATAATAATAATAATAATAATAATAATAATAATAATAATACTTGGTACCCCACTACCATCTCCCCAAACAACTCGGTGCGGCTTACATGTGGCCAAACCCAAACACAACAATACAAGCAATAATCACAACAATACAAGCAATTAAAATAAGAACATAGACAATAAACAGAATCATAGAAACATAGAATCAAAGAGTTGGAAGAGACCTCATGGGCCATCCAGTCCAACACCCTGCCAAGAAGCAAGAATATTGCATTCAAATTACCCCTGACAGATGGCCATCCAGCCTCTGTTTAAAAGCTTCCAAAGACAGAGCCTCCACCACATTCCGGGGCAGAGAGTTCCACTGCTGAACGGCTCTCATAGAAAGTTCTTCCTCATATTCAGATGGAATCTCCTCTCTTGTAGTTTGAAGCCATTGTTCCGCGTTCTAGTCTACAAAGAAGCAGAAAACAAGCTTGACCCTCCTCCCTGTGGCTTCCTCTCACATATTTATACATGGCTATCATATCTCCTCTCAGCCTTCTCTTCTTCAGGCTAAACATGCCCAGCTCCTTAAGCCGCTTCTCTTAGGGCTTGTTCATTGTTCTCTTAGGGCTTGTTCAAGACCCTTGATCATTTTAGTCGCCCTCCTCTGGACACATTCCAGCTTGTCAATATCTTCCTTGAATTGTGGTGCCCAGAATTGGACACAATATTCCAGATGTGGTCTAACCAAAGCGGAATAGAGGGGTAGCATTACTTCTCTAGATCTAGACACTATGCTCCTATTGATGCAGGCCAAAATCCCATTGGCTTTTTTTTGCCGCCACATCACATTGTTGGCTCATGTTTAACTTGTTGTCCACGAGGATTCCAAGATCTTTTTCACACGTACTGCTCTCGAGCCAGGCATCCCCCATTTTGTATCTCTGCATTTTGTTTTTCCTGCCAAAGTGGAGTATCATGCATTTGTCACTGTTGAACTTCATTTTGTTAGTTTTGGCTCATCTCTCTAATTTGTCAAGATCGTTTTGAATCCTGCACCTGTCCTCTGGAGTATTGGCTATCCCTCCCAATTTGGTGTCGTCTGCAAACTTGATGATCATGCCTTCTAGCCCTTCATCTAAGTCATTAATAAAGATGTTGAACAGGACCGGGCCCAGGACAGAACCCTGCGGCACTCCGCTCATCACTTCTTTCCAGGATGAAGAGGAAGCATTAGTGAGCACCCTCTGGGTTCATCCATTTAACCAATTACAGATCTACCTCACCGTAGTTTTGCCTAGCCCACATTGGACTAGTTTCCTTGCCAGAAGGTCATGGGGGACCTTGTCGAAGGCTTTACTGAAATCCAGGGACGCTACATCCACGGCATTCCCCGCATCTACCCAGTTTGTAACTCTATCGAAAAAAGAGATCAGATTAGTCTGGCATGACTTGTTTTTGATAAATCCATGTGGACTATTAGCGATGACCGCATTTGTTTCTAAGTGTTTGCAGACCACTTTCTTAACAATCTTTTCCAGAATCTTGCCTGGTATCGACGTGAGGCTGACTGGACAGTAATTGCTTGGGTCATCCTTTTTTCCCTTCTTGAAGATTGGGATCACATTGGCCCTCCTCCAATCTGCTGGAACTTCTTCCGTTCTCCAAGTACTCTCAAAGATGATTGCCAATGATTCCGTAATGACTTCCGCTAGTTCCTTCAGTGCTTTTGGGTGTAATTGATCTGGCCCTGGGGACTTGAACTCATTTAGAGAGGCCAGGTATTCCTGGACAACTTGTTTCCCAATTTGGGGTTGGATGTCCTCTAATCCCTCATCCACTCCATCTTGCTGAGGTTGAAGATGACTTTCTTTTTGTGAGAAGACCGAGGCAAAGAAGGTATTAAGTAGTTCTGCCTTTTCCCTATCCCCTGTCAGCATTGCCCCATCTTCTCCTCGAAGAGGCCCTATCGCCTCCTTGTTTTTCCTTTTTCTACTGACATAAGAAAAAGAAGTCCTTTTTATTGTTTTTAATGTCCCTGGCAAGCCTGAGCTCGTTTTGTGCTTTAGCCTTGCGGACCTTTTCCCTACAGGTGTTGGCCATTTGTTTGAATTCTTTGGTGATTTCTCCCTTTTTCCACTTCTTGTGCATGTCTCTTTTGTGTTTTAGCACAGTTAGAAGTTCTTTGGACATTCATTTTGTCTTCTTTGCACTTGTCCTATTTTTTCTCTTTGTTGGCACAGTTTGCAATTGTGCTTTGAGTATT
The DNA here is from genome assembly GCF_037176765.1 of Anolis sagrei. Taxonomy (NCBI): domain Eukaryota; kingdom Metazoa; phylum Chordata; class Lepidosauria; order Squamata; family Anolidae; genus Anolis; species Anolis sagrei. Next base: position 61,856,886 of record NC_090035.1, on the reverse strand, counting down.
TCACTCTTGAGAAATTCCCATCCATCCGTAACTCCCTTATCTTTTAGTATCTGTGTCCACGGAATGCTGCTCTGTGTTTCCTTCATATTTTGGAAATGGGCTCTCCTAAAGTCCAAAATGCGGGTTTGACTTGTCTTAGTTTCGGCCTTTCTTTGTACCTCAAATTGCAGGCCTTCCTTTGTACCTCAAACATATAACATTATCAATATGACAACATACAATTAAAACTGTGGGAAGGCCAAATGTAAAACTAAAATTGGAAATAGTGCTGAAGCATGGACGAAAAGGTGATAGTGGCGTTCGTGGAAAGACATACGAGCAGACCTAAAAATGTAAAGTGCTTTGGAGGGACAAAGTGCTATGGGATCATTATTCCGGGAAGGCATACTGAAACAACCACGTCTTCAAGTTCCTCCTGAAGACTGCCAGGGTTGGGGCCTGCCTGATGTCCTTAGGGAGTGAGTTCCAGAGTCGAGGGGCCACCACCGAAAATGCCCTCTCTCTCGTCCCCACCAATCGCGCCTGCGATGCTGGTGGGATCAAAAGCAGGGCCTCTCCAGATAACTATTATTATTAATTATTATTATTATTAAACTTTATATGTACCCTGCTAGCATCTCCCGAAGGATTCGATGCAGCTTACAAAGGCCAAGGCCTCAACACAACAACAACAAACAATAACATTATTTATTTATTTATTTATTTATTTGCGGCATTTATATGCTGCCCTTCTCACCCCGAAGGGGACTCAGAGCGGCTTACAAGTCATAAGTACATACAACATACAACATACTACATAATACATAACTAGCATAGTACTATTACATCATTCATAACACTAGTACTACATAATATTACGTTATTGCTAGGGGAGAGGCACTGATGTCATAAGGGACAAGATGGCAATGTCCTCCCGGCTCCCCTTCTTTATTCTGGCCCCAGAGTGGCTGTTGGTGTTGGGGAGGGGCGCTGATGTCACAGGGAACAAGATGGCAATGTCCTCCTGGCTCCCCTTCTTTATTCTGGCCCCAGAGTGGCCGTTGGTGTTGGGGGGGGGGGCGCTGATGTCACAGGGAACAAGATGGCAATGTCCTCCTGGCTCCCCTTCTTTATTCTGGCCCCAGAGTGGCCGTTGGTGCTGGGGAGGGGCACTGATGTCACAGGGAACAAGATGGCAATGTCCTCCTGGCTCCCCTTCTTTATTCTGGCCCCAGAGTGGCCGTTGGTGCTGGGGAGGGGCGCTGATGTCACAGGGAACAAGATGGCACAAGAGCCTCCTGGCTCCCCTTCTTTATATAATACAAAGCAAATTAAAAACATAAGCAATAACAAAACATTACACTATTACACAATAAAATCAGGGCCGGGCCAATGATGGGTACAGATTAAAAAGTGCTGGGTGTGTGAGGTGGTATGTTGGAGTTTTGGGTAAGTGCAATGTGCAGAGAGTCTTAAAGTGCTTCTGGGACATAGTGCTGGGGGTTATCCTATTCTGGAAAGGCATATCGTAATAGCCAGGTCTTCAAGTTCTTCCTAAAGACTGCCAACGTGGGTGCTAGTCTAATATCTTTGGGGAGGGTGTTCCAAAGTCGGCGGGCAACCACAGAGAAGGCCCTGTCCCCACCAAACGCACCTACGACACAGGTGGGATCGCAAGCAGGGCCTCTCCGGATGAATGAAAGGAGCGCATGGGTTCATAAATGGAGATCCGGTCACGCAGGTAGGCAGGTCCCAAACCGTTTAGGGCTTTGTAGGTAAGCACCTGCACCTTGAATTGGGTTCGGTAGGTAAATGGCAGCCAATGGAACTCCTTAAACAGGAGGGTTGACCTCTCTCTGTAAGAAGCACTGGTTAACATCCTGGCCGCCGCCCGTTGGACCAGTTGGAATTTCTGAGCAATTTTCAAGGGCAGCCCCACGTAGGGCGCATTACAGTAATCCAATCTAGAGGTGACCAAGGCATGGACCACCCCGGCCAAATCAACCTTTGCAAGGTACGGTTGCAGCTGGCGCACAAGTCTTAGCTGTGCAAAAGCCCTCCTGGACACCGCCGACGCCTGAGCCTCAAGCGTGATGAATCCAAGAGGACTCCCAAGCTGCGGACCTGTGACTTCAGGGGGAGTGTAACCCCGTCCAGCACAGGTTGCCATCCTATAACCCGATCCGGTTTGCGATCCACCAGGAGGACCTCTGTCTTGTTGGGATTGATCTTCAGCTTGTTCTTCCTCATCCAGATAGCTACAGCGCCCAGGCACTCATCCAGCACTTGAGGGGCCTCCTTGGAATTAGATGGAAATGAGTAGTAGAGTTGTGTGTCATCTGCGTAGAGATGGCACCTAACTCCAAAACTCTGGATGACCTCTCCCAGCAGTTTCATGTAGATGTTAAAAAGCATGGAAGACAGAATAGAGCCTTGCGGGACCCCTCAGGTCAAAGGCCAGGGGTCCGAGCAGGCGTCTCCCAGCTTCACCCTCTGGGATGGACCCTCCAGGAAGGACCGAAGCCACAACAAAGCCGTGCCCCCGAGACCCATCCCAGAGAGTCGTCCCAGAAGGATACCATGATCGATGGTATCGAAAGCCGCTGAGATGTCCAAGAGAACCAATAGTCACATTCCCCCTGTCCAGCTCTCTACGGAGGTCATCCACCAAGGCGACCAAGGCCGTCTCAGTGCCGTGACCAGGCCTGAAACCAGACTGTGACTGATCTAGGTAGTTGTTGTCATCTAGAAAACCCTGGAGCTGGGAGGCGACCAGCACCTTGCCCAAGAAAGGGAGGTTGGAGATTGGTCTGAAGTTGTTCAGCACTGTGAAGTCAAGGGAAACCTTTTTAAGAAGTGGACGAACCACCGCTTGTTTCAATTGAGATGGAAAAAACCCCTGCTCCAGTGATGCATTAATGATCAACACAAAGCAATCTACCAACCCCTCCCTGTCCGATTTAATTAGCCAAGACGGGCAAGGTTCTAGAGCCGACGTGGTCGCACTCACAGCACCAAGGACCTCCTCCACGGTCTCAGGAAGAATAAGCCTAAAAGAATCCCACAAAGTTGGACAAACAGATGCCTCAATCACCTCCCCTGGAACTGTGGTGAAATTGGAGTCCAGCTCAAGGCGTATCTGAGCAACTTTGTCTGCAAAATGGTATGCGAACTTGCGACACCGAGTTGCTGGGTCATCAAAGGTCTTCTCCACCACCGGTGGGTGAAGGAGTTCCCCGACAACCTGGAACAACTCCAACGATCTATTTGCTGCAGATGCTATATGGGTAGTCATGAAAGACTCCCTGGCTACTCGTATAGCCACGGTATATGCCTTAAGAGAGGCTTTAGCCCGTGCTTGGTCAGACACATCTTGAGATTTCCTCCATTTGCGCTCTAGCCCCCTTCTCTTGTGTTTCATCACAGTCAACTCCTCGGTGAACCAGGGAGATGGAGTGTCTCAACGCAACGAGATGGGGCATTTGGGAGTGACCATATCTATCACCCTGGTCATCTCCCTGTTATAGAGATCAATCAAGGCGTCGACAGGATCACCAGGCTCCATGGCAGGAAAAACCCCAAGATTCCTCAGGAAACCATCCGGATCCATCAGTCTCCTGGGGCAGACCATCTTAATTTGTCCTCCACCCCTGCGGAGGTTAAGGGTCGCAGAAAGTCTAAAACTAATCAGATAGTGATCAGACCATGTCAAAGGAAGGATGTTTTGTTCTTCCACTCTGATCATTTCGTTGTCCGCCACAAAAACTAGGTCGAGTGTATGTCCAGCCTGATGGGTGGGTCCAGATATAACTTGTGAGAGCCCCATGGTCGTCATGGTGGCCATGAAGTTCTGAGCTGCTCCAGTCAAAGGGGTCTCAGCATGGATGTTAACATCTCCCAACACTACCAGGCGCTGGGAGGCCAAGGCCGAATTGGAGACCACTTCTGCTAGCTCAGGCAGGGAAACTGACGGGTCACGGGGCGGGCGGTACACCAGCAGAAACCCCAAGCTGTCACGGTTTCCCACCCTCAGGTGGACACACTCATACTCAGGTGATTGTGGAACCGAGCATCTGAGCACGGAGATGGATTCCCGAACGAAGAGATCATGTGGGTTCCTACAAAGAGATGCGCTCACGCAGGTAGGCAGATCCCAAACAGTTCAGGGCTTTGAAGGTAAGAACCTGCACCTTGAATTGGAAATCAGAAGAGGTTTACTTCTTGGGAAGAGAGCAATGACCACTTTTGATAAAATAGACATCACATTGGCAATGAAGATCCACATAGTTAAAGCAATGTTATTCTCCGTAGGAACCTACGGATGTGAGAGCTGGGCCATAGGGAAGACTGAGTGAAGAAAGATAGATGCTTTTGAATTGCGATGTTAAAGGAAAATTCTGAGAGTGCCTTGGACCGCAAGAAGATCCAACTGGTCAATACTTCAGGAAATAAAGCCCGACTGCTCACTGGAGGGAAGGATAATAGAGGCAAAGATGAAGTTCTTTGGCCATATCATGAGAAAACAGGAAAGCTTAGAGAATCATAGAATCAAAGAGTTGGAAGACACCTCATGGGCCATCCAGTCCAACCCCATTCTGCCAAGAAGCAGGAATATTGCATTCAAATCACCCCTGACAGATGGCCATCCAGCTCCTGTTTAAAAGCTTCCAAAGAAGGAGCCTCCACCACACTCAGGGGCAGAGAGTTCCACTGCTGAACTGTTCTCTCACAGTCAGGAAGTTCTTCCTCATGTTCAGATGGAATCTCCTTTCTTGTAGTATGAAGCCATTCTTCTGGGTCCTAGTCTCCAAAGAAGCAGAAAACAAGCTTGCTCCCTCCTCCCTGTGGCTTCCTCTCACATATTTATACATGGCTGTCATATCTCCCCTCAGCCTTCTCTTCTTCAGGCTAAACATGCCCAGCTCCTTAAGCCGCTCCTCATAGAACTTGATGAAGTCTTCTGCCAACAGTTGACCAAACAGGCACAGAGAAGAGATGTAGTAGTCATGGGCAATTTCAACTATCCCGATATTTGCTGGAAAACAAACTCGGCCAAGAGTACAAGGTCCAACAAATTCCTCGCTTGCCTTGCAGACAATTTCATGGTCCAGAAGGTAGAAGAGGCAACAAGGGGATTGGCTACTCTTGATTTCATCCTAACAAATGCGGAGGACCTGATCGATGCGGTCGAAGTGGTAGCATCCTTAGGGGCAAGTGACCATGTGCTCCTGCAATTTGAGGTACAAAGGAAGGCCGAAACTAAGACAAGTCAAACCCGCATTTTGGATTTTAGGAGAGCTGATTTCCAAAAAATGAAGGAAACGCTGAGCAACATTCCGTGGACACAGATACTAAAAGACAAGGGAGTTACGGATGGATGGGAATTTCTCAAGAGTGAAATACTCAAGGCGCAATTGCAAACTGTGCCAACAAAGAGAAAAAATAGGACAAGTGCAAAGAAGCCAGAATGGATGTCCAAAGAACTTCTAACTGTGCTAAGGCACAAAAGAGACATGCACAAGAAGTGGAAAAAGGGAGAAATCACCAAAGAAGAATTCAAACAAATGGCCAACACCTGTAGGGAAAAGGTCTGCAAGGCTAAAGCAAAAAACGAGCTCAGACTTCCCAGGGACATTAAAAACAATAAAAAGGGCTTCTATTCTTATGTCAGTAGAAAAAGGAAAAACAAGGAGGCGATAGGACCTCTTGGAGGAGAAGATGGGGCAATGCTGACAGGGGATAGGGAAAAGGCAGAACTACTTAATGCCTTCTTTGCCTCGGTCTTCTTACAAAAAGAGAGTCTTCAACCTCAGCAAGATGGAGTGGATGTGGGATTGGAGGGCATCCAACCCCAAATTGGGAAAGAAGTCGTCCAGGAATACCTGGCCGCTCTTAACGAGTTCAAGTCCCCAGGGCCAGATCAACTACACCCCAGAGTATTGAAGGAACTAGCGGAAGTCATTTCGGAACCATTGGCAACCATCTTTGAGAGTTCTTGGAGAACGGGAGAAGTTCCAGCAGATTGGAGGAGGGCCAATGTGGTCCCAATCTTCAAGAAGGGAAAAAAGGATGACCCAAACAACTACCGTCCGGTCAGCCTCACGTCGATACCAGGCAAGATTCTGGAAAAGATGCTTAAGGAAGCGGTCTGCAAACACTTAGAAACAAATGCAGTCATTGCTAATAGTCAACATGGATTTATCAAAAACAAGTCATGCCAGACTAATCTGATCTCGTTCTTCGATAGAGCTACAAGCTGGGTAAATTGCGGGGAATGCCGTGGATGTAGCGTACCTGGATTTCAGTAAGGCCTTCGACAAGGTCCCCCATGACCTTCTGGCAAGGAAACTAGTCCAATGTGGGCTAGGCAAAACTACGGTGAGGTGGATCTGTAATTGGTTAAGTGGACGAACACAGAGAGTGCTCACTAATGCTTCCTCTTCATCTTGGAAAGAAGTCACAAGTGGAGTGCCGCAGGGTTCCGTCCTGGGCCCGGTCCTGTTCAACATCTTTATTAATGACTTAGATGAAGGGCTAGAAGGCATGATCATCAAGTTTGCAGATGACACCAAATTGGGAGGGATAGCCAATAGGGCTGCGCAATTCGTTTCGTTAATTCGTAATTCGTTAAAAAATTCGTTAATTTTTGAATTATGAAACGATTACAAAACATTTTTTTTAACCTGGAAGTGTTTTTAAATATCGAAACGGCAGGCGCCAAAAAATTTTGTATTTCCATCCATTTCGGAAATACTAAGATGGCCGCCTGCCGATGCTTGCTGAGAGGGGCGAGCGAGTGGCGAGCGAGAGGGGCGAGCGAGCTTCCTGTTTTGGGTCAAGGCGAGGGAGGCGAGCAGCTGCCCTGCGCTGGAGCAGGGCGCCCGAAGCAGTAGCAGCTGCTGCTGGGCTCCTCCAATGCTGATTGATGGCTATTCCCCCCCTGCCGGTCCTTCTCCCAACGCCTGGCGCAATGCTGACATCGCTCTCTCACTCTCTATCCCTCCTGAGGAGAGGGAACCTGTGTGTGTGTGTGTCCCTGTGCTTCTTAACCAGCCCGAGCGGCTGCTTCTCTGCAAAGTCACTCTTTGGAGAGAAGCAGGGTTCTCTCTCCTCAGGAGAGATAGTGACTGCAGAGAAGCAGGCGGGGGGATAGCTATCAATCCAGGAGAAGCACTGAGTGGAAGGGAAGAGAGCGAGCCGCAGGACACACACACACACACAGGTTCTCTCTCCTCAGGAGAGATAGAGAGTGACTTTGCAGGCAGGGGGGGATACGGGATAGCCATCAATCCAGCAGAGACAGCGAGAGGAAAAAACACAGGAACACACATAAGCACTGAGTGGAAGGGAAGAGAGCGAGCCGCAGGACACACACACACACAGGTTCTCTCTCCTCAGGAGAGATAGAGAGTGACTTTGCAGGCAGGGGGGGATACGGGATAGCCATCAATCCAGCAGAGACAGCGAGAGGAAAAAACACAGGAACACACATACCTGCATTCTATCTCTCATTTCTCTCTGAAGCCCTGCCCCAGCATAATTTATGCCAGTATCCTGTCCCTTCTCCAAAAAAAGGGAGGGGGGAAAGGAGGAGGGAGTTCTAGCGTTCTCTCTACCCACTCCCCCACTGCTCCAGTTTCCCGGGCTTTGAGGCTTCATGGATTCCGTAAAGCAGCAAAGAGAAGAGAGAAAATTCTCTGCTGACACCTACAGGCGCATAGCTGCAACTGCAACTCAGGAAAACTTAAATTTAAAAAATATTTTAAAAATATTGAAAAAAAAAGGGCGCCATCTTTACAAAATGTTTTGTAAATATTTACGAAATTTCGTAAATAACAAAACATTTTTTGGGAAAGTTTTGTAAATATTTTAAATATCGAAACAAAAAAACACCCCAATTACAAATCGATTTTAGAAACAAATTTTTTCTTGATCAAACAGGCCTAATAGCCAATACTCCAGAGGACAGGAGCAGAATTCAAAACAATCTTGACAAATTAGAGAGATGGGCCAAAACTAATAAAATGAAGTTTAACAGTGACAAATGCAAGATACTCCACTTTGGCAGAAAAAATGAAATGCAAAGATACAGAATGGGTGACGCCTGGCTCGAGAGCAGTACGTGTGAAAAAGATCTTGGAGTCCTCGTGGACAACAAGTTAAACATGAGCCAATAATGTGATGTGGCGGCAAGATCCTTGTTGTCCACGAGGATCTTTTTCACACGTACTGCTCTCAAGCCAGGCATCCCCCAGTCAATATCTTTGCATTTCATTTTTCCTGCCAAAGTGGAGTATCTTGCATTTGTCACTGTTAAACTTCATTTTGTTAGTTTTGGCCCATCTCTCTAATCTGTCAAGATCATTTTGAATCCTGCTCCTGTCCTCTGGAGTATTGGCTATCCCTCCCAATTTGGTGTCATCTGCAAACTTGATGATCCTGCCTTCTAACCCTTCATCTAAGTCATTAATAAAGAGGTTGAACAGGATTGGGCCCAAGAGGGAACCCTGCGGCACTCCGCTTGTCACTTCTTTCCAAGATGAAGAGGAAGCATTAGTGAGCACCCTCTGGGTTAATCCATTTAACCAATTACAGATCTACCTCATCGTAGTTTTGCCTAGCCCACATTGGACTAGTTTCCTTGCCAGAAGGTCATGGGGGACCTTGTCCAAAGCCTTACTGAAATCCAGGTACGCTACATCCACGGCATTCACTGCATCTGTCCAGCTTGTAACTCTATCGAAAAAAGAGATCAGATTAGTCTGGCATGACTTGTTTTTGATAAATCCATGTTGACCATTAGCAATGACTGCATTTGTTTCTAAGTGTTTGCAGACCATTTCCTTAACAATCTTTTCCAGAATCTTGCCCGGTATCGACGTGAGGCTGACCGGACGGTAGTTGTTTGGGTCATCCTTTTTTCCCTTCTTGAAGATTGGGACCACATTGGCCCTCCTCCAGTCTGCTGGAACTTCTCCCGTTCTCCAAGAACTCTCAAAGATGGTTGCCAATGGTTCCAAAGATGATTATGCTTGGGAAAATTGATGGAAAAAGGAAGAGGGGCCAACCAAGTGCAAGATAGATGGATGGTATTCTTGAAGTGACTGACTTGACCTTGAAGGAGCTGGGGGTATTGATGGCCGACAGGGAGCTTTGGTGTAGGCTGGTTCATGAGGTCATTAAGAGTTGGATGTGACTGGACTTCCGGTGGGACGGCATGGCGGCAGGAGTGCCTTGCTGAGGCTCCTCGGCAAGGACCCACGGAAACAGCCGGGTAGAGCGAGTAGCTCCCCTCCTCAGCCGGATTGAGTGCTGAGGGTACGCGAAATCGCGCTGGATCACCCGAAGACCCCATAAGCCGCTATCCCCTCAAAGGTGGGGGCAGAGGGGGTCCGGGAAGAATCCGCCGGTAGCTGGCTGTATCGTGGGAAGCAGGGGGAAACCCCCGCAAGAACTTTCACCCCCCCATCTAACTAAGAATCAAGAATTTCACACAGATAATACCCCCCCCCCCATGAAAGAGAGGGGTAAGTAAGAAGAACTTCTTATTTTTTCTGATTCCGCGGCGCGATCAAAAGATTTAAAGGAACGGGGCAAAGACACTCAGCAACCTCAGCTCTAAAAATACTGAGAAAGAATTCAATATAAATTAACATAAGAAGGATACGGAGGCAATCGGCTGGTTGACCAACTGAAGGTGAATGAATTGGACAATTGATTGGCTTTGAGGAATTAATTATTGACATCAGACAGGCGCCCTCCCTTATGTCCTTCCGTAAGAGCCTGAAGACATGGCTATTCGAGAAGGCATTTAACTGAGTGCTACAGTAACTGGAAATGACAACTGGAACGGAATATGGATTACGAGATTGGTTATGATTCTATGATAAGACGGAGCGGATTATTTTTAGTATAATTAGATGATTGTGTATTAGTGATATGTTGGTTTTTTGTCGTCTTGGCTTTATTGTAAATTGTCTTTTATATGTTGTACACCGCCGTGAGTCGCCCTAGGGCTGAGAACGGCGGTTAACAAATGCAGCAAATAAATAAATAAATAAATAAATAAATAATGCCGAAGGACAATTAATAGAACGGGTAAACCGTTTGGTGGCTTAAAAATACGTTAACGAAATTGTACTGGTCAACCCCCCTCCCCCAGGATTCTCCCTTACCCCCTTCCAGTTGCTCAACGCTACGAAAAGCTATCAAGTAAAATAAACAATCCCGACCTTGATGCCATATTGTTGTCTTCCACCTCCTCTTCGTGTAAACAAAGGAGCATATGGCAGAGTGGAGGAAGTGAGGGAAACCGGAAGAGGAGGAATTCAGAAGACCACAGACCATAAAGAAACTAAAGCGGAAACATTGAGTCGGAGGAGACACGGAGGACATCAGAAGGCCGGAAGGGACGCAAGAAGGGCGGAAGAGGAAAATCCACCATCTTAAGAAGGTCGGAAGTGAGGGCAAGAAATACTGCATAAGAGATACAGAGAGAAAGAGAGAAAGAAGGGAGGAGGGAGAGTGGACAGATAAATAAGCAGCAAGAAAGGGTAAGAAAAAACGGACAGCGACGAGGGACTGGACCAGCGAAGAAACGACAGTGGAGTAACAACGACTAAAAGACACAAGGAAGACAATGGAGACAACGAAGGCGGGCTGGAGACGACGGGACGACGCAAACAGAGGACAGAGAAGATATATTGGGTTTGAAAGACTGACAGTTACGGAAGGCAATTTAATTTAAGTACTGAAGAAGATCATCATTAAAGTTTATAATATTATAAATTTACAAGTATAATTAATTACTGGATAAGTAATTGACTATTGGATAAGTAATTATTATTTTTTAGTTCATTGTTGATTAATTCAAAATATAAAAGATTCACTATATAAGGAATTAATTTTGGAGACTCAATTGAGACAACTAAAAACGAATTAATTTAATGCTTAATTAATTAATACAAATTGATAGTTCCCTAAGTATAATATTTACAATTAATTTGGAATACCATCTGATTTGATAATAATGGCGACACCAAAGGTGAAACAAGATCCAGCCACAAAAATTAAGCAAGATCCGAAAATAGACCAATCATTGCTACAAAGAAGGAACTCTCAGGGTTCTCAAGAGCCAACCCTGAAAGATGTGGTCAAAGAAATCCAGAATCTAGCAATTGCCCAAGTCAATTTACAAACTTCTATAGAAAAAGGAATAAAAGATCTGGATGCAAAACAAGAAAAACACCATAAAGAGATGCAGGCAAAATTTGATGAACTAAAAATTGAATTAAAAAATGAACTAAAGAAGGAAGTCAAAGAAGAAATTAGAAGAGTAGATAAGGATATGTCTACCATGAAACAAGAAATAAAGGAACTAAAGGTAACAACAAAGGAGAAGGAAAAAAACCAAAAGAAATTAGAAGAGAAAATGTCTACCTGGGAGAAACAGAGACAGAAGTTGGAGAGAAATCAAGAATTATTGGAGTCAAGAGATTTGGAGAATCAACTGCGACTAAGAAATCTACAAGAAAATCCGAATGAGGATATTAGAAAGATCACGCTAGATGTCCTGGCAGCGGCATTAAAAGTTCCAGTAGAGCAACTGGAGAAAGAAGTGGACCAGATATTTCGGATATCGACCACATATTCAAGAAAGAACAACACTCCCAGAGATATTATTGTTAAATTTGTAAGGAAGCGGACAAGGGATGAGGTGCTGCAAAGTAATAGTAAAATTCCACTGCAGTTCAGTGGAATGAAAGTGGCGGTGTTAAAAGAATTCCCACAATCAACATTGATGAGACGTAGACAATACTTCTTCCTCACTGAGGAACTGAAGAGAAGAAACATAAGATTTAGGTGGGAGAGAACGGAAGGCATAATGACGACTTTTAATGACCAGAAATATTGGCTGAACTCGGTTGAGAAAGCAAAGGACTTCTACGACAGTTTAATGAAAGACCAAATCCCAGAGAAACCAAGTAATAAATCTCCAAAACCACAATGTAAATTCTCCAATGGAGCATCATCAACTACACCCAGAAAGGGCAAAAGAAATAAAAGAGCAAGATTCAACTCCCCAGACTACGAGAATACAGGAACGGACGATGAAGGAACTTCTAATCCAGATGAAGAAAGAGATGAACCCAGACCGGATGTAGAAGATACTGCTCATGGCCACTGAACATCAAATAAAAATACTTTCTTTAAACACGAATAGTCTTAATTCTCCGAGTAAAAGGAAACAGTTATTTAATAAATTAAAAAAGGAAAAGTATGACATTGTGGCTTTACAGGAAACTCATATCATGCATAGACACATAGCTCATTTAGAAAACAAGAAAATTTGTAAACTACACTACTCCTCTTTTGAAAAAAAGAAGAGGGGGGTAGCGCTTTACATTAAGGAATCATTGCAATCGGATCTATCCTTCAAAGATGTAGATGGAAGAATGGTGGCAGCTACAATATTATCTGGTAATCAAAAGATTTTGATTTGTAATATTTATGCCCCAAACGGGCCAAAAACCCAATTTGTGGAAAATCTTAAGGGAAAACTGGATGAAGTAGAATTTGATGATTTGATACTCCTAGGGGATTTCAGTGGAATACTTAATGGTCAATTGGACAAAACCAAAAATATGAAAAAAGCCCCAAAAGGAAAGGTAAATACTTTACCAAAAAAGATGATTGACTTAAAGGATGATCAGAAGCTGGAAGACATATGGAGATGGAAGAACCCAGGCAAGAAGGACTACACATTCTATTCTCATAGACACCAATCATGGTTGAGAATAGATATGTGTTGGGCCACAAACAATATTATCACAAAAAATTCGGATATAACTATCCTGCCAAGGGATATTTCAGACCATGCGCCTCTGGAAATTATTCTCAATCAGAAAAAAGTAAAAGGAAGATGGAGATTAAATGAGAATTTAATGAAAAAAGAACAGGACGTGGAGAATTATAAAAAGGCTATTAAAACATATTTGGAATTAAATAATACCCCAGACGTGCATCATAATATAATGTGGGATGCCGCAAAAGTGGTGATGAGAGGTCACTTCATCCAACACAATGAAAGAAATAATAGAATCAAACAGAAATCCCAAATGGAGGTTCTAAATAAATTAAAAACAAAAGAAAATCAATTGAAGATTAAACCAGGTAATAAAAAACTTATGAAAGAGATAGAAATACTACACCAGAAAAGACGCAGTATAGAAATAGAGGAACAAGCCAAGCAATTAAAATTTTTGAAACAATATCAGTTTGAAAATGCAAATAAAGCAGGCAAATGGTTGTCCAAGCAAGTCCGTAAAAAGAAACAGATACAAAGAATAATCAAAATTAAGACTGAAAACAAAGAGGTAATGACAGATAAAAAGATTTTAAAGGAATTTAAAACATATTATGAAAGATTGTACTCTTGTGACCAAATTCCAAAAGAGGAGGTTGTAAAATACTTAAGCAAATTTAACATCCCTAAGATTACTGAAGCCCAAAGAGAAGACCTAAACAAGGATATTACGGAAGAGGAAGTGGAGGAGGCCATAAGGAAAATGGATGCAAATAAAGCGCCAGGACCGGATGGTTTCTCCGCAGGTTATTACAAAGTCTTCATAAAGGAACTTATGCCAATGTTAAAAATTGTGATGAACGGGATACTCCAAGGTCAGGGAATCCCAGAGACATGGAACTCAGCAGAAATCATAGTAATTCATAAGGAACACACAGACCCCTCTGACGTACGAAATTATCGGCCTATTTCTTTTTATTAAATGTGGATTATAAAATTTTCACGAACATTTTGGCCCAAAGACTAAATTTTTTTTTAAATGTTTGGATAGGGGAGGAACAAGTGGGTTTTTTACCAAAGAGAAATATGAAAGATAACTTGAGAATAGTTATCGTCATGATTGAATATTTTGAAGCTAACCCTCAAAAAGAAGTGGCCTTTCTTGCGATTGATGCGGAAAAGGCCTTTGATAATCTCAATTGGGATTTTTTCAAAATTTTAATGAAAGAAATGGATTTGGGGCATTAGTTCGTTACGGCAATTGAAGAGATTTATAAGAGTCAAAAGGCAAAAGTACAAATAAACGGCTAAATTTCCGACGAATTTGTGATCGGGAAAGGCTCTAGACAAGGTTGTCCGATCTCACCCTTGATCTTTATAATGGCACTAGAAATTCTGCTGAAAAATCTAAAGGATGATCAGAACATCAAGGGGGTAAAAATCGGTAAACAAGAATTTAAGGCTAGAGCCTATGCCGACGACATAATAGGAATAATAGAAAATCCACGAGAAAACATTAAAAACTGGCTAAATATGATTGAACAGTTCGGGAAACTGGCAGGTTTTAAACTAAACAAACAGAAGACTGTTATTTTAACAAAGAATATGTCAAAGAAAAACAGATAGAATTAAAAGACATCTCGGGCCTCACAACGGTTAATAAAATGAAATACTTGGGCATCTGGATTACCTCAAAAAATGCTCATCTTCTTACGAATAATTACGAAAGACTTTGGAAAGAGATTCAGAAAAACTTAGAGAAATGGAAATATTTAAACCTTTCCCTTTTGGGAAGAATTTCACTGATTAAAATGTCAGTCCTCCCGAAGCTATTATACCTTTTCCAAAACATCCCAATAATTAGAAATTTGAAGAAATTTAAGGAGTAGAATAAGGACCTTATGAAATTTGTTTGGAAAGGTAAAAAACCAAGAATAAAATACCAAATTTTGACTGATAAGAAAATAAGAGGTGGGTTTGGATTACCCAATTTTAATCTATACCATGATGCAAATGCCTTAATCTGGTTAAAAGATTGGATAGCTTTAAAAAGAGAGAACCTCCTCACATTAGAGGGCCATGACTTACGTGTAGGCTGGCATGCCTATCTTTGGTATGGAAGAGAACAGAAGGAAAAGAATTTTGGAAATCATTTTATCTGATCGTCACTAATTAGAATCTGGGATAAATATAAAAGATATCTCTACTCCAAAACGCCTCTATGGGTTTCTCCCATGGAAGCAAAACAACAAAGGTTACTGGGCTGGACAACCTGGCTTACATATAAAGAACTTTTAAAAAGTGGCACAGAGACATTAAAATCTCAAGCGGAAATAAATCAGAGTTTCCCTAAAATCACATGGTTACATTATATGCAAATAAAGGAACACTATATGCAAGATTTAAAACAAGGCTTCCAAGTGAAAGAAGTTTTTTGGGATAATTTTCTAAAAACTGATACGAAATGTATAACTAAATTATATGAAGAACTATTAGAATGGTCAACTGAGACTGAATTAATAAAAGGTTGTATGGTAAAATGGGCGGAAAATTTTAAAAGACCAATAGCAATGTGCGATTGGGAACTAATGTGGAAGAAAAAACTTAAGTACACCTATGCAATGGACTTAAAAGAAAATTGGATGAAAATGTTTCATAGGTGGTACTTGACACCAGTAAGTTTGAATCGCATGTATGAAAATGTATCGAAAACCTGTTGGAAGTGTAACGAATATGATGGGACCTTTTTTCACCAATGGTGGAGCTGCAGAGAGTCTCAAAAGTACTGGAAAAGCATTCATGAAGAAATGCAGAAATTATTTAAAAAGAAATTTCCAAGAAAGGCTGAATATTATCTATTGGGAATTGTTGACGGAGACATTGAACTGGACTCCAATGAAGACATCTTGTTCACATATTTGACAACGGCAGCCAGAATTGTTTATGCTAACGTTTGGAAACAGAAAGAAATGCCAGAAAAATCCCACTGGATTAACAAGATAAACGAAATAAAGGACATGGACAAGTTAACATTTTTATTAAAAATGAATACAGACAATCCAATTAAAGAGACTAATTGGTCAGCAGTCGAAGACTATATGAAAATAATATAGAACACTATTATTTGAACTGAGGAATTTTTCTTTTTTTGGTTTTTTTCTTATATAAATAGATATAGAAAAAGAAACTATTATGCAAGCTGAATCAGAAGGGAGTCGACATCCTCTTTTTTTTGGAATTTTTCTTTTTTGCTTTTTTGGAATTTTTCTTTTTTTTCCCCTCTTCTTTCTATTTTTTCCTACTTTTCTATTCTCTTATATTATTCCCCCTCTTTCGTTGTAATTGGTAAAACTTAATAAAAAAATGGTAAAAAAAAGAGTTGGATGTGACTGAACGAATGAACAACGAAGGTTTTGGGTTAGGGTAAGGGGTTGGGTAAGGAGTTAGGGTTAGGCTTATGGTACAGTTTAAGATTAGGGTATGGGTTAGGGTTTCACCATTAAAGAACTCTTACATTCCTTCTATATGATCTGTCTCCAGCCTGGCTTACATTAGCTAAGTCTCTCTTGCGCAAACAGTGCTCTTGAAGGAGCGATGTGGCAGTTTCGTAACTTTCGGAGCTTCCTGACTCAGCTGTCATACTATTACCCAGTATAATTTTTCCAGTGGTGTAGGGCGCAAGCACCCCGTGATAATGCAGCATGTCTCATTAAGAGCCACATTCACCGGGACTGTGGCACAGCTGCCTTCAGTGTCAGCTCAAGCCAGCCCAGGTCGGAGTGAGCTTCCGACCAATTGTGTAGCTTGTTGTCGACCTTTGCAACCCGAAAGACAGCTGCATCTGACAAGTAGGAAAATTAGGTACCACCTATGTGTGGGGACGCTAATTTAACTAATTTACGAGGCTATAAAAAGCATTCCAGCTTAGGAATATGGAAGAATTTCCATCAGTGTCGCAGATGGACAATGAAAGCGACAGCTCCCTTGGTGGCCAGAAAAGTTAAATAGCTTCTGACTGTCTGTCTATATCTGTTGTGTGTCTATGGAATTGAATGTTTGCCATGTATATGTACATTGTAATCCACCCTGCGGGGTGAGAAGGGCGGAATATAAATACTGTAAATAAATAAATAAATATAGTGTGGTGAGATGTGTTCCACACTGGGCATGTATACTCAGCAGCAGAGTAGCAAAGTGCAAGGGCAGATGTCTTCACTGTGCTGGTTGTGATCTCCAGGTTGTGCCACTCAGCTTTCGAACGATATTATTTCTAGCGCCCAGTTTTTGCTTGATATTCAAGTGCTACGGTGTTTGTGTGTGTGTGTGAAGTGGGGGGGAGTGGCTGAACACGCCGGGAAAGGGTGCGTTGGGGGGTGGGGAGAATCAGCCAGGCAAGCTCCTTCCTCGGGTTCAAAAGTTCCAAACTCTCGCCTTTGTGTGGCAAACAAAAACAGAAAGGCGGAGAGAAAGAAGAAAGGAGGGGCGGAGAGAGAAAAGGATGTGGGGAGCCCACAACCAACATCTAGGAAACCTCTGGACCAATCAGGGGCCGAGGGGGCGGGGCCAGGTTCTCTCTCTGGCGTTTGCATCACCGCGTCTATAAAAGCACACTTCAGTTTCTCCAGCTTAGGTTGAAGGTGCACAGCAGAGGCCTTGGAAGGAGGAAGAGAGAGACAGAGAGGTCGAAGAGATAGAGCGAGAGAAAGAAAGGAAAGGAGGGAGAGAGGAAGGAAGGGAGGGAGGGGCGTTGGATGCAAGAGGTCGGCAGGTAGGCAGCGCAGAAGCCCCTCACGCAGGGCGAAGAGGAGCCACCTCGTTGCTGCTGCTTTCTTCTTTTTCTCCTCCTCCGTCGGCTTTTGTTCTGCGGAGTGGGGCCATCGTGGGTCTCCGGACTGCCTAGGTTGGTATCTCAAGCCGGGAAGCGGCATTGTCTACGCTCGGTATCCGGTCCACAGAGGGTTAAGCTTGGCCGCTGACTTTTAGTGTGGGAGGAATGCGCTTGGACTGGGAAATGGCCGGAGGGATCGCCTTGCTCCCTCCTCCTTCTCTCCCTCCCTCTTTCCCCAACTCTCAGCAGCATCCTTCCCCTCTTTAGGCCCGTTGTCTTACTGCCTCGACAAAGCTGCGACAGTCTTTGTTCCCAAGCTCGGCTCTCTCCAAGCTTCGCAGGAAACTTTGCTGGCTGGTTGTCACTTCCAGCTCTCTTCCCCCAACAAACACAGAGCGCCAAGGGTTGCCCTTGACAGAATGAACTGGCAAAGTGCACCCCTTTCTCGATGTAAAGCAGGGTGTCGCAAGAAGCTGTGAACACACAAAAGGCTTCCTTCCAGCTCCAGGGTACACCTTCTCCAAAGGTTTGTTATGGAAATGCAGGGAAATGGAGTGCCACCATCTTAATTCCTCCAGCCCTGGCATAGGAAAACTTGGGCTCTCCAGGTATTTTGGACTTTAACTCCCACCATTCCTAACAGCTTCAGGTCATCTCCTTTTTATTTTACTTACTTACAGTATTTACATTCTGCCCTTCTCACCCTGTAGTGGACTCAGGGCCGATTACAATATACATATGCATGGCAAACATTCAACGTATATAGACAGACACATATTTTATTTGTTATTTTATTATTTGCACTTGTTAACCGCCACTCTCAGCCCGAAGGCGACTCGTGGCGGTGTACAGAACATAGAACATACAGACAACAGTTACAGTAAATCAGGACCATAACACACATCTTACTAACACACAGCTAATTAAACTAAAAATCCGCTTCGTCTTGTTTGGGTCATAATCAGTCTCGTAGTCATAGTCCATTCCGGTGGTCATTCCAAAACATAGCACTTAATTGAAGGCCTTTTCGAAGAGCCAGGTTTTCAGGCCCTTGCGGAAGGCCATGAGGGAAGGCGCCTGTCTAATTTCAGCAGGGAGGGAGTTCCACAGCCGGGGGGCCACCACCGAGAAGGCCCGCTCTCTAGTCCCTGCCAAGCGTGCCTGTGAGGCAGGCGGGACCGAGAGAAGGGCCTCCCCGGATGATCTCAAGGTCCTCGTGGGCTCGTAGGCCGAGATGCGGTACTCAAGGTATTTTGGGCCGGAACCGTTTAGGGCTTTGTAGGTTAGCACCAGCACCTTGAATTGGGCCCGGTAGCTGATCGGCAGCCAGTGGAGCTGGGACAGCAAGGGCGTTGTGCGCTCCCTGCGTCCCGCTCCGGTTAACAACATGGCTGCCGCGCGCTGGACTAGCTGGAGCTTCCGGGCCATCTTCAAGGGCAGCCCCACGTAGAGAGCGTTGCAGTAGTCGAGGCGGAATGTGACCAAAGCGTGTACCACCGTGGCCAAGTCAGACTTCCCAAGATACGGGCGCAGCTGGCGCACGAGCCGAAGCTGTGCAAATGCTCCCCTGGTCACCGCTGAAACCTGGGGATCCAGGCTCAGCGATGAGTCCAGGGTCACACCCAAGCTGCGAACCTGCGCCTTCAAGGGGAGTGCGACCCCGTCCAGCACAGGCTGTAACCCTATACCCTGTTCGGCCTTGCGACTGACCAGGAGTACCTCTGTCTTGTCTGGATTTAATTTCAGTTTGTTCGCCCTCATCCAGACCGTCACAGCGGCCAGGCACCGGTTCAGGACTTCGACAGCCTCCTTAGTAGCAGGTGGGAAGGAGTGACAGAGTTGGACGTCATCTGCGTACAGGTGACACCGCACCCCGAAACTCCGGATGATCTCACCCAGCGGCTTCATGTAGATGTTAAACAGCATGGGGGACAGTATGGAGCCCTGAGGAACACCACAGGTCAAAGGCTGTGGTGTTGAACAGGAGTCCCCCAATAACACCTTCTGGGTGCGACCCTCCAGAAATGACTGGAGCCACCGCAAAGCGGTGCCCCCAAGGCCCATCTCTGCAAGGCGTCCCAGAAGAATACCGTGGTCGACGGTATCGAAGGCTGCTGAGAGGTCCAGAAGCACCAACAGGGACACACTCCCCCTGTCTAGCTCCCGGCGGAGATCATCCACTAAGGCGACCAAGACCGTCTCGGTACCATGCCCCGGTCTGAAGCCAGACTGTGCCGGATCCAGATAATCCGTGTCTCTCAAGAATACCTGGAGTTGTGAGGCCACCACGCTTTCCATGACTTTGCCCAAGAAGGGAAGATTGGAAACAGGCCGAAAGTTGTCAAATTTAGTGGGGTCCAGTGATGGTTTCTTCAACAGCGGCTTTATAATAGCCTGTTTTAGGCTCGCTGGAATCGTGCCTTCCCGAAGGGAGGCATTAACCACCACCGTTACCCACTCAGCCAATCCCCCTCTGGCCTCTTTCAGAAGCCAGGATGGGCAGGGGTCTAGGATAGACGTGGTAGGCCTCATTCCTCCAAGTATCTTGTCCACATCCTCGGGTTTCACAAACTGAAAAGAATCCATCAAAATAGGACAAGCAGGTGCTTGTGTCACATCAACAGAGACTGCATTTAATGTGGCATCCAGCCCAGAACGGATCAAAGCGACTTTGTCTGCAAAGAACCGAGCAAATGCTTCACAGCGCGTGTCCGAGTTGTCAGGGCTCCCACCTGAGGTAGGGGGAGTTAAAAGACCTCTGACAATCCGAAACAACTCCGCCGGACGGTTTTTTGCAGACACAATAGTAGCCGCAAAGAAAGTTTTCTTTGCGGCTTTCATTGCCGCGGCATATGCCCTTAAAAAGGACACAAACCGTGCTCGATTTGGCTCGCTTGGGTCCGAGCGCCACACGCTCTCTAGTTCCCTCTTCCTTCGCTTCATCGCTGCCAGCTCCTCAGTGAACCAAGGAGCTGGTTTAGCTCGGTTACTTGAGAGGGGACGTTCCGGAGCGATCCTGTCAATTGCCCTGGTCATCTCCCCATTCCAGAGAGCGACCAAGGCCTCGACATGGTCACCTACCGAGGTGGCGGGAAAATCCCCAAGAGCCGTCAGGAATCCGTTCAGATCCATAAGCCTCCTGGGGCGGACCATCTTAATGGGTCCTCCACCTTTGCGGAGGTTAGGGGGCGCAGTGAGCCTAAATCTGATCAGGAAGTGGTCGGTCCATGGCAACGGAGAGATGGACAACTCCTCCACACCGCCACCTTGCTCCCATCCCTGGCAGAAAACCAAGTCCAATGTGTGTCCAGCACAGTGGGTGGGGCCAGTTATTTGTTGGGACAGCCCCATGGTTGCCATGGCAGACATGAAGTCCTGAGCCGCTCCTGTGAGGGTCGCCTCGGCATGGATGTTGAAGTCCCCCAGCACAAGGAGCCGTTGGGACTCCACCACCAGGCTCGAGACCACCCCCGCTAGCTCAGGCAGGGAGACTGTAGTGCAGCGAGGTGGACGGTACACTACAAGAATCCCTATTCTGTCCCGGTCACCCACCCTCAGGTGGACGCATTTGAAATTTGTGGTCTGCGGGATGGGACTCCTGGTCAGATGGATGGAATCTCTATAGACCACTGCGACCCCGCCTCCCCGTCCTCCGGCTCTTGGTTGGTGTTGCACGGAGAAGCCTGGAGGACAAAGCTGGGAGAGGTTTACGCCCCCCGCTTCATCCAGCCAGGTCTCCGTGATGCACGCCAGATCTGCCCGCTCCTCCAGGATTAAATCCTGGATCCAGGTCGTTTTTCCGTTGACAGATCTGGTGTTTAACAACACCACCTTCAAACCAGAGGGCCCGCTCACCTGGTTACACCAATTTACCTTAGGAGACCGGTTGGGGGTTGTTAATATGGATAAGCGGTCCGAATTAGGCTGAATTCGAGGTCTCCTTTTCCCGCATCTCCTCCTTCCCACCACGACCTCTATGGGGGCCCCTCGGCTCATGGAACACCTCCCCCCCTCCATGCCGCAATCTAACGCCAAGATCTTGCTTTCTGCTTTATTCGTTGCTTGACTTTCCGGTCTTTGCCAATCTCCTTTCTTCCCCACTACCCCCCTCCCCACCTCATTTTTATTTATAGGGTCCAACCCACCTCCCCCCCTGTCCCTCACACTATACAATAGGAGCAAGGATAGCACACAGAGGGGGATGGGGGACCACATGGATAACAACGATACAAGGCGGTGTTGGATGTTCTGGCCACACCACTAGAATAGTTCATAAAGTGCACAATGAAGAGCTAGATCTAAAGTGCAATCGCTACAGTAGCTAAAGTGCAGTAGCTAAAGTGCAGTAGCTAAAGTGCGGCACGGAGGGATAGGAAGGGGCGAAAGTGCTAATGCGGTTGGCGGCACAGGCAGGCGCCTTAAAGCGCTCTCTTACATAAAGTGCTATATCTCGTGTTTATATCACATATTCAACCGATATAAGCTCAGGAATGTGCAAGCTGATGGTATATAATCACCCTCCTATGGGGCTGAGATGATGGTCAATTAACTCAATGCTATTATGACCCAGATGGAGTCTCAAGACGGTTGGAATGAAGCGGATGGGGGCTTCCGGAGATGGTAACTCGGCAAGGGGCAGCACGGTTGGTCGGCTACAGAACTACACACTCTGTACTAACACAGAGAAGTCCAGCCTAAAGGTCTACAAGGGCTAGCATAACGGTCTACACAACGGTCTACACAAAAGGTTACACAGAGAACTGCACAGAGGAGGCCAACACAATATCAGGTCTACACCAAAAGGTCAGCACAAGATGTCTGCTCTGGGGTCCGCACAGGGACAGCCAGGCCCTCCGTAGTCCGCAGCCCAGCTACAAGCTGGTGGTGATAGCGGTCGCGGCAATGGTCTGGCCTGGTGGAAGACGCGGTCCTGCTGGCGATGTCTGCGACCTAGTGGGGCGGTGGTGGTGGTCCCCCGGTGGTGACAGTGGTAGCGGCCCGGCGACCCGGCCGTAGCTCGGCCCTGCGGAGGACTGCGATTGGTTTAATCCCAGGCGGCGATAACTCATCAGCAGAGGAGGCCGCAGCTCCGCAGCTCCACAGCGGCCCAGCGGAGGTAGTGGCCGCGGCCTGGTGAAAATGGCGGCGGCGGTGGAGGCGGGCCTCAGCGGCGATGACTCACCAGCAGAAGAGGCCGCAACTCCGCAGTGGCCCAGCGGAGGTAGTAGCCGTGGCCTGGTGGAAAATGGCGGCGGCAACCCCGGTGGCGGCGGCCGCGGCCCGGCGGTGGAGGCGGGCCTCAGCGGCGATGGCTCGGCAGAGCGGCCGCCGCGGCGGCAGAGGTCCAGCGTAGGCAGGTGTCCGGCGCCCCGCGTCCAACGGCGGAGAGGCTGCGGCTCAAGCGGCAAAGCCTGCAAGCCTCCAGGAACTCGGCGCTGGATCTTTTTCCCAAGGGGAGAGGCAGTCCGGCGTGTCTCTCTCCTCAGCTCTCTCCCCAGCTCTCTCCTCAGCTGCAGCAGCAGCGGCAGCAAGCGGGCCCGAGCTCCTTAGTTCTCTCCTCAGCTGCAGCAGCAGCAGCGGCAGCAAGCGGGCCCGAGCGGCACTTCAAGCCGCCAACGGGACCAACAGCGTCCTCGCCGGGGAGCCTGCCTCGCCAGAGTTCCTTCCACCAGGGGGGAAGCCAGCCCATCTTCCCCGCGGCGCGACTTCCCCGCGGCGTGCTTCTGGAAAAATATTGCTTTGCTTTCATGTCTCCAAAAATTAGTCACTGGGTAGCCACTATGCCCTCGACAGGAAATTAACTCAAGAGCTGAACTGCAGTTTGGACAATGCTTTCTCCTATTTAACACTCAAGGTTTTTTTTTTTTTTCTGATGAGGGTATTTCGGCCACCAGGGGAGTTGTTGCTTCATCGTCCATTTGTGACACTGATGAAGTACTTCCTCATTCTTTGCATGGTTGCTGGATATTTTATGGCGTCGTAAATTAGTTAAATTAGCCTCCCCTCATACACAGTACCTAAATTTCTAACTTGATAGATACAACTGTCTTTCAGGCTGCAAAAGTCGACAGCAAGCTACACAAATTGGTTGGAAGCTCACTCCGACCCCGGCTGGCTTTGAACTCATGACCTTTCAGTCAGTAGTGATCTTAATGAAGCTGACTCCCAGCCAGCTGTGCCACAGTCCCCCTCAGCCACTTAAGGAAGGGGCCTGAGGCTATTAGGAATGGTTGGGGTTAAAGTCCAAAACACCTAGAGGGCCAGAGTTGGCCCAGGCTGGTGGAACTAAGATGGTGGCACTCCATTCCCACACAGAGAGATCCCTTCCTGCATTCCCTTAACAAACCTGATCCCGTCCTCTGGAGTATTACCTATCCCCCCTAATTTGGTGTCATCTGCAAATTTGATTAGCATGCCATCTAAACCAGAGATGGGCAAACTTGGGCCCTTCCTCCAGGCGTTTTGGACTTCAATTCCCACTATTCCTAACAGCTTCCAGCCCTCCCCCCCCCCCCAGCCACTTAAGGAAGGGGCATGAGGCTGTTAGGAATGGTGGGAGTTGAAGTCCAAAACACCTGGAGGGCCAGAGTTAACCCAGGTCTGGGCTGGAGGAACTAAGATGGTGGCACTCCATTCCTATGCAGAGGGAGCCCTTCCTGCATTCCTATAACAAACTTGAGCCTGTCCTCTGCAGTATTAGTTATCCCTCCTAATTTGGTAAGTAAGCTTAGGCCTGGTTTAGACAGCCTCAGGCCCCTTCCTTTCCCTCCTCAGCTGCTTAAGCACTTGACACACTCTAACAAGCACACCTGAGGTTAAACTGTCCTCTAAAAAGGGATACAAGCATACCTTGTCATGACGAAATTGATGGCGACACAACACAGCTCGTGACAACCTTTCATTTATATTGTTTCAAAATATAGTCAGTCAGTCAGTAGCCTTTATTTCGGTCAACAAACCATCAGCTATGTCAAGCGAAAGTAGATGATGAAATACAACAATTAGCAATTAATAACATCACATTTGGCTTATGATTAATGAAAACAAGTATCACCATTCGCTATCGGATGAATGACTGTCTATATAATCTAAAACAGGAACTGATTGCAAATTAATAAGTCTCCTGAGTACTCTTTGTTACACTCAGCCTTTACAGGTTATTCATGAAGCACTTGTGGCTTTTTGCTGCTGCAAACAGAAATTTGGCCACCTGTTCCGTTACCCTTTTATCAAGATCAGACAGTAAATAGGTGCAGTACCAACTTAGGGTTCTTCCTGGCCACTTGGTGAGTAGAGGGGATATTAACCTTAGTCTATCATCCTTGTAAATTGTGCAAATAAAAAGTACATGTATTACAGTTTCAATTTTACCCTCCCCGCATGGCCAACTCTGTGTTTGTAATCAGTCCCTTTGTATCTACCCTCTAGTATGGCTGATTTGAGGGCATTAAATCTGGCCCAACTGAAAGCAAGGCGAAATTTTGGGATGTTTACATTTTCTAAGTATTTGGCACCTCCCAAAGAATTAAATCTTAGGCCTAAATTCAATGGAGAGCATGTGGAGCACGCCAGAGTCATTGAGTCCTGTTTGTCTATGTCACTGATTCATTCCGCTAAGATCTGCATTATCTTTTTATGCTCAAAACCGTTCAATATATTCTCTGAGAGGCCCATCTGCCTGAGTTTCTGATTTAGCGCTTTGATTCGGTGGGATTTAAAGAGGTCTTTTTGAATCAGATATGTATATCCCGCTTCAGGCCCTTTGTGCACCCTCTCCATCCAGAATCCTAGGGCCCTTCTCCAAGCCAGTGATTCGAGTGAGGCTGTTCCTGATTCCAGTCTTAAAACAGCAGATGGAACACAATTGGGGACAGCAAACAGTTTTCTGAGAAACCCTGATTGAACTTGTTATACTTTAGATGTGAAGCCTGTGATCCATACCGGAATTGCGTATAATAATTGGGCTGTTACCTTTGCTTGGAAGACCTTTGTTGCTTGGAAGACCTTTGTTGTATACCAGACCTTTGCTGGTATATACTGGCCACCTTTGGAGCCCTTCCTCCATTCCTATAACAAACTTGAGCCTGTCCTCTGCAGTATTAGTTATTCCTCCTAATTTGGTAAGCATGCTGTGAAGGAGTCGTTAAACTGCTGCCACCAATTGTAAAGGAGACCGTTTTAATGCCACTGAATGTGAAGGTGCGAGTGGTAAAACACCCACTGCCACCTAATCTATGAGGGAAGCTGGGCAACGATAAATATCAGCCTAGGAGCTATTTTATAAAGGAACTGTTAATGACAGAAGGTTTTATTCAGTGGATAGCTTAGCGTTTACTATCTCTGGCTGACTGCACTATTGCAGGCTGTTCAACTTAGAAGAAACTGTATCAGGCAAGACTTGAGGAGAACAGTAACAAGTTTATTTTAACAGCAGTATAATAAGTTTAACTGTTCCTTCAAAAGAGGCACAAATCTTGATGGTTACAATAGTAATGTTTCATGAGTAATGTCAGGCACAGTCTTCAAGAAGTTTCTTTAAGCAGATGTAACCCTTCTGGACAACTGCCCTAATATAACAACTAAGCTAAAAGGCTTATTTTAACAGAATTCCCTATAGCACACTGGCTACAGACACATTCCCTGAATCTCCACCTAGAGACTCAGTGTTCTCTCAGTAGCTCTCCGGCCACTGACTAATTCCCTGTTTCTCCCACTAGAGAAATCAGGCCCTTCCTGTAGCTCACCGGCTTACAACTACATTCCCTGAATCTCCACCCTGAGACTCAGTGTTCTCTCAGTAGCTCTCTGGCCACTGACTAACTTTTTAAAACACAGCTGCCTCATGAAGAGGCAGTTGGCTCCGCCCCTGTTGCTATGGCAACTCAGCTAACACCAAGCCACCCTCTCCCACAAAACATAATCTCCCATACTTACCATCCCTAAACCACTGTCCAAACTACACATAACCAAAGAAATAAAACTTACACATCGTCACACATGCCCTCTAAACCAGGCCTGGGCAAGCTTAGGCCTGGTTTAGACAGCCTCAGGCCCCTTCCTTTCCCCCCTCAGCCGCTTAAGCACTTGACACATTCTAACAAGCACACCTGAGGTTAAACTGTCCCCTAAAAAGGGATACAAGCATACCTTGTCATAACAAAATTGATGGCGACACAACGCGGCTCGTGACAACCTTTCATTTATATTGTTTCAAAATACAGGCTGTCTCCAAGTTACAAATGACTCATAGATACAAAAGGGGGTGAGATAACAGGAAGTGAGAGGAATCTCCCCCTAGGAAGGGAAATTCACTCCTGGAAAAGTTATTATCTCCACTGAAGCTTTCTCACCAGTCCAGTGGCGCAATGGGTTAAACCCTTGTGCCACCAGGACTGAAGAGTGACAAGTCGCAAGTTCTAATTTGGCAATAGCGCGGATGAGCTCCCTCTGTCAGCTCCAGCTCCCCATGTGGGGACATTAGCGAAGCCTCCCACAATGATGGTAAAACATCAAAAACTTCTGGTCATCCCCTGGGTAATGTCCTTGCAGATGGCCAATTCTCTCACACCAGAAGCGACTTGTGATTTCTCAAGTTGCTCCTGACATGAAACAAAAAAAACCCCTCTATACTTGTTTCCAAATTTTTCAAATTGCATTTATCACAGGGACAAAAAGTGAGGTCAAATCTTCAGAACAGGGGCACAGACGGCAAAACACCCACCACAGAGGTGTTATCCCTTCCCTGTGCTCTCCAAAAAAAATTAATATATGTTTTTGGCTGGAGTTACACTTAAGAAATGTGCCTATTCTGACTTACAAACTCATCTTGGGAATAAACCTACAGAACCTATCTTGTTCGTAACTTGGGGACTGCCTCTGCATGATTTATTACTTATTTTACATAGACCCAGGAGCCCACAGTGGGTTAAACTGCTGAGCTGCTGAACTTGGTAAAAGAAAGGTCAGTGGTTTGAATCTGGGGAGTGAGGTGAGTTCCTACTGTTAGCCCCAGTTTCTGCCAACCTAGCAGTTTAACATGCAAATGTGAGTAGATCAGTAGGTACTGCTCTGGCGGGAAGATAATGGTGCTCTATGCAGTCCTGCTGGCCACATGACCTTGGAGGTGTCTAAGGACAATGCTGACTCTTTGGCTTAGCAGTGGAGATGAGCACCACCCCCCAGAGTTGAGCACGACTACACTTAATGTCAAGGGGAAACATTTACCTTTACCTTCCATATACTCATGGGTTTCTTGCTAGGTTTGTGTGATGCACCTACACATCGCACACTAATGCGTCACAACACACAGTTTGGAAAACTGTTAAAGTGTTACCTATTTGAAAAACCTGGGGTTGAGGTGATGAAATTGTTTTTGTCAGATTCCTAAGAGACTATGAATCCCTTTGTTGATCTCTCTCTCTCTCTCTCTCTGTATATTAAAACTCTCTGTGAACTTAGTTATTGTGAAAGAGGAAAAGTAGTCTTTCTCAGAAAACAAATGTATCTGTGGAGGCTCTATGTTCTGTACCAAGGCTTCTTACACCTTTCCTACTTGCAACCCCTTACCCAAGAAATTTGTACATGACCCCAGGTATATACTTGAGTATAAGTCTAGTTTTTCAGTCTTTTTTTCAGGCTGAAAACGTCCCCCTTGGCTTATACTCGAGTCAAGGTTATTTATTATTTTATTCTATTATTATTATTATTATTATTATTATTATTATTATTATTGCTATTATTACATTTATTTTACTCTATTATTGTTGCTATTATTGCATTTATTATTTTACTCTATTATTAATGTTATTACATTTCCATTAATTTACTGTATCCGGCCATGAAACCCTTCGACAATACAATTTCCTGTATTATTATTATTACATTTATTATTTTACTTTTTTATTATTGGAAGTCTACATAAACACATTTATAATGAAGAAGATTAGAATAATGGTTTAATCAGAGTTGGGCAGTTTTGTCAAATTACAGTTTTATGTAAATATTCGAAAACATTTAATCTACTGATGCCTCAATTAATCTAATTGTATTGGTATCTAATTTTATTTTGAAATTTACCAGTAGTGGCTCAGCTTATACTTGAGTCAATAAGTTTTCCCTGTTCTTTTTTGTGCTAAAATTAGGTGCCTCGGCTTATATTTGGGTCAGCTTATACTCAAGTATATACGGTAAGCTTGTTTTCTGCTGCCCTAGAGACTAGAACAATGGCTTCAAACTACAAGAAAGGATATTCCATCTGAAAATTAAGAAAAACTTCCTACAGTGAGAGATATTATTCAGCAGTGGAACTCTCTGCCCCAGAGTGTGGTGGAAGCTCCTTCTTTGGAGGCTTTTAAGCAGAGGTTGGATGGCCATCTGTCAGGGGTGCTTTGAATGTGATTTCCCTGCTTCTTGGCAGGGGGTTGGACTGATGGCCCATGAGGTCTCTTCCAACTCTATGATTCTATAGCATGAGAATAATAATCAAACATTTACTAATAAATAATAATAATAATAATAATAATAATTAAAAAAAATCTTGACGAGATTTATTCAGAGGAGGTTTCCCATTGCAACCCTCCTCTAGCACAATAGTTCCCTAGCACATGATATTCCATAGCAGTCTCTTTCCTATGTATTTACTAGGCCTAGCCTTGCTTATCTTCTGATTTCATGAGCTCAACATTGAGCTCAGTGTGCTGTTCTGCAAAATTACCAGCTCCTGAGAAATGGCAACAATATGGATGCTGACACCATAGAAAAAAGGATAAAATCCTA
This sequence comes from Anolis sagrei, assembly GCF_037176765.1. Classification (NCBI taxonomy): domain Eukaryota; kingdom Metazoa; phylum Chordata; class Lepidosauria; order Squamata; family Anolidae; genus Anolis; species Anolis sagrei. The sequence goes on along the minus strand of NC_090035.1, from coordinate 61,827,499 downwards.
CACATAAAATAAATAAATCTAGTTTCCTGCATGTCCTGTTTTGAGGAATTTTAAGATTTTTCTGAATGTGGACTTGTAATATTCTCTATTGTATGCAGAACTGTGACTTATATTCCTTTCTAACATCAAACATGGAACAAAAGCTGTGTTGGTTGAGGATGATGGGAGTTGTAGCCATGTGCAAGTAGAGGACATCAGCTTGGAAAAGACAACTCTATCTGTGCCACACCATGGCCGCCTAATCCAAAGCCCTCCCTTCCACATAGGCTAAAGCAGGGGGGAAGGGCCCCTGCCATCTGCTACCACTGTAGAGAATGGGTGCTGGAATTGTGTGTGTATATATATGCAGATGCACACACAATCCCCTCCAGCAAATTAGCTGCAGCTCAGTGGTTATAGAAATAATGTACAGTTATCTTAAATGCTGCATTTCAAGGGTTCCCTTGCAGTTAATGCATTTTAGACAGCAAGATTAAAACTTCCCCCTTGATTATGAATTTCATGTTCATAGAATCATAGAGTTGGAAGAGACCTCATGGGCCATCCAGTCCAACCCCCTGCCAAGAAGCAGGAATATTGCATTCAAATCACCCCTGACAGATGGCCATCCAGCCTCTGTTTAAAAGCTTCCAAAGAAGGAACCTCCACCACAATCCAGGGCAGAGAGTTCCACTGCTGAACAGCTCTCACAGTCAGGAAGTTCTTCCTCATGTTCAGATGGAATCTCCTTTCTTGTAGTTTGAAGCCATTGTTCCGTGTCCTAGTCTCCAAGGCTGCAGAAAACAAGTTCGCTCCCTCCTCCCTGTGACTTCCTCTCACGTATTTATACTGGCTATCTTGTCTCCTCTCAGCCTTCTCTTCTTCAGGCTAAACATGCCCAGCTCCTTAAGCCGCTCTTCACAGGGCTTGTTCTCCAGACTCTTGATCATTTTAGTCGCCCTCCTCTAGACACTTTCCAGCTTGTCAATATCTCACTTCAATTGTGGTGCCCAGAATCGGACACAATATTCCAGGTGTGGTCTAACCAAGGCAGAATAGAGGGGTAGCGTGACTTCCCTGGACCTCCTTCTTGGCCTACCTTACAAAGTGGTTGAACCTTTGCTGAGGACTATAGTGTTATTTATTTTGTATCAAAAGAATTGCATAAATTAGTATAAAATTGATAAAAATAAAAGGAGAATACTTTGTTGATTGAGATGTTTGAAAAGTGTGATGCAAAGGTAATTAAATTGAACTTACAGAAAACAGGTTGGAGCACTCACCTAAATTAAAATACTTGGACTGTTTGAACAACCTTCACTAGCAAAAAAAAAAAACCCCAAAAAAACTCCAGTCTAAATCCCAGAGAGCTGAGTCTTATCATCTACCATAAATGTTTGGCCATCTGTCAGGAGTGCTTTGAATGTGATTTTCCTGCTTCTTGCCGGGGGGGGGGGGGGGGTGGACTGGATGGCCCACAAGGTCTCTTCCAACTCAATGATTCTATGACCCATAATGACGGGTACATTGGCTGTGTTGACTGATGACTTGGCCTTGGACTTTATCGTGGGAAATGCATTGCGCTGGCTGCCTCTTGTATAGCCAGCACTAAACTAGATAGGTCAATGTCTGGACTTGCATAAGGTTTGAGGTTATGCTGCTTCGAGTTCACTCCCAATTTACAGTGACTGCGGTGGCACAGCAGATTACACTGATAAGCTACAGAACTTGCAGACTGGAAAATCTGCGGTTTGAATCCACGGGATGGAGTGAGCTCCCATTGTTAGCCCCAGTTTCTGCCAACTTAGCAGTTTGAAAACATGCAAATGTGAGTAGATCAATAGGTACTGCAACAGCAGGAAGGTAGCAGAGCTCCATGCCGTCAGAACTTACTGACCAGAAGGTCAGTAGCTCAAATCTGCAGGATGGGGTGAGCTCCCATTGTTAGCTCCAGCTTCTGCCAACCTAGCACTTCAAAGGCATGCCAGTGTGAGTAGATCAATAGGTACCACTTTGGCAGGAAGGTAATGAAACTCCATGAGTCAGAACTTGCTAACCAGAAGGTCAGTGGCTCAAATCTGCAGGATGGGGTGAGCTCCTGTCGTTAGCCCCAGCTTCTGCCAACCTACTAGTTTGAAAACACGCAAATATGAATAGTTCAATAGGTACCACTTCAGTGGGAAGGTACCAGTGCTCCATGCAGTCATACCAGCCACATGACCTTGGAGGTATCTATGGCTCTTTGGCTTAGAAATGGAGATTAGCACCACCTCTCAGAGTCAGACTCGACTAGACAATGCCAGGGGGAAACCTTTATCTGTCCTGGGTGGTTTGCCATTGCCTTCTTCTGAATAAAGCCTACACTACCTGCTTTTCCTGGCAGACTCCTTGGTATTTACAAGGCCTGGTCTTTGTATAGGTTGCCTTTGAATAGGTTGACTTTCCTTAAGGTAGAACTCTGGCTCCTCTAGGCACAGCATCTAATTACACATGGATGCTCTTTAATGGTGCTGCTTTAGGTGTGGGAACCTCTGGCTCAGCAGATACTATATTAGCATTATCCTTAGCTATTTATTTGCCAAACTTGACTTTTCCCCTTTCTCCTACTGAGCTCAAGATCGCATCTGTGGTTTTGTCTCTTTCCTGGGTCCCCCCTCCTCCCAAACATCTTGTGTGTTAGGTTAAGCTTTGAGAGAGCAACTGGCTCAAGATGACGACATGAATTTCACAGTTGAATGGATCTTCCAGATCTGAGCCCACTAGGCTAAAAATGGCACCACATTGATTCTCAACAGTCTCCCTGTGTATGGAGTGTCCATATACCCCTCTCCATCCAGGCAGTGACCAAGTCTAGAATGCTTTGCCTTTTCTAGCATGCTCTGCAGACTTTTGCTTGTGAGCCTAAAGAGAGACTCCATGGCACTTTGGCAAGGCATGTTCCATGTGTTGGAATTCAATTTCACAGTGCTCAAGTCCTTAATGAGAAGCAGATAGATAGTATTAAGCTAGGATGAGGGTATCCCTGCCTCCCCCCCCCCCCCAGATTCCTGAGTGTCTCTTTGATGGTTGTTTTTATATTGTGATATACCATTGTTGTTTTACTTTGCTTGTTACTGTTTTTATTAATTTTAATGTTATTTTAACTATGTTGGTCGGGCTTGTCCCCATGTAAACCTGAGTTCCTTTGGGGAGATGAAGATAGGGTACAAAAATAAAGTTGTTGTTGTTGTGTCTGTAGTTGTCTGCTTTCTCTCACTTTGACCTTTCTCCACCCATTCTAATTGACGAGGTAGAATGGAATTCTACAGGGTGCATGTTCCTTTGTTTTAAGACCATGTGGTCACTCACACCAGAAATGACTTGCAGTTTCTCAAATTCCTCCTGACACACAAAAAATACCATGTGGTCATTCATTCCTTTGTCACCTCCTTTTCATCCTGACCTCTCTCTAGTTTATGTGCATGATGAAATGTAGTCTTTAGATATTTTTCCTTTTGTTTGAACCTTAGAAGTAATGCAGTTAGACAAGAGAGAAAGCTTAGACTCAGTATTTCCTATCAAGAAATGTAGTTCTTCTATGTTTTTTCCAAAACCTTTTGAAACTTTAAAGATTGAACTCTGCATCCTTGCCTCCTTGAGTCAAAAAGTCTTTTTGCTTGCTGTGAGCTGAAATTGCTCTGTTAAGTATCGGTTTTGTATTTGTAAATGCTCTGTGATTTTGGAGAATTTCTATAACACTATGCAAAGAGCCATTTTGCACCTGCCATTCTTGGTTTCACAAGGAGGAGGTATGCCTTGGGAATCATGTGCTTAGAGCACAGGTTCCCAACCTGTGGTCCATGCACCCCCAGTGGTTCCCAAAAATTGAAATATGGTCCACTGCTTCACCATTACTGCACCGTTGCCTCAAAACTAAAGTGCCGAGGCAATGGGGATATTGGGAGGGGAGAGCTGATTACCCATGAAAGACTATTACTACCACATCAGCACTAGATTATTAAATATGATTTATTGTGGTTAAGCTAGTGGCATCTCCTGGATGGCATATGTTCTGTATCAGAAACTAGAGCTGATGTGGTCTATCCAATGCAGTTTTCTGAATCAGCACCCCAAATAACCAAACCAAATCTAAAGTTGACCAAAAAGTGATTTGTTGACCAAAAACTGATTCCAAAACTGACCTTTCGGTACTAATGTTGGAGAGTGGTCCCTGGTCAAAAAAAGGTTGGAAACCACTGGCTTAGAGGGAGTTTTGGGGAGTCTTGTCTTAGATTGCTGCTCCTGTTCTAATCACATGCATCCTGTCCTGTCTTCACTTGCAGTGCTCAGGTCATGGCTGATCACATGATGATGCCAATGAACCACAGTGCAAATGGGCTACAGGGCTACCGGATAGGGATGAATGGGATGCAGGGCTCTCCACAGCATGGGCAGCATGTTCTAAGAACGCCACCAGCTAACCATCAGATGACACAGTATGGAGGCCCCGCCATGGATGGAACTATCAGGCCTAGGCCCAACATCATTGGACAGATGGGTCACCACCAGGTGACAAGCACCATGATGTTCAACAGTCCAAGTCAACAGCAACAACAGTATATGGGGCCCGTGGGTGCACAGCAGCTTATGGCCAGCATGCATTTACAGAAACTCAACACACAGTATCAGGGCTATCCTCTCATGGGGATGAACAATGGGTCCTTGAGAATGGGGGCTCAGCAGTACCGGATGGGGCCCAGTCAGCATCCAGTCATGCAGCACCTGCCTCCTCCTGCATTGACTTTGAACTTTATGGATACAGAACTGATTGACAAAGATGTTTTGACCTCTTTGGCTATGGAATTGGGTCTGGACAGAGTTCAGGAGCTGCCAGAGCTTTTCCTGGGACAAAATGAATTTGACTTCATCTCGGACTTTGTGAGCAAACAGCAGCCCAGTGCAATCAGCTGTTGAATGCTTCTGCTGGACCACTGGTGTTTCTAAATGATGGTTTGATCTCTTCCCTCTCCAAACCACTTTACTTTTATCTTCCTTGTGCACAAATGGGCTTTTTCAACTCTACTTTATCCCACTTCTCACACGATGGACAATAATTGGACTTTCCTTGCTGTTGCTGGTTGCACTGCATTGCTATTCCTTTTGTGTGCGTAAAGAAGAGGAATGGATGAAAATGGAGTGCCTCTGCAGAGGAAACAAATGTGGTAGATTTTTGTTCTTGACCCAGAGGAAAGCAGGGTTTCTGTGTTTGGACTGCTGTGTGGAAGTAGTGGATGGGCACTGAAACCTGTGCTATACTGTCAGCAAGCTGGTCTGAATATACTTCCATTGGATGTAATTTTGGTGGCATTTTTAAACTCCCATTGGAAAGTGAATCAGGGGGAGTGCTCTTCATATTGACCACCATCTTTCTTTAAAAGTATACAGTATTTTTGGACTACAGTTCACAGTGTAATCTGCTGGTCATGGAGGAGACTGGGCATGCAGCGCGGGGCGGGAATTCTATCAATTGTAATCAAAGTAACTTTGCCCAATTTTGCTTTATTGCTCCCAATGCTGGTAACAGTGGTTCTCAACCTGTGGGTCCCCAAGGGTTTTGGCCTACAATTCCCAGAAATCCCTGAAAGTTTACCAGTTTTTAGGATATCAGGGAGTAGAAGGCCAAAACATCTGGGGACCCACAAGTTGAGAACCACTGAGTTAGGAAATAGCTCTCCTTTTTGGCTCAAGGGAGATCACTGGCCTCAAGTGTTTTGTTTGGTGTCTCTCCCCTCTTCCAATTTTTTCTTTCATTAGAAAAAAAAGAAAACAAATACAAAATATCTTTAAAAATATGAGCAGGCCTCCTTCAAAGTGGAGTCGGTTCACAAGAATGGATGAACCATTTAGTTTATAGAACAAGCCTTCCCCAAGGTGCTGTTAGTTAGAGATTGGTGGACTCCCTACTTCTACTGACGTTAAGTGAGTTGTAGTCCAAATCATCAGACAGCTGGTTATGGGGAAGGAGGCTGTTGGAGGACTTCCTTCAGGTTTTTGGCACCATGAGCTTTTGAGTTGTCATCTAGCTCTCTGCATCTTTAACCCCCAAAAAAGTTGTAATTATATATATTACTGATTTTATTTTGAAAAACTATTTTATTTATCACTTGTATGTGTGATTCTTATTTATTTGGAAGGGCTCAATTACGGCCTTTTGAGATTTACTAGAAAGGGCTAAAGATACACTGAAGCGCATGCCCCTCCAAATTGTGATTGCTATCAATAACCAAGGTTGCAAAAATCACAATTTGGCACCCATAATTTGGTTTTATATAATTCTAATTGTTTTCTACAAAAAAGAGGGGAGGGGGAGGTAAAAGAGTGAGGGATGGCATGGAGTTGGTGGCTTGTTTTCCTGCCTAGCCTTGTCTCCAGATGCTTTGGGGAAGTGGAAAGCTTGAGTACAGGAACTACTGCTACCCTTCCTATAGCAAGCACACAGCAGTATGTTATTGTTGCTTGTGAGAATGTACAGGTGATTCTTTTCTCATTTTTTCCAAATAAAAATGAACCACTCGGGAATCGAATATGATTTGTTTGGGGTGTGTCTCTTGCTTTAAATACCCACAGTAAGAAAACACAGATCAAGGATGTTCCCATCTAAAGCAGTGGTTCTCAGCCTTCCTAATGCTGCAACCCCTTAATACAGTTTCTCATGTTCCCCACCCATAAAATTATTTTAGTTGCTACATCACAACTGTAATTTTGTTACTGTTATGAATCATAATGTAAATATCTGATATGCAAGATGTATCTTCATTCCTTGGAATGAAGGGGGGGGGGTTAATTTTGTCATTTGGGAGTTGTAGTTGCTGGGATTTATAGTTAACCTACAACCAAGGAGTATTCTGAACTCAACCAATGGTGGAATCAAACCAAACTTGACAGAGTTTGCAACAGAAAATACTGGAAGGGTCTGGTGAACACCAACCTTGAGTTTGGGAATTGTAGTTCATATACATCCAGAGAGCACTGTGGACTCAAACAATGATTGATCTGGACCATACTTGGCACAAATACTCAATATGCCCAAATGATAAGAGAATTGAGCCAAACTTCTCACACAGATCCCCCATCACCAACAGAAAATACTGTGTTTTTGATGGTCTTTGATGACCCCGCTGACACCCCATTGCAACCCCCAGTTTGAGAACCACTAATCTAAAGTGTAATCCCACTTCCTTTTTAATAATAAGAAGACAAGGTAAAGCACCTTTTCTGCACATGAAAATTCTCCAGTCATTATACCTCTTCATGGAATCATGAGTTGGAAGAGACCTCATGGGCCATCCAGTCCAACCCCCTGCCAAGAAGTAGAAAAATCGCATTCAAAACACCCCTGACAGATGGCTATCCAGCCTCTGCTTAAAGGCCTCCAAAGAAGGAGCCTACACACTCCAGGGCAGAAAGTTCCACTGCTGAACAGCTCTCACAGTTAGGAAGCTCTTCCTAATGTTCAGGTGGAATCTCCTTTCCTGTAGTTTGCAGCCATTGTTCCATGCCGTAGTCTCCAGGGCAGCAGAAAACAAGCTTGCTCCTTCCACCCTATGAATTCCCCTCACATATTTATACATGGCCATCATGTATGCCTTCTCTTCTGTCATGTTTCAGTGAAGGATGTTGAGTATTCTGTAGATGCCAGACAACAAAGTGTATGATATATATGATCTTTATTAAATTTTCCAATTTACATTTAAAAAAGAGAATTTTCCAATTTACATTTAAAAAAGAGAAAATAAGTAGGGTAGCCGAAGCTATTATGAGAGTTGTAGTGTAACAGTGAGAAAGCAAACGGAAATACCCGAAAAATTGTGGTGTATGATAAAAAGAAAAAATAAGAAAAAGAGAGGAAAGAAGATAGATATAAAGCCCACCACCTAATTAAAAGCTAGAGTAATAGATGTTGTTGACTTCCTGGGGTCTTCTTGAGGTCTGCTCAACCTTCTTTCTTCCCCTCCTTTCGAACTCTTGTCTCCTCAACTTCTTTCTCCTTCTCTTCCTTCTCTCCTTCTCTTCCTTAACTAGATCAGAATCTTCTTGTTTCTGTGCCTAAAGTAGTCCATCACTTCTTCCCAGTTTGTTTCATATTCATCCCTTTACTTCTTGATACTAAAAATGTAAGCCTGTCCATGTTTTTTATTTCTAGAATTTTTGTTAATCTTTCATTCTCATCCGGGATTTCCTTTTGTTTCCACCTTCTAGCGTAGCAGATCCTTGCTGCAGTTGTTATTAAAAATAAAATTTTGTCTGTGTTTTTCTCTATTTTTAAATCATGCATCCCCAATAAGAAAAGTTCCGCCTTCCATGGTATTTTAATTTTTAGAATATCTTGTAGTTCTTTTTGTACCCCTTTCCAATATTCTTTTGCCCTTTTACATGTCCACCGAATATGAAAATATGACCCTTCTTCTTCCTTGCATTTCCAACAGTCTGTACTGGAGATTCTGTTCCCTTTACCTATTTTTTTCGGTGTCATATACCAGCTGTGTGCTCTCTTTAGCCAATTTTCTTTCAAGTCAATGGCGTAGCAGTACTTTAGTTTTTCCCTCCAGATTCTTTCCTATTCCTCCTGTCTTATATTCCTTCTAATATTTTCATTCCATCTTCTTTTATAATTTTTTCTCCTTTGGCTTCTAGTTTCCACTCCAGCAATTTTTTATATATTTTTGTTATTAATTTATTTCTTGAATCCAGTACATTATCCCAGATTTTTTTTCCTGATTAAAACCAATCTTCTTGTCATTTTTATACTTTTCTTTAATAGTCCAATATTCTAACCATGACACTTTTTGATCCGCTGTGTTTAATTCTTCCTGTGATTTCAGAATCAGATCTCCTCCCTCTTTTTTTAGTAGGTCTTTGTACTTTATCCATTCATGCCATCCTGTATACCCTCTTTGTCCTGCCTCCAGGGGAGATACCCACTTCGGGGTTTTATTACACAATTTATCTTTGTATTTCTCCCATATATTCAAAACCGTAGATCTTATAAAATGATTTCCGAAATTCTTCTCATTTTTCTTCCCTTTATACCTGTGCTGTCGCACGCTGGGCCTGTGCATTAGACTGTATACAGGACATAAATTCTTTGTGCCCAACGGGACGCCGGGGCTGCCTCAGAATAAAGGCCCTTAGATTCCCCCAAACAGAGTCTTTAGAATGCTTAAAGTAAATCCAACAAAGTTCTTTATTGATGAAACAAACAGGTACTTTCAAGCTTTCTTAATTGTCTATAGGCTAGTCTAAAGGCAGACAACTGTTCCTTCACTGTTGGGAAAATCCCCGACCTCTACCTGGGCAATCTGTCTTCTCTTCTGTTAGCGTGGGACCCCTACACCCAAACCAATCTGCTTTATGGTTGCCGCGAAGGGCCCTTACCGAACAGGGACTTTGCAGAACTTCCAGGAGGAGGAAGATGTTCACTTCCCAGTGATGGCTGGGAAGTCCCTCAGCCAAGCTGTGGCTGTATGTCTCCCAGCCAAGCTGTAGGGCTGTATAACCCCGGCCAAGCTGTAAAAGACGAAGCTTTTCTACAGGAGCCACTTCGTTCTATGTCCTGTGCGAAAGGCTTCTCTGTGAGAACTAACTCAAAATGGCTTTGTTCCCTCCAAAACTCAAAAAGGGGCAGGATCAGGGAACCTAACTATAACTGGCAGGTGGCTTACCCTATAAATGCAAATTATAACAGGAAACCCCCTGCTACAAAATCCCAAGCATGGGATTGCACACAAACATGCAAACACAGCAAATAAATCTGGAGCTCCTGGAACAACTGTTCCAGAACAATACCATATATAGGTATGCCAATCTTCTCTCAGGTCTGATCCTTCCAGTATCAATAACTTCTTCTTTTCTAATTTCGCCCAGTCTTTAGCCCAAATTAGTGCATTTGCTTCCATATATAATTCGAAGTCTGGTACCGCTAGACCTCCATTTTCTTTTCTTTCTGTCAGATTATCAAAATTGATTCTCGGTTTCTTGTTTTTCCAAATGAATTTTTTAATATCTTTATTCCATTCCTTTAATATTTTTTTGTTTTGGACAATCGGTAAGTTTTGAAATAAAAATAACAGTTTTGGAAGTATGGTCATCTTTACTGTTGCAATCCGCCCTAACAATGACAGATTTATATTTTTCCATCTTTCCATATCTTTCTTTATCTCCTTCCATTTCTCTGTGTAGTTGTTTTGTAATAATTGTAGATTTTTCGATGTTAATATTATTCCTAAGTACTTCAGCTTTTTGACTATCTGTATATTCCATTTGTTTTTTATTTCTTCTTGTTCTTTTTTCTCAATGTTCTTGGTTATTGCCATTGTTTTTTCCATATTAATTTTAAAGCCTGAGACTTTCCCGAATTCTTTTATTGTTTTTATCCATTCCTCTAAATTATTTTTTGGGTCTTCAATTACACAAATCACGTCATCCGCATATGCCCGAATTTTATATTCTTGCCCTTGAATCTTCGCACCTGCCAATTTCCTTTCCTCTCTTATTTTATTTAACAATACTTCTAGGGTGAGGATGAAGATTAGTGGTGACAAGGGGCATCCCTGTCTCGTTCCTTTTCTCATTTCAATGCTGTCTGTTTCCTTCTCGTTTACCAATACTTTAGCTTCTTGCTTTTCGTAGATTGCCTCGATTGCGTTCTGAAAATAAAATCCTAGGTCCATCTCCTTCATTATAATTTTAAAGAACTTCCAGTTCACATTATCAAACGCTTTCTCAGCGTCTAGTGCTAATAATAATACTTTATTTTGATGTTTATTTTCATAATATTCTATTAAATCTACAATTGTCCTTACATTTTCACTTTGATATCTGTTAGGTAAAAAACTGGTCTGCTCTTCTTTTATATATTCATCCAATAAACCTTTTAATCTTTCTACCATTATTAAACTAAATATTTTATAGTCCACGTTCAGTAGCGAAATTGGTCTGTAATTCTTAACTTGCTCTTCGTCTGAATTTTCTTTGTGTATCAGGCAGATATTTGCTTGCGTCCATGACTCTGGAATTTCCTTGTAGATTCTTATCCTGTTCATCATTTCTTTTAAGTATGGTAACAGCTCTTGTTGGAAGGTCTTATAATAAATTGCCGTGATCCCATCCGGGCCCGGGGCTTTATTTGGTTTCAGTTTATTTATTGCTTCTTTAATTTCTTTCTCTGATATTTCTTTGTTCAGTTTTTCCCTTTGTCCATCTGAAATCCTTTGAATTTTGTGATTTGTTAGATATTGGTAGATCTCATCCTCTTCTATATTTTCATCTTGATATAATTTCATGTAAAACTCATGGAATTGTCCCCTAATCTCTTCCTTATTTATAATCCTTTCTTTATCTTTCAGTTTAGTAATAAATGTTGCTTCCTTTCTGCTCCTTATTCTGTTTGCCAACCATCATCCAGGTTTATTCGCGTTCATGAAGTAGTTCTGCTTTATGAATTTTAGTTCTTTCTCCCTTTCCTCCATTTCCAAAAATTCTCTCTGTTTGTGTAGATGTTCCAGTCTTTGTTTTGCTTCTTTGTTTTGCAGGTTTGCTTTTACCTTTCTTTCTTCTTCTTCAATACCTTCCAATACCTCCTTCATTTTATTCCTTTTTTCCTTGTTCTTTCTACTCTTTTGTTGTATAAAATTTCCTCTCATGACGGCCTGACTCGCCTCCCATAATGTGAAAACTTGTACCTCTGGCCCGTCATTTATTTCAAAATAATTTTTATCAGTTTCCTGTTCCGTTCTATATCTTCTTCCTTTTTCAGTAGATTGTCATCCAGACGCCATCTTCTTGTTTTCTCCGTTGTTTTTATTTCCAATTTCAAGGCGCAGTGGTCCGAATTTATCCTGGGCAAGATTAGCACTTTTGATACATTTATTTGTAAAGAGGATGTTATCCAGATCATATCAATTCTTGACCAATTCTGGTGTCTTGATGAGTAGTATGTATAATCCCTTTTCCCTTCATTTCTAATTCTCCAAATATCCATCAAACATAACTCTTTCATCATTTTTATCATTGATTTTGGTAGGTCGCCCTTTTCCTCCTTATTCTTCCCTCCATTTTTCTTTGTTACACTTCTATCCATTCCCCTATTTAATACACCATTAAAGTCTCCTAACATTATCATCTGTTCAAATTCCTGAACTTCTATGTTTTTCCTCAACTTTTCCACAAACTTTGTCTTGGCATTATTTGGCGCGTATATATTACAGATTAGTATTTTTTATTTTGTAGCCAAATATTCACCCCTAAGAATCTTCCTTCCTCATCTTTAAAGGCCAGTTCAGCTGTTATACTTTTGACTATATATGTTACTAGGCCTCTTTTTTTTCTTGTATCGCTGCATAGAAAGCCTGCCCCAATTTTTTATTTTCCAGGTGTTTCGTATGTCTACTCATAATATGAGTTTCTTGTAACGCAATAATATGATACCTTTTTTTTCTTTAATCCATTAAATATTTTATTTCTTTTATTTGGAGAGTTCAGCCCATTAACGTTATTTGTGTAGATTTTCAAGTCCTTCGGCATGTCTCCTTTTCCTCCTCTTTTCCTCTTATTATCTGTTCTTCCTCTTCTGGTTCCTCTTGTCTTTCTTCTTGTCTCTCTTCCTCTTCTTCTTCCTCACTTTCTTCCTCCTCTGGGTCACTTAATTCCAGTATTCCCGCTCCTTCTCCCGAGAACCTTCTCATTTCCTCCTTTTCAATTTCCTCTTCCTCTGGCGAGTCTGTACGTTTTTTCTTCTTTGTTCTCCCCTTTGTATGTTCGCCTTTCTCTCTTTCTCTTTCCATCACTATTCTGTTTAAGAACTCTTTTACTCTTTCCTCACTTTTGATCCAATAACGTTGTTCTTTATAAGTCGGCATTAGTCCTTCTCTTTCCCATCTGAATCAGATCTTCTGTCTCTTTAATTCTTCCGTCAACGGCGTATATTTTCTCCTTCTTTTCAACACTATTCCTGGGAATTCCTTTAAGATAACTACTTTCTTTCCTTTATAGTATATCTTTCTTCTGTTATTCAGTCTCAGAACATCATCCCTCGTCGTCTTCTTTACAAAGTTCACTATTACATCTCGTGGTGTCTTATTTCTTTTTGCAAAGTTTGTATTGATTCTGTATATTCTATCTGTCCGCTCCTGCAATTCCTGTCCAGAGCATTCCAGTAACTCAGCCAGTATTTCTGTTACTTTTTCTTTTATATTCTCATTGATGTCTTCCTGAATATTCCTTAGTCTCAGTTGAAATTCCATTTCTTTTGCTTCTAATTCTTCCTGTTTGACCTCCATCCTGCTATTTCTTGCTTCTATGTTCCTCAATTTTGTTTGCATTTCCTCTTGTCCTTTCTTTATACCTTTTTCCTCCTTCTTTAATTCATTCATTTCCTGTTGCATTGTTGTCACCTTCGTTTTCAATTTCCCTATTTCCTCTCTTATATCCTTTTTCAGGTCTGTCATCTGTTCTTGTGCAATTTTTGGTATATGTCTTGCCTTTCTTTTATAGTCTGAATCTCCGTTTTCATTGTCTGTATTTCTGTCAGAACTTCTGTCATCATTTCTTTCATCGTTTCCTTTAAATTTAGCTCTTTTGTTACCGACATTTTCCTTGGCGTCCCTTTTGTTTCCTTCATCTCTTTCTCTGTTTTCAGCTTGTTTGCTGCCATTCTGTAGTTCCGTATTTTCTTCCACCCCTTTGTACCAAACCACTCTCTCATATAGTATCTTTTCTCTGGCTGTCAGTTTCCTCTCTCTTTGGTGCCTTGATATCTTTCTCCTTCTGTTTGTTCTCCTTTGGTTTCTTTATCTCTGTTTATTAGAGAATTTAAACAAAGTCACATTTCTTAAAGTTTTGTATATTTCTTAAGGTTTTGATATTTTAAATTTTGTCTTGTTTAGTATTCTCTATTGTTTTGCTTTTGCTCTCCCAGGTAACTGTCCGCTTCATTTTGAAGCCTTTTTCCTTTTCTTATATTTATTTAGTTATTTCAGTTATTTTAATAATTTTTATTTTTATATTATAATTATTGCTTATTCTTATTTTATATATATATATATATATATATATATATATATATATAATCAATATATATATTTCCCTTTACTTTGTTTTATTTCTCTTCGTTCTGTCTACCCTTCTTCCTTCTTCCTTCTTCTGTATCTTATTATTTTTAATATTTTATTTGCTCAATTCTCCCCTCCGTTTGACTTACTTGGTCCAGTCCGTTTTTTCTTCCACACTTCTTTCCTCTGTTATGCCCTTCTTCCTGTCTGTTGCTTTGCCCTTCTTCCTGATCCCACTTCCGGCTCTCGCGAGATTTCCTGCGAGATTTCCCTTCTGTTTCGTTCTTTTTGAAGTCTCGCGATGTTTTCTGCCTTATCTGTGCTGGCTTTCCTGCTTGTCGTCACTTCCCGTCTCTCGCTTTCTTTCCTCCATGTGCGTCCTCTCTGTCTGCCCTCTCTCGGTGCGCCGCCCTCCGCGCCACCCTCTCCAAGCCGTAGACACAATAAACCAACTCAAGGTCAGACCACTCCTTCTGTTATATTATCTTTCCTTCTTCTTTCTTCTCTTTACCAATTTTAATTTCTTTGGGAATTTAATTGGAAATTTAATAATAAATATTTGATTATCTATCTTCTTCTGAGTTCTATTCTTATTCTTGGTCTCCTTGTTCCTCTCTTTATTCTCCTTATTATATATATTGTATCTATTGTATAAAGTTTCTTCCATTGATTCGCTTATATATATTGTATATATTGTGTATATTGTATTCTTTCCTTTCTCTATTGGGCTCTTAAGGTCTCTTAATTCTCTCTTTGTACTGTTCTCTCCGTTGCTCCTTACTTTTACTTCTATCTTATTGCCGCTTACTGATGTCCAATATCATAATTGATTTCTTTCCCTATTCCAATCCTTCTCTCTTTGGCTATCCCATCTCAGGATCCTTAGCCTTCTTCCTTACTTCCTTCCCTTTTAAAGAGTTTTCCAACCTCCTTCCAACCCCTTCTTTTTTCCGCTTTTGTTCCTTCTTTTGCCTCCTTACCTCCTTACTCTTCAGTTAAAAGTGCAGTCGGTTGGAGATTTGCAGGCTTTTGCCTGCCACGATCAGGGTGACCCGCCATACCTCAGGGACCATGTACCAGGTCCTTTCAGAGGTCTCCTCTTGAGGAGAAGACCCCTTTCAGACCATCGGTTGGCCCCCCGCTTCCGCTGTTCCCCCTACCTCGATCCACAGGGGGAAGGGAGCTGTTGCTCTACCCGGTCTCCCTGTCGTGCACACACTTTTGCAGAGCTCCTAGTGTGTGCTGCTCTCTGCCATATCTCCTGCACCGGCAGCCAGTGGAGCTACTTGAACAGGAGGGTTGACCTCTCTCTGTAAGGAGAAAAAGTGTATGATTATTACCTCACTAAACAGAGTAGATTGTTTGGACTACCTTTCCCATCATGATCATTGATGGGGCATTTAGTCCAAAACATCAAGATAATATCAGGCTGGGGTTGATTTTTAGAGAAGATAGTGAGGAAAATCAGATTATCCAAAACGGCTTCATGTGAAATTCGAAAGGACTATCATATATTGTTGCCTTCTTCCTACTATGCATGCAGAGTTTTCAAAATGTTTTGCTGTTCATCTCCCTGAGGGCCCCTCTATACTGCCCTTTATCTCAGTATCTGATCCTAGATTATCGCCTTTAAATTAGAATATATGAGTCCCCACTGCCAGATAACCTGGGATAAACAGATAATCTGATCCTGGGATAAAAGGGCAGAGTGGAAGGGTTCTTTGTGCTTTGTTGTGTGCTTTCAAGTCATTTCTGAATTGTGATTCTAGGGTGAACTTGTTATGGACTTTCTGAGCAGAATGTATTCAGAGATGGTTAGCCCTTGTATTCCTGGGAGGTGGAGAGTGCACGACTTGCACAAGGTCACCCAGTGGGTATCCATGGCTGAGCAGGGATCTGCATCTTAGGGCCCTTCCACACAGCCCTCTATCCCAGAATATCAAAGCAGGAAACCCCACAATATCTGCTCTGAACTGGGTTATCTGAGCCCACACTGAGGTGGAAGGGAAGTGGGCAACAAGGAAACAATGCAGAAATGTCTACTTGACTGGATTAAGAGTGGCTGGTGTTTGCCAAATGGCTGGGCAATAGCTTCAGGCTCTCAAGCCTGGCCTGAGTTATTGTTTGATTCCTTGAATTAACATTCTTATCTAGCTCCGAGAGGCTAGGTCCTTTGTCACACTGTCCTGCAAATATGGAGTTCATTTATGAAGTAGAGGCTAGTTTCGGGAGATCAGGATGTGGCACAGCAGGGAGGCAGATGACAAATCCCCGGTTCCTCGCAGATGGAGAGGTGTCCTTTGTGTTGGGCGATCCAAAGTGCCCATAGACCCCATCATTCTGGATGGCCTGGCTATTAGCCCTCCGAGGTCTGGTCAGACAGAGCCATTTACAGAGCCATGCAAATGGGATTGGTGAAAACCTTTGTCAGCCACTCTAAATTGCTCAACAGCAACACTACCATATATTCTAGTTCAAAGCAGACAATGTGGGATATTCTGCCTTGATATTCTGGGATATAGGGCTGTGTGGAAGGGCCCTTGGTCTCCCAGTGTCCTAGAAAAGTGCTCAAACCACTATACCATGCTGACGCCCCATAGCATTCTACCCTTGGCAGTTCTAATTAGAGCTGATCCTCAAAATAACAGGAGGGCCAAAGGTTCCTTTAGGTGAATCATTTACTTATGCTACTAAGAATGGTTTTGCACAAGGAAAATTGTGCACTTCTGCTTTCTATGCCAATGAGTAGTTATGAGATACTTTGAGCCTGTTTACAATGCCTTCTGAATCAATATTGCATACTAGGCCTGTTTGATCAAGAAAAAATTTGTTTCTAAAATCGATTTGTAATTGGGGTGTTTTTTTGTTTCGATATTTAAAATATTTACAAAACTTTCCCAAAAAATGTTTTGTTATTTACGAAATTTCGTAAATATTTACAAAACATTTTGTAAAGATGGCGCCCTTTTTTTTCAATATTTTTAAAATATTTTTTAAATTTAAGTTTTCCTGAGTTGCAGTTGCAGCTATGCGCCTGTAGGTGTCAGCAGAGAATTTTCTCTCTTCTCTTTGCTGCTTTACGGAATCCATGAAGCCTCAAAGCCCGGGAAACTGGAGCAGTGGGGGAGTGGGTAGAGAGAACGCTAGAACTCCCTCCTCCTTTCCCCCCTCCCTTTTTTTTGGAGAAGGGACAGGATACTGGCATAAATTATGCTGGGGCAGGGCTTCAGAGAGAAATGAGAGATAGAATGCAGGTATGTGTGTTCCTGTGTTTTTTCCTCTCGCTGTCTCTGCTGGATTGATGGCTATCCCGTATCCCCCCCTGCCTGCAAAGTCACTCTCTATCTCTCCTGAGGAGAGAGAACCTGTGTGTGTGTGTGTCCTGCGGCTCGCTCTCTTCCCTTCCACTCAGTGCTTATGTGTGTTCCTGTGTTTTTTCCTCTCGCTGTCTCTGCTGGATTGATGGCTATCCCGTATCCCCCCCTGCCTGCAAAGTCACTCTCTATCTCTCCTGAGGAGAGAGAACCTGTGTGTGTGTGTGTGTCCTGCGGCTCGCTCTCTTCCCTTCCACTCAGTGCTTCTCCTGGATTGATAGCTATCCCCCCGCCTGCTTCTCTGCAGTCACTATCTCTCCTGAGGAGAGAGAACCCTGCTTCTCTCCAAAGAGTGACTTTGCAGAGAAGCAGCCGCTCGGGCTGGTTAAGAAGCACAGGGACACACACACACACAGGTTCCCTCTCCTCAGGAGGGATAGAGAGTGAGAGAGCGATGTCAGCATCGCGCCAGGCGTTGGGAGAAGGACCGGCAGGGGGGGAATAGCCATCAATCAGCATTGGAGGAGCCCAGCAGCAGCTGCTACTGCTTCGGGCGCCCTGCTCCAGCGCAGGGCAGCTGCTCGCCTCCCTCGCCTTGACCCAAAACAGGAAGCTCGCTCGCCCCTCTCGCTCGCCACTCGCTCGCCCCTCTCAGCAAGCATCGGCAGGCGGCCATCTTAGTATTTCCGAAATGGATGGAAATACAAAATTTTTTGGCGCCTGCCGTTTCGATATTTAAAAACACTTCCAGGTTAAAAAAAATGTTTTGTAATCGTTTCATAATTCAAAAATTAACGAATTTTTTAACGAATTACGAATTAACGAAACGAATTGCGCAGCCCTATTGCATACCTTTTGATCCAAATTGAATACTTTGACCTAAAAAAAAATCAAATGGCATTGTCTAATGGTTGAATCCTTTATCCTTTTATTGATGAATGTAAAAGGTAGCGCCATTACTTTTTTGGTATTCTCCAAGTAGGTTAATACTGAGGGTTATTTTTACTGGGGAGACTTTGTGGTCTTATGCTCACTGATTGATAATTTAGTCCAATTATTTAATGTGGCGTCCACATTTAATAGACTGACTTTCTTCAACTGAAATCCCTCTATAGATGTTTTGTATTGACACTCCCAGAATCCCTGACAGTTAGCTATGGTGATGAGGAATGTGAGTTAACATCCAAACCACATAGAGTATAATAGGTTGGGGAGGCTGATTGGCCCAAGATCTACAAATTATTCCCTTTTTTTACTTTCTGCTAGACATTTGAGTTATTGATTAAGGTAGCTGTGTTGCCTGTTCTATTCTTTAATATCCCTTCAGGAGGTGCATGTATGTATTACAGGTATTTATGCATGCAAGCAAGGTACTAGGCCATGTACACATCTGTGTTTGGAGAGCAAAATGTTTCTCCCACCCCTGCTATAATTCAAATTTTCCTGGATCATGCAAAACCTACCCTTAATTACTAGTGAAATTTCATATTCTATGTGCACTTAAGACTTCCAACATTAATTATTATTTTATTATTATTATTATTATTATTTGCACTTGTTAACCGCCACTCTCAGCCCGAGGGCGACTCGTGGCGGTGTACAGAACATAGAAAAGACAACAGTTTACAATAGATCAAGACCATAACACAACATCTTACTAATACAACAACTAATTAAACTAAAAATCCGCTTCGTCTTGTTGGGGTCATAATCAATCTCATAGTCATAGTCCATTCCGGTGGTCATTCCAAAAACATAGCACTTAGTTGAAGGCCTTTTCGAAGAGCCAGGTTTTCAGGCCCTTGCGGAAGGCCATGAGGGAAGGCGCCTGTCTGATTTCAGCAGGGAGGGAGTTCCACAGCCGGGGGGCCACCACCGAGAAGGCCCGCTCTCTTGTCCCCGCCAGGCGTGCCTGTGAGGCAGGCGGGATTGAGAGAAGGGCCTCCCCAGATGATCTCAAGGTCCTCGTGGGCTCGTAGGCCGAGATGCGGTTCGCAAGGTATTTTGGGCTGTTATTCTGTTATTCACTCTGTTATTGCTACAACTAGTCATAATCCCTTGATAAACATATCATTTTCTGTTCATGTGAATGCCTATGCAATGTGAGACAGCCAGCATGGTATAGTGTTTGAGTGTTGTACTTGGACACTGGGGGAATCAGAGTATGAAACCCCCCCTTTTTTTTGCTGGTGTAGACAGTCTCTTGACAGATATTCAAGCCAACATGGCCAATAAGTAGGTTTGATTATCTGAAATCCAAAGGCTGAGAATGATTTTCTGAAGGTATTAAGTACTTTGGCCACATAATGAGAAGACAGGAAAGCTTAGAGAAGACAATGATGCTTGGGAAAACGGAAGGAAAAAGGAAGAGGGGCCGACCAAGGGCAAGATAGATGGATGGTATCCTTGAAGTGACTGGCTTGACTCTGAAGGAGTTGAGGGTGGTGACGGCTGATAGGGAGCTCTGGAGTCCATGAGGTCACAAAGAGTTGGAAGTGACTGAATGAATAAACAATAATTAAGTATCCATTTGTTAACAAGGTTCCTATTAGTATAATGCATTGATGCAATCATGATAGCTAAGAGGCACGGGAGGCACATGCACAGAACTTGGGAAAGAAAGCTAGGTATTTGAGAAACAGGTTGATCTGCAGTTTTTAGAAGGGGAAATACGAGGTCTTTGTGGGGCTTTATTAATCCCGTAATCTGCACTTTGCCTAACCGGATTTTAATCTTCTTGTCCATGACCTCATAGACAATTTTCATACCATTCTCTCAATTCTGTGGCCCAACATATTTTAAGAGAAACCCAGTCCCCTGGCATCCCTCATTATATAATATCTCTCCTCTGAAAAATATCTTAAGGTGTACCCCATTGTGTTTGTTTTTTTTGTTTCAGCACTAAGTGCTTATCCTGCCTTTCTCCTGATATAGAAACTCAAGATTACTAACAAAAAATATGAACATAATAAAAATGACACTTGGCTTGAAAACAGTGCATATGAAAGGGGTCTAGGAGCCTTGGTAGATCATAAGATGAAAGACTAGAACACAGCAATGGATTCAAATTACAGGAAAAGAAATGCCACCGAAACATTAGTAAGAACTTCCTGAAAGTAAGCGCTGTTCGGCAGTGGAATATGCTCTCTCGGAGTGTGATGCTGTTTCCTTCTCTGGAAGTTTTTAAATAGAAGATAGATGGCCATCTGTCGGGAGTACTTCGATTGTATTTTTATGCATGGCAGGGGGTTGAACTGAATAGCCCTTTGTGAGCTCTTTCAACTCTGATTCTACATTGCAAATTAAAATGATTTATTATTTTGTCGTGTCAGGGCAACCAGTCAATTATATTACATTTCTAACAGAACAAAGCAAAGAAACAGACAAAATACAAAATTTGTGAGTTTGGTAGTTGATTAAATGTCCTTTGACCAGTAGCTGGCCACTTGGAATGCTTCTGGTGTTGCTGCAAGAAGGTCTTCCATTGTGCATGTGGCAAGGCTCAGGTTGCATTGCAGCAGGTGGTCAATTGTTTGCTCCTCTCCACACTCGCATGTCATAGATTCCACTTTGTAGCCCCATTTCTTGAGGTTGGCTCTGCATCTCGTGGTGCCAGAGCGCAGTCTGTTCAGCACCTTCCAAGTTGCCCAGTTTTCTGTGTGCCCAGGGGGGAGTCTCTCATTTGGTATCAGCCATTGGTTGAGGTTCTGGGTTTGAGCCTGCCACTTTTGGACTCTCGCTTGCTGAGGTGTTCCAGAGAGTGTCTCTGTAGATCTTAGAAAACTATTTCTAGATTTAAGTCATTGACGTGTTGGCTGATACCCAAACAGGGGATGAGCTGGAGATGTCTCTGCCTTGGTCCTTTCACTATTGGCTGCCACTTCCCGGCAGATGTCAGGTGGTGCAATACTGGCTAAGCAGTGTAATTTCTCCAGTGGTGTAGGGTGCAGACACCCCGTGATAATGCAGCATGTCTCATTAAGAGCCACATCCACTGTTTTAGTGTGGTGAGATGGCAAGATGCCATGCCCTTCCATCGGCAGTACTGGAGGGGAGGTACCAGAAGACCCCTGCCCAGGAAAGACTATGCCCGTGTGAGTATGGCTACATTGAAACAACGGAACATGTGCTCCTCCAATGTGTATTCTATAGAGACATTAGAGCTAATTTCATCACTCCGTGGCTTTTAAAACATCTAGGGCGCACTGAAAGATATTACACCTCTCTGTTGATCTCGGACTCTTGCTCTGCGACAACCTATAGTGTTGCCAAGTTCTGTGCAGCAGCAATTAACATTAGACGGCTGATGACTGACTCCACCAGGCAACTTCCTGCCGGGAATATAGTTAGAATGATTTGTAATAACTGAAATGCTGTAAATGCTCCCCTCTCATCCCTTTTTAGAGCTTCCCAGTTGTCTGATATTTCTATTGTCGAAGGTTTTGTATTGTCTTGTCTTGTATTTGATTGTCTGATATTTGTTATTAGCCACCCCATTTTATACATTCACTTTAAACTGTAAGTTTAGTCTGTTTTATCTTTTTAATTTGTCTCTTTTATAACATGTTTTTAATCTGCTTTTATACCTGACCTACTTGGGAACTGTGATTCCTAACCTCAAGAACCGGTGCCCCATTCTATACTGTGCTGATCAAAGACAGTAATAAATCATTGATTGATTAGTGTGGTGGGATGTGTTCCACACTGGGCATGCGTACTCAACAGCAGAGTAGCACAGCGCAAGGGTAGATGTCTTCACTGTGTCTGGCTGTGATCACCAGGTTGTGCCACTCAGCTTTCATATGATATTGTTTCTAGCACCCACTTTTTGCTTGATGTTCAGGCAGTGCTTCTTGTAGGTAAGAGCACGGTCCAGAGTGACTCCCAGGTATTTGGGTGTACTGCAATGCTCCCGTGGGATTCCTTCCCAGGTAATCCTCAGGGCTCGGGATGCTTGTCTGTTCTTAAGGTGAAAGGCACATGTCTGTGTTTTAGATGGGTTGGGGATCAGCTGGTTTTCCCTAGAGCTTCAGAAAGCTTCTGTTCTACCATATCAAAGCTCCCTGCTTGAGCGGTAATGGCACGATTATCAGCATAGATAAAACTCTGTCCCTTCTGGCAGTGGCTAGTCATTTGTGTAGATGTTGAACATGGATGGAGCAAGCACGCTTCCCTGAGGCAGGCCGTTCTTCTGTTTCCGCCATCTGCTTCTCTGGCCCTGAAACTCAACAAAAAAGCTCCTGCTTTGTAGCAGGTTTCCTATGAGGCGGGTGAGGTGGTAATCCTTTGTGATATTATACATTTTTATCAGAAGGAGGCGGTGGTTCACAGTATCATAGGTTGCTGACAGGTCTATGAAGACAGCTGTGATCTGCTGCCTTTCAAAGCCATCTTCTATGTGCAGAGTCAGGTTCAGCACTTGCAATGTGCAGCTTTTGCCTTTTCTGAAGCCAGCTTGCTGTGGAATCATACAGGGGTCTATTTTTTCCATAATTCTATGCAAAATAAGTATCTCCAGAACTTTGTAGAGGTGGCACAACAGGGAGATTGGTCTGTAGCTTTTTGGATCATTATGGTCTTTGCCTGGCTTCAAGATGGCGATGACTCTTGCTTTCCTCAAGATTTTGGGGATCTGACAGGATGCAGTGCAGTTGTTCATCAGCTCCAGCAGCCAGCGCCTTGCTTTGGGACCAAAGTTCTTGATTTGTTCCATCCATAGATCATCCAGGCCAGCTGTTTTGCCATTCTTACATTTATAGAGGGCCATGTCCAATTCAGTAGACGTAAAGGGTTGATGGAGGTTGTTGTTCTCAATCTCTGTTTGTCTGGCTATTGGTTTCTTTCCTACTTTGGTGGCAAGGGTGGGTTTTCCATTATTCAAGAGTTGGTGTGCTATCTGATCTCCCTTTATGTTGGCATGGGTATTAGTTTGTGAGGGGTCATTGCCAGGGCCATAGTCAGAAAAAATTTTTTGGGAGGGGTTGAAATTTCGGGGAGGGGAGTTGAAATTTTTGTGGGAGGGGTTGAAACCTGCCTCCTAGCTCACGCTGAAGCAAAGAGCACAGCAGGGGGCAAATAGCCTACAATAGCCTACAGCTCCGCCCCTGTCAACCACCTCCACCAAGTCTGGCCTCCTTAATGAGAGCATTCAACACCCCCCCCACCCCCAACTTGGTTGCTTCGCTACATCGGCTATTGCTGCAAGTAATGACAGTGTGAATAAATTATCAATATTTGCTTGAGATAGTGCTTGCATTTCTGGAGGGACTCTTAATTTTTTGTATCTCATAGACTTAGCATGGGGATTTGGTTAAACAGTTAAAATTCATGAGTAAACCAGGTTTTTTTTAAAAAAAACCGAAACATTTTGGAGGGGGGGGGGTTGAACCCCTAACCCCCCCTCCCCCTTGCTACAGGCCTGGTCATTGCTCAACCGTCTTAGCAGCCTCCATGCCTTCTGGCTGCTCCTGCTCATGTCCACCTCTGTGATCAGCTTGATCCACTGTTATTTCTTGGCTTCAGAGATGGAGGACACAATGCTCTGCACTGCCTGAAGGGTCTGCTCACTAAATGGGTCTTTGTTGTGGAACCTGTAATAGTTTTCCAACGAGGCAGCTGTTTCAGGAGTAATGCCCTGAAGGTAGTTGGTTCTGCAGCCTCTCGGTATAGAGGCCCATTAGCAGGTTTTCACGATTTCAATAAAATGTTTGTATTCCTCAGGGATTGGCGTGACCGATGTGATCATTTCATCTAACATGTCTGAGAATTTAGTCTAATCTGCCTTTCTGAAGTTGAATCTTCGTTTAAATCGAACTTCCTGGGGCCTTATTATTGGGAACACTTGGCACACTATTGGTCGGTGCTGTGTGTTTGGGATTGGTGGTCCCACTGATTTAGTGCATTGCTGTATGATGCTGTCGCTCACAAATAAGAGATCTGGGTTATAACCTCGAGGCCATCTCCCACTGTTGTAGGATGGTGGGAGCTTGCTATCATGGATGAGTGATAGTTTGTGCAGTTCAGACCAGGAGAGGACAGCATCTCCATTTTTATCCTCTTGGGCATAGCCCCATATGTGGCTATGGCTGTTGAAGTCACCAATTACTACCGCCCTTTGGTGCCTATCAACATTCTCGGGGGAGGAGAAGCAGAACTCTTCATTTGGGGGCTTGTACACAGAAGTGATTGTGATGTTATTAAGCTCTACTGTTATGACCTCGATATTGTTTTCTTCAGTGTTGTGGGCACTGCTGACTAGGAGGCTTGGTTTGACAAAGACAGTGCTTCCATACTGCGCATGTGGTCTTTCCGCTACTAAGACCATTCCTGGAACTTTGGGTCGTTTTTGTTGTTCATCCCTGTGTGTTTCTTGGACACACAGCACATCGCATTTCTTATCTCGGCACAATTCATAGAGCAGATGTTCTTTGGCAGCTGACATGCCTTTGATGTTGATTGAGATTAATGTTATGGTTGGTCCTAAAAAGGTCCGTTGGTTGTTTTGCTTGCTTGCTTGCATGCTGATCGCTTCTGTGGCAAGAGAATCAGGTTTTTCCGGGCTATATGGCCATGTTGTGGAGGCAATTTTTCTCCTGACGTTTTGCCTGCATCTATGGAAAGCATCCTCAGCGGTAGTGAGGTCTGTTGGAAGTAGGAAAAATAGGTTTATATATCTGTGGAATGACCAGGGTAATGTTTCAGCTGATCACCTTGATTTGCATTCAATGGCCTGGAAGCGCCTGGGGGGAATCTCTTGTTGAGAGTGATTTTATGTGCCTATTTGTTTCCCATCTGTTGTTTTGCGGCTGTAATTTTTGAGTTTTTTAATACTGGTAGCCAGATTTTGTTCATCTTCATGGTTTCCCCCTTTCTGTTGAAATTGTCCACATGCTTGTGGATTTCAATGGCTTCCCTGTGTAGTCTGACATGGTGGTTTTTGGTGTGGTCCAGCATTTCTGTGTTCTCAGATAATATGCTGTGTCCAGGCTGGTTCATCAGGTGCTCTGCTATGGCTGACTTCTCTGGTTGAAGCAGTCTGCAGTGCCTTTCATTTTCCTTGATGCGTGTCTGGGCGCTGCGTTTGGTGGTCCCTATGTAGACTTGTCCACAGCTGCATGGTACACAGTAGACTCCTGCAGAGGTGAGAGGATCCCTCTTGTCCTTTGCTGAACGTAGCATTTGTTGGATTTTCTTGGTGGGTCTGTAAGTGGTTTGTGACCTCACGGACCAGCCCATGCCAGAGCTCCCTGTCGGCCGTGGCCAACCTCGGTTCCTTCAAGGTGAAGTAAGTCACTTCAAGGATACCATCCATCCATCTTGCCCTTGGCTGGCCCCTCTTCCTTTTTCCTTCCATTTTCCCCAGCATCATTGTCTTCTCCAGGCTTTCCTGTCTTCTCATTATGCAGCCAAAGTACTTCATCTGGTTGCCATGACACGACAAATAAATAAAAACTTCATCTTTGGCTCCAATATCCTTCCCTCCAGTAAACAGCCGAACATTATTTCCTGGACTGGTTGGATCTTCTCGCAGTCCAAGGCACTCTTAAAATTTTCCTCCAGCACCACAGTTCAAAAGAGTCTATCGTCATACGCTCAGCCTTCCTTATGGGTCCAGCTCTTGCATCCATAGGTTACTATGGGGAATACCACTGCCTTAACTATGTGACCTTCATTGTCAGTGTGATATCTCTACTCTTCACTATTTTTTCGAGATTGGTCATTGCTCTCCTCCCAAGAAGTAAACGTCTTCTGATTTCCTGGCTACAGTCTGTGTCTGCAGTAATCTTCGCACCTAGAAATACAAAGTCTGTCACTGACTCCATGTTTTCTCCCTCTATTTGCCAGTCTGGTTGCCGTAATCTTGGTTTTTTAAACGTTTAGCTGCCTTGCATTATATTTGACAGCAAATCCTTTTTTTGTACCTTCAAAATTGAGGTACACATTACATTGGATGGTGAATCATACTCGAGTAAATACAGGTATGGTATATATTTGTTTATGGGAATAAAATAAACCACTCTATACCAAATCACACCATTTGTCAATCAAACCCATTTACTTGCAGGAGTTTTCTAGAATCTTAGAACCAGAAAAAGTCCCTCCCCATAGTCACTAATTAATCCTTCTTATAAAGAAACTTTGTGATACCAAGGCCTCAACTTGTCTCTTTCTGACCGTAAAGATGCACTCAAATTTGCTTGAAAACATCTTGTCATTTTAGTAGTAAGCCCCCAATAGCATCAAAGGATGTGGGCCAGGACTAGATCCTGGTTTATTAAAACATGCAGGTGGTGTGTGTTATTAAAATGACTTCCAGAATCAGTTTCTGCTTTAAATACTATGGCTCATTCTAAGTTCAGCACCTTCCCTTTGCTCTTGGCCATCACTCAACGTACACAAACATGTCTGCTGCTTAACAACAGGAAATGCTTATGACAAAAGGCTACTTCATGTGCTTCTTGGCCTGGAACAATTGTTCATTGATGGGATTATTCTCTGCTCCTCTCACATGAACAACTTTCTCTAAACAGTGTTTGACTTGCTCTAGTTGTTGCCAGGTATGTGAACCAGAGCTTCCCTCCAGCCCGAACAGCTTGCTCCTGGATTGTTGTTTGCTCTGTATTCTATTTTCACAGTCATCTTTCTGCACTTTTGGAGATATAAAAAAATCCCCCATGCAACATGCTACTTCAGAAAGAATTGTTAAATTCTGGGCACGGGATCCTCTTGGTGAGATAAAGTATGTCAATATGCCTTACATATTGATATGTTGTTTTTTTTTAGATGTGGTGTAAGGAGTTTTTATTTTTCCTTTTGTGCTCAGTCCAAAACATTCATCCACAGTTGTTGAGCTCCAGGAGTGCCCATGGCTGTTTACCTGTTGGGAAGCAATTTAGAAATAAAAACTGTTTCCAGGGGAAAGAAAAAGATGGTGCACTCTATAG
Organism: Anolis sagrei; assembly: GCF_037176765.1. NCBI lineage: Eukaryota > Metazoa > Chordata > Lepidosauria > Squamata > Anolidae > Anolis > Anolis sagrei. The sequence continues at coordinate 61,800,175 of NC_090035.1, read as the reverse complement.
TCAAACATTTCTTTCTTTCCCCTCTAAAACAAAAATAACTACTGCTTCTTTCTTTCAATAGCCTCCATATTTTACTTTATCCAGAAATATGCAGCAGCAACAGGAGGCTCTGTCCTGGAGTCTGACAACCAACAAGGTTTGGGGGAAGATGCACAACTATGCAGATACAACGTTATGCTTGATCTAAAATCCTGTGTTTACTTCTCCTGTAAATCCAAGAAGAGTGATGTTGAATCAAGCCAAAGGCCTATCCAGGTCAGTAACTTATCAAAAGCAAGATGCTTATGGAGCCCAGAAGCTTTTCATCAGCTCATATTGCAGAGGCATACTGTCTCTGACACTGAAAATAATATATAACCATTGCAACCAGTTGCTAGTGTAACCCTCATTCTCAATAAATGTGTATAATCACCATTAAAGTCACTCAAGTTAGTATCTTAGCTGCATTTGTGTGAACTGCAGCTAAGCTTAAGGAGAATCAGGGAAGCCCAGGAGCAGGTAGATAGTAGATTATGTCCTTACTCCTGCTAATAAAGTTCAGACCAAGGGAAGTGATAATACCCCTTTATTCTATTTTGGTCAGATCTCAGCTAGAATCTATGTTCAGTTCCTATCATGACAATTCAAGAAAATATTGACAATCTGGAATATGTCTAGAAAACGGCGATCAAAATGAAACCACATCCTATGAAAATCAACTTGGGAGGCTCACTGAGAAGAGACATGATAGCCATCTTTAAATTTCTAGAGAAGCTATGTAGAAGACGGATCAGAGTAGTTTTAGATCAGTGGTTCTCAACCTGTGGGTTTCCAGGTGTTTTGCCCTACAACTCCCTGAAATCCCAACAAGTTTACGAGCTGTTAGGATTTCTGGGAGTTGAGGGCCAAAGCATCTGGAGACCAATAGCCTGAGAACCACTGTTTTAGATGCTGTTTTAGATACTAAGCAATTATTTGAACTGCAAGAGAAGAGATTCCACTTAAACATAAAGAAGAACCTCCTGATGGGAATTGCTGATCAACAGTTCAAAAGACTACCCAGAAAGTGGTGGACTCTCTTTCCTTGGACGTATTTAAAAAGATGTTAGATGCCCCTATTGGGGAGTGAAAAATTCTAGTGATGTATTATTGTATGGTAGGGTTGGACTAGATTCCAGTCCCTTCCAACTGTGTGGTTTTAACCTAGAAGTCCTCAGACATGCTGGACCACTGACCATGTGCACCCAAACTCTACTACAACATTGTAAAAGTCCCGATACACAATTAAGGGATCCAGATGGTTTTCAACTCCTCATAACATTTTTGGGTTCTGGTTTGTTATTGCAACACAGGAGGAAGATGTGGTTGAAAACAATTGTAACGAATTAGGAGAGAGGAGGGACGATTTATTATTTATTACTCTTAATGGTGCCTCCAATGTGTGATGTGAGGTATTATTGTGAGAAATGGCACACTGGACGCAGAATTGATGGAGGCAGTCTTCAAACAAAAGTTAACAAGTTTATTGAGCACAAAGCGTGTGGTTGCAAGTTGTAACTTTTCTTATGGAACTCAGAATAATGCTTGGTTAGATGAATGTTACACTCTTTCAGGTTATACAGTATCTTCTTGACATAGAGCACTTGCTTCGGACAAAGTATCAATACAGGGATATTTTCCTTATTTGATCCTTCCTAGATCAAATTCTAAATAAGCTATTCTTTAGCCTCTCCTTGGACTAAAGAATTCCGGCTATGTTTCCCCCTTTCGGCTACCCTAGCCAGAGAAACTTTCAATAGCCAGACCCGGCTTTCCAAAGCCTTGAAACTTTGCTGCAGAAGTCACTCAGCCACCTTTTCCTCTCCTTCTCTCTCAACTCCTCACTCTAACTCCTCACTGCTAAACCCTAACTCCTCACTCCTCAGAACCTAAAACCTAACTCATGACTGTTCACTCCTCTGAACCTAAACCCTAACTCTGACTGAACTTAAACTGTCGTTTTTCAAACTCTCCCCTCTAAGCTCCTCCCACTTCTCTACAGCATCGTCTCCATGGTAACGCACTCCTCTCAGCTAGGCCGCTCCAGCATTACTGCAGCCAATCTAAACACCAATACAGTTAAAGTCGTACAATTTATAATCAACTTCTTTACACCTTCCCCCCAGAAAAAGTTATTTTTGGACCCATTCTCAGTCCCGGAATGGGCAAAAATTATTCCACAAATTATCCAACAATATCTAAATACACAATATTTCTGAAAGACAATCACAATATGGTTAAATACATTATAATGCATATATACAAACCTTTAACCTTACGAAATTCTAGTATCATCTATGGATGTGGTATCAAAGTCTCACATTTCTAACATTTTTTATATAAACAATCTAAACATTTCTATATTCATACATATATTTGTAAATATTTATTGCCTATTGCAAAACGTATATACCTACCACACTTTAATATAATGGGATTATATACTTATGGTATGAAACATATACAGTTCACCACTGTAATAACATCATACATTTTACAAATCTATAATAAAACAGGATACCAATTTTTTTTAATATTACACTATACTATATTATACTATATTATACATACATTACCTTTATATAATTTAGATCTATCTGTGATCATCTTCTATCTATTCAATTCTCCATATCAATATCAAATATCCTTGTCCAAATGTGTTTCTATCCCATTAACATATACAACTGACCTTCTACCTAGTTTGGTCAATTTATAAGACATTTATCTATATACCATACCACAACGTTTCTCCATATATATGGTCCCAATTTGTTAATAGCCCATACAATAGTTAAACTCCCACATTTGACCATTGACATAGATGTCTTAGTGTCCCATGTCCCATGGTTCAAACATAACCTCGGTTGTATTGGACCAACTGTCCACAGCAATGTCTCTTTATGATGATCTTTTAGCTTCTTTCTTCCACTTCTTCGTTTCTTCTTTTTAGGTTTCTTCTTTTGTCCCTTGATGTCTTTCCGATGACCTGGAGATAAGGTTTTCTTCCTCACACGATGTCTGCAAGTCTTTTCTGCTCTCTTTTTTGTTGCTGGGGTTTCTTCTTTTAATCTGACCTTCCAATTATCAGGAACAGTTCTGTTTCCATCGAGTTTCAGGGCTTGAACAATGGCTTGCTTCCATGAAGCATCAGGTTGTAGTGAATAATCTGGAATTCCTCGAACATCTTCTCTTGGCACTGAAGACAATTCACTGTCCTTGGAAGAACGAACACAAATACTGTCCTTCTTCATGGCAAGCTCATCACTGCTATCTGTGATGACTCCGGCCCTGTTTACCTCTCCGAACGTATTCTCCCCTACGAACCATCAAGATTACTAAGGTCATCTGGAGAGGCCCTGCTCTCGGTCCCACCAGCCTCGCAAGCGCGCCTGGTGGGGACGAGGGACAGGGCCTTCTCGGTGGTGGCCCCGCGACTCTGGAACTCTCTCCCTCTGGAGGTCAGAACTGCCCCATCCATCCTAACATTTAGGAAACGGGTGAAGACGTGGCTGTGGAGTCAGGCCTTTGAGGAATGAGACAACACCATAGGACTCTGGGTGGAAGTTGATGTAGATCCATCTTAATAGGACGACTGACCACTGCAGTTTTATATTTAGTGTATTTTAAAGTTAATGTGTAATTTGTGATATATGATATTTTAATGAATGTATATGTTTTTATGGCTGTAAACCGGGCTGAGTCCCTCAACGAGGTTGAGAAGCTCGGTATACAAAACTGTGAAATAAATAAATAAATAAATCTGGACAAACTTCCAAAGCTAGAAATTGCAGCTTTTTCTTTTTATCACCACCAATATAGTCTCTGTATATTAGTTCTCTTGTCAGTCTATCAGCTTGGTTTTTATTTTCAGCAAAATGTCTCTCTTCTTCACCATCATCTGTCATAGGGTACATTCTTGTATTTATTATTTTGTTGATGTCAGCTCTTTGATAAGTTTCATTTAGACTCTTATCTTCAGCTATAGTTCCATTATTTAGAACTTCTTTTGTATGATCATCTGGAACTTTTATAGTGGATGAATCATGTCTAGAAGTCATCTTAACTTCAATTAGCCCTTCAGGTGTATGGATCTTTGTTTCACAGAAGACCCCTGGATATTTTGAACTCTCATCAGTTTCTACTGTCAAATCAAGAGTCTGTTTTTCTTCAGCTTTCTCTTTTGATTTTATTTTATTGTCTTTGTCAAAAAGTTCGGCTGAGGTAATTTCTTTACGTGGAGCTGAAGGAAATACATCTTTTAAAGTCAACAATTCTTTCAGCTCTTTTTTTCTCCTCAGAATTTATCACTTGTTCTGCAGGAACCACTGTTTCTATATTCTCATCTCTGGCTCTTGCTTTCCTGGCAACCATGACAGGCCCCTTGGTAACTTTTTGTATCACTCCTTTAGCCACGCCATCTAGCCCAGAGGCAGCTCTGCCATTTTTGTCTTCCTCATTCTCCTGAGCCACCTTCCTGGCTATTTTTGTGAGCCTTGTGGCTCTCTTGATGAGGGACAAATGGCCTGGAGTCCCTGGCTGAAATTCCTGGTGCCATTCCACACCTTGTGCCACGACTTCTATGGCACTGTTTAAATCTCCTCTGCGCCTCAAACATGCCGCCATTGTCAAAACTAAGTCTGAGTCACTCCTCAGCACTTCTGTATCTTTTAAAATTATGTATGTTTCATGTACATGGCCTTGATCCCACTTTTGTATTGCCATAGTCAACTTCTCATATTCACTCTTGAATTCACTCATGCTTTCTTTCTCAGCCTCCTTTTGTTCTACCTCAGCTGTTTCTATAACTTCTTCCCTTTCTACTTTTGGCTGTGACTCTCTAACTGTCACTACAGCTGTCCCTTCAGCTTTGGTATCCGCCATATTGGCTGCTTCTGAGGTAATCTTCTTCTGTCGTCTGGTAGCCGTATTTTAATAACTTTTACCTCACAATTTATTCTCAAAGTAGTCTTAAGGCACTTGATCAGTTGTTAAACGGATCCCGTCGTCTGCCACCAATTTGTAACGAATTAGGAGAGAGGAGGGACGATTTATTATTTATTACTCTTAATGGCGCCACCAATGTGTGATGTGAGGTATTATTGGGAGGTATGGCACACTGGACGCAGAATTAATGGAGGTGAGGCAGTCTTCAAACAAAAGTTAACAAGTTTATTGAGCACAAAGCGTGTGGTTGCAAGTGGTAACTTTTCTTATGGAACTCAGAATAATGCTTGGTTAGATGAATGTTACACTCTTTCAGGTTATACAGTATCTTCTTGACATAGAGCACTTGCCTCGGACAAAGTATCAATACAGGGATATTTCCCTTATTTGATCCTTCCTAGATCAAATTCTAAATAAGCTATTCTTTAGCCTCTCCTTGGACTAAAGAATTCCGGCTATGTTTCCCCCTTTCGGCTACCCTAGCCAGAGAAACTTTCAATAGCCAGACCCGGCTTTCCAAAGCCTTGAAACTTTGCTTCAGAAGTCACTCAGCCACCTTTTCCTCTCCTTCTCTCTCAACTCCTCACTCTAACTCCTCACTGCTAAACCCTAACTCCTCACTCCTCGGAACCTAAAACCTAACTCATGACTGTTCACTCCTCTGAACCTAAACCCTAACTCTGACTGAACTTAAACTGTCGTTTTTCAAACTCTCCCCTCTAAGCTCCTCCCACTTCTCTCTCTAGCATCTTCTCCATGGTAACGCACTCCTCTCAGCTAGGCCGCTCCAGCATTAGTGCAACCAATCTAAACACCAATACAGTTAAAGTCATACAATTTATAATCAACTTCTGTACACCTTCCCCCCCAGAAAAGTTATTTTTGGGCCATTCTCAGTCCCGGAATGGGCAAAAATAATTTCACAAACTATCTAACAATATCTAAATATATAATATTTTGGAAATGCAAACATTAAATACATTATAATTCATATATACAAACCTTTAACCTTACGAAATTCTAGTATCATCTATGGATGTGGTATCAAAGTCTCACATTTCTAACATTTTTTATACAAACAATCTATCTAAACATTTCTATATTCATACATATATTTGTAAATATTTATTGCCTATTGTAAAACGTATATACCTACCACACTTTAATATAATGGGTTTATATCTTGTACCTATGGTATGAAATATATACAGTTCACCACTGTAATGACATCATACATTTTATAAGTCTATAATAAAACAGGATACCAATTTTTTTAATATTACACTATATTATATTATACTATATTATATATACATTACCTTTATATAATTTAGATCTATCTGTGATCATCTTTTATCTATTCAATTCTCCATATCAACATCAAATATCCTTGTCCAAATGTGTTTCTATCCCATTAACATATACAATTGACCTTCTACTTAGTTTGGTCAATTTATAAGACATTTATCTATATACCATACCACAACATTTCTCCCTATATATGGTCCCAATTTGTTAATATCCCACACAATAGTTAAACTTCTATATTTGATCATTGACATAGATGTCTTAGTGTCCAAAGTCCCATTGTTTAAACACAACCTCGGTTGTTCTGGACCAACCGTCCACAGCAATGTCTCTTTATGATGATCTTTTCAATGACCTGGAGATACTGTTTTCTTCCTCACACGATGTCTGCAAGTCTTTTCTGCTCTCTTTTTTGCTGCTGGGGTTTCTTCTTTTAATCTGACCTTCCAATTATCAGGAACAGTTCTGTTTCCATCGAGTTTCAGGGCTTGAACAACAGCTTGCTTTAATGTAGCATCAGATTGTAGTGAATAATCTGGAATTCCTCGAACATCTTTTCTTGGCACTGAAGAGAATTCACTGTCCTTGGAAGAACAATCAAGAACACTGCCTTTCTTTATTGCAATTTTTCCACTGTAGTCTGGATGAACCTCCAAAGCTGAAAATTGTAGCTTTTTCCTTTTACCGCCATTAACATAGTCAGTGTATATTATTTCTCTTGACAGTCCATCAGCTTGGTTTTTATTTTCTTTTTCTTCTTTGCTCAAGAATAAAGGAGATCTCTCTTCCGACACATGGCCAAATCTTCTTTTTCTGCTCACCCTCTCCTCAGAGGTAGGCTTATCGACATGTTCAGAGTTAGTAAGGAAGAGTTGATCTAATGTTTTACTCTCAGCAAAATGTCTCTCTTTTTCACCATCATCTGTCATAGGGTACAATCTTGTATTTATCATTTTGTTGATGCCAGCTCTTTGATAAGTTTCACTTAAACTCTTATCTTCAGCTATAGTTCCATTCTTTAGAACTTCTTTTGTATGATCATCTGGAACTTTTATAGTGGATGAATCATGTCTAGAAGTCATCTTAACTTCAATTAGCCCTTCAGGTGTTTGGATCGTTGTTTCACATAAGGTCCTTGGATATTTTGAACTCTCATCAGTTTCTACTGTCAAATCAAGAGTCTGTTTTTCTTCAGCTTTCTCTTTTGATTTGATTTTATTGTCTTTGTCAAAAAGTTCGGCTGAGGTAATTTCTTTACATGGAGCTGAAGGAAATACATCTTTTAAGGTCAAGGATTCCTCTTTCTCCTCAGAGTTTATCACTTGTCTTTCCAGACCTATTTTTTCTATACTCCCTTCACAGGCTCTCAAATAATCAGCCACTGGAATCGGCTCTGCTGTAGGGCTTGTTCCTCGTTTGCATGGTCTCTTCTGACTGTACACTTCTGACTTTATATTTGGAACACCATCTTCAGCAATAAATCTATAGGGTTGTTCTTTTGCTCTTTGTTCCTGTTGAATTTCTCTGACTCCTCCTGTCTTCTTAATAAGCTCAGCAACCGTAGTGCTAGATTCTGGATTCTCATCCCCATCCTGTTGTATGGTGAAACACATGGCTTTTTGATCAGGGCTTTTGTTGTTATATTCTTCCTCCTCACACGTCATTCTCCAGTTTTCAATCTTTTTAGCCAGATCATTTCCAATTAAACATCTGTATGGTATGTCTGGACTGACTGCAAAATTCCACATACCCTTCCAACCTCCATATTCTATTGGCAAAGACACTACTGTTGTTGGTATTGTAGGTCCCAAGCCTTTTAATCTTATTTCAGAGGTAGGATGCTGAAATTTCTGAGGTATTATATCTGCATGTATAATACACACTTCGGACCCTGTGTCCCGTAGTCCTCTCATGTCTTTGTTGTCAATGGAAATGGATTCTAAGTAATCCTCCGTTGGGGTGTTTGACAAAATGAACAAACACTGTTTCTCTTGAGGCTCTGTTTCCGAACTCTCCTTTGACACATTATTTGGTTCTGTCTTCTTTGTTTCTCTGGCAACCATGACAGGCCCCTTAGTAACTTTCTGTATCACTCCTTTAGCCATGCCATCCAGCCCAGAGGCAGCTCCGCCATCTTTGTCTTTCTCATCTTTCTGTGTCACCTTCCTGGCTACTTTTGCGAGCCTTGTGGCTCTCCTGATGAGGGACAAATGGCCTGGAGTCCCTGGCTGAAATTCCTGGTGCCATTCCACACCTTGTGCCACAACTTCTATGGCACTGTTTAAATCTCCTCTGCGCCTCAAACATGCCGCCATTGTCAAAACTAAGTCTGAGTCACTCCTCAGCACTTCTGTATCTTTTAAAATTATGTATGTTTCATGTACATGGCCTTGATCCCACTTTTGTATTGCCATAGTCGACTTCTCATATTCACTTTTGAATTCAGTCATGGTTTCTTTTTCAGCCTCCTTTTGTTCTACCTCAGCTGTTTCTATAACTTCTTCCCTTTCTACTTTTGGCTGTGACTCTCTAACTGTCACTACAGCTGTCCCTTCAGCTATAGTATCCGCCATATTGGCTGCTTCTGAGGTAATCTTCTGTCGTCTGGTAGCCGTATTTCAATGGCTTTTACCTCACAATTTATTCTCAAAGTAGTCTTAAGGCACTTGATCAGTTGTTAAATGGATCCCGTCGTCTGCCACCAATTTGTAACGAATTAGGAGAGAGGAGGGACGATTTATTATTTATTACTCTTAATGGTGCCACCAATGTGTGATGTGAGGTATTATTGTGAGAAATGGCACACTGGATGCAGAATTGATGGAGGTGAGGCAGTCTTCAAACAAAAGTTAACAAGTTTATTGAGCACAAAGCGTGTGGTTGCAAGTGGTAACTTTTCTTATGGAACTCAGAATAATGCTTGGTTAGATGAATGTTACACTCTTTCAGGTTATACAGTATCTTCTTGACATAGAGCACTTGCTTCGGAAAAAGTATCAATACAGGGATATTTTCCTTATTTGATCCTTCCTAGATCAAATTCTAAATAAGCTATTCTTTAGCCTCTCCTTGGACTAAAGAATTCCGGCTATGTTTCCCCCTTTCGGCTAGCCAGAGAAACTTTCAATAGCCAGACCCGGCTTTCCAAAGCCTTGAAACTTTGCTTCAGAAGTCACTCAGCCACCTTTTCCTCTCCTTCTCTCTCAACTCCTCACTCTAACTCCTCACTGCTAAACCCTAACTCCTCACTCCTCGGAACCTAAAACCTAACTCATGACTGTTCACTCCTCTGAACCTAAACCCTAACTCTGACTGAACTTAAACTGTCATTTTTCAAACTCTCCCCTCTAAGCTCCTCCCACTTCTCTCTCTAGCATCGTCTCCATGGTAACGCACTCCTCTCAGCTAGGCCGCTCCAGCATTAGTGCAACCAATCTAAACACCAATACAGTTAAAGTCATACAATTTATAATCAACTTCTGTACAACAATGAAATGCTGGTGATTGTTCTCTGTTAGGTTGCCTCACTGGTGGTCTAGCAAGAAAAACTGACAGTCTTTTCTTCCTCTTTCTCTTGCAAATGGAAAAAGAGAGTTGGAAGCAGTTTAAATCATCTTCAAATGTTTGTCAGTGTCCAAATTTGAGTAGCCTATGTTGGACTGCAGTGGATTTGGGTCAAGTGTTGCCCACATGGGGAGGTACAATGCCAAATTTAGATGCTGATAATAAGCAATATTCTCACTGTCTACTAATTAACAGCACACTCTCGGGCAGCCGTAAGCCATTGAGGACCACAGCTTGGAAATGTTGCCCCTTTTTTGGACCTCAGCTTCTAGACTCCCACAACCATCTGGAAGTTCTAATTCAAAAAGCACACCCCCAAGATCTGCAGGCTGGGTAGCTAGGATGGTGGGTGCAAAGATATTCACTCCTAAGTACTCTCCTGCAAAACTATACATATACAGCTGGGTGGGAAGGAATAAGTAGCTGCAGTCAGTAGCATTATGTACTTTCGCATGTTATTCAGAGTGCAGGAAAATTAACATATAAATCAGCTTTGCTGTTCCCCTTGAATTGCCAGCAAAGGTTGATCTACAACTTGGCCCCTTTTTTTCTGATTGTGTAACAATTTAAAAATGTACCAAAGCTGGACTTCCAGTGCACGAAGATGGCGAGGAGTCAGGCACATTAGAGCTCCGGCGTGTGCCAGCCCTGGCCGAGTAACTGGATAGAGTGACAGCTCCCTTCCCCAGCGTGGATCGAAACGAGGGGGAACAGCGGAACCAGGGAAGCCACTGAAGGTCTCAAAGGAGGCCCCTTCCTCAAGAGGGGGTTGCCTAGTAGACCCGGCAAGGCTCCTGAGGTACGGCAGGTCACGGCAGGGCGCTCGAGTTTAAAACTCGAACCATCCTTGACCACGTGCATTTTAATGAAAAGAAGCAAGAATGGAGGAAAAAGTAAGTAAATAGAAAAGAAAAGGATTAGGAGAGGAGGGTGGGAATTCCCTTCCCAAGGGAAGGAAGGAAGAACAGAAGCAGAGAAACAGAGAAAAAGAAAACATCCCATAAGGGACAGAGAGGAGTGAGAGAAGGAAAGAAGAAGTGGAGAGGGAAGAACCCAAGGCTCCTAGATTAGAGAAAGGAAAACGTATAAACAAATAAATAAGGATAAAGAGCAGAAACAAAGAACTACAATACTATAAAGGAAAATATTGAGCAAAGCAAATTGGAAGTAAAGTGATGTGGAGGAAGTGGAGGAGAAAAAGAAGAGGAAAGTGAAAGGAAACAAAGATATAAAATATATTAAAAATTGGAGCCTAAACTGCTACATTAAAAATATATACTGAAAGAACCTAAAGAAACAAACTACTAATTAAAAGGTAAACAAAGACATTTAAAGATAATTAAAAGTAAATTAGAAGTGAATAAGAGAAAGAGGAGGGACTGACCTTGAAGCGGGTGTTTTGTCTATGACGATGGGGAAAAAAAGTAAACAAGAAGAGCGGGAGACCTCGTGAGAGTGTGGTGGGGGTGATAGGAGAGTGAAGAGGAAACCAGCAGGGAGGAGAGACCGCGAGAGGCAACGGGAGAAAACGTGAAGTGAGAGAAGAGGGTCAAACAGGAAGCAGGAAACGGAACTCCAAACAGCGACGGAAGGAAAAGAGTGTAACACAAGTGAGGGCGGAAGAGAAACAACAGGAAGAGACAAGTAAGGGCGGAGGGGCGGAGGAGAAAAAAAGACACAACAGCAACAGACGGAGGGAGAAAGGGCTGACGACCCTACGACCTGATGACCTAAGAGACGGAAGGAACCAGAGAGAAAGAAGGAGCTGAAGGAAGAACGAAGGAGAGGATTGAAAGTAACGGGAGGTGAAGAAACAGAAGGAAAGGTAAATAAAAGAGTCAGTTAAGGGAGAGTTAAAGAAGGGGAGGAAAGGTGGTCAGAGAGGTTCCCACCCCCGGTCCCAAAGAAAGGTGGCAGATAAGCCCCAACTGGAAAAAGCCCTCAAATTGAAACACATAAAATATAGATCCCCCCCCAAACAGTTAAAGAACAACGCGGAGGCAGCTCAAAACACAGACAAAAATATATACAATAATATAATTAAAAATAATTTGAAATCAGATCTACAAATATAAACAACTTATTTGCAGAGAGAAATAAATGGCAATGACAGCAAAGATGAAGAATGGAAAGGAAGTGACAATTCAAACCCCCAAGAATGGAAAAGAGGCAAAGGAAGGCAGAGAAATAAACAGAGACAGAGATAAAGAAATTAAAGAGACAAAAGAAACCACTATTACAACCAGCATGAGTAACATAAGTAATGTGGGAAGGAGACTATCTCTAGGAGAAGATGGGAGAATGAAAGAATTGCTGAAAAAAATAAAAGCCATAGGGAAGGAACTGACAGAAATGAACGAGAAACAAGACGCATACCAACAAATAGCACAAGAACAGATGGCAGAATTGAAGAAAGAAATCAAGGAAGAACTAGGAACGATGAAGAGAGATGCTGAGAAAATGAAGGAAGAAATAAAACAGCTGCAGATGAAGAATACAGAAAGAGAAGAAAAACAAACTGTGACACAGACAAGAATGAAAACACTGGAAATATTGAACCAAAAGTTAACGAGTCGACAGGAGAACTTAGAGATGAGAGAAATGGAATATCAGCTTAGACTATGAAATGTAAGAGAAGAGAAAGAAGAAGACATAAGGGAAAAAGTTACAGAGATATTAGCGGAACTGATACAAAGCACAACTCAGTACATGGAGGAGCAGATGGATAGAGTTTTTAGAATTAACACGAACTTTGCAAGAAAAAATAAAACCAACCGTGATGTGATAGTACAACTTACAAGAAGAGTAACAAGAGATGAAATACTGAGAGCAAGCAATAAAAGAGTAATCTGCTAAAAGGATAGAAGAGTTGTGATTCTGAAAGAATACCTAGGACCGGTGATTAGTAACAGAAGAAAATATGCCTTTCTTACGGAGGAACTAAAGAAACCGAACATTAGATTCCGATGGGAGAAGGAGGAGGGACTGATGACAACGTACAAAGGAGAGAGATATTGGATCAAGGCAGTGGAAAATCCTGTGCCACAATTCTACACAGGAATAGTCAAGGAAGAAGAAGGCGGAAAAGAGGATGATACAGAACACAAAGGAAAGCAGACAAAAAGACAACGCACAACATCACCGAAAAAGGAAGACCTAGATCCCAGAAACTATAGATTAAATTTGAAAGTACCAAACCAGACAACAGAACCGATGATAGAGGAAGAAATTGGAAACAAGGAGGAAGGAGAAGGAGAGGAAAAACAAGAAGAAGAAAGAAAAGAAGAACAACAAAGACAAGGAGAAAACTACTAGATGAACACTAATTTAAAAATTTACTGTGACAATATTAATGGTTTAAATTCTGCCAATAAAAGAAATAATGTTTTTAAAAATATTAAAAAAAGAAAATGCCAAATAATTGCTATACAAGAGATGCACATAGTCCACAAACATATCGCCCACTTAGAGAATAAGGAATTAGTGAAAGCATATTATGCATCATCCTCTGAGAAGAAAAGAGGAGTAGTAACATGCATAAAAGAAAATATAGAATCTGAATTGGCCTTTAAAGACCAGGAAGGAAGGATGGTGGGGGTCAAAATTATATGGCAAAACACAAAGATCCTAATTTGCAATGTGTTGATCCTAATTTGCAAAGATCCTAATTTGCAACGACGCAAAATCCACATTTGTAAAATCACTAGAGGCCAATAAATTGAAGCAAGAATTCAATAAAATAATAATCCTGGGAGATTTTAACAGTTTTGTAGATGGGAAATTAGACAGATTGGGAGGGAGACAAAATGATAAGGAGAAAAGAACACTAAGACGGATGCCAAACACATTAATAAATTAATAAGGCTATTTAAAGAGATGAGAATGGAAGACGTTTGGAGATATAAAAATGAAACAACCCAAGACTACACTTTCTTCTCGGCCAGACATAAAACCTGGTCGAGAATTGACATGGTTTGGGCCTCCCTGTCACTCATTCCCAAAGTTAGAAAAATAAAAATACTCTCGAGGTCGGACTCAGATCATTGCCCAATGGAGATGGAAATCAAGGATGGGGAAAGAAATTGGAGGTGGAAATTAGATGATAACCTGTTACTAAAAAAGGAAGATGTTGAAAGAAGTAAGGAAAAAATCAAAGAATATTTCAAGAACAATGACACTGAAGGTATAAAGACATTTACATTATGGGAAGCCAGCAAAGCGGTGATGCGTGGACACTACATACAACAAAAAGCTAGGGAAAAAAGGGAAAAAGCAAAAAAACAAAAAGAAATAATGGACAAAATTGATGTCAAAGAAAAGAAGCTGAAAAAAGATCCAAAGAATAAAGAGGTAGTAAACAATATAGCAAAATTACAGAAAGAAAGAGAACACCTGGAATTAGAAGAGAGAGCAAACCAACTGAAGTACATAAGAGCAGACTACTTCCAGAATGCGAATAAGCCTGGGGCCTGGCTAGCAAGAAAATTAAGGAAAAAGGGAGAATCAAGAGCTATAAAAAAATAAAAACAAAGGAAAAATTGCTTAAGTGAGAAACAGAAATAAGAACACAATTTGAAAAATATTATAAGACACTATATCAAGATGATCAAATAAAGAATGAAAATATTAAAAAATATTTAGAAAAGATGAAAATTTTAAAAATAACGGAAGAGAGAGAAGTACTGGATAAGGAAATAACGGAAAAATAAATTCAAACAGCAATAAAGAATCTGAAATTGAACAAAGCACCAGGCCCAGACAGGTACACAGCTATATATTATAAGAAGCTACAACAAGAGATAGTACCATACTTGAAAAAAGTAATGAATGAAGTAAGAGAGACCCAAGAAATTCCAAATACATGGAAGCAAGCTAATATAAGTGTAATACCAAAAGAAAACAAAGATTCGGAGTGTGTAGAAAATTATAGGCCGATTTCGCTATTAAATTTAGACTATAAATTATTCAGTAGTATTTTGGCAGAAAGATTTAAAAATTCTTAGTAAATTGGATCAAGGAGGAACAAACCGGTTTTCTCCCGGGTAGAAACCAAAGTGAAAATGTGAGGACAATAATTGACTTAATCGAATACTACGAAAAAAATATACAAAAAGAGGTTATGTTTCTGGCGATCGACGCAGAAAAAGCGTTCGATAAACTAAATTGGAATTTTTTTTAATTATTATTTAAAGAAATGGATATGGGCTTTCATTGGCAGAACTCAATTGAAGCTATATACAAAACACAATACGCAATAATAATAATAAACGGACAGGAGAGTAGAGGAATTAAAATAAGAAAACGAACAAGACAAGGGTGTCTGCTGTCACCACTAATTTTTATATTTACATTGGAAATTCTCCTAAATAATATAAGAGAAAATAATGAGTTAAAAGGGGCAAGAATAAATGGCTACTCCTATAAATGTAGAGCCTTCGCGGACGATATAATTTGTGTTATTGAAGAACCAAATAAAAATCTAAGTAAGTGGTTAGAGACAATTAAGGAATTCGGAAAAGTAGCAGGATTTAAATTAAATTTAGAGAAAACGGAAGCAATAACGAAAAATATATCAAAAAAGAAGATAGATCAAATTAAAGAAAATTGGAAAATACGTATAGTCCCCAAAATTAGATACTTAGGCATTATAATTACACCAAAGAACTCCCAATTACTACAAAATAACTATATGAAGATCTGGAAAGAAATTAAAAAGGACCTAGAAAAGTGGAAAAATCTAAAGATATCCTTTTTGGGAAGAATATCATTTGTAAAGATGAATGTCTTACCGAGGATGATGTTCCTTTTCCAGAATCTCCCAATAATTGGGAATCAAAAGGGAATTAAAGAGTGGAACAAAGACATCAGAAAATTTATTTGGCTTAAGAAAAAACCCAGAATAAATTTCAAAAATTTAACAGATGCAAAGGATAGAGGTGGAATAGCCTTACCAGACCTAGGACTATACGTGGAAGCATGTGCACTAGCTTGGGCCTCAGAGTGGATAAAATTAAAGAAAGAAAAACTCCTGAATTTAGAAAGTTTTGATTTAAGAAGGGGCTGGCATGCGTATACTGGCTATGAAAAAACAAATTTGGAAAAAAAATGGGAAATCATTTTATTAGAGCAGCGATTATCAAAACATGGAACAAATATAAGACAAGGATGTATAACATAACACCAACATGGATCTCACCACTAGAATCTTGTCAAAGAAAGGAATTAGGATGGATTAAGTGGCCAAATTATAAAGAATTGATAAAAGAGGAGAAAAAAGAAACAACTTTGATACCCCTTGTAAAGAAGTTGATTATAAATTGTATGACTTTAACTGTATTTGTGTTTAGATTGGCTGCACTAATGCTGGAGCGGCCTAGCTGAGAGGAGTGCGTTACCATGGAGATGATGCTGTAGAGAAGTGGGAGGAGCTTAGAGGGGAGAGAAGAAAAAAAACGACAGTTTATGTTCAGTCAGAGTTAGAGGTTAGGTTCAGAGGAGTGAACAGTCAGAGTTAGGGTTTTGGAGTCGGAGTTAGCAGTTGAGAGAGAGAGAGTGGGAAGTAGAGATAGCAGTGTTTGTGAATAGTCAGAGGTTTCTTCAGTTTAGGAAGGCTGAAGGGGAAACCTAATTAGTTTCATTAGTTAGAGAGGACTAATAGAAGCTTGTTTAGATCACTAGTTAGAAATGAACTAGAGATCTGGGGTTTGATCACGGAAGGATCAAACAGGAAGGCTATTCACCTCAGGAAACATTGTTTAAGAAAGTGCTTCACCACAGTAAAAGTCAATTACAAGTTGTAACATCCAGAAGTGTGAACTGTATTGCAACCAAGTTACATGTAAAGTTCTCAAAGGATTTCCAAGTTTATCAACAGCCTGCAACCATACGCTTTGTTCAAAATAAACTTGTTCTGTTTTGTTTGAAGACTGCCTCATCTCCATTAATTCTGCGTCCAGTGTGCCATATCTCCCAATAATACCTCACATCACACATTGGTGGCACCATTAAGAGTAATAAATAATAAATCGTCCCTCCTCTCTCCTAAGACGTTACAAATTGGTGGCAGACGACGGGATCCGTTTAACAACTGATCAAGTGCCTTAAGACTACTTTGAGAATAAATTGTGAGGTAAAAGTCATTGAAATATGGCTACCAGACGACAAAAAAAGCTTCTTGAGGAAACAGAGGGAGACCAAGAAGGAAGTTCGGGCTCTGAAGCAGAAACAAAGCCAGTGCCTGTGTCAGAAATGGCTTTTAAGTATAAACTAGAGATGAAACGATTGGAAATAGAGGCAAAAGAAAGACAAAGAGAGAGAGAACTGAAGAAGAGAGACATTTTTCTGAAAATAAAAACCAAGCTGATAGACTGACAAGAGAATTAATATACACAGACTATATTGGTGGTGATAAAAAGAAAAAGCTGCAATTTCTAGCTTTGGAAGTTTGTCCAGATAGCAGTGATGAGCTTGCCATGAAGAAGGACAGTATTCGTGTTCGTTCTTCCAAGGACAGTGAATTCTCTTCAGTGCCAAGAGTAGATGTTCGAGGAATTCCAGATTATTCACTAAAATCTGATGCTACATTAAAGCAAGCCGTTGTTCAAGCCCTGAAACTCGATGGAAACAGAACTGTTCCTGATAATTGGAAGGTCAGATTAAAAGAAGAAACCCCAGCAGCAAAAAAGAGAGCAGAAAAGACTTGCAGACGTCGTGTGAGAAAGAAAACCGTATCTCCGGGTCATCGAAAAGACATCCAAAGAAGACAAAAGAAGAAACCTAAAAAGAAGAAACGAAGAAGTGGAAGAAAGAAGCTAAAAGATCATCATAAAGAGACATTGCTGTGGACAGTTGGTCCAGAACAACCGAGGTTGTGTTTGAACCATGGGACATTGGACACTAAGACATCTATGTCAATGATCAAATGTGGGAGTTTAACTATTGTATGGGCTATTAACAAATTGGGACCATATATACGGAGAAACGTTGTGGTATGGTATATAGATAAATGTCTTATAAATTAACCAAACTAGGTAGAAGGTCAATTATATATGTTAATGGGATAGAAACACATTTGGACAAGGATATTTGATGTTGATATGGAGAATTGAATAGATAGAGGAAAAGGTAATGTATGTGTAAGGTAGTATAATATTAAAGTGTGGTAGATATGTAAGTTTTGCAATAGGCAATAAATATTTACAAATATATATATAAATATAGAAATGTTTAGATAGATTGTTTATATGAAAAACGTTAAAAATGTGAGACTTTGATACCACATCAATAGATGATCTAGAATTTCGTAAGGTTAAAGGTTTGTATGTATGAATTATAATGTATTTAACCATATTGTGATTGCCTTTCAGAAATATTGTGTATGTAGATATTGTTGGATAATTTGTGGAATTATTTTTGCCCATTCCGGGACTGAGAATGGCCCAAAAATAACTTTTTCTGGGGGGGAAGGTGTAAAGAAGTTGATTATAAATTGTACGACTTTAACTGTATTTGTGTTTAGATTGGCTGCACTAATGCTCGAGCGGCCTAGCTGAGAGGAGTGCGTTACCATGGAGACGATGCTGTAGAGAAGTGGGAGGAGCTTAGAGGGGAGAGAAGAAAAAAACGACAGTTTATGTTCAGTCAGAGTTAGAGGTTAGGTTCAGAGGAGTGAACAGTCAGAGTTAGGGTTTTGGAGTCGGAGTTAGCAGTTGAGAGAGAGAGAGTGGGAAGTAGAGATAGCAGTGTTTGTGAATAGTCAGAGGTTTCTTCAGTTTAGGAAGGCTGAAGGGGAAACCTAATTAGTTTCATTAGTTAGAGAGGACTAATAGAAGCTTGTTTAGATCACTAGTTAGAAATGAACTAGAGATCTGGGGTTTGATCACGGAAGGATCAAACAGGAAGGTTATTCACCTCAGGAAACATTGTTTAAGAAAGTGCTTCACCACAGTAAAAGTCAATTACAAGTTGTAACATCCAGAAGTGTGAACTGTATTGCAACCAAGTTACATGTAAAGTTCTCAAAGGATTTCCAAGTTTATCAACAGCCTGCAACCATACGCTTTGTTCAAAATAAACTTGTTCTGTTTTGTTTGAAGACTGCCTCATCTCCATTAATTCTGCGTCCAGTGTGCCATATCTCCCAATAATACCTCACATCACACATTGGTGGCACCATTAAGAGTAATAAATAATAAATCGTCCCTCCTCTCTCCTAAGACGTTACACCCCTAAACGAAATAAAAGAAACATATCCAAACATGACCTGGCTACAATACAGGCAAATTCAAGAATTTTATGGTAAAGATAAAAAAAATAGGATTTGAAACAAAAGGAAATATATGGGACAAAATATGGGAAATAGGGAAGAAAAAAAATCCAAAATATACAAAGAACTACTGAAATGGAGTACGGAAGAAGAAGGAGTGAAAGAATGCATGATAAAATGGGCAAAAAATGTGGGCAGAGTAAGAAAATTAGAGGAATGGGAAACAATTTGGAAAAAGAGAATATCTAAAAGCATACGATATGCAAGAAAACTGGTCAAAGATATTTTTAGGTGGTATCTGTCACCGCACAAATTAAATAAATTTTATAAAAATTTAAATCCGAAATGTTGGAAATGTGGGGTGGCAGAAGGAACACTATACCACATGTGGTGGCATTGTAAAAAAAACAACTAGGTGCTACTGGAAAGAAATCCAGACCAAATTACAGGATATTTTGAAAATTCACATACCATTTAAACCAGAACTATTTCTATTAGGTATTACAAATATGGAAGTTGATAAAAATACAGACAAATTGATTTTTCTATCCACCATGGCAGCCAGGATGTGCTTTGCCAAACTGTGGAGAAAGAAAGAAGTACCAGAAACAGAGGACTGGAAAAGAAAGATGATGGATGTTAGGAATATGGACTGTTTAAGCTATCTATTACAAAGGAGTAAGGGAATAACAGAGACAGGTACAGATTGGACAATATTTAAAGAATATCTAAAATGAATATAACAGATAAGAAACAAAACAGACAGAAAGGTCTGGATATAGACAAGAATAAAGACAACATATAATAGACAATAGTCAAAACAAAAATAGAAAACAAGACGAAGAAAGAAGAAAGAAGGAAAGAAAAGGAGGAAACCAACCTTGAAGAATCCTGGAAGTCAAAGGAAACGAAGAATGAACTTTCTTGAATCTTTTCTTTTAAACTCACCTTTTAGTACTTCTCTACACCCTTTATCTCCCTATATCCCCCCCACTCTTAGACATTCCCAGCCCCTTCCCCCCCTTTAGTTTTTCTCCCTTATTCCCCCTTAATTTTTTTCTTCTATCTTTCTTCAGCTCACCCTATCCTATCTGATTTTAATAACTGTATAATTGAAAAAAAATCAATAAAGAATATTTATTTAAAAAAAAGTCCCAAAGCTGCAGCAAATATAAGTATGGAGGAGGAAACTTCATTATCTGAAACACCCAGTAACCATATGGATAGGTCTAATCACACTCGTACTTCCTTTTCTTATGTTACCAGTACCGTATATATTTGAGTATAAGCTGACCTGAATATAAACCGAGGCACCTAATTTTACCAAATAAACTGGGAAAATGTATTGACTCGAGTATAAGCCTAGGGTGGGAAATACAGCAGCTACTGGTCAGTTTCAAAATAAAAACAGATACCAAGAAAATTACATTAATTGAGGCATCAGAAGATTAAATGTTTTTGAATTACATAACACTGTAATTTAAGGTAAGGCTGTGCAGGGCCATAGCCAGAAAAAAAATGTCAGGAGGGGTTGAAATTTTTGGGGTGGTGGGGGGGGTTTGAAAATTTTGTGGGAGGGGGGTTGAAACCTGCCTCCTAGCTCACGCTGAAGCAAAGAGCATATTTATTTTATTTATTATTTATTTGCTTCATTTCTATACCGCGTTTCTCAGCCTTATTAGGCGACTCAATGCGGTTTACACAATGTAAATTATCACAACACTAACAGTTAAAACACATCATACACAATAACAAAAAACACAATTATTATCCATTCATGATGCCTCGATAACAAAACAAAATCCATTCTCATAATCCTTGTGCCATTCCTATGTTCAATTTACCGTCTTCCTATGTTCGATTGTACTGATTAGCCAAACGCTTGCTCAAAGAGCCAGGTTTTAACCTTCTTCCGAAACGCCAGCAGCGAAGGGGCCTGTCTGATGTCAGTGGGTAGGGCATTCCATAGCCGAGGGGCCACCACCGAGAAGACCCTGTCTCTCGTCCCCGCCAACCGTGCCTGTGACGCAGGCGGGACCGAGAGCAGGGCCTCCCTGGAAGATCTTAGTGTCCGCGACGGTTCATAGGTGGAGATGCGTTCGGAGAGGTAAGTGGGGCTGGAACCGTTTAGGGCTTTGTAGGCTAGCACCAGCACCTTGAATTGTGCCCGGTAGCAGATTGGCAGCCAGTGGAGCTGGCTCAACAGAGGAGTGGTGTGCTCCCTGAGTGCTGCTCCTGTTAGCAACCTGGCTGCCGAACGCTGGACCATCTGAAGCTTCCGGGCAGTCTTCAAGGGCAGCCCCACGTAGAGCGTGTTGCAGTAATCTATGCGGGATGTGACCAGAGTGTGGACTACCGTGGCCAAGTCAGACTTCCCGAGGTACGGGCACAGCTGGCGCACGAGTCAAAGCTGTGCAAATGCTCTCCTGGCCACCGCTGAGACCTGGGGCTCCAGGCTCATAGCAGGGGGCAGAGCACCCTTCAATAGCCTGCAGCTCCGCCCCTGTCAACCACCTCTACCAAGTTTGGCCTCCTTAATGGGAGCATTCAGCACCCCCACCCCCAACTTGGTTGCTTCACTACATCAGCTATTGCTGCAAGTAATGACAGTGTGAATAAATTGTCAATATTTGCCTGAGATAGTGCTTGCAGTTCTGGAGGGACTCTTAATTTTTTTGCATCTCATAGACTTAGCAGCATGGGGATTTGGTTAAACAGTTAAAATTCATGAGTAAACCAGATTTTTTTAAAAAAAATTGAAACATTTCGGGGGGGGGGGTTGAACCCCTAACCCTCCCCCCACCTCGCTACAGGCCTGACGCTGTCCAATTCTGATTCTAGCCTTCTTCAACATAAATGTGCTTATGTATCCTTCCAATAAGAATAAAGAGAGTCACATAATGTAATGATGATGATAATAATAATAATAATAACAATAATAGAATAAAATAATGGAAATGTAATAATAAAAATAATAATAAATAGAGTCAAATAATACATGTCATAACAATAATAAAGTAAAATAATAATGTAATAAAAAGAATAATAGAGTAAAATAATAAATGCAATAATAATAAATATAGTAAAATAATACATGTAATAAAAATAATAATAACAGAGTAAAATAGTAAATAATGTTGACCTAAGTATAAGCCGAGAGGAACTTTCTCAGCCTATAAAAATGGCTGAAAAACTAGGCTTATACTCGAGTGTATACAGCATATTTTTTTCTCATAAAGAAGGCCTACTAATACTGAATAAGTGGTACAATTACATTACAGAAGCAGCAACATGTTTGCACCAGGTGCAATGTAAAACTGTTAAATCAACCAACAATGGGGACATTTGCTGAATATTACATTGGATGAGAGTACCAGTTTGTTTTCCTGGCCCTCAGAAAACAAAATGCCCTGATCCAACCCTGATCTTATGCACATCCCTGGCAGCAATTGAGCTTCTACGTCTGCTATTATAGTGTCCTTAGAGTGTTAGCTCATTGTTTGGCTCTGAGCAGAATATAGAAACATGACAGAGTCTTCTAGAATGGCTAGTAACTATGATAAGACACAAGGGAGAAGTAATCTAGTTGTAATTCATGAAATGGTTGGGGAATCAGATGGAAGAACTGGATCCTGCTGAGCCATGCCTGATTTTATCTCTCTCTCTCTGTCTGTCTCTTCAATGCAAGCTCCCGCTGGCTGGCATTGTACATTTTTGTTGCACATCAAGTACAGCTGAACAGTAACTTTTGTAGACAGTTAAACAGATTTTGGCCTCAAATATCATAACTCAATAATAATGGATGGTAGGCAACAATCTTGATATCTCCTTCCAAGGCTTCTCAGAACCCAAAAAACCGAACTCCCTGGTTTCTATAGCAGGGACAAGAGAATAGGTGGTTCTGGGGAAGTTATTGGAATGCAACTTGCATCAGCCACAGCCAAGGTAGCAAATGGTGAATCGTGACAGGGCTTGTACCTTGATGATGTCAGAGGAATTACACATAACTCTCCTCTGCTCTACAGGGTTCAGTCATCGCCAATGTCAGGGCTTGTGAATAAAAGGATAAGTGCCTCTGAGAACGCAGAGAGCACATTTGCCTCCTGACATCAGGCAGATGGAGTAGGACACTTATCTAATGAAAAGCCAAGATGTCAAATCAAATCATTTATTTCGGTCATAGACCAGCACAGGAAATAGAAGTCACAGTTTCATACAAACTTTGTACGTTTAGTACATTAAAAATATAAATACTAAAGCACAATAGGGGTGAGGGAGCGGAAGGGGAAATAGGGTAAAAACATACAATGTGCAGGTCTATCAGCAAATGATAGATTCAAGGAAGATGATTACTGGATACACAGTTAACTTTTGAGACACATTATTGTATAGACATATAGATGTATTATTCTGGTTAAACTGTTACAAGCCAAACAGGAGTAAATAAAACAACATTGCCCAACAATGTCTTATCAACTGATCAAAAAGAAACCATGCCAGCAGGTGAACTGGCACAATATACAGTTGTTGGTGTTTATTCGTTAAGTCTCTTCTGACTCTTCATGACCTCATGGACCAGCCCACACCACAGCTCCCTGTCAGTCACCATTCCCAGCTCCTTCAAGGTCAAGCCAGTCTCTTCAAGGATACCATCCATCCATCTTGCCATTGGTCGGCCCCTCTTCCTTTTTCCTTCCATTTTCCCCAGCATCATTCTTTCCCCAGCTTTCCTGTCTTCTCATGATGTGGCCAAAGTATTTCATCTTTGCCTCTAATATCCTTCCCTCCAATGAGCATCTGGGAATTATTTCCTTGAGTCTGGACTGGTTGGATCTTCTTACGGTCCAAGGCACTCTCAGAATTTTCCTCCAACACCACAGTTCAAAAGTAGCTATCTTCCTTTGTTCAGCCTTCCTTATGGTCTAGCTCTCACATCCATAGGTTATTACCATTACTTTAACAAGTGGGTCTTCGTTGCCAGTGTAATGTCTCTACTCTTTACTATTTTATCTAGATTGGGCAGTGTATGCAAGATAGTCTCAAGTGAGATATTCTCAAGATAGTCAAAAGAGTATCTGTTTATCAGTTGAACTGCCAAATATGCTATGGTTTTTTTCTAAATTAAAGCAACACAGCTAGAACTGCATATTTAAAGTTGATTAGGTAAACTGTAGAGGTTTGTGTGTGTGTGTGTGTGTGAGGAGCGACTTGAGAAACTGCAAGTTGCTTCTGGCATGAAAGAATTGGCTGTCTGCAAAGAGATTGCGCAGGGGACGCCCAGATGTTTTGATGCCTACTTGCTGACAAAGTTAAACAGGTTACGTTGGCTAAACCACAATTAAACATCGGAGGGATGAACTTGCCACACATACCAAATTTAGCCTCTCAATTTGTTGAGAACAGTATGATCTTATATAAATAAAAATGTAATGTTCGTTTGTGGGATTAACATAACTCAAAAGCCACTGAATGAATTGACAACAAATTTGGACACAAAGCACATATCAGGCCAACAAGTGACCATCTACTCATAAAAACACTGAAAAACACAGCAGAAAAGACTTAAAAAGCAAAAAAAAACACCCCTCAAAATATATTACAAATAGGGCTGGGCGGTTTCGTTTCGTTAATTCGTAATTCGTTAATAATTCATTAATTTTTCCAATTACAAAACGATAACGAACCATTCTGGAGCAATTTTTTAAAAAAACGAATTTTTAAACACGTTTTGTAAATGCTTCGTATTTCGTTATTGTATTCGTTTCGTTATTGTTCTGAGGTCGTTTCGTTATTATTTCCAAATGTCTGGGGCAAGTTTTTTGTTTAATTAGTGAAAAAAAATTATAATATCACACCAACAGTCAACAACAGAGGGAGAGGGAAGCTTCAGAAGTTTTTGGAGGTTTTTTAGCGTATTTCGCGGTCGCGTCCGCCATTAACGAATCGATTCGTTATTGTTTCGGAAATCAATTCGTTAATGTTTTGTAATTTTTTTCACATTTACGAAATTTCGTAAATATTGAACTTTTTAAAAGGAAAATTTTGTAATTATTTTAAATATCGAAACAAAAAAACCCCCAAATACAAATCGATTTTAGAAACAAATTTTTCCGTTGTTACCCAGGCCTAATTACAAACCTTGGCAGGGGATGGCTAGTGAATGAATAAAATAATAACACCCCAAAATAAAGGTGGCCACTCTCAGAGGGCTGTTATAACAATAAAAATGGTGAGGAGGAAAAGAAGGATATAAAAATGACAAAAAATACTGTGGACCTCTGGAACTCTTTCTGAACATATTCAGTGACACGATTTTGAATTGGAGGAGTGATTAAGGCAATTACTAATTGTACCTGTCCAGTGGAGAGAGAGAGAAACAACAACGTAGCACATGTTTCGAAACCCTTTTGACTGTAAGACAAAGTTGGAAATGTAATTAGGTATTAATTGGACTTTATTAGGCTCTAAACAACTATGTTAATGCATTTGTTGTCAGAAGTTGATTATAAATTGTATGACTTTAACTGTATTGGTGTTTAGATTGGCTGCAGTAATGCTGGAGCGGCCTAGCTGAGAGGAGTGCGTTACCATGGAGATGATGCTGTAGAGAAGTGGGAGGAGCTTAGAGGGGAGAGTTTGAAAAACGACAGTTTAAGTTCAGTCAGAGTTAGGGTTTAGGTTCAGAGGAGTGAACAGTCATGAGTTAGGTTTTAGGTTCCGAGGAGTGAGGAGTTAGGGTTTAGCAGTGAGGAGTTAGAGTGAGGAGTTGAGAGAGAAGGAGAGGAAAAGGTGGCTGAGTGACTTCTGAAGCAAAGTTTCAAGGCTTTGGAAAGCCGGGTCTGGCTATTGAAAGTTTCTCTGGCTAGGGTAGCCGAAAGGGGGAAACATAGCCGGAATTCTTTAGTCCAAGGAGAGGCTAAAGAATAGCTTATTTAGAATTTGATCTAGGAAGGATCAAATAAGGGAAATATCCCTGTATTGATACTTTGTCCGAGGCAAGTGCTCTATGTCAAGAAGATACTGTATAACCTGAAAGAGTGTAACATTCATCTAACCAAGCATTATTCTGAGTTCCTTAAGAAAAGTTACCACTTGCAACCACACGCTTTGTGCTCAATAAACTTGTTAACTTTTGTTTGAAGACTGCCTCACCTCCATTAATTCTGCGTCCAGTGTGCCATACCTCCCAATAATACCTCACATCACACATTGGTGGCGCCATTAAGAGTAATAAATAATAAATCGTCCCTCCTCTCTCCTAATTCGTTACAAATTGGTGGCAGACGATGGGATCCGTTTAACAACTGATCAAGTGCCTTAAGACTACTTTGAGAATAAATTGTGAGGTAAAAGTTATTAAAATACGGCTACCAGACGACAGAAGAAGATTACCTCAGAAGCAGCCAATATGGCGGATACCAAAGCTGAAGGGACAGCTGTAGTGACAGTTAGAGAGTCACAGCCAAAAGTAGAAAGGGAAGAAGTTATAGAAACAGCTGAGGTAGAACAAAAGGAGGCTGAGAAAGAAAGCATGAGTGAATTCAAGAGTGAATATGAGAAGTTGACTATGGCAATACAAAAGTGGGATCAAGGCCATGTACATGAAACATACATAATTTTAAAAGATACAGAAGTGCTGAGGAGTGACTCAGACTTAGTTTTGACAATGGCGGCATGTTTGAGGCGCAGAGGAGATTTAAACAGTGCCATAGAAGTCGTGGCACAAGGTGTGGAATGGCACCAGGAATTTCAGCCAGGGACTCCAGGCCATTTGTCCCTCATCAAGAGAGCCACAAGGCTCACAAAAATAGCCAGGAAGGTGGCTCAGGAGAATGAGGAAGACAAAAATGGCAGAGCTGCCTCTGGGCTAGATGGCGTGGCTAAAGGAGTGATACAAAAAGTTACCAAGGGGCCTGTCATGGTTGCCAGGAAAGCAAGAGCCAGAGATGAGAATATAGAAACAGTGGTTCCTGCAGAACAAGTGATAAATTCTGAGGAGAAAAAAAGAGCTGAAAGAATTGTTGACTTTAAAAGATGTATTTCCTTCAGCTCCACGTAAAGAAATTACCTCAGCCGAACTTTTTGACAAAGACAATAAAATAAAATCAAAAGAGAAAGCTGAAGAAAAACAGACTCTTGATTTGACAGTAGAAACTGATGAGAGTTCAAAATATCCAGGGGTCTTCTGTGAAACAAAGATCCATACACCTGAAGGGCTAATTGAAGTTAAGATGACTTCTAGACATGATTCATCCACTATAAAAGTTCCAGATGATCATACAAAAGAAGTTCTAAATAATGGAACTATAGCTGAAGATAAGAGTCTAAATGAAACTTATCAAAGAGCTGACATCAACAAAATAATAAATACAAGAATGTACCCTATGACAGATGATGGTGAAGAAGAGAGACATTTTGCTGAAAATAAAAACCAAGCTGATAGACTGACAAGAGAACTAATATACAGAGACTATATTGGTGGTGATAAAAAGAAAAAGCTGCAATTTCTAGCTTTGGAAGTTTGTCCAGATTTATTTATTTATTTATTTCACAGTTTTGTATACCGAGCTTCTCAACCTCGTTGAGGGACTCAGCCCGGTTTACAGCCATAAAAACATATACATTCATTAAAATATCATATATCACAAATTACACATTAACTTTAAAATACACTAAATATAAAACTGCAGTGGTCAGTCGTCCTATTAAGATGGATCTACATCAACTTCCACCCAGAGTCCTATGGTGTTGTCTCATTCCTCAAAGGCCTGACTCCACAGCCACGTCTTCACCCGTTTCCTAAATGTTAGGATGGATGGGGCAGTTCTGACCTCCAGAGGGAGAGAGTTCCAGAGTCGCGGGGCCACCACCGAGAAGGCCCTGTCCCTCGTCCCCACCAGGCGCGCTTGCGAGGCTGGTGGGACCGAGAGCAGGGCCTCTCCAGATGACCTTAGTAATCTTGATGGTTCGTAGGGGAGAATACGTTCGGAGAGGTAAACAGGGCCGGAGTCATCACAGATAGCAGTGATGAGCTTGCCATGAAGAAGGACAGTATTTGTGTTCGTTCTTCCAAGGACAGTGAATTGTCTTCAGTGCCAAGAGAAGATGTTCGAGGAATTCCAGATTATTCACTACAACCTGATGCTTCATGGAAGCAAGCCATTGTTCAAGCCCTGAAACTCGATGGAAACAGAACTGTTCCTGATAATTGGAAGGTCAGATTAAAAGAAGAAACCCCAGCAACAAAAAAGAGAGCAGAAAAGACTTGCAGACATCGTGTGAGGAAGAAAACCTTATCTCCAGGTCATCGGAAAGACATCAAGGGACAAAAGAAGAAACCTAAAAAGAAGAAACGAAGAAGTGGAAGAAAGAAGCTAAAAGATCATCATAAAGAGACATTGCTGTGGACAGTTGGTCCAATACAACCGAGGTTATGTTTGAACCATGGGACATGGGACACTAAGACATCTATGTCAATGGTCAAATGTGGGAGTTTAACTATTGTATGGGCTATTAACAAATTGGGACCATATATATGGAGAAACGTTGTGGTATGGTATATAGATAAATGTCTTATAAATTGACCAAACTAGGTAGAAGGTCAGTTGTATATGTTAATGGGATAGAAACACATTTGGACAAGGATATTTGATATTGATATGGAGAATTGAATAGATAGAAGATGATCACAGATAGATCTAAATTATATAAAGGTAATGTATGTATAATATAGTATAATATAGTATAGTGTAATATTAAAAAAAATTGGTATCCTGTTTTATTATAGATTTGTAAAATGTATGATGTTATTACAGTGGTGAACTGTATATGTTTCATACCATAAGTATATAATCCCATTATATTAAAGTGTGGTAGGTATATACGTTTTGCAATAGGCAATAAATATTTACAAATATATGTATGAATATAGAAATGTTTAGATTGTTTATATAAAAAATGTTAGAAATGTGAGACTTTGATACCACATCCATAGATGATACTAGAATTTCGTAAGGTTAAAGGTTTGTATATATGCATTATAATGTATTTAACCATATTGTGATTGTCTTTCAGAAATATTGTGTATTTAGATATTGTTGGATAATTTGTGGAATAATTTTTGCCCATTCCGGGACTGAGAATGGGTCCAAAAATAACTTTTTCTGGGGGGAAGGTGTAAAGAAGTTGATTATAAATTGTACGACTTTAACTGTATTGGTGTTTAGATTGGCTGCAGTAATGCTGGAGCGGCCTAGCTGAGAGGAGTGCGTTACCATGGAGACGATGCTGTAGAGAAGTGGGAGGAGCTTAGAGGGGAGAGTTTGAAAAACGACAGTTTAAGTTCAGTCAGAGTTAGGGTTTAGGTTCAGAGGAGTGAACAGTCATGAGTTAGGTTTTAGGTTCTGAGGAGTGAGGAGTTAGGGTTTAGCAGTGAGGAGTTAGAGTGAGGAGTTGAGAGAGAAGGAGAGGAAAAGGTGGCTGAGTGACTTCTGCAGCAAAGTTTCAAGGCTTTGGAAAGCCGGGTCTGGCTATTGAAAGTTTCTCTGGCTAGGGTAGCCGAAAGGGGGAAACATAGCCGGAATTCTTTAGTCCAAGGAGAGGCTAAAGAATAGCTTATTTAGAATTTGATCTAGGAAGGATCAAATAAGGAAAATATCCCTGTATTGATACTTTGTCCGAAGCAAGTGCTCTATGTCAAGAAGATACTGTATAACCTGAAAGAGTGTAACATTCATCTAACCAAGCATTATTCTGAGTTCCATAAGAAAAGTTACAACTTGCAACCACACGCTTTGTGCTCAATAAACTTGTTAACTTTTGTTTGAAGACTGCCTCACCTCCATCAATTCTGCGTCCAGTGTGCCATTTCTCACAATAATACCTCACATCACACATTGGAGGCACCATTAAGAGTAATAAATAATAAATCGTCCCTCCTCTCTCCTAATTCGTTACAATTGTTTTCAACCACATCTTCCTCCTGTGTTGCAATAACAAACCAGAACCCAAAAATGTTATGAGGAGTTGAAAACCATCTGGATCCCTTAATTGTGTATCGGGACTTTTACAATGTTGTAGTAGAGTTTGGGTGCACATGGTCAGTGGTCCAGCATGTCTGAGGACTTCTAGGTTAAAACCACACAGTTGGAAGGGACTGGAATCTAGTCCAACCCTACCATACAATAATACATCACTAGAATTTTTCACTCCCCAATAGGGGCATCTAACATCTTTTTAAATACGTCCAAGGAAAGAGAGTCCACCACTTTCTGGGTAGTCTTTTGAACTGTTGATCAGCAATTCCCATCAGGAGGTTCTTCTTTATGTTTAAGTGGAATCTCTTCTCTTGCAGTTCAAATAATTGCTTAGTATCTAAAACAGCATCTAAAACAGTGGTTCTCAGGCTATTGGTCTCCAGATGCTTTGGCCCTCAACTCCCAGAAATCCTAACAGCTCGTAAACTTGTTGGGATTTCAGGGAGTTGTAGGGCAAAACACCTGGAAACCCACAGGTTGAGAACCACTGATCTAAAACTACTCTGATCCGTCTTCTACATAGCTTCTCTAGAAATTTAAAGATGGCTATCATGTCTCTTCTCAGTGAGCCTCCCAAGTTGATTTTCATAGGATGTGGTTTCATTTTGATCGCCGTTTTCTAGACATATTCCAGATTGTCAATATTTTCTTGAATTGTCATGATAGGAACTGAACATAGATTCTAGCTGAGATCTGACCAAAATAGAATAAAGGGGTATTATCACTTCCCTTGGTCTGAACTTTATTAGCAGGAGTAAGGACATAATCTACTATCTACCTGCTCCTGGGCTTCCCTGATTCTCCTTAAGCTTAGCTGCAGTTCACACAAATGCAGCTAAGATACTAACTTGAGTGACTTTAATGGTGATTATACACATTTATTGAGAATGAGGGTTACACTAGCAACTGGTTGCAATGGTTATATATTATTTTCAGTGTCAGAGACAGTATGCCTCTGCAATATGAGCTGATGAAAAGCTTCTGGGCTCCATAAGCATCTTGCTTTTGATAAGTTACTGACCTGGATAGGCCTTTGGCTTGATTCAACATCACTCTTCTTGGATTTACAGGAGAAGTAAACACAGGATTTTAGATCAAGCATAACGTTGTATCTGCATAGTTGTGCATCTTCCCCCAAACCTTGTTGGTTGTCAGACTCCAGGACAGAGCCTCCTGTTGCTGCTGCATATTTCTGGATAAAGTAAAATATGGAGGCTATTGAAAGAAAGAAGCAGTAGTTATTTTTGTTTTAGAGGGGAAAGAAAGAAATGTTTGACTATAGAGTGCACCATCTTTTTCTTTCCCCTGGAAACAGTTTTTATTTCTAAATTGCTTCCCAACAGGTAAACAGCCATGGGCACTCCTGGAGCTCAACAACTGTGGATGAATGTTTTGGACTGAGCACAAAAGGAAAAATAAAAACTCCTTACACCACATCTAAAAAAAAACAACATATCAATATGTAAGGCATATTGACATACTTTATCTCACCAAGAGGATCCCGTGCCCAGAATTTAACAATTCTTTCTGAAGTAGCATGTTGCATGGGGGATTTTTTTATATCTCCAAAAGTGCAGAAAGATGACTGTGAAAATAGAATACAGAGCAAACAACAATCCAGGAGCAAGCTGTTCGGGCTGGAGGGAAGCTCTGGTTCACATACCTGGCAACAACTAGAGCAAGTCAAACACTGTTTAGAGAAAGTTGTTCATGTGAGAGGAGCAGAGAATAATCCCATCAATGAACAATTGTTCCAGGCCAAGAAGCACATGAAGTAGCCTTTTGTCATAAGCATTTCCTGTTGTTAAGCAGCAGACATGTTTGTGTACGTTGAGTGATGGCCAAGAGCAAAGGGAAGGTGCTGAACTTAGAATGAGCCATAGTATTTAAAGCAGAAACTGATTCTGGAAGTCATTTTAATAACACACACCACCTGCATGTTTTAATAAACCAGGATCTAGTCCTGGCCCACATCCTTTGATGCTATTGGGGGCTTACTACTAAAATGACAAGATGTTTTCAAGCAAATTTGAGTGCATCTTTACGGTCAGAAAGAGACAAGTTGAGGCCTTGGTATCACAAAGTTTCTTTATAAGAAGGATTAATTAGTGACTATGGGGAGGGACTTTTTCTGGTTCTAAGATTCTAGAAAACTCCTGCAAGTAAATGGTTTGATTGACAAATGGTGTGATTTGGTATAGAGTGGTTTATTTTATTCCCATAAACAAATATATACCATACCTGTATTTACTCGAGTATGATTCACCATCCAATGTAATGTGTACCTCAATTTTGAAGGTACAAAAAAAGGATTTGCTGTCAAATATAATGCAAGGCAGCTAAACGTTTAAAAAACCAAGATTACGGCAACCAGACTGGCAAATAGAGGGAGAAAACATGGAGTCAGTGACAGACTTTGTATTTCTAGGTGCGAAGATTACTGCAGACACAGACTGTAGCCAGGAAATCAGAAGACGTTTACTTCTTGGGAGGAGAGCAATGACCAATCTCGAAAAAATAGTGAAGAGTAGAGATATCACACTGACAATGAAGGTCACATAGTTAAGGCAGTGGTATTCCCCATAGTAACCTATGGATGCAAGAGCTGGACCCATAAGGAAGGCTGAGCGTATGACGATAGACTCTTTTGAACTGTGGTGCTGGAGGAAAATTTTAAGAGTGCCTTGGACTGCGAGAAGATCCAACCAGTCCAGGAAATAATGTTCGGCTGTTTACTGGAGGGAAGGATATTGGAGCCAAAGATGAAGTTTTTATTTATTTGTCGTGTCATGGCAACCAGATGAAGTACTTTGGCTGCATAATGAGAAGACAGGAAAGCCTGGAGAAGACAATGATGCTGGGGAAAATGGAAGGAAAAAGGAAGAGGGGCCAGCCAAGGGCAAGATGGATGGATGGTATCCTTGAAGTGACTTACTTCACCTTGAAGGAACCGAGGTTGGCCACGGCCGACAGGGAGCTCTGGCATGGGCTGGTCCGTGAGGTCACAAACCACTTACAGACCCACCAAGAAAATCCAACAAATGCTACGTTCAGCAAAGGACAAGAGGGATCCTCTCACCTCTGCAGGAGTCTA